>NC_143575.1:113263175-114463175 GCF_048544385.1 Mastigoproctus giganteus
TATTTTAGATTTTTCTCTTATATAAGCTGCCATATTTTCTAACACTGCAAAATATCTTTTGTTCAAATGGTATCCTAAAAGCTTTTTACAAATGTGTACCTCTGATAAAGGCGTCTCCTTTATGTCATCAGTTAAAATTTTTGAATGATCTTGAATCCATGTTTGGATATGGATCGCTATGCTATTTGTAGCGTCTCATACTGTTCGTCATTGAAGGTTGGTGGATCTGCAGGTCTGCTTATAAATATAAATTAAGTTTCTCTGGTCGGTTTGCCTTGTCTGCTGGATGAAAACCCGGTTTCTTGGGGATGGGAGTCCTTGCTATCCTTGTCTCAGACAGATTAACTCAGGCACAGAATGAAAAAGGCCCACAAAAATTCCTTGCGTCATTGAAGGGGTTCGAACCCGGGCAATTTCCACTATGTATAGTGTTTCATCAAGATCACAAAGGTTAAGTGATCTTGATTAAAGCCAGTGATCTTAATGAAGGCCAGGAACACTTTGTGTTTCTGTCAATAACCTTCTTTATGCATAATTCTAAATACAATTACTATTGCTTGAATAAGTCCTACAGAAAGGCATGTTGCCGCGTTTTCTCGCAATAATTTCGTTTCGTTTCGTTGGTCTTCAGTCTTGATAACGACACCGAAGTTGAGGTCACACGACAAAAAAAAAAAATTGCGTGTGTGCGTGGGTAACGCAAATTCGCATGTTTCTTACCACATTTATATATCCTTCTTTAGAGATTTTCGAATTATATATAATTCCTTTTTTTTTCAATTAATTTTTTTGAATTTTTGTGCGTTATATGTGCAAAACAAACATTATTTGCTTTATTTTAATTTTAAAATAACTACTGTATATTGCAGTATTAGAGAAATGTAGCAAATTTAATAGAAATTTTCTTAAGTTATTTCATTTGTTTTTTCCTGTTCTTGAGGGTACAAACAATGGGGTTGGGTTCCAGTTACTACTACTCAGAAGTCTTTGTTCTGGCGAAATTTTATTGTATTATTAAAATGAAGAGAACAAGCCATCTTGGTGACAACGAACGGGGAATTTATGCATTCTACTACCAGCACGAGAAAACTGTGGCATCTCTTTAGTGAAATACGAAATTCGTTTTTATTTTTCTGTGCCCAGAGTTTCAAGGTTCGATGTATAAATTGTAGTTTCATTTGCATTGCTGTACTTCACACATAAATTTGATTTTATTCGTGTTTGAGTCGCACATTTTTCGTCTTGGAGAGATAAATATATGCATCTACCTCGCACCTATTCTCAAAAGTAATTTTCTTTACGACATGTTTAGATTTACTGCTTGATATATATTTATGGACATATCTGCACTACGCAAAAATTAAAATAACGCTGAGCCCACAAATAGGTGGCACCATTCATATATATCCAGGTGAATTTCTACAGCTTCGTGAATATTTTACATAAATCGCATGTATTCATAAAAGATAAACAACGCACAAAAGTACTTTGGGCTTTGTGTATTGAACATGTACGTTCTTCTGTTCAACTGAAAATACTGTACTTGAAAAATATAAAGCCAACTCTCTGTATTCAGTCAGCCAAAGAGGGTTTTTTATTTATTTAAATACACAGACGGAGTAATATAGCCAACAGTACTTTTGTATCATAGTCATATTCAGTATTTCGATAAAAGTAAAATCTTAAAAGGGAACAGTGGACAACAATTTTGTTTTAAGGTATTTACACTTAGCAAATAACAGAATACTGTTACTGACATGGGAAATATATATTTTTAAACTTTGTCTAAATTATTTTTGATTTCGTTGTTGTGTAAAATACATTTCTTTTATTATTTTGCATTTTGTTTCCAAAAACGTAGCTGAATTCTATTTAGATGTCGATAAGGGGACTGAGTTTGACTACAGAACAGCACCATTCTATTAAGACAGCAATCCGACATTGTTGTCAACAATCCCATTTGTCTTTAAGAAGAATCCATGCAAAAAAGTGCCATTTCTTTCCTTATAAGATGCTTGCTTTTTAAACTTAATTTGTAGCTTGCTCTTTAAACTTAATTTGTAGCCAGCAGGTCTTAAGATAATGAAATGGTCTAAATTCTAGTAGCAGAACTAATTTGTCATTGCAACGAGTTGCCTTGCTATTGCACTACTTCTAAATCCCCGAATGTGTTGCATTTTAAAGATTTTACTGTATTAACTACCTAAAAATATCCAGCATTATTCAGTTCATTCAATTGAATTTTAAAGAAATGTTCTGTTTTTGAAACTGATATAATCCACAGTTTTTCCTTCTCTATCCACTAACCACAGTTAATTTAATGTATACTGTCTTCCAATATGCACTGAGGGCATATTCAATTCGAAAACAGAGGCACATCCAACAATTCAAACAACGGGTAAATAGCACTGGTTAAGTTACCGAAAACTTTCAATAGCGGCATTGAATTTGAAAGTAGATGATAAGAAAAAAATCCTTCCAGTGGGCGTTATAGTAGGAAGCTACAACGTTGTAAACATTATACAGCAAGATAGAAAGGGTCACACTAAACCTGGTAAAGCTACCACTAATGACTTCTGGAGCTTGTCGACAACTGACATTTGCTCTAACAGAAAACTCCAAAGACAATGCGGACTGGACACCGCGACGAATCAAGCTGAAGCCGCACCTCAACTTCAACCAATACCTGTCACTGTGCATAAAACGAAAGCACTGGGCCTAGTAGTAGCGAAAAGGGTAATAAGGAGTGATGAATCACATTACACAGCCAGATAGATGCAATCTGATTGTGACACATGCCCAACGAACAAGTTCCATGGATTCTGCATTGTACTCACGGTTCCGTTCGTGTGGTGACTATACTGTTTGATTCTATTTCAGGTGCTGTGACCTAGGCTCATTGGTTGCTGATAGCAGCTGTAGCTTCTAGGATCGTTTTGTACTATTAATTCTAAGAATAGATAATGACCTTTCCGTAGTAGTTTGAGAACAGTATCCTGAATGAAGTGACCAACGAGGTGTTTTGATCACTACCCGTTGCGAATGAAACTAGCCTTGGGGGTGAATCTTTGGGGATGAACTACTTAAATCCCAATGTCTACTTAGAAAAATCTCATTAACAGTGCTCTTAAGGAGTATTTCTCAATTTTGTTTTCAGCTATGGACTCTTCCACACTAATGAAATATTTCCAATGTAATTTATGAACATTAGTGACGTTAATGAAGTGGCAATTGTAATTCTTGAACAACCTAACTTTGAAACGACGTTAACTGAGAGCTGTACATAAACAAAGAAAACATTAACTGTTTATATGGTTATCTGCCTAAAACTAGTGATAAGTCATTTTATCGATTTTTTGCGCACAGATATTAGCAGTGGATAAATGGAGTAAAATTTCTTTTCTTGTGATCTCCAATCCATCGTTATAACACGCATAACAAGATGAAGGCTACAAATGAGAAATATATATTGTGAACATTTAAAATAATGCTAACTTCCTTCTGAAATGAGATATAAAAGTCGATTTTGTGTGCTAGTTGATGAATTTTGTTTCTTTATGTTCCCTTAATGTTTACACATTAAGAAGCACATATCTACAATGGAAAATAGAAAGTGATTTCGACTTTGACTATCTCGTGCTGTATTCTTCAGGAGGATAAGTCTCTGGGGGAGCGGGAGTGGGCCTACAACTAGTAATCCAAAAATAACATTTCCTGCTAAAAGGATGGATCAGTAGAACAGACTGAGATTTGCCTTACAGTTAACGTTTTAACTATAACTTTTCTGAACTTTGCTCTTAATCTGTTGCTTGTTCGTAGAAAAAAAAGATTACGGCGGCGAATGAATTCTGCTGTGCATGCGTTGTGGGGTTGCCGAGTTTCTGAAAACCAGAAAGGTTTCTCAGGTTTTCTCAACTTCCATAGTAGAAATAGTCCTAGTATATCCTTAATATTATTTTTGCGATTCGTGGCTTTGCTTTCGGCTGCTTTTTTTTATTCCGGTTAACTTTTTCTGACTCTGTTTGAATTATTGAATTTAGTTTAAAATTGGCAATAGTCTACAGCACTTCCTGAGGGTTAAAGCTACGGTTTCGCCACACAGCCGAGCCGAAATAAAGTCACGGCAGTTTACACACTCGTAACTCCCATGCACTCCCTTATAAAAGATTATGGCAAATCGAAAAAGGACTGAAGTTGTGGTTTTTTTCTGAAGAGAGTGTAACTGGTGGGCAGAGAAGATTTTGGGGTTTTTGAAATTCATTCGGCAACTGAAACAAACACGATACTTCGTTGCCCCTGCAGTTTGAAGAACGAAGCTGTGCATAAGAACTAAAACTATCTCGGGTGGTCAATGATCGTTCTCTAGGAGAGTGTTTACCAAATACTGTAACTTATGAAAATTGTCCCAGAACTTGACAATAAATCAGGATTTCTTTTTTCTTTTTTTTTGTGGTAGACAATATTTTCATAAATAGTAATGAGATATACCTATAACAACCTAACGTATACTTCATATGTTAAGTATGATTACATATCACTGTATTTAAAATAATAATTAATATATTTACATATATAGTTTAATATTTTCGTGGTCAGTGATCTCTACATCTAATATAAAAGATGGCCCGTAGAGCATTACAGTGCTGAATGAACATTCTGAAAATTATAGGCAAAGAACAGAAGATTCAGTACAAAAAAAAAAAAACAGTTGAGAAACACTGAACTAAATTGTTAAATCTATCCGAGTTGCAATGCGACGTAATCCTGGAGAGCCAACAAGAAGAACAGCTCGTGGACTTTGAATATCTTTGCATTCTGTTCAACGAATATCTCAGCTCAATTTGAAAACTTTCACATTCAGAACTACAGTGCTACATAAAAACTTTCCGATAACGACAGGCAGATAACACTTCAATTTGCTGAACGTGCAGAAGGAAGAAATGCAATGTTACACAACAGCTAGTTTTAAGATGAAGCTTACTTTCATTTTGTCGGGACAAGCGGAACATGCTCTTTTTTGACACCAGGACCTCCCCTCCAGCTTTATGAGAAAAACTGTCAAATAGGGAAATTGAAGGTGTGGGTAGCGTTGTCAAGTCTGCTTTAATTTGACCCTTTTTCTTCAATAAAACTCACAGCGGTAACTGCACATGCTCTACCATGATTTTCTGCCGCAGCTCATGGCAATCCAGCAATCCAGTTCGTGCATTATTATAAATTTAATAAAGAGAAATCATGTTTTATTAAGCCGGCAGTAGAAAACGCATCGTATTATATATTTCGTTCGAGTCATAAGTGAATATTTTGCCTGCCCAGACAAAGAAGAGAAGAATGGAATGCATTCATTTGCATTATTATAAGTAATAACTTTCCCAGGAATAACTGAACAACTTTCTTCTGTTAATATTTCTTAGTTGAAGATAGTGAGATGTCATTCTAAACACGCCTCTCGTCACACTTATAAGGCGGATGGTAAAACTGCAGCCATTATCAACCCACTGCAGGATGGAAGACTCCTCAACAATTCATGTTGAGGGAAATGGACCATAATCTGTCACGCTGGTCCAGTGTGGGTTGGCAGTTCGACCGTATTTAGCAGTCAGGGGCTTGAACCCCGGTCTACTGAGAGGAGCGTGTGCTACTGCAATTCCCGCTCCTGACCACTGGGCTACGCTCTTGGTATAAACATTTATTCCTGTACGATTTTATCCTCAAATGTGAGGAAAATGTACGCAAACAGAACACGTATAAACTTTTAGGTTGATTAAAATCCCATTCATGTAGCTTGATAAGAACAAGTTAACAGCTTTAAACAATGTAATTTAGAGCTAGAAAGTTTCACAATTATGTGACACTTTCTAGCTCTAAAATTTTCCATATAACTCTAGCTCTAAATTTTTGCATAAATTATTTTCCCTATAACTGCATTAGCAGTTATAGGAATTATGCTAACATATAAATGATGCCCTTGAATTCCAAGTTTGTTAACTGTTTAATTACTCATGTTTAAATTAGTTAATGGAGACTTAATGTTTTATCAAATCACAGCGTGGCCTAAGTGTGTTCATTTCAGAGTTCTTAGGGTATCTTAGCATTAGCATTAGTAGAGGCATATGATGCAAGAAAGCAAGCTTATTCAGCATCAGCCAAAAAAAAAAAAAAATCCCTCTCCCATTTCACCCCTCCGTTCGTTCGAAATACCTGTCCAGTTGAGCTTTAAATTTGTTTAGGCTATCAACTTCAACAACAAGTGATGGAAGTCGGTTCCACCAACCAACCAACCACCCGCTGGCCAAAGGCAAATTTCCGCACATCTATCCGACATCCGTCCTTCCTCAATTTGAATTTATGCCCTCTCAGGTGATTTTTCTGAGAAAGATGAAGAATCCCATTGGCATTGAGCATGCTCAAACCATTCAAAGCCTTATACACCGCTATCAGATCACCTCGCCGGTGCCTAGTCTCCAGACTCTGCAATTTGCAAAACTTAAGCCTTTCTTCGTAAGAGCAACCCTTTGTTCCATTTACTAATCTTGTTGCCCTTCTCTGTACCCGTTCCAGCAGCTCTACATCCTTCTTGAAATGAGGCCTCCAGACCTGTATACAGTACTCAAGATGTGGCCTAACCATTGCCTTATAGAAGGGAATAATCACCTCCTTATCCCTGCTAGAAAAATTCCTGTATATCATTGACAAGACACCATGAGCTACTCTTGCAGCTCGTCTGCACTGCTCAGAGAACTTCATATCTGCCTGCACAATTACCCCCAGGTCCTTTTCATTCTCCACCACTGTCAGTGTAGTACCGCAGAGTTGATACATTGCTCTGGGGTTACTATTACCCATATGTAGTACTTTACATTTGTCAATGTTAAACTTCATTTGCCACCTCTCAGCCCATCTGTTCAACCTTTCCAGATCCTGTTGCAGCAGCATAGCGTCAGTAGTGTCCTGAACGACCCTGCCAACCTTTGTAACATCTGCAAACTTAGACATTAAACTTGATATCCCATCATCAATATCATTCATAAACACCGAAAACAACAATGGACCCAACACTGAACCTTGAGGAACTCCACTAATAACATTAGTCCACGTTGAGCAGTGTCCATTGATTACCACTCTCTGTCTTCTGCCACTCAACCATCCCCTTATCCATAGCAGCAATTTGCCTCCAATGCCACACTGCTCCAATTTGTGCAGCAGTCTACCATGTGCAACAGTATCAAAAGCCTTTCTAAGATCCAAATATATAATATCAAAGTTATTCCCTGCATCCAGTTCTTTTGTGACTACATCATAGTATCCAATCAAGTTGGTCAGGCAAGACCTGCCCTTAACAAAACCATGCTGCGTCTGAGCTATAACTGAATTCTTGTCTAGATGATCCTGCAGTGCTTCTTTAACCAGTGCCTCCATTAATTTACCTGGAACAGAAGTTAAACTAACAGGTCTATAATTACTTGTGTCAGCCTTTGATCCTCCTTTGTGAATTGGGGTTACATTTGCACATCTCCAGTCTATGGGTACCTCCCCTGAGTCCAAAGAAGCTCTCATAATTATGGCTAGGGGTTTGCATACTTCCTTTGCTGCCTCCTTTAATATAACTGGATAGATCCCATCCACCCCAGGTGCCTTTTTTATGTTTATCCTCAACAATCTCTCCTCCACTTTCCTCTCAGTTATTACAAAATCATCCAGCTCACTGCCAATGTTTACTTTACCTACATCATTCTCCTTCCTGAATAACTCCTCATGCGTGAATGTAGATGCAAAATACTCGTTTAAATTGTTAGCCACCTGAGCAGGATCCTCAACTGTTGAACCATCAATATCCAGTGGACCAATCTGATTCATCCCTTTCCTTCTCGAGTTCAAGTATGTAAAGAACTCCTTTCTGTTTTTCTTTGCATCCTTTGCCAAGAATTTTTCGTAGTCTGCCTTTGCCTGCCTAATCTCCTTTGTGACTTGGTTACAGACCAACTTATATCTATCATAGGCTTCCATGTCACCCATTAATTTGTATGTATCCCATGCATTTTTCTTCTCTGCCACATGTCTCATTAGTCCATCTGACAACCATTTAGGCCTAAACCTTGAACAATATTTCTTAGTTGGTATGTAAAGCCTGGTAGCCACCAAGATTAGTTCCTTGAATGTTTCCCATTTTGAGTTTGCTGTTGGTAACATCATCAGTTGGTCCCACTGTATAGAATTTAAATACTGTCTCAGACCATCATAGTCGCCTTTACGAAAACAAAAACCCTTCCCTTTACCTCTGATGGTAGTTACCTCCTTGAGTAAATCCCACTTCAACACACTGTGATCACTGCCACCTAGTGGTTCATTTATCTGCAGGTTCTTAATGCATGAAGAATCACTACTGATAATCAGATCAAGAGTATTGCTCCCTCTTGTTGCCTCACGAACATGCTGATGTAGAAAACAATCATCCAATAAATCCACAAAAGCCTTGCTAGTGTGCGAGTGACCAACCCACAAATTCCAGTCAATATCTGGGAAATTAAAATCCCCCATTATAAGACTCTCTGATTTACTGGCCCACTCTATTTCCCTGTACAATATATTATTATACTCATCAGAGTCATTAGGCCTATAGCACACTCCTACTCTCAATTTTGATTTCCCTATGCTTATGTCACACCAAACTGACTCGACACTGCCCTGTCCATCGATGTCAACTGGCTTCACTTCCTTTGACTTTATGTGTTTCTTAATTAATAGCATAACCCCTCCTCCCCTCCTGTCCTGTCTATCCTTTCTATATACATTGTATTCCCCAAATTCCAGTTCCGCATTACTTATATCTGTGTGACACCACGTCTCTGATATCCCAACAATATCTGCCTTTGATGTTTTGAGCAATACCTCAAATTCATCAAATTTATTTACCAAACTCCTAGCATTGGTGTACACGCAGGTATACATGCACCTGTTTCTATTCTTAGCTACCCTAACACAACCCATGTGTTTACTTGTAACGCAATGACTACCAGCAGTCTCTGAAATATCCTGCATCTTGTTTTTCAGACTTCTGCTCATTTGAATAGAAGCAGTGCAAGAATCACTTCCACCTCTGCCATTGGCTACTGTTAATCTATTAGTCCTTGTATCCCCCCCAACTAGCAGTTTTCCGACCCACCTAACACTGCCTCGACAGCATCAGCAAAAATTCTTGCACCCTTTCTATTTAAGTGTATCCCATCCCTGTAGAAGCAATCTCTCCTGTTAACAAGTACAGTCCAGGCTGAAAAAAATTCTACCCCTTGAGCCTTGCACAATCCCTCCAGGGCCGAATTGATCGACAAGGCTCTCATCATATACTCCCTCCTATCGTGTCTGGGCAGAATTGCAGACACTTTCAAGTTCAACCCTAATTCACGGTTTTTTTCAACAGTGACCTGTACTTGCTAAGTAATTCCGCCGGTCTCCTACTCTTAATATCATTAGTGCCAACGTGTACAACTATATCACCTTTTGTGCCCTTAAAAGATGATATCCGCTCTACAACGTCATCAACCTTTGCCCCTGGCAGACATACCCTGGTCCTATTCCACCTATCCTTTTTACAAAGCATGTTCCCCGTTTCCCTGACAATAGAGTCACCAACAACTACTAGTTCCTGTGGGACCAGCGCATTCTGCCTAGGGGGCTGCCCCTGTGTTGCCTGATGACCAAGTGCAAGCTCTGGCGTTGATGTGGGCAGCTGAGAGCTTGATGGGCCCCTCAATTTATTTCCTTCGAGGGCATCCACCCTGTCCTTCAAGGTCTCATAAAGGCCCATAACAACGCTGAGTTTTCGCCTGATTTCCTTGCACTCCTTACATCGTGCACACACAAAGACATCCCCCTTGGCAGTATCATGTCCCGTACCCGACTGCTCCGCAAACATCAAGCAAACAGTGCATTTTAATAGACTGTGATTCAGAGGGAAACTGCCCCCCTCAGTTCTCCCCTGAACCACAGCACTCCCATTAGCTTGAGCCTTTTGCTTTGCTGCTCTGGTCAGAGTCATGATTCCAATTTAATTCAATAAAATTTAAAACAAAAAATCCTTAAGTTATATCCCAAAACAGTTATGTTATATATATATATATATATATATTTTTTTTTTTTTTTTTTTTTCGGTATCTAGTGTTCCCTTTATACAACTTCCGTATCACGTGTACCACTATAGTTATGTATTAATTATTTGTTACGATTAAGTCGTTATATATATTTATAGAGTTAAAAATACAATTTAATTGACAATAAAGTTTATCAAGATTAATAGATTTACTGATTAATTGACAATATTATATTATGCAGTATACTACACTAAGCTTATGCTATCGTGTAAAAATGGCGGGAATTCACGAACGGTATTTCTACGGACTCGTAAGTATTGATTAGCTTCGAAATCTCGCTATCTCAATTTAGAATAAACTAAGGATCCTGACTAGGTCTATAATCTACTTATAGAAGATAATTTGATATAACAATTGGTTAATAAATCGACTAAATTTGGTTAAAAGACCTCTCGTTCAATTTGTGACACGTGGATTTGATATCGTTACCGATACTAAGTAATATCTACGAAATCTCTGTCTAAGTTAAACTTTAAACTAAGTATCGTAACTAGGAATATAAAGCTACTCTAGGAAATAAGTTAATATGACAATTTAAACTAATAAAGCAGAAAATAAATCAGGAAAAACTTCTCTGTTTGAAGAGCTTTAAGGAGCAATGTCTGCACAGGCTAATCTCGCACCGAGTTTGATTATATCTTCTTGATTATATCAGCTTATACTTTTCACTCAGCAGATATATGTTCATTGGAACAGAGGAAGGGGATATTCTAAGGACATTACGAGTATTCTAAGTCGATTTTTACGTTTTCAGGATGAAAAATCCTTGTAACATAAAAATATGTGATCATAAAAATTATACATAACAAAATCGACTAATCCAGTCTCACTTGAAAAGGCTCAGAAATATTTCTCCAGTGTGAAGGGAAGACCCATCAAACTAACAAGTACCCACTACGTCAAGGCGGCCACATCTGTTTCTTGCAGAAAATGCAAGGCTCGTTTATATTTCTTAAATGAGATGCTTCAGTGTTTCGAGAAGGACATTTCAGCATGCATTAAGCGTACTGCATCAACTTAACCATCAACCGTCACAATGTCCTCCAAGATTATATCAAAGCATCACCATATTCTGACCACGTTTTCTGAGTAGTCAGATAACTAACACGATGCATCAATGGATATCAATAACTATAAGTATTTCGTGGAATTCATGTAATATTTATTATCAAAACACTGATTCGCCAATATACACATACATTCTGTTATTATTGTGAATAGTGCATATCTAAAAGCACCAGTGCATCTCACGTTTGAAGACTAATAATGCCAGATTATCGTTCGTGTTTGTAGCATTCGAAATACAGTGGCTGATGGTTCCTCCATCTGGTAGCCAGCTACCTCTTCCGGTGCACGACAAGAATAAGAAATGAATTTGTATAGTGAGTACGAACTTCATGACCGGCGCATCCTTTCCAGATATTAGCTCTGAATATTCGTGTTTGATAAAAGATCTAATACCAAACGACCCACCAAAAAGGTCAAGTAACTCCATTTTGATGCATTATTATTCATTTCATAAAAATAAGCAATTTTTTATAAAGAAAACGTTTTGTCAAAGATTAATAGGCAAAGAGTTAGTGCGACCTGTACAACTATAAATTTCGATTATAAAAACGATCCAGCTAGAAATACGAACATCTAAAGCGAATAAAAGCGTGCAGTACCGATATTTTTCACAGAAATTTCTATTTTAGTTTATGAATAATTTAAATCAGTTAAGCATAATACATCCATTTGAATAAAGAACATTGGAGAAAGCAAAATTAATATTCTGCGATAATTATTCTACTTATGTTTCTCCTTTGAGATATTCGTGATCTCTACCACAACGAAACCAGAGATTTCCTCAAAAGAACTCGTTGCTAGTCAAAATTTGAGCAGTAACAAGTGACAACGCAATTAACCTAATTACCATTCCATTAACATTTCATCGATTCCAACGCAATGTTTTAAAAATATATATTAATATATATTAAGCTTAATATATAAAAATATATATTAAGCTCGTGGGCGTAATTATTTAGACAATATTTTTCTTCGCTGAAAACTTTCAAAGGCGATGCAACACCTAAAATCGCTGACGAACTTTGATTACAAAACTAAAATGAAAGAATATAAAAAATGCTCGGAAAACTTCTATAAGGAATTTGGATAATTTCCCTCTGAATCTGAATATGGTCGGTTTGGATTGGATATTTTATTGGCGCATCAGCTTCTATGGCTATAATGCGCCTCTGAATATGGGATAAAGAATCTAACGTGCTATGATTATAGACACGCAAGTATATCAGAAAAAAAACCTGCTCAGATTCAATTTACATAATTTCTTTCAATTAGTCCAAAACCTCATTTGAATATTCATATTTGTAATAATTTGCTTTTTATATAGTTTACACTATTTTTATTTGATTTAGATGAAAAAAAAATCTTCATGGAAATTATATATATGATAAAATGTTTAATAAAATTTGAGTTCTTAAACATCAGATCAATACAAATACAACACACCGAATGAAATCCTATTTATGATGTTTTCTCGTTAAGAAGGTTATTTTAGTCGTTTTATAACTACTGATTTATCCACTTGATACTTTAGTGATAGGCACGATGACTACCATAATGACATATGAGCTGAAACCACCTTTTTTTTAAATCTCATTGCGCACCAAGGTAAGGAAGGACATTTAAGGACCCTGTTAACGAGTTGCCTCCGATTTAAATAAATAACAATTCTCTATCTCAATAGCGAAATGTGTTTTTATTTTGGTTTGGATTAATTTACACTTTCACAACAACTTGTATATTTCAAGAACTGCTCAGAAGAAAGCAGAGGAGTGTTATTTGAAGTAGTGCAACACCAAGGCAACTTGGCGTAAGGGACCGTTCCCGATTATGGATCCAGGTCATTATAAGAATAAATATTTTAACACAAGCCTTGCTTTTAAAACTATAATTGGAAAATAAATATATTGTTCTGCAACACGTGTTGGAAAACCCTGCCTACCGATAAATAATGGTTAATTTCAAAGTTATATGAGAGGTAGGTAGTATAAACAGTTAACAGATATACATAAGCATAAATGCTCAATGGGAATCATATGGAGGAGAATGGGATGAGAGGACTTGTTGGAGTAGTAGGTTGTCATGTAGTAGGATATAAATTCGCTAGATACCAGAGAGAATGGGGCACACATGAAAATCAACTATTAGAAAAAAAGTGTACTTTTGTTTCCCTCTGACTGGAGAATAGAAGATAGAAGGAAATGTGACCATTCATCGAAATGCATGCAGACCACTATTAATAACTCGCGGATCACGTGGAAAATTTAAAAAGGATAATTTAAAGGGGATATCAAGGGGAAATCAAAGATAGCCTAAAAGAGCTGATATTACTAGAACTAAATCAGCTCTAGCAATATACTCACCGAAGAACAACCTTTCCCAGATCACTTCTGCAACACAGAATCAAATCCTCATCTTAAACATAGTGACCTTGGTATAATCTTTGATTCAAAGCTCCGGTTTCACAGACACATATAAAGGCTGCACTTCAAGCTATATTAATTAAGGAGGTAGATGAAACATCAGCTGTTGCACGTTCGGGAACAGAAAGACATCAATAACTAAGACTTTTTTTTATCTTGCCATACTCTATGGTTATCGGCAGTATGAACTAAATTCGGATGCCTATAAACCGGAGAGTACTGGCTTATGATGTAGGTAGCCTACAAACACAATGCCAAATTTCCATCAGCACTGTTATGAGGAACTACTTCGTTATTGCGTAGTTACATTTAATTTAAAAGCAGTTCCAGGAAACGCTACCACTCTGAGTTATTCTTGGGCCTTCCTCTACCGCCCCATTAATTTCCTGCTTGAAATCCGCTTAAACTACGAAATCCAGCCCAAGTTAACTAACTATAGTTATCGTAGGCGAAAACAAAATGAATTACTTCAATAGAAAAAAAAGGCTTCTTAATGATTAACACAGAAAATCGACAATCAGTGGAATATAAAAGAAACAGTTCGTGTGATTTTTTGAAAGCATTCTGCTCACTGAATAAATTATTTAAATGCATAAATTTAAATGTTAAAAAGTTGAGAAGAATAATTTTGAAGAAGGGATTAGGTTAAGAGCTATAAGATAATCGAAATTTAATTTTAATAGAATATTTGTTCTTAGGCAAGTTCTTTAAACCATGCGAGCAGTTTCGCTCGAGCAATCAATGCTCCTAAATGCATTTCTCTCCAAATGAAAAGTAGATGGTTTACTAAGGTAAGGAGAGAAATTTAATTTCAATCTCAGCATGTGTTTTACAACTATTCATTTATCTCAGAAAAAGACCAAGTCTTACGCACACTCAAAGATCAAGAATGTAGCAGTTCGAAAATGAACAAAACCGAAACGTAAATCTCCCTTCCCCTGTATCGTAATTAACTTTGTAACCTCTAATCTTTAGCTCACACAGAACGTCAACCTCTTAGCTGACTCGGCCCCATCCACTGTTATTAGCGTTGTCAACAATATGGCTTCATTTAGAGCCGATACCTTTCTCTTACCAGCACGAACGTCAGATGCTGCTTTCTCTCTGTCGCCAGACTTTTCCAGGCTACGCTATTTTGTGGACGCGAACGTCGACATAAAGTAATGTAATTATGTTCACTTCCGCTAGAGACTGACAACATCACTTCTGCATACGTTGCACGTTTTACCAATATCTGTTCAGTTATGGGATGCAAGTATTTGTCTCTTCACGAACTTTCGATAACAATAAGGACTTTTTTTCCTTCGTACACGTTTTTCTTTCTTTCATAACGCAGTTTATTAAAAGTTGAATGACAATAACCTAGCCTCAAAGCGTTATTATCCAATCTTGAAGCGAATAAAGATATAAGCCTAATGGGTCAATATTTATCCACAGAAATTATTTTCTTAAACACAAAGCATGAAGTTAGGAGTGGAAACTCGTTATTTATAAAATGCAATTCGATTTATGTATAAAACCAAAATCGATAAAAAATATCCTTTTTTTTTTTAATGAATTACGGTGAGAGAAATTTACAATACAGAAAAAGAGAATGAATCAAAGAGATTCGTCCTCTTTTCAGATGTACTGTATTATTTATACTACGCACATCTCATAATAAAAAGCGGACTTAATAATACTTATTTTAGAAATTATGTTTGCACTCTATGAAATATTTGTGTAATTTTCATTATTGTGTGTTCAAGTGCACTATGGGAATTTTTTTTTCAACATGGCCGCGCTAATTCACTGAAGAGCTATATATTAATGAACCTAACGGTAGAATAAATAATAAGGATGAACATAATAGGTCAATACGGACCCTTTAGAAACTTGTTGTTGTTGGATTTTAGGAGCATCGGCAACTAAGGCCATGTTGCTCCGTGTATATTGTCTGTAAATTGTGTGTTCTGAGGTAGATTTTCTGTTTGCTGGAAGAAAAACCTGAATTTCTGGGAGAAAAAGCCATGCTACACTCGCCTGAGACCGACTAACTCGGCCACGTTGTGAAAAAGACCAATTAAATTCACTGCCAACATGGTTTGTCCCTGGCTAAGGCGTGGATTTTACTTCAAAAAACTAAGATCATCCCACCCCAAAATAAGTCGACCATAGAATATAAGCCATATACAGATAAGATATATTTACGCTTCATAACGTCAGTTGCCTCAGCATAAATTACAAAATATTCAAGCATTAAAATTAATAACATGAACTTATATTTCATTACTCAAAATTAAATAACAAAACCAAAATCTTTTTATAAGAATTAATCATCAGAATCAATTGAGAAATGTATTATTATAAGCGAATTTTATCCATAAGCGCGTGGCCCTTTGTCGATGCGAAAAGCAGCTTGAAAATGGACACGAGCAAGAAAAATTATATTTTTTTAAGAAGGAAGGAATATTAGCATTATAAAATAGCAACCAAATGTGCAAAATGGATTTTCAAATGCTATATTTTTTTCATGCATCACCCTTCATTGTTGATCAGTCCAGTGAAAACACAAACCATCATTTGCAATATACTTAAAGTTCAAAACAGTGATACTTTTTATATCTATGCGGTATTTGTAGTCATTATAATGGAGATTCCTGTCCCCTTTATGCATGCTAATTTCTCAGCTTTCTTTCGGAGTATTTAAGCTAGATTTCGAAGCGTTGCTCGAGACATCACAAAAGATGCTAGAATGAAATAAGGGAGATTGACAAGTTGTTGTATTCCTCTTATCTAAATAATACAGTCAGTACTGCTTAAACTCTCGCTGGGATCACATGGTGAATTGAGTGAAACCGAGTATAAAAAATTTGGCGATATTGAAACGCTGATCCAATTTTCGTAGTTGAAAGGAATGATTCAAAGACATGCCCCTGAAGAAGTAAATGGTTACGCTGAATTTTCACCTTTACATTTGCAAGTAAAAGTTTTTGCTATGCAAATCTAGGAAGTCAGTTGAGGACCCCCACTGAGATTTCATCGTGAACGTGTTCGATAAGAATCGATGAGTTTACAGTGAAATAAAGAACAGGAGATCAGCCGTGTCTAGTAGGAGATCGAGTTAAAGTTCATTAAAATTTTCACATGAGTAAGATCCATATAAAAAACCGATCATTTGCGTGGCGAAACCCGAATGTTGGGAATATTAAAAGAGATCTCAAAGCTATTTTGTGCAGGAAAAAAAATTGTAAACATGTTTCAATCAAAGCATTTGTTTCAAGAATATTACGTGAGTTGTATATATTAGTAATAACAAAATTCGGCTTCAGTATAACGTTTCTTAAATCCGGAGGTCAGTTTCTCTTTTCTTGGAAAGACAAATAAACATGGAAATTCCATGGAAAACGAAAACCTTATAACTCCGCTGAAGACTGCCTATCTCATTTCGATTGTAACTAGAGGCGGAACGTGGTTCATCAGTAGAAATTCGAGTAAGCAACTCATGGGGCTGTCATGTGAGATAATTGGTGCTATCTCCAGAAATAAGTGATAGTACGCGAAATTTAGCGTTGGCTTGTGGAACAGCATGACGCAGAAAGTTTTTATGAACAATAATCCAAGTACCATGTACTCCAGTGGACACAATGGAAATCCTTTAACAGAGCCCATCCCCTCCCCTGTTTTTTTCGGACATGGGTCATTATGACTTCGAGCTGTTCCACAAGATGCAGTAACTCAGAGATCAACACTTTGGAACCGAGTTATATAGGAGGACAGAGGTTACTCTGAGGAAATTTAACTTCTAAATAAATCGTTTCTTTTCGTAACTGTTGTGTTGTTGGCACTATTTTTATTTACTCCTATCTTGAGTAGTACTGAATATTTTAGCATTCACTTGATACGAATGTCTGAGAGAATAAAGACAGAAATACTCCTCCTAAAACCGTTCAAGAAAATTAGCAAATACCTAACCACTGTTAATTATCCTGTTCTTTCTATTCTAGTGTGACTGCTCTTAAGTTGGCCCTCGTTGGTAGCACAGTTGGTAGGCTCGCCATCCTCCCCACACCGAGTAGAAAAGACCCAAGTTCGAATCCCGTTGTTGACGATGGGAATTTTTATGGTCCTTTTTCATAAGTTGAGTTAGTCAGTCTCAGGTGAGGGAAACGTGGTTTTTTCTCCCGCAAACTTGGGTTTTTCGTCCAGTAAAACAGAAAATCGACAGCAGAATACACGTAATTTAGAGACAATATACATGGAGAAACATGGTTTAGTCGCCGATGCTCCTAAAACCCAATAACAACCATTTAAGTTTCATCTATTTTATCGATAACTGCATACCACCTTTTTGTTAATAGTATTAACCTGGTAATAATTTATTACTCGGCTGAATAAGCGTTATAGCCCTTCTCCATAATGGGTTTTCAATTGAGTTACATATGCTAATTGCGTTGTAAGGGAAAGAATGATTGACCGTTTTCAATTACTGCAATTTCCTGCTTAATTGAATCTGCTTTTCACTTGCTGATCACCTTCTACTACCACAGAATTTTCGTTACGGCTTTGCCATTTACCACTCACCTCAAGAATGCCCATTTTTCTCTCGGGTAACATAACACAGACACGCAACAAAGGCAAGTCACTCTCTGTTCTGTTTACCCCATGTGTCAAGGGCTGTCAACGAACGTACTCTTGCCCCAATCTTATAATTGCTAGTTGAAACAGTTGATGTTCAGACGCAGGCAGACAGTGTTATTGTTGTTGCCTTCACGAAATTGAGCTTGGTACAAAGAACATATCAAAGGCTATTATCAGCTTCCTAAATCACATTTATAACTACGCTTGTGTTTACAAGGCGCACCGAAGCACGATGCTAGATCCGCAGTGAAAACTCAAATGAACGTAAAACATTTAAGAAAACAATATCGCATTCGGGATTCAGAATTTTTACTGAAGTAAATATGACATTATTTTACTGATTTTTTACCTACATCGTGAAAATAAAAACAGCTCTTCCAGAACATTACCTTATTTGAGAGACTAATTCCATAAACTCGAACATTTCCAGGTGTATTCTAGAAAATTACTTTTTAAATTATGCAAAGATGGGAGTGCAATGGAAGCCATCGTTATTGTCCTTTACATAGCAGATGATATTAGCATATATAGTAGTTACGGCGGAGTACAGAGCAGCACTGGCTTATGAGAGAAAAAGCAATTTCATAGTCTAACGTAAAAAATCAGATACAGTATAATATCCATCAGAAACAATTTGAAAGCACGGGACTCCAGAGGCAGAATATTGTTCCAGGAAGTCGGCATCGGCTGACCTTCACCAACTTCAGTCTCTCCCCACATTATTTAATTTTAATAAGACTTTGGTTGAAGTTATAGAAATGACCTCTACTTCTGCATAATTTTCAGCGTTGTCTTCCTACCCAAATCAAATTTCTCCCCACTCCTCTGCCTTACACGATACGTGCAATTCAAAGTTAAAGAGATTTCGTTTAAACTGCCTTATTTAATGTGTGAGCAAATCTATTTCATTAATATCCCCGGGATATTAAGGAAATAAGCTTAATGTTAGAAAAATTTAGGTACAAATCTTATAAGATTGTAAGAATGGTAAAGTCAGAAGAGCAGTCGTGCTTTAATTGGTGTGGCGACAGTTTGGCGCATTGGCTGAAATGATTTTCCTAGAGTGCTTTCGTAAATTACTGCAATATATTACTTTGGTGAGTTAGTTTAATAAAATTTATTAACGTTTTTAGCCCTAGGGAAAACCAATGCGCTCTTATATTATATTAAACCATTGAGATGAATTCATTTTCTGGGTCTTGAATGATTTTTTTTAAATCTTCATAATTACAAAAAATAATCTTAAAAATATTCTTTCGTTAAAGTGGTGTGTTACCTTCACAGTCAAGCAGCTGCTCTTGACAAAAGGGTTTTGATTGTGTTTTGCATAAAGGTCTTCCAAACAAGCTCCCATATCATGGACCACCGAATGTCGTGTTTTTTTTTTTTTTTTTTTTTTTTTTTGAAATCGAGCATATCCAGTTCCTTCTATTACCGCTATTTGTGGTGATAGTGTATGACTCGCTGTTTAATAACTTCTCCGCTAATTTTGTGTTCCAAGATTCAGTTCTTTCTCCTGCTCTTGTATGTTAATGACTTTCTTCCTATCCTGGAAAATCTATCCCTAGTTTTGTTGATGATAACACATTACATTCAACTTCCAGTTCGTGAACTCTTGGCCTTCACAAATAACCTGAACTTCATGTGAATATCTACCACCAGTTCCTTAAATTCTGATCTTCAAGTAATTATTCAATGGGACAAAGATACTTAGTTAATTTCAGTCATCCTAAACTTAGTTCTATCTTATATCTCTCAAAAAAGAGTCTACTACTTATATGCTTATCTTCTACGACACTCAGATTTATAGATAACGTCGCATAGCTCTCTATTAGGGATTACCCTCATTTCTAATCTCTCTTGGCATCGGCACATCAGAAATGTTGATTACTCTATTTCTAAAACATATGGGTTTTCTCTTTCGCTTTCGGCGTTACATTTCTTCTAAACAACTACTCCCTGTAATAAATCTAAAATCCGCCCTACCGTTGAATATTTCCACATCTGGGGTGATGCCCCCAAAACCTCTCTAAGGCGTCTCCGCTCCAATCAAAAGAGGACAATAGGTTAATTAATGACCTCTTACAAACACTCTCATGCCTTTTCTACAGCTGCTTCCATGGTAACTGTTTTCTGAACTGGAATCTCTAATTTCTTCCCTCTCTTCCAAATCAGTCCGAATACGTGCCGTAACCAGTCAATATCCATTTACTGTCCAGCTTAAAACTCACAGAACCAACTATTTTTCTTCTTAATTTATCCCTTTAACTTCTGCATTTCCTGAAAATTACAATGAACAGAAATCCATGTCCAATGTCAACAAATGTCTTCAGTATTCTCAACCTTCAACCCATGCAAGGTTACTAAGTTGGCTGGCTGGCTGTGAAGGGTTTTAAGCACATCAGCAACTTAAGCTATATTGCGCTGAATATAATGACTGTAAATTTCGAGTGCCCTGTGGTCAAATTGCTGTTAGATGGACGAAAAACCTGATTTCCCTTGATAAAAAGCCCTCCACTGAGAACGACTAACACAAGCACGTTGTGAAAAAGGACCATAAAACTTCCTTGAGCCATTGGGGATTCGAACGAACTCGGGTCTTTTCTGCCTGGTGTGGAGAGGACAATTATTATATAAACTGTACCACCTACGAGGGCCGATACTAAGTAATATAGGTTATAATACCTTCCGTGTTGAATATTTCATAAAAAAAAATACCGTGCATATTCGCAGCGAGTTGCCTCTATATTGTGCTACTCGACAACAAATAAAACCATATATCAAGGTTTGCAGAAATTTAAAAAATAAAAAATATATACATTTGTACTGCATTAAATAATAAAAAAATTAATGGCAAGAAAGGTCCTCCATCTTTTAACTTTCAAAATACATTGGTTATCGCAAAATGCACTTCTTAAGCGTTAAAACGAATATATATATATATAATTCAGGTTATTCAATGGGAATGAATGCGTTTCCTCACTACAGTTATATGAAAATTATTTCTGTTTTGCGGAAATGGCTTTTCATAATGATTTATGTACACAAAACACTACAACCAACTAATACAAGTAGCTCCGAAACACCTGCAGCTAAACAGGGACATCATTAGCTTGAGGAAATTCGGACCTCCTTTCCTCGTCTTCTTAAATTGGTTATACTGCTCCTAATGGTAGATCAAGAAAAAACGTTTGGCGAATCAACCAAGATTAGGCAGAAAATTCAAAACAAATTGTTTTCATTGTGATGCCATTACCGATAAACTAGGGGACTTTTTATTACCTTTCAACTCTATTTTGAAATTGACTAACGGCACTGATTGCTGAGGATGCAACCTGGAAAAGCCCTCGTATTTTCCCTATTCGAGCAAACGTTTTGGCTATAAGAAGCAGCTGATTTTAACCCTCTTTTTCTTAAAAACAGGGGGAAAAACAACTCTGTAAGATAGTATTATTTATGAACGTGCATTACGTTAAAACAAACTACACATCGCACTGAAATCCAATAACGAAAAGTCTAAGTTGCATTTTCAAATCGTCTCGCAGAAACTTATTTTTATTTAAGATGGCAACTCGCTTCTTCGCCATCAGGTTCTAAGTTATTCTCCTGTCAAATATCTGCTTAAATCGGAACCAATAAAATTGATTTCAGATTTAAACGCAATTTTAAAGGGTTTATAGCAAATCGTATAAAAAAGGCATTTCTGTGGGGACAGCCATCATTTAATTGGCCAAAAGAAGAAAAAAATTAGTTTTTTTTTTAAGTAATCAGTTATTAAAATATCTGATCCTGAATCGGTAGGTTGGTTATTGTTGGATTTTAGGAGCATCGGCAACTAAGACATGTAACTCCGAGTATAGTCTGAAAATTGAGTGTGTTCTGAGGTCGATTTTCTGTTTGCTGGACGAATAACCGCAGTTTCCGGGAGAAAAAACCACGCAACCCTCGCTTGAGACCGACTAACTCAGCCACTTTGTGAAAAAAGACCCATAAAAATCATCCCGGCGTCGACGGGACTCGAACTCAGATCTTTTCCACCCGGTGTGGGGAAGACAGCGATCCTACCAACTGAGGAGGGCCATCCTGAGTCAAATTATTCATTATTCTTAAGATTATATCCCTGTCTAAGTGAATTTGTCAAATTTCATGGTGATAGGATTTGACAGGAACTAAACTTGTAAAATCTGATCTCACTGTCTAATATATCAAATATTAATCTTATGATAGCATCATTTAATACTTTCATATTTTTTATTAATATTTAATTCCTTTAAATAGTAAAAGGTAAGTCTTTTCAGTATCAAAATGAATTAGAGCAGCTTTTAATTAAAGTTGCTCAGCCAGAGTTCCCAAATCCTATCATTCCCTCACCAGATTCCGCTTCTCTGCATTCCAGTCACGCTGACCAGTGTAAGGTGGGATTAACCAGCTCGGAATGTAAATGAGAGTTTGGAGTAGGCAAGTAAATAATAGCACTTGGGAGATGAAATGCCAGCCCGACTGTTTGTCTCTATCCTTTTTATTCTCCAAAAATAAGTCGTAGTCATTTTATGACCGTGTTTTTATCAGTAAATTCTAGCTTCCTTGATAGTCTCTGGCGGTCCCTTTCTGAATGGAAAAGTTATCATGGAATACTGCTTCTTAGTTTGATAAATGTTCTTTAGGACAGCAAAAATAGACCAGATCGGTCTAATATGACAGAACCGTCAAACACGGGCTCTCCCACGCAAGAAATATTGCTGCAATGCGTTATAAGCGTGAAACCACCAGATGGAAGGATTAGGACTCGGTGTTAATATTTCTCTGTCAGTACTTGTATTTTCTTCAGTTCCATGTCTGAAATCAGAAAGTCAACATTCTCCCGAGAGTTGAAAGTACCACATAAAGCACATAAATGATATGGTTTGTGTACACTTGAAACTTTGAAAGAAAATTTATTTTAATGATCAATTTGAGTATCAAGAAAACTTTATCAAATACAAAAAATTAAAATGCGAACAAGTCGCAACAAATTATATCAGTATACAAGCAAGAAGTTTCTGAGAAGTGATAATTTTTAGGATCTCAAAGGATTTAGATGTTATCAAGATTTATTTTAAAGTTTTAGAACTCTTCGTTTTAGCGGAATCTCTTGAGGACGTTAGAGAGTTAGCTACGTTTTCATCGAGTTATCTGCAGGACGAATGGGAAGTACAGAAAATTTGTCGATAAACAGTAAATCTTTGACGAAGAAACGAGATCGAAGAAGTTTATTTAGTAGGGTAGAGCAAAACCTACGTTTTATTAAATGAACATCTTTGAAAAGGCGAAGAACAGAAAAACAGTATACGGAAATGTTCCATATTTTATGGCCAGATAACAGGAAGTTGTATTCTGTAACGTGTTATTATTAAAAAGAATAGTTTCAAGGAAGCTGTTACATCCATCCCAGATAAACTTCCACGCAGCTGTACTTCTGCGCTTATCATGAAAAATATGTTACATATTTTTTGAATTAATGGCCTATGAACCAAACAAAAAATATAGTATTATTTTTACCTGGTTAAATGAATGTAGACAACACTGAGAACACCCCTTAACCTAAGGCTTACTTTAATAAAACTTCTTTTTACATGTTATAAAGACACATTGTGTATGCAACTGCCTCAAAACATCTCACACAAAGAGGTATTCTAAAGAGAATTTATGTCTGAAAGTAGTCAAATATTCATGATAAACCTGCCTTCCAGAGTTAGATCTATATACGAGTATACACAGAACATAATCTTTTATAGAACAGCGATTCACAAACCGTGGGGAAGCGTACCATTAGAATAAAACAAGTATAAAGAACTTATTTTGACTAATTGCATGTTTAATGACAAGTTTTCGTGAGTAATATACAAAGATAAATACCAAAATGTTCTAAATTTTAACGCTTAACATATTAAGCCAGTTGCAAATACAAAATAAAATATACTCTGCATGAAAATTCATTTTAAATTAACGATTTGGATGAGTTTCTTGACACTGATAACTTTTGAAGATTTGGTTAAGAATTCAATGCAACTTTCCTCGCTACTAGCAAAACGACGATCAATTTCCTGCCACACTATGTAAAAAAGGCGTGGGTTTCAGGGGGCGCCTAAACGGGAAGATCTCTCTCTCTCTCTCTCTCTCTCTCTCTCTCTCTCTCTCTCTCTCTCTCTCTCAGCCGTAGCCGGGTTAGTCGGTCTTGGAGAGGTTAGGTTATCTCCCCAAAAAATCATCATTTGGTTATCTCCCCAAAAAATCTAAAAAGCCAATCAGAAATATCCATCCATTTTATACTGCAACTCACAAAATCTTGTTCGATATCTAGTTGAGATCTACATAATATTTGTTCTAAAATTTAACTGTAGGTAACAAATATTAGAAGTATGCAAGTGAAATAGAATTTTGTGCATTTAAAAAAAAAAAAAAAAAACTCGTATCTCGGATCACACATACCTTTTTGCATCGTCAAAATGACCATACAATTCTGCCTTGAACTACATCCAACTTTCTGCATTCACCACCTTGGAGAAGGGGGGGGGGGCAGGGATGATCTATTACAAGCAGCCCGAAGACAGCTCTCATGCGAGCCAGTCGCCTGTTTGCTCACTCATATTTTATATTTTTGTTCCCTGGAGCGTATCACTCCTACTAGTGATATACTTCCCTCACCTCCCTTCAAAACCTTACACGCCTTAATCCGTCCCCTTCTTCTCCAAGGTGTCTACTTACCAAGTTTTGCTGTCTGCGCCTTCTAAACCATTCCTCCACAATGGTTAGTGTCCCTTAACATTTCCCTTCCTTGAATCTTCTCTAGAAATGTAATCATTGGGCAGTAGTTGAAAGATGTTTTATGTATTCCAAGTGCGATCTCATCATCGTTTTATATAAAGAAATGTTATATAACGTTCTTTTTCTTCCTTGCAAAGATCCGATAAATCATTGACAAGAGACGATGTTATATCCACTAAGTCTTTTTCGTCCTGAATATCATAAATACTCTCCAGAAGCAGGGAAGGATTTATAGTGTAAGAAGTACAGCAATAGTCTCCGTGGTTAATGCCAGAAATTCGTATTTTAATGTTGCGAAAAGCAAGAAATGGTTACTGTAGGAAACTATTGTTTCTGTACAATATTCCATCAAGAATTCAAAGGTAAAATGAGGCAAATATGAACACCTTTACTTTTTTCTCCGACCTCTACCAAATGGAATTTTACAGAACAGTATTTGTTAAAAATGAGCTTCGTTTTCACTTCACCCGTATATGTAACTTGTAGATGAAATAATCTGTGACATTTAAAATAAAGTATGATTAATACTGGTGGTTAATTGCAATCCTAAACATATAGGGGAAAGGTCCCTAACCATCTGCTTCATATCCTGTTAATATATGTAAATTTTGATATTCGATATATACACCATTCAATTTTCTGCAAATATTTATTTCAAATTTATTTAAAGTTATCTTGGATGAAATATTGAAACCAATAATCCGATTCAAACCGAAATGGGCATGCTTCGTAAATGGAATTGCCAAGTTTACCTGTATTGGACTATTCCAATATAGGTAAACTTGGCGCGGAGATCGTTAAAGCAGTTATCATGTTTAGAACACCGCGCCGATTCAATAAAGGAAAATTACTCGGCTTTGGCTTGAATGCAGTTGCCCGATCGTATAATTTCTAAAGTGACTTTGAAGATGTGATCGTAAAAATATACACACTAAGGAATCTGAACGACGGTTTAAACGTTTTATTGAATTATCATCAGAAACAGAAAAATAATTAGACAATCTTGAATGAAATGGCCGGATCCTATAACGTTCTAAAGACGTCTTGAATAGGCTCAATGATAAAAATAATGTCTAAAACGCTGATCGATGGGCATTCTTAATACAACAGCAAAAATTATTTGGTATAGAAGTAAAAAATCAAAAATGCAACAAAGTACTTGGATCATTTCACGAATGACTGTCAACGTGGGTTTACAAATACAAAAGGAAGATCGGTTTCCACCAACTTGGTAGTGCTGAGAGATTTTTTCACAAAAGCAGTTTACAAAGGATGGTGCAACGGCGTTATGGATCCACTTCATTCCTGGATAATTAAGTATATTAGGCAAAGAAGCCAGAGGATTACAATAAGGTGTCAGCTCAGTTGATTTCTCTCCCGTTATGTGGAGTTTCTAAAGTCTTATCTTTAGGACCCTCTTTATTTGCTATTTTCATAAATTATCTAGCCAAAACAGATATCAATTGAAGGATCCACATTCTTATATTAGCCGATTACGTATTTTTTTCATATCAACAGGTAGCTCGAAAGACGCCATCTCCTTTCAGGATGCCATAGACATGTTTTCTTTTGGGGCAGAAACAAAACAGCTTCCAACTAGATCCTATTGAATGTGCCACCCTTTCTTTTCGGTTCCAAAGAAGTAATAAAAGAAAAATCTAATATAAGCATTTGCCAAAATTCAGTCAAACAGGTAAAACATGGTACTAAAGGGCCCTTCTACAGCTACTCTAGAACAGTGTTGATCTACAAACTTGTGTAATTCATTTGGGTATCTATGTAATAATTTGCTCATGTCCCTCTGCCCGGAACGTTCTTGAATTTGATTAACTCAAAGATTAAACAAGATTTTGGTCTGATTCCTTTTCCTATAGGTTTTTTATGTAGAAGTAAAATTGAGGGGAAAAAAGCAACTTGCAATAAAAATTTCTGACCGATTTTCAGAATTTCCAATATATTTTAACAGTTCCGTTACGAAATTGCTGAGCAACATGGTGCTACAGGGTCCTTTTAGAGAAATTGTGGAACAGTGTTAGTCCACAAATTTCCGTAATTCATTTGGAGGCAAGCGGGTTATATTTGCAAATAATGGCATTTTGACAATCACCAAAACTCATAGTCCGTCAGTTGGATTCAAGGGAAATCAAGCTCATCATACGTCTTTTCTTTTCTTATTATTTAAATTTCGTTTTCTTCCAAAGCTTGAGTTTGCGTCACACATCTGTAGCCCCACCATGTTGACCTTAGCAACTAGAAGACCTTGATTCACCAGAAAAATAGTGAGCCTTCCCTTGCAAACCATAAACCAGGTTTGTGGTTCATTGTTTGTACATGAGCGTTCCATTTAAAATGTTACTAGAATACTCATGGCGAATATTTCGTTAAAACTGTTTCAGAGAAGAAGTAAAGCTTAATATCGAAAACGTACAGCTAAATAAAACCTATTGCAAAAGGAATCAGGTCAAAAGCTTCTTTGATCTTTGAGTTATTCAAGTTCTAACGGGCAGAGGGACATAAGAAATTACTACATAGATACCAAACTTCGTAAATACTTCAAGGTTTAAAAAGTGAGAGGAACTAAGAAATATTAATGCAACGAATATTTCTTCAGCCCTCCATATGAATTTTTTTTTTTTTGATTTTTTTTGATTTGGTAGTTGTTGGCGCATCGGCTTCTGTGGCCATATTGCACCTCCCAAGGTTTTTGCAGTACTTTGATCCAAGCCCGAGGCGGGAATCGAACCCGCGACCTTTGGGTTGCCGGGTAGGTACTTTACCCACTCGGCTAGCCCGGTCGGCCCCATATGAATTAAGCAAATTTGTGGAGTAACACTGTTCTACAGTTGCTCTAGAACAAGCTTTTATTCATGTCCCCACAATATCATTAGTACAATAGCAAACTTTCTATACGAATAAGTTGAATCCTGAAGAGAAGATAAATAGTTTTATCCACAGGAGATGGTGAACAGTCTCCACATCGACTTCACTAACGCTAGCTAATTTCAAAGAGCTCTTAAAGAAGTGGAAACGAGACCTGACAGCTCAGCCGGCTAATTGTAGGCCTCAATTCCAGGATGTAGATATTGCTAACCAAACTAGACTGGGAATGGGGAATTACCGAAATGTGTTCACCGCAAGTTTAAAAATTCTGTAATAATTGTTTCAGTAGGACATTCTTTGATCAATTAAACCCATCTGTCTTGTTTCACATTTTTAGGCTACATTTTTTCTGTTCAGTGGCGGTTTATGTTTCAGTTACAATCTATGTAACTTATTCGAGTATATTCTACGTAAAAAAAATTCTTCAAACCATGTAAAAACTGTTGCTTTAATTACGTGTAAGGCATGCACTGTTCCTTGGTTACTTTGATGGAAATCTTGTTATGTGGGATATGTACAAACATATAAACAATGGGCATTACTTTGTTTTTTTTGTTAAAAAAAACAAAGAAAAAAGTTTTTTGGTTTTTTTTTTGTTGTTTATTCAGTGTAAGCGATTACAAAAAGAAAACGAAGCCGTCCTTCGCCAAAGCGAATCAACGAGAGTAATATATTGGTACCGTAATGTAGTGTTGGTATGTTATGTTGTCGACTAGCCTCTTAACCCATGTAAAACCAACACGCTCCTAGTTAACGCCCTTGCCAAGGGGAGACAGGCCAGTTAACGTCTAAGTACCGCACCCCTAGAAGAGACTGTACTGGTTTTCCACATTGGAAAAATCCCAATTTATTGTTGACCTTGTACTCCCTGAGGTACTACAGGGTCAGAAAACAAGAAAAATTAGAGTAGAAAAGCAAAATTCTATGGGGAGAGAGTATCAAAGTAGGAAGAATATATCAGAAAATTGAAAAAAAGAAAAAAAAAGGTTAAGAGTCTACTCTGGCGCCAGTAACATAAAATGCGATGAGACGCAATCACCATAAGCAGAATTCAGCAATCGTCCAAGAAGAACAGCTTATCCAATCATGCGAAAAGAATAATCGAGACAAGATCTTCACAGCAAGAAATCCAATCAGGATCTGCTAACGATCATATCGTTCCAATCTTCATATCAGAGGCTTTATTGAAAAAAAGGTCTGTTCACATGCCATCTAAACGAGAAAACATTCTTGCGTATAAACCTAGCCCGACTGCTAGAATGTAGTGGTCCCAACCATGAGCAAGGGTCCAAACAGGAGACCTAGACCAGAACAAGAATCCTAAACGGAGCCTATCCCTGTAAATCCTCTGTGCGAAGCCTATCCACTATCAACCAGGACACTCAGGAAGTGTATTACATCAGGATGGGTACTTTTTTTTTCGTGTGTTTTGTTTACTAGTTAATTTTTGCCGGTATATATATCTGGCATTACTATTGGAAATAATGTTTAGCTAAGTACCTTCCTTCATCTACCAATTTTTTTTACTGAATTAAAGCTTGATATTTAAACAATTTGCCTTAACTGTGTTTATGAAATATAGTGGGATTGAATGAAGTAATTCAATTCCAGAATATTTCTATGCCAAATAAAATAAACAAATATATTTATGAATAAGTGTAACGCACATAATCTTTTAGATGCCCCTAGATTAAAAGTATGAGAACTGCCACATTAGGATGCTAAAGAGCATATATTTTAATAACCTTAACACCTACCGAAATATAGGAAAAATTGCAAAAGATAAAAATGGAAAATGGACAATAGAGTTGTTTATTCACACCTTGTTAAGAAGCGTTGAAATACGAAGATTAAACTAAGTACAAACAGTGGATTCATTGATGGAACGAACTTATTTATGTTCCCTCCAACCCAGTCGACTATTCTACTCAATGTCTCAGTAGCTTCGCAGTTTCAGGAGAGTTACACGCTGTCAATCACGTTCTTTAATTTACTGTATTTCGGAACGGAAACCTCCATCACTCTTTCAATTACCGTACTATATTTCAGATTATCTGAGAGAGAAAAAAAAATAATCGCCCAAGTAAAAGAAAGATAACCACTTCTGTGGCAGATAACGATCTAGTTCCAGATTTCTACAGTATCGAATTGACTGGCAGTTCCGCCTTCAAAAGGTCGCTATGAGATTTATTTTGCTTGAGTAAACACTACAGCATCACGTTATTGCTTTACGCTATATATTAGAAATAAAACATAAATATATAGCAAAAAATATATTGTACATATAGTTATAACATTTCGCCAAGTCCCTGGTCACGATTGCAACTAAGCATTTAAAAAAATGGGAAGAAACATCGAGACACATGTAATACTTAAAGACCCGGGGGGGAGGTATTGTTTCCATCGGTGACTCTTCTCTATGACGAGGCCTAGTTCTGTTAATACTAACTTAATATACTATTCTAAATGCGTATGTTTGTAATTCAGCTGCATCAGAAGTTTTTATTCAAGTAGAATTGACTTTTCTATATTGAAGTGTAATCATGATTCAAAACAGATACAAATCAGCATGTATTACGTTCCGCAATACCTTTCAGTTCCTTGTTTACCCAATTTGTTCCCGTAATGTGCTATTTTAATGGTGCTTTTAATCCATTACAAGAAATTTCAGAGGATGATTCTATTCTATTCTATTCCAAGGAATATCCCTTTAATGTCTTATTATAGATACAGCAGTACACCTGCAGAAGAGTATACGCTGCCCTACCATTAATATCCGGACACCTGCTTTTAGCCAACAAAAAAAAAAAAAAAAACTTTGTGTCATTTAATATTTTGTGCTGAAACCTTTTACTTTTTTTATGACGGCCTTCAGTCTTCGCGACATACTCTCAACCAGCTTTTTCTAAATGCCAGGTGATATTTTCCTCCACTCGGCCTTTAGCGCAGCCACCAGTTCGGCCTTGTTCTTTGGGCGATCTCGACGTGCAAGTACCCGACGATCCAATGCATCCCAAAGATGCTCGATAGGATTCAGATCAGGATTCGCCAATCCAACTTTTCCGCACCCATGTCCTCAAACAACTCTGTTACGACCCGAGCAGTATGGCATAGCGTGTTGTCTTGCTGATACAGGTATGGGCCTTCCTCGAATTATTGCCATAATTTTGGAAGTGCATAATTGTCCTGGTATTGCACAGCATTCATGGTTTCGTCGATAACGACTAATGGGCACAAGTCAAACCATGAAAAGCAGCCAATACCATGACACTACCTCCACCAAACTTTTTTGTTGGGAGGATACAATCAGGAAGGAACTGTTCCCCTGGCATTCGCCACAACCAGCAACGGTCATCAGACTAGTAGAGTGCAAACCTCGACTCGTCTGTCCATAGAACTGCTTTCCACTGCTCTACAATCCACCATTTTAATCGGCGTCTAGCATTTGTTGAGGTGATCAATGGCTTGTGAACAGCTGCACGACCATTGTAACCCATATCATGGAGTGTCCTTCCTCTATTGTATTAGTGCTGACATTAGTCCCAATACTCTCACAGAGGGTTTGCGTGACTAGAGAAAATGGGAAATTACGATTTGCGCGCACAGTTCTTCGCAGAATTCTCTTGATCCTTTCTGTTAGTTTTCGGGGTTTATCAGGCGTGTTTTAGCAGATTCAGTGCCATTCCTCTTCCATTTGCATAAGACTTCACAAACCGTTGACCTAGGGATCCCCAGAGTGACTGCTATGTCTCGTACAGAACGCTTGCTTAGGTGGCATCCTACTATCAGTCCACTCTATACAGTCCAGGATTCGCACTCCTTACAATGTGGAAGTTTTTTAATTCTGCTGAACTATTAATTTTGTTGTAAGTCTGTTAATTCTGTTGAACGTGCCATCTTGCATGCCCACTTTTGAAATTGTCTGTTCGAAGTCCAGCGTGCATATTTATAGCAGGTTCTGTGGCGCGTTGCATGCATAGGACCTTTTTCCCCATCCATGGAGGGGTGTCCGGATATTAATGATAGGGCAGTGTATATTACTAGTAGAAATCTGTATCTCTATGCGAATTCACCGCTTGGTTGCTAGGTGCTGTCAGTAGTGCATGAATGCCTACGGCGAATAATTTAAATATTGGAAACAATGACCACTGCATGCGGTAAATGCATTTAATAAATGCACATGGCTTCTTTCACACCAAAGAAATCGTTCACCGAGTATGTAATAAGGCATTTTAAGACAAGTTGCTAAAACGTGCCCTCAGTGAATTGTTCAGGAGTAAACTGCAGCCATATCAATCCGTCCTACAGTGGATTGATATGGCTGCAGTTTACCTTTGCCTTTTTTTTTTTTCGCCTAAAACGTGCCAATTTTTTAGTTAATCAATTAAAAGTATATTTAACTATTCGGAAAAATTATTTAATAAAGTTTTACTGAGATAAAATGTAGACAAAGAAAATTTCTCTTCAAATTGCTATTATAGCGAAAAAAGGCAGTGTTCAATTCACAAATTGATTCCACGGACATGCTTTTAAACTGAATCAGTGTCGTATTGACAGTTTAACAACGGAATGAATGTATTTTATTAGATGCAATTTGTGGATTTTCAAGTTCTGCCACTCGGCAGAACTTGAAAAGCGCACTCAATCATGGTAGCCTTTCGACTTTTGATGGTAACCAGATTTACGAGCCAGGCTCGATCAAAATATGCAGAAACTATAAACTACTGAACACGATGAAGAAAACGTTGTAAGCCTGGTGAGAAGATTATTCGTTCCTGGTTATATTACTTTTCGAAAGTGAGTGAGTAAAGCTTTTTCTACTTGCGTAAAATGTTTATCAAACAAGAATATCTTGTTGAAACTGTGGATCCCTTCAAATACATACTGGAAAATCTAAAAGGGGACAAAGAAAATAAGATACTGCTTAAAGTGGAAGCTGAATCAATTACCCGATAGAAGCACGTCCCTAAATTTTAAAATTTTTTCCTTAAGCCTTGTACCGTTAGGCGCCAGAAGAGCAGCCTGAACTTAGAATATTAATATATCTGTTCATAGCGATTCAGAGAAGATTAATGGGGGGGGGGGGATGATAAATGCAAAGAGGAAAGCAACGACTGAGCGAGCAACTTTCCGAAAAGTGATCCCTGCGAAAGAATTGATTCGTGGAAGAGCCTTTTTTTTTTTCAGTTATGGTTTTCCAATTATATTGTTTTATTATAGACTTCAATACATTAAACAAATAAAATGGAGCACCAATAATCTATTTATGAATAAAGAATCCTACAGAAAGTTGGATGCACTTGTTGAAGTTTAAAATGCTAATTAGACAGTAGTATGGTTATAATGAACATATCTAAAATATAAATATAAAATAATAAATACTTCAAAAGTAGCTATCTTATTGTCGACACTGATTCCCATCGCAGTAATACAGTATATGAAATGAAATGCTGATTAAAAATAGACATTAAAAAGGCTGAGATATCAATCTTTTTAATCTCGATTGTCTGGCTCGGAACAAGCCTGTGATCAATGTTATTTGCTTTTTATCTCTTAATACCCATTTCTTTAATGTTTTTAGTTCTATTATTTATTCTATTGTTTATTAAAAGTATTTGTTTCGGCCAGATGTAGAACTGTGTGGTAACGTTGAGTTCCATCTTGTCGAGGGTGTCCTATTCTTTTGTATCTCTGACCATGAAGGGCTATAATTTCAGCTTTCACTTTTGTGTTAGCTTCAATAAAGATTTGTCTTTAAGTCCAAGAACAATCAGTATATAGCGTACATTTTTGTACATTCTATGGTGGGTTAGCTTGTTTTCGGAAATGAAAAAATCCGACATTCTTCACCCAACAGTAATCGAACTCAAGTATATATAGACACTGTGCCACCCACGAAATACAGCCTAATACGGCATCGGATGGGGTTCAACAGGCCGAATCCCATTCCACACTTTGCCAGAACGCCTCGGCTGGTCCTCAGAGAAAAATAAAATCAATAATGAGTGTGCAACCATACAAGACAGGGACAACATTTATTTAAACAAAAATTAATCTCCGCAATTCAGTTGCACTCATACGAGTCTATGAGCAAAATCTTTTGCTTCCTGTCACAAAGTAACAGCTGTTGTTAGGAGTCTTAAGAGCATTCAATATTATGTATATGCTTCTTTAGTACGATTCTGTTCTGTTTACAAATCGTGATAAAAGCTTTTGTTGTTCTGTTGAAGTTGATACACATTACAATAGCTAGTAAAAGACGAATATTACGAACAACCAATAACAGCGACACCCTTGAGAACGTGAGTAATATCCAATTACTGGGGTATTAAAAACGTAGGAATTACAATAACGAGCACAACGAAATCATTGTAGGTTGAGTACTTTTCATTCTGAAAATATAAATATTTTACTGTGGGACTACTTGCCATTGTAAAGGAAGAGAAGATCCTCTTAAGCACTCTTTATGGATTACAGAAATTCTCTTGACAAAAATATTCCCAGAGTATTCTGTCCAAAGAAACATTTTATAGGTGGCAGTCGTATATTGTTGCTGCATACGTTCTTTCATTTATTGTCATTTAAAATATTACACCGAACTTGCTTAGTTGGCATGCACAGTCTTGAATTTTCAAATCTTGATTTCCAAAGATTAAATTTTGGGTATGCTATTATATTCTTTTCCTTCTTGGGAATTTTTTGATGACTCGGCTATTCAGGCCACCACAGCGTATCAGTCCCATTAGTAATCTGATCCATGTGGTTGTCGTATACTGTAAGAATGACTTCCAGTGGAAACCTTACCTTTCCACTTGAGATCAGCTACCTACATCTCTGATTGAAGATGACTTTAAGAGTTCCTCCATTCTCCGACGGAATTCGATGCCACAACTTTCCAAAAGAGTGGCAAAACTATTACATTGTTATGTAATAAAATATTATTAATTTAACAGAATGTTATAATACGAAAATAATACATATCTGAAAAACATCAGACCTCTATCAAAAAATAGCATTTCTGATATTACGTTTTACCTATAAATTACTAAAATCAAATATTTACAAGTGAAATATGTCATAAATCCATTGACTTTTTATCCCTAAGTCACGCTGCTAATTATGATGGCATTCTAAGTAAGTGCAAGGTAATGGCCGTTCTGTACTTTACCCAATAATCCTTTAAGCAGTATTCTCTTTTGCAATAACCCCGATAAATTCTTAAATTAGAATTATCTAGTGTGCGTTGCAAGCATTTCCACCTTGCTCTTTAAAGAATCAATAATTCTCAAGAGGGATAATGAAGAAGCCAAAAGCACTTGACTTTGTATAGAAAAGTAGCACATTCAAAAACTTTATGGATTTCTTTATATTTTACGCTTCATTATCTCTTAAGTAGCCGCTACACGTACTTCATTTCTGTAACTTATAGTTGAACAATATTTGTATATGATTAACTGTTCCATTAAAATGCCAGCAACACTGAATAAAAACCTTTGCAAAATATAATAAAATAACATTAAGTACACGAATATGCCCATACTTCTAAGAAGGGTAAAGGCCAGGATTTATTAGTCGTTTCCAGAGTCGATAAAAATGCATAATCATTTGCGCCACCAATGCTATTTTTGCATGCGAGCAGATGGACCCGAGAACAAGTATCGCCATTGATAAATATGATCAATGGTCAACATTAAAGGCAGCTTTGGCATAGTTATCCTAGGGAAAACTTTCTCCAAGCACCTGCGTTTATTATAATTACATAATTAACTTTGTTCCTTCTAGAAGAATGAAAACCTGAACAGCAGCCCTCGTGAAGTTGCATAATTCCATGTGATCAACAGCAGTAACTATCGATTGCATATTTAAGGCTTTTTTTTTTTTTTAATGCAAGTCTGTAATTCACATTCTTCGAAAAGCAACGACATAAAAATACCCTTGCTGTAAGCAACAGTTTCGAAATGGTGTATTTATTCCTTAAAAAAATTATAAAGTACATGCCATTTTTTTTCATTAAGTTATTTAGGCGAATGGTTTTAAGTTATAAACAATGGCTGGATAATATCTTGTTCTGTTGTCAAAATAAATCAAATCCCAGTTTCTGAACGAGAACTTGGATTAAAAAGAGGGCTTTTCAAGGGAAGGTAGAATGTTTTTGTATTTTAAGCTTCAATGCAGCACTCTTTCTTAGTGTCTGCAGCTTGTTAGCACAAATCCTTCCACAACGCAAGGCACCGACAAGTGGGGATAAAAAAAAAAATGGTTACATATGAATTCAATTCATAAATGAACAACATTATGGCTGAAATGGTTATAAATTAAGTTGGAGATTAGTAATCCAAATTAGAAAATATCGTATTTCAAGCAACCTTTAAAAAGATGGAAATGAGGAATAAAATACTTTTCATTAATCATTTCCACTGCAAAAAGTAAAGCTTGTCAATGCAGATACAAAAATCCCTTGAAAACTAATACATAAATTTGATACGAGAGTGAAATTAAAAAGTAATACCTATTATTATATAACTTTTGACAGAATAAAGAAATCGAAGAAGAATAAACATTGATAGATAAAAAAAGTCTCAGCATGTTTATCATTTTGAAGTAATTCGATAAATTTCGCCCAGCGCTTAACAAGTTTTTGTATTCCATTCGAGTAAAATACTTCTGACTGAAAAGCCGATTACGGCTGCTGTAACTGCTTCATCGGAGTCATAATTTCGTCTATCGGAGATGTTCTTAAAAATTGGGAAACAAAAAAGCCACTTGGACCGACTCTGAACTGTATCGAGGATGCGGAACAGCTTCAAACCCCAGCAACCAAATTCTTCTAAATGTTCCACTCATTGTTGTGCTGAAGCAATACTATGAGCTTGTATAATGTCTCAACGAACCAATGTACAATGTACATTGGTTCTTTGAGGTTCTGTGGTTCCTTTTCCAAAAATTTCAGCGTGGATAACAACCAAAGATCCCACAATACAGTCAATATCAATTTTCCAGCAAATGCTTGCAATGGATTTTTTTTTTTTTTTTTTTTTTTGAGATAGAGATGTTTTATGAGGAAGTTACTTGGATTCTTTTCGGATCACAGTGGTTAATCCAGGATGCATTTTTCAATAACGCTTAAAACTGCATCATTTTAGTTCGAAATGGGACAAATGTTTTGTACCATTTCGTTCGTTTGACAAACTACCCATAATTTTTTAACAAAAACCGCATATTCAAAGATCCTTCCATTTAAACCACTGCAACTTGTAAACCAACAATTACACACAAACGCTACTGCGGTCGAACTATCCAGAAATCATTATCCACATAGATGAAGTAATTTGGAACTTGCTGCACGACCAAGCTGTGGTTATGAACTGAGAAGCATTATTTTTCAGTCTGCCATCGTACTTTCAGGGCACTGCAGACAGAAACAGTGGTAATATCGGTTTTAAAAATATATATACAACGATGAGCCAAAACATTATGACCAGCGAGTCGTTATGCAAATCGAAGCACCTGCTAGTGAAATACGGCGCATGCGCGGGTCGGGACACAATATAAAAAACACCCGATGCTGAGCTCCGTTAATCAGTGTTACTCTTGTCCTTCAGATGGGAAAGGCCAAATTGTAATCGCCAGACGACTGGGTCAGAGCATATCCGAAACGTATGGGGTACTCACGGTCAACCGTGGTTAGTACCTACCGAAAGTGGTCCGAGGAGGGAAAACCCACGAACCGCCGGCGAGGCATTGGACGACCGCGACTCATCGATGCTCGAGGTGAGTGAAGGCTCTCACGGATGGTACGTGGCAACAGAAGGGCGACTGTGGCGCAAATCGCCGGTAATTGGAATACTGGTGACGGGAGTAATGTGACACAACACACAGTATATCGAACCCTGCTGAAAATGGGGCTGTGTAGCCGCAGGCAACTCCGAGTGCCCATGCTAACCACAGTTCACCGGCGAAACCGCCTACAATGGGAACGCGAGCAGCGAAACTGGACCTTGAGTGATTGGAAGAAGGTCGTCTGGCCCGAAGAATCACGTCTCCTGTTGCACTATGTGGACGCCCGGGTACGTGTTGGTCGTTTACCTGGGGAAGTGATGACGCCTAGATGCACCATGGGACGAAAACAAGCCGGTGGCGGTGCCATGCTTTGGGCGATGTTCTGCTGGGATACCCTGGGTCCGGTCATCCATGTGCCGGGCACTCTGATGTCTACCACCTACCTAGACATCGGAGATGGGAGAAATTCCTGATGCCGTTTGACCCTCAACACACTTTTTACTTTGTACCTAAGCATCATTGCTGGCCAGGTCTTCTCCTCTGGTTATACCGTCTTTCAGCAGGATAATGCGGCATGCCACACAGCCCGGATTGTTCGAGACTGGTTCACGGAACATGAGGAAGACTGCCAGGTATTGCCCTAGCCTCTAAATTCCCCAGACATCAATCCCATCTAGCATCTGTGGTTTGTATTGGAACAGCAACTCCGATCTGCGGAGTCTCAACCACGGACCTTACAGGAGTTAAAGGATCTGCTGGTTACGTGGAATGCTGGTGACGGGATTACCAGATACCACAAGAGACATTTAGAAATCTTGTAGCGTCTATGCCTTGCCGGGTACGAGCTGTTTTGGTTGCGCGTGGAGGACCAACGTGTGTCTGTGTGTGTGTGTGTGTGAGAGAGCGAACAAAGTATTGAAAGTCTTTTGTCCTCTAATACATAACTGAGCTGTCTGCCTACTTTGAAGATTCGTATCTCTAAGCAGCGATGTAAATAGTCGTCTTCCTAGTTAATTGGGTATAACGAAAGTTCTTTTTACTTAAATGTTTTATGTAAACAGAGGAACTGTCAATATTGTATTTCTTGTCCAAGAAAAGTTATTGCTCTCACTGTAAATTTGCGCGACATGAACGTAATGAGAATCAAAAAAACAACACTACACAAACTGGTTGTTTGAGGATTTTTTTGGTGCATCGATTACTCTGGTCATGGGTCAGTTCATGTGTTGTTTTTCTATGCAAATAAGTCCAAGTAAGTTGCAGAGATTGGAAGATCTGGAATAACACACGGAAAACGCAACTTTTGGTCGAGAGATCGATTAACTACAATCCTGACTGAGATGCTTATAAGATTTCCTGCAGTCTGCGACAGGATTTGAACTTAGACATCTTCAAACGAGTGATATGCAGCGAGCCACAATTCCGGCGCGAAGGTGATAATGGTTATGGTTTTGATAATGGATAATGGTTAATGGAGTTAGGATATGCACGATTTCAAAAACACAAATACTACTGTTACTGGGTTCACAGATTGAATGAGCCTAAAAGGAAGAGAATGGAAGAAATTCTACACTAATTTAATGTACGTTAAGCGTGAGATAGGAAACCGGAAAAAAATATTTTGTTTTATTTTATTGGTCGGGGAAACATTATTTTATCTTCGGAATCTCCCCAAATATTTGCTTTTTTTCAGTTTTAGAGTAAAGTAAGAAAATTTGTTAATTTATTCACAATTTCATTTGCCTATATAGTAGGTTGGGTTGTCTTGTCTAATAAATATTAATTAATTGCACTGCTGATTAGCTTTTGTTGTACATAACAAACCCTTTACTTTATCTCCCATCAGCAAATGCACTCCCAGATATCGTCCACTGGACTTTAAAAAGGCGAGGGAAAAACAAATTGCTCTCAACAGAAATAGATTTTTGGAGATGCTCAGCAAGAACCTCTAGAAGAGACAGAAAACGGAATGAAGACAAAAGAGAGAAAATGGAAGTGAAAAAGAATATTATTGATACTATAAAAGGAAAGCGTTTAACATGGTATGGACATTTAAAATGGATGCAAGACACCAGATATCCAAAGGCTATCCTGGAATGGATGCCACCAGGAAGAAGGAGAAGAGGAAGACCTAGGAGGCCATGGATGGAAGGTGGAGTACGGGAGTGCATGACCGCCCGAGGTTTAATTGACCAATACACCTTGAACCGAATTTTGTGGCGGGAAAAAATTCCTACCAAAAATAACTTATAAGCTGAGGAAACCCATTTTAAATGGAAACACTACCCTTGAGGAAGATATCGTCGGCTATGGAGTCTCACTCATAACAAACCTGTTATGCCTACACTAAAATAACTAGCACCCTATAACAGCCAAAATATTGCAGATGGTATGACTAAACGCATGCTTTCCATCATGGGTGTCTTCTGTAAAGATTTAGGGAAGGAATATTCGAGCTATGTCCTCGAGTATTTTGGTCCCACCATTTTTAGTAATACATAAAAACACCGTTTATTTGCTTATTTATAACACAATTACAAGCTGCTCCAACGACATGCATGATTTAAAAAGAGACAATTATATCGATCGTATGTTGCAATAATGCAGAAACAGGAAAAACAACACCCAGTGGAAGTCTGGATAACAGTCGTAAAATTACTTTTCCTAATTTATTACAGACTTGGAAAGCAGCAAGATTTGGGTTACACTAAACTGGAAGTGGGGGATGGGGAGCAGTGAGATGATATTAAGCAATGTGAGTAAGATTACAAATCACTCTGTCGAATAAAAAAGAAACCAGAACAGCTTGGCTAACTCACAGGACATATGAGAAAAGTTGCCAACAAACATACTGGACTATGAATATGAATAGCCATTAACGTGTTCAGATTATGAATGTGTAGTACTGAAATAGTAATTAGATTAAACGACACATGCTCTTAACATTTTGTTATGTAAATTACTGGAGATTAAACGTCCAAGTCAAATTATTCCCATCTGAGCATAATTTTCAAGTCCGCACAATTACCAACACATGGCTAAGTCGTGAATGTTGCTTATGGGTTTTTGGCTCTCAGACGACGTCAGAATACTATCGCAGGAAGTACGTCATCGGCTTTTAAAATACCCTAATATTACCAGCCTTTCAAAAACTTAAGTGCCGTCATAAAATATCCCGAAAGAAAACATACATTGTTGATTCCATACTTAGTACCTCCTTTCACAAGATAATATGAACTACTCAGAATCCATGGCAGAAAATAACTGCAACATTAATTCACTAGAGAAGACGAACGTAATGTTTGGTAACTTCATTATTCCAGATGCGCACTCACAAACTCTTTATTTAATCAAGAGTCCTGGATTTCAATAGTACTTGAATAGCTTTGGTCTAAATTTTGGAACATGGTATTGTATATTGCAAAATACGAGGACATTATTATTTCAGATCGTCGTATATTTTCATACATCGTAAATATCCTCAAACGAAACAAGTTAATTAATGCACACAGTGCGTTATATTTCAGACGCGTTAGAAAATAGTAATAATTCACGATTTATTACAAAAAATAGCAAAAGGAAGCACTTTTTATGCGCGAACCGGGAGAATTTCGTTTCTGCGCATCTGCCACATTGCTCATTCATTCCACAACCAGAGCATGGAGATAAACAATTTCCACTGCTTTAAGTTACAATACATGGTGTATAGATAACATATGTGATATATTTGGGAAGGAGGATACTTTCCGGATTTCTGATCTTATTTTAATGAAATTTGGAATGGCTCAACAAATCTTTCTAAAATGCCCAAATATAAAATTTCATGAAAATCCATCCACTATGAATCGAGTTTGTTCGCATCAGAACTGAAACCAAAATAATAATAATTGCCGGATTGCTATTGGTCCAATTTTAATGAAATTTGAAATGGCTCGTTTTTAAAAGTCTGAAATATAATATTTTATGAAAATCTGCTTGCTGGGAGTCAAGTTGTTACATGCGGATGGACGGACGGACGGGCGTGGTAAAGACAATAGGTCAATTTTGCATATAATTATTTTTGAAATGCTAAAATTTTCATACCAAAAGACATTAAACGCGTGTACTCTTAAAATTCAACGTAAATTTAGCATTCTTAACAAAATAAAAGTAAAGAAAATACTAAACTGGACCAAATCTAGTGAAGAATATAAAAAAAAGCAGTGAAAATCGAGAAACAAAGCTGAAAAAAAAAAAAAGCAATGCAAGCAACGCCTACACAGCGTATTGCTTAATTCCCTGGTGCTTGCTGATTACCAAGATTATCTTGTGCAGCGCTCACTACCGAAATGCAAATTTGCTAGCGAACAGTTAGTTCTCAACATACAAAGATGAATGTTTCTACTGAGTATAATTTTAGCACAAACAACTAGATGTGTTTAACACTATCACTATTACACAGTAAGACATTTTTGAAAGTACACGACAGCTCAAGAATATATGTACGTGGTCGGCTAGATAAGATTTCATTAATCATACGGGAAAACATGCTTTTCTCATTTATATTAGTCACTGTCAGAAGTCCTGTCTTTCCTTCAAGCAGTGGTGTTCATCCTGTCTCCAGTTTTCAAAAGAGCACAGTAGTTTTGTAACCAGTTAAAGATCTATCTCATTGTTGAACTTCATGGAAGACAGTTAAGGATACATAAATATGGGATAAATTATTGCCCGATTTCTCTTCTTTATTCGTGGTGCCAGAATATGGCTGCCTTCCGGCAAGTTGTCAGTAATGTAGTAGAGGAGAATTTCCTGGTGGAAACTGCCCATGATAGAGTGAATAAAGAAGTATTCCAATGAACTTGACTGATCTAGTTTTAATCTGATGTTTGCTTGGACGTTATATTTTATCCAGTTTGAAACATCTTCACAATTAAATTTAACTTTCATTCTTCCTGAAATAAATTCCTTTTATTATTGTGAAATTTAGCTGCTGTAAAATGTGTATAGGCATGGTTTCCTTTGAAATATGCACTCTTTTTAGGCGCGTTAGCATACATGCATAATGTTCTTGTTGTCTTATTATGTCCCCATCCGCATGTAACAACTCGACACCCAGTGGACAGACTTTCATGAAATTTGATATTTGGATCTGTTGAAAAGATTTGTGGAGCCCTTGAAAATTTCATTAAAATCGGACCAACAGAAATTTAGTGATTATTATAAGGACCACACGGTCAGATAAGTTCCCAAGATAGAAAAAATACAAGGCACAGCACCGTATTGAGCAGCGTATCCAATATCACAGCACCATATTATGTTTGATGCCATGCATTGGTCAGAGGAATGAGTGGGGAATTCTGCGGATGCGCAGAAACAAAACTTTGGCCATAAAAGTCGTTGCTTTTTTATAAATCATCAATTATTGCTATTTGCTAACGTGTCTGAAATATAACGCAATGCGTACATTAACGCACTTGTTTATATTTTATGAGTACAGTAAAAGTGTACCCATTACACAAGTATCATTTCCAGGCGAGGCGCTAGGGTTTTGGCACCCCTAGGCAGAAATGTATTTGGTGCTCTTGAGATACTTTTATTAAATATTATTATAATAAAAATTTTGAATTTTGGCTCCCCCCCAAGACGTTGGCGCCCCTATACTCTGCTTACCATATTCCGCCGGCCCTGATTGTTTCGCTATTGCTTGTATCCGTATCTTCTTCATGGCACTGCAATTTTATGCTCTAAAACTAGCAGCAATTTTCCACAATCTGCCCCTTGCCCTTTTCAGTAATTGACAGGGGTGCCTGGACAGAATTATGACACTTGAAAGAATGAATCGCATTCATTCATTTCGTCTCATTCATTTGGTTACGCACATTACTGTTGGTTAAAGCTGCAGCGTCACAAATGTCATCAAAGAAATCAATAATGTATCGGATGTTGCAACTATTTATAAGTATTCGTTGCCAAAGTTCAAATATGAAATTATCATGAAGATGATGATGGTGTAAATTCTCAAAACGCGATATGCAGTAATAACAATGTTTGTTCAATGCACTTTATGATGCTATAAAAATAAGCAGATTTCTTCGTGAGTTTTCAATAAAAATTTGCAATGTTTTAAATTACAGACTTTTTAATGAGGACTTGCTATCTGTTGTTTAAAATTCTGAGAGATAAATTTGCCTTTTTAAATGAATATTTAATGCAAACAGTGAAACACAGTACAACGTTTCGGAATATCATTGTCTTTTCAGAAGTACATAAAGAATAATCGAAGCACGGAAATGTTCACCGCGCTGACACCATCTGCCTGTCTCTATCTCAGTTCTTGTGTCACCTGAGTAGATGAACTGTTTATCTTAAGTACTTTCCACTCCATAATTGGCTTATTTTTGGATGAGTTATCTCTTTTATGCCTTACTTGTCGTGCTTGCCTTTTCTAGGATATCTTCGAGGCATTTTTAAATCTTTATCCCAGGTGATGTAGTTTTTAAACTGTAGGGAGAAGGAAAGAATCTATTTTGGGCTGCGCAACCAACTTTTACTATGCTAAAAGAGGGCAAAATACTTCGAAGTATGCAGCCTATTGCCTACGTGAAGTGCGAGATGAGGGCGAAGGTAAAACGGCTCTCTGGAAACTGATTTTGCTATCACAGGGTGATGCCATTTTTATTTAACCTATCCATAAAGAATCCGTCTTTAAATATTCTCCTTTTCTAATTTTCTTCAGTTGCCAAAATTTTAAGATTGTTTTAGTCCATTCTATTATCTGAACTCCAGATGCGTGTAGTAGAAGTAATAATAATACTGTAATGGCCCCCGAGCGACAGCTGACACATGTCGACGATGCCACCTGGCCCTAGAAGCAATCCAACACGTCACCGCGAGATGCAGGGTGACACCCAGATGGAGTATATTCACCAATACAACCAGATTGCTAGGGTAATTACATCAGAAGCTAGCGCAAAAATACCAGTTGATTAAAGAAAATCTACCATATTAAAAATACGATCCTCAGGCCCTACTAGAAACTACTACTCACAAATTATACTGGGGCTGTGCCACAATGACGGACAAGACGAACCCACACAGCAGACCATACATAAACCTCATTGACAAGAAGGAAATTGCTATCTACTGATTGACACAGCTATGCTCAGTACCAGCAACCTCCAGAAAAACTTACGGAAAAGATTAGGAAGTACACAGACCTTAAACAAGTAATCAGAAAGAGAGAGAGAGAGATGTGGCATAAGGAACAAGTAATGACCATCCCGATCACCGCGTCAACCACCGACATGATGCCAAGAGGCGACATGATGCCAAGAGGCTACATAATCCAGAACTTATGTACACCGTAGTGTGCCGTTAGTTGAAAGTTACTACAGTGCATAAAAGAATGGTCAACATGGAAACCAGAAAGTGACTGCAAATGGCCAAAGCATTCAGAGAAGAAAAACTGAATGGTGAGAGAGTCCTATAAAAATTAATTCCGTTCCTTTATCGTCTCTGATACTTATCGATAACCCTGGTGTCGCTAAATCTTTAACTAATTTAATGGTAAAGTTTGGGGATGCCTTGTACACAAAGGCATCTTTCTTCCTACTTGCAAACGTCCGATGAATCACTGATAGGAAACCACGTGGTTCCCCATTTATCTCGTTACACTTCATGATAAATTATGTTTGATTTACCTTAGTTCCGACATTCTGTGCTGAAGAGCATCGGAATGACTTTGAAAGTTCAGCTTAGTCTCAAATGTGCCCAAGCTTGAAATCTTAGAGTAATTTTAGAACGCAATCATTAGATTAACGATAGTACTGTTAAAAGGAAAAATTCTCTACTGCCATTTTAAAACCATATTTGCAATCGATCCAAATCATTTTGAAGCAGCATAAACTAGTTCGTGTCGTCAGCCACTCTCCTGATCGGATCATCAGCACATTTTGATAACTTTTCGTGTACACCCTCATCGTTATTAATAAAGATTAAAAACAAGAAAGGGGCACCCTAGTTTTTTTCTTAACCTTGTTAAGCTAAAAACACTAAATAATGACCATCCTCTATCTCGACTATAATCCCAGCTCATTGCAGTTTATAAAATAACGTCTCGTGGAGAACCGTATCGTGTTTTCTAAAATCTAGGTAAATAACAACAGAAATGTTTCTTGAATTCAATTGTGCTTCGAAATTATCACAGTAATTAACCAGACTGATCAGGCAAGATTTCCCTTTCGCGAAACACTGCTGCGAGTCTTTTAGGATTCTAATCATTTTGAGATGTCGCTGTATCATGTTCTCGCAGGCTCCATGACTTTGCCGACCACAGAACTCACTCTCGTGATGATACTAATGGGATAGCGGTGCTCTTCAAAACACCGCTATCCCATGAGTGCTTGCTAAAGAAGGCGCTGGCGAAAGTAATCGTTTAGGTATTGTCGTCAGAGAGTGGTTCGCCAAAAACAAAATTGACTTCCAGGTGCAACCTTGGCCGCTGAATTCGCCAAACATGAATCCCATAGAGTCCCATGAATCTTTGAGATTACGTGGATTGACAGATCCTGCTTTTGGATCCTCTGCCACGGACTATCGCAGATCTACGTTACGGAATTCTGGCGACATAACTGCAACATACCTCCTGCAACATTCAGAAGCCTTATAGAGTTCATGCCTCACCGTGTGGCGGCGGTACTGGCGTCAAGAGGAGGCCATACCCACTATCACATTGGTGGTCAGAATGTTTTGACTGGGCAGTGTACACTCAGTGACCTCTGAATTAATTACCACCGTGTTGGGGCCACCGTTCGCACGGATAATAGCTGCTATTCACCAAGGCATTGATATAAATGTCTGAAGACGTCCGTAGGGATCTGCTGCCTGCAGGGCTTTCAACAGTGTCCGAATAGGTGACGGTTACGTATCCATTCGCCTCGTTTCCCGTTCCACACTATTCCGCAGGTGTAATTTGAATTTTGAATTGAAGCCAGGCGAATTTGGAGGCCAACAAAGATGGTGATAACTTCACTGTGTTCCTCGAACCACTCGTGCAGGCATGATTTTATTGTATTGCGCATTATCGTCTTGGAAGATCCCATTCATTTCTGTCCGGGATAAAATTCATCATAGTAGTGTGCACATGGGCTCCTAACAGCTGGCAGTACACCTCATCAGTGAAACGTTGGTCCATCCGTACCAGGGGTCCTAGGTCTTACCAGCAAAGCATGTTTCATATTAACCAATCACCGCAACCTGCCTGCGAGATATGCAACATAATCCATTACGAATGCGGATGTCACAATTCAGCGATCACTGAGTGTACGTGACACGAAATACATCGACTAATTCATCGCTCTGTTCCAGCTTTACCCATGGAACATCTGACTGAGCTGGATATCAATAAATGTCTGTCAAGAGATGTAATTCATTTGTCAAGGCTGCGAATTTGAAATGTTTAATTTGCCTCAATTGGTTTCAAATGGGGAGCCATTTGAAACCGTGGTACAGTGATCTCAAGCAGGTAATTGGAAAACAAGAAGACAGCTCATGCATTTTAAAATGAGTCGCCCCCAGAAGACTCAAATGACAACTTCCCTCAAATAAAGAACATAAACTGAACCTTCAAGAATGGGCTTCTTATCTAGGGTTAGCGTTTGCGGTTCAGTATTCGTGCTGGCGTCACAATGCCTCTACTTTTATTTAGAAATGGTAACAGCATGTATCGCTCTTCATGATTTTTTTTTTTTTTGAAAGGTCCAGTCACAAAATCGAAATTTGTTTTATTATCAAACAGTAATTAGTTTATTAATTAGCAAACTAATTCGAAACCAATAGGTTGGACTTAAAAAGTGTGCCAGTAGCAATACACAGTTCAATTTAAAAAAAACTATTAACTTCATGCCTTTATGAATCGCTTCACCCTTCTTTAAATGGCACACAGTGCATCTACAATAATGATACGGTCACAATCTTATCCCACTGACCTGAGAAAAGAAACTCCACCATGATCGGTAGATGCCCAGCGCGCATTCTCTGTCACAGAGAAGATCTACACTATTTCTGGAATTCAAATATACCACTCACTCTGTTCAAATTAAATCCTTATTGCCTTAATGTGAAAATTATTATTGAATTATCGGAAAATTTACTAGAACTCCTTAAAAATCTGTTACCTAAGCATTATTTAACTTCATAGCCAATACAGAACAACGTGTAAACTCGCTGAAGCAGAAATCCCTCAAGATGATTATTTCTCATTCTTGCTCTTTGCAGCGATATTCGTAATGCTAACGAATCAAGTTCCAGCGTTCTTAGATTATGTTGATGACGTCGTATACTATAACCATTTAAGAGCCATGTGATCCAAACAGATTAACGTGGAGAAGTTCATGAATTACCTCAACACTTCCTGTAAATGTGTTCAATTCTTCAGCCTCTCGATAAATTCGGAAAAACGAAATATTTTATCTGTACCCCGAATGGGACGTTGGCAGACAATATCCCATCAGTACAACCAACCTTAGCTGTAAAAGTGCTCGTTCCTATGAATATTTTAAAAACTTCTGCTAAGCCTAAAGGGTGTCCTGAGGTGTAAAAATACTCTCCTTCATGGTATCAGTATAATATGTTTGATGTCTCATGGCCTTGGATATTTCTACTCAAACTGTAAACAGCCCAAACCAATACACTTAATATTCCCTCTTTCATTTTCATCTAAATGAGATAACAAAAATGTTAATATCGATATAAAGAGGATTCCAATTCTACGGATATTTAGGCAGTTGCCCGAAGGAATAAATTACACCCATTTAAGACCAATACTCCAGTTTTCTCCTATAATGTGCCATCTCTTTAATCTCGATTATTCTATTGGCCTTTTGAAGCATTGAAACTACCCAATCCAGCCTATTTAAATTTAACAGATAAATCTTTACCATCAAGTTACGGTCCTATCGTCCTTATCTCCACCCTTTCTGATGTTGAATGTTCATTGATTTCTCAAGAAATCAATGAACAACCGACTTCTAAACTACCTTGAAACTTTCCCACTTAATTAATGATTGCCAATACGAAATCCGTCGCTGTCAATCTAAAGAGATCTTTTCGCTCATTTAGCCCTTCTTTGGATAAATGCTATGGAGAAAGTTAACCAGTTATTCTCAATATTTCAAAAGGTTTGATAATGTATGGACCTATTACTAAAACTTTTATTTCTCCCTTTTTAGCATTTGGAGGATTATGTCCTTGGCCACTAATTGCAAGTGATAGCAGATGATTGTCTTCCAATTTATAAGATAAGAGAGGAATACCACACGGTTCCATTTTTTCACTAACTCCTTTCTTTTTCAATTTTATACAGTATACCAATGAGCTCCTCACACTGATTTCAATATTCTAATTGCTTTTTTACTGTTTAATAATACAGTAAAAAGAAAGCAATAGAACTCCTAGAATACCTTCTGTTATTACTTTTACAAATTATTCTCCAAAGAAGTCCATAAATCGTGCTATTCCAAAAGTAAAACAAAAATTGTTTTAAGTAGTATTTCGCACAGAAAAATGTATTTTTGTTCTGTAATATCCAGATCTATAAATCATAACAGATTTCTTTACGTTAAGGTAAGATTCTGTTGGATTCTGTACGATGTTAAAAAGGTAAGATTCTGTTACTTTTCTTATGTTAACCTTAACATGATTGTATAGTCTATTATTGTACAAAACAAAGAGAATGAATAAATCTATGACAGTTCTTTTACTAACTACCGCCAATATAGTTTCAGGGCAAATAACAAGCTATAATTCCTTTAATTTTTTTTCCAAAAATTCATTGGTATTTGTAGGATAAGCCCACGAACTGCCTTTTGTTCAGTATTTAATTAATGTGAAGCATTCGTTTTCAATCGCGTCAATCCAGAACACCGTCCAAGAAGAAATTAAGGTTCCAATGTAAATAAATGATGAGAAAATTCGTATAGTAGATATGAAACTATGTTAAACTAAAATAAATGCGCAAAAATTCTTTACAGCGATACGCAATGGACTGTCTCTATAATTTGCAATGTCCTCTTGTACTAAAACTCCTTGCTCTCGATATCTAAAGATTATCAAGAAACCGCGTGCATTTATCATCACCAAAAAATCATAACTTCGAATGTTATTTTTGTTTGTTACTATGATTTTCTCAACTGGTGTGGAAAAGGTTTTTAGGTGTAAGTTCGTTTCTCCATCCCATCGAAGTCTCAATTAAGTGACATCGTTAACAACAAAAGAACGATGCTTACTTCTTTGTTCTTCGTTGTGAAATAATGCCCTTTCCCTTTTCGTTTCTTCTTACACACCTCGTTACTCTGGAGAAGATGAATCTGCGGAAGGGGAGAAAAGAGAGACAGTTGAGCTGAAACATCACCGCCGAACGACTCTCCCCAATTAATTTCTTCAGACATACTACTTCCTCACGTCCGCCTTTAAGCACTATTTAATGGACATCGAACATGTCTGAGACGGGTAGGATTTTCTTAAAGGGAACCGAAACTGTCTATGTTTCCACTTTAGGTGAAACTTGGCAGTAATTTGAACTGGAAACGAGGATTCTTTTCGATGACAACTGATAATCAAGTCCTCCTTGTTTGTAAGAACGCAAAGAATTTTTAATAAGCTTTACTTCAACCTCTCCTTGTGCAGGGAGATATCGGAAGCATCGTTGAACATGACGTTTATTTTTCTGAAGTGATGAAAATACAGTTCGATTTACGCAACTTACCAAAAAAATATCAATGCTGTAATTCTGTGAACATCTAACATAGAACATCTAACTTAGAACAATACTTGGTGTATATATATATATATATATATTTTTTTTTCCATTTAAGCAAACAAGAATATGGAGACTACACACACAACTGTTAGAGAATATGCTAAAAGTACCCACTTATTCATGCATAGGGCATTCACTCTTCTTAGTGTGTTTGATGCATATGTTGATTGGCCCAAATGCATTTCTAAATGTTTTGCTGCAGTTCAGAGTACGTGGTCTGTGTGTGTATAAAAGTTCTATTGCAATATTCTTAAAATACAATTGCAGTAACCATGAAACAATCTTCTACCACTTGGCCAAAAAAGAACTCGCTTTATATACAATGCCATCATATGCTCTGTCGCCGTAGATACCCTGATGCACACACCAGTAATAAATGGGTTGCCCAAGAAATAGATAACTCTGGATCATAAACAAGGACATCTCTAATTTTAAAGATCGATCAGCATCCCAGCAGCAAAAAACAAAGAAGAAACTGATGTACTACACAGAGTGATGAATGAATCCACATTCAGTGACCTGCCAGGTGCGAATCCTTGAGATCCCATCTCTGAATATCAAGGATTCTGATATAAAAGTTATTTTATATCAGAATCCTTGATATTCAGAGATGTATGTAGGTGTGTGTATAAAAGTTCTATTGCAATATTCTTAAAATACAATTGCAGTAACCATGAAACAATCTTCTACCACTTGGCCAAAAAAGAACTCGCTTTATATACAATGCCATCATATGCTCTGTCGCCGTAGATACCCTGATGCACACACCAGTAATAAATGGGTTGCCCAAGAAATAGATAACTCTGGATCATAAACAAGGACATCTCTAATTTTAAAGATCGATCAGCATCCCAGCAGCAAAAAACAAAGAAGAAACTGATGTACTACACAGAGTGATGAATGAATCCACATTCAGTGACCTGCCAGGTGCGAATCCTTGAGATCCCATCTCTGAATATCAAGGATTCTGATATGCAACGAGTCCCATCTAAGTATGTGCAGTAACAGCTGAGACAAAAGTTAGAGAAAATGAAGAGTAATCGAGAATTATTCTAACCGAATTCCAAAGTTTCAAATGTATATCAGAAAACAATACACGCTAAACAGTGAAAATATTCACGGGGAAGCCACAGTGATAGCATGGTGGAAAAAAACACTGTTGGCCACTGAGCTTCCACGAGGCCGAAGGTTCAGACTTTGTTATCGTTAAACTGCAACCACAGGACGGGCAGATGGATGGCTGCATCTCAAACAGCTTTGTGTGGTAACAAGCAGAGGAGTAGTCAATGCAATAGTACATGCGTTTTATCTTACCGTGGTTTGAGCACACATGATCATTAAATACGGTATATGATGATATTCTTATTAAAATGACATTTTTAAACTCCTCTGACCTATTTAATCATGCTGGAGTATACACAGAATTGGCTCTTTTGTTTCTTTAATAACAAAAAATGCGTCTAGTCTACAGCCGGAAGCGCAGATTGTGCACTTGTATTTGTGTCATGATGCGGAACTAGAATTATGAGACAAGTTGTCGTTATTGTGTTTTTCTTACCACCGAAATTATTGTATTTCCTCTTACTTGCTGTGACGTTAACAGCTCAAAAGGGCTTTATTATAAGGTAGAGGTCGGTAACCTTTTGGAATTAGCGAGTCGCATTTCCATCTTCACAACATGAGTGAACGACAGATTTCAAGAAAAAGGCGAATCAGTATGTTTATTATACAGACTAAATTGCATTTTATTTGATATCATGATATTAGTTTTCCAGTTATTTCGTACTTTGATAGGCGCAGAATGATACATAATCTTTGAGACAAAAATGGAAAACAAATATAAAAAAATATTATCTACTGCAGAAAAAAATATTAGTAAACGTGTACAAGCGTGCCAAAACATTATCGACTTTCCTTCTTGGTACTTGCTTCTCTTTTTTTTGCATTTTTGGTTTATCAAAATTGAAAGACTGGCAGAATTTTAGCTTATCGGTCAAACACTGTGTGATCAGCGCAAAACGGACCCGGAGAACGCGAACAACTCATGTCACCGATTGCAAGCCCTTCTTTAGCATTAGTAGAGGCATACACGATGCGAGAAAGCAAGCTTATACAGGATCACCAAAAAACACTTCCCAATCCATTCGCTGCAAATGTTTTCCCAGTTCTTCCTTGAATTCATTTAAGCTATCAACTTCCATAAGGACATATGAAAGTCTGTTTCAGCAATCCGCTACCCGCTGGCTAAAGGCAAATTTCCGCACATCTATTCTACAACTATCTTTCCTCAATTTCAATCTATGCCCCCCTCAGGTTCTAAATCTGAGCAAGGGAAGTATCCCGTCAGCATTGAGCCTGCTCAAACCATTCAAGGCCTTATACACCTCAATCAGATCACCTCGCAGGTGCCTAGTCTCCAGACGCTGCAATTTGCAGAACTTAAGCCTTTCTTCGTAAGAGCGCCCCTTTGTTCCTCTCACCAATCTTGTTGCCCTTCTCTGTATTCGCCCTAGTAACTCGACACCGTTCTTAAAAGTAGGAATCCACACCTGTACGCAGTACTCAAGGTGTGATCTGACCATTGCCTTATATAAAGGGATAATCACCTCTTTACTCCTGCTAGCAAAACTCCTGTATATCATTGACAATAACCTATGAATTGCTGTGGCAGCATGTCTGAATTTCTCAGAAAAGTTCATATCTGACTGCACAATTACCAGCAGGTCTCTTTCATTCCCCACTACCCTGAATGTAGGTAGTACGACACAGTTTGTACAATTGTCCTGTAAAACATTATAAAAATACGCGATAGAACTTGAAAATAGCAGTGGCTCTATTTCAGGCATATTTCCAAAACTCATCTCCTTTATACTATTTTAAAAATTTTGTCGAATCTGGAACCCTTCGAAAAATCTGAAACTGGAGGACAGTCCATTAGCCGGTGCTTAAAAAAAATAGCAGCACATATTCGAATTGTTTCATCACGAATTGCGGCAGTTTTGATTTCAGCAGTCTGACTTACGCTTATATGTTGATAATTCAATTGCAATTAGTGTTCTGCATTAAAAAAAATTAAAAAAACCACGTGACATAGTTACTCTAATGTTTCAACAGCTCCAGTTCGTGGACAATGAATTTTTGGTGATTTTTTTAAGCATTTTTTATTTATTTTGATCTTAAAAGTGCCTGACAGAGGAAATGTTCAGAGATATGACTGCTAAATCGTTAAATGCGCTATTAGTTTATTTATTCTTTACGAATCAGACTCTTAATCAGGAACGTAATCGCATTTAATCACTTTCGGTATGAAATTTGGTTTCACACCGAAAATGATTGAATTCTTGGCACATTTTCTTGCAACAACTTGCCAAGTCAAAGGACCGCCTTTGTATATTAATCATGATTAGCATAATGTGGACTCTAAATTGTGCTGACCAGAGCAGAATAACACGGCACAATTTAGAATCCACATTTCGAAATTCATGCACCGTGCATAATCGAATTAAGACTACAACTTTACTGTAACTCATGACAACTTTTCTACGTACAATTAACAAAATGTGTTCTAACTGTAAGTCTGATAAAATAAAAAGTAAACAATTTGAAAATAGGGCTATATTAACTAATTAGATAGGATGGATAGTGTATGCAATATCCGCTTAAGTTATATATGTTGACACGCAATTTGGCGTAGTATATTTTGAGTCATCATACTGTACCTGATGAAATGCATTTAAATTAAAACTAAATTAGAAAGAGCTCTACATTTTAATTATAATGAAGCTCAAATTAGAATGAGCGTGTTTATTTTTTGTTCTTTATTATTATTATTAATTCGTATACTCTAGAAAAATTAGTTGGTTGATTACTGAGTCGCACATTAGTAGTGGGTTCAAAATTCTATAAAATCTCCACTCCCCTCGCAAGCCCCTGATTCAGGAATTCTTTATACTTGATAAGAATGTTATATGCATGTAAAATATGACAAGCATCTGAAGAGGGCCTATAAGTAGTAACCTCATCTCTCACTGAACATAATCATGTTCAAAAAAAAGTTGTAACAAAGTCTAGTGGTCTATAATAGTTGATGCTGACCTCATTTTGCGGACAGATATTTTTCTCTATTTCTGCCGTCTGGGTTTGTTCTGAAAATTCCAGAACAAATCTGAGGTGGGTGAAAAAGAAAGTTAACAAGGCTAAGTCAATTTCACTCTTTTGTGGTTTTGCTTCAATGCAGTAATTTAAAAGTGTATTAAATCTCAACGCCATAAAGGATTGAGGAATTTTAAATCTGTTGAAAAACAATTCACGTGTAACAGGAAATGGCCAAAAAAAACCCACATTGATACACTTTTAATAAATACGTGACCTCTGGCAATTGGAGACAAAAGACAACTAATATCGTATTTTACAAGAGCTAAAAGAAAAATGAGAGACCATCTTGAGGCATCTAAATCATAACACGGATTTCTAAATCAAAATGAAAAGAGGCGAACTTTTTCATTTTAAAAGTGCACCGAAGTGACTGCAAACTGCTGATTGTTTTCTTTCTTGGTGTCTGAGCCCCATGAGATTGACAGGATTGATCTGATTAGTGTTCTTTTTCTCTTTTTTTTCACTTCAGTATATTGCGGATGTTATTCTGAGAAAAACACGACTCACGAATGTCTGTGGAAGATCAAGAAAAAAATCATGATCTGTACAGAACGAAATTCAATATAACAGAAAACACTTTTTAACAGAATATTATCAGATAAATGACAGCTTGTGCTTTAAATTCAGTGCATCGCATTCAGAACTGTGATACTTATTTTTTTGTACAATTGTTTGATGTTTCTTTTCATCGGATACCACAAAGCACGCCATGGCATTTTATAAGACAGTGAGGATGATTTCTACAATGCCTTGTTCAATGATAAGATATCATGGTGTATTCTATCTGAGAGTCAGTTTATAATTCAAACGTGAGCTGTTTAAACTGTAATATATAAAATATCACTGTGCCAACAGGGAAATATCCTCAATTTTGTACACAGCCATGAGCAAACACAGCTTGCGATGAAATACCTAAGCAATATGTTCTCACACTGTGAAGCAAGCCACCACAAGCTGTTTCAGTATTCCATTAGCACTTAAAATAAAAGCAGTACTCCATAAAAGAAGCATACTGCTACTTGTTTGAAATACCTGCCATTATACCACTGACTTCTATCCTACTCAAGTTGCAAACTTGTTCTTCCATCGGACATCTCCCATACTATAGATATAATTCATATAACGCTGCTTGAGTTTTATTTTAATTTTTTTTGTCTTAATTAAAAATCTAGATATTCTAACTTTGGCTTCACTCTAATTTCGTTTTATGAATTGAATTTTTTAATTAACCCTTTATTCATATTAATTATATTTATTTATGGATTTCATATTACTGTGCGTTTATTTAAAAAATAAAGTTGGGACGATATTCTTTTCACCTTTAACTATTTTATAAGAATGTGGTTTGTTTTCTTTTTGAACTATCTATTGTATCACCTGATTTAATCGTCAATTAAAATATATTCAATATTTTTAACTAAGAATGCCCTCAACACTCATATGGAATATAAATTAAGGCTTGCCCTGTGTTTGTTTAACAAATAAAACAAAATACATCAACTGTTCGATTTACAAAGGAAAATATTGCAGTTCCCCAGAGATTAATTGCGAATATCCTCCTTTAATAGGTAAAAAAAAGTCTTTCAAATTTTGGCGTTCCTAGAGTAGAAGAAGAAGCTGTTTTTGAAATGAAAAACAAAAATATCCAGATAAAAACTAATATATTTGTTTAGAAAAATATTAGATTGGTTGGAAGCATATTCTTCCATCATATTAATTTGAAAAATCTGGTTAGAAACTTGCGCTTTCCTTATGCTCAATAATTCTTATATTATCATATAAATATTTGATTTTTTCCAGGTAGGGTTTTCATATTTTTCTACTAACTCCCTCCCACTACTTTTTAGAGTTGTTTACTAAATTTGTTAACTTGAATGCCTTGTTGATTGATCCAGGCTAAAAAGTTTTCCCGTGAAGCATTAAAATCTATTAAAAAATATCTACTTAACAACGTCGCTTTTAATGATTGAATATAGAATTACGCATATTTAAAGCGTTTCCTGAAAGTATTAATAAAGAGTGTATGTCTACGATAAAGGGATTATATCGGCACTGTTTTCGACAGAAACTGATACGCAAACTTCACTCTTAATATTCGACATTATGCTAAAAACTTAACCAATTAATCACACTCAGGGTTATTTAATCTTTTGTTGAGCCACGGATTATATATATTTATTTTTTTCCAAGATGGGTGGCAAATGATAACTGGGATTAAATGAATGATTTATACATGACAGATAAAGCGTATACCTCTGACGTCACAACTGTTTGTTCTGAGATTTGTGAAAGGGTGTTTGGAGGGGAAGGGAATAAAATTTAACAATTTCGAAACGTCCTGAATCATGAAACATCGATTGCAGCGAGAATAAATTGCATTGGTTTAAAAGATATCAGCTCGTTCAAAAGATGCGAATTGAGGCGCTGATCTCTCGCAAAATATAATTGAAGGATTGTTTATTTGGTGGCTTCAGTTTAAGAAGGCAAATTTATGTCGAATAATTCAAATAGCAAAGAACGAATTCGCATTATATATGAAACGCATATAAAATGATACATTAAAGGAATAACAAAATGCTGTTTGAAATAATTCATAGAAAGGATGAACAAAATTCTGATAAAGTTATGTAAAATGTCTCTCGGTTTTCTAGATATATAGTGGTAACGCAACTGTATTTTAAAATATTGTCTTTTTTGCATTAGAAGCAAAATTTCAATTTGGTTGACTCCATTATTTTGTAACAATCTTCTAAGAACGCAATGATATAAGGAAACTCTTCCTTTAGTTGAAGCAATTGTAATGTATCTTCTTGAAGCTGTCCTGACCTTTTCATCTTACAGCTCCTTCTCCCATATTTACAAATTCATTGAACCGCAAGCTCCCAGAAGATAAACAATGCAGATGAAATCCTTTACAGCGAAGTTTCTCTTCAGAGCAACTCGATGCGAGAGCATTTGTAGTCATTTCCGCTAGTCCTTCCTAATATTTAATGCAAATAACATGTTTTCCATAATTTACATGCTTGAAACCTGTGCTTTTCTTGTAAGCATCACGTTTGGCGGTCTAGCATGAACAGGTTAGGATTTCTGAAATTCAGTGAAAGTCAAGGTTTCGAATGTAAACTCAGCTCGACTGTTTCACGATGAAATAAAAGAGCAGTTGATCAACCTGACTGTACACTACTGCATTTGTAAATAGAAGTTAGGTAGGTTTATGAAAAATACACAATCACAGTGTTCAGATGGGATAAATAAGTGTTCAAATATACATGTCCCACTTCATTTAACGAAAATTAATTGGATTTTAAACTTTTAACTATGTAAATGAATACCGAAGACTTTAAAATCAATTAATGAAAGGAAACAGTCCTTAATTGGAAATTTTATAATTTATGTCGTTAAAATAATTAATAAGGTTGGTTAAGACGGGGTTTTAAATGCTGATGAAACTAAAATGATGGCATTAATGGCATGAAAAAAATGCAATATTTTTACATAATTACTTATCAATACACCCCGAGTTCAGTTTTTAAACATAATGTTTCAGCAAAGTTTTGATAATCTGGTATGGTTTATGAACAAGATTTTTAGATATAGCTCAAAATGGGGCTTGACCCTCATTGTTGCTTTGATAAAGCACTGTAATTTAGTTATAAATACTTTATTTTAAATATCCATATGTTAATATTTATATATTTTTTTCATAGTAATAATATTTTTAATCAATAAAAACTTTAGAAAGGAACGTACACAGAAAATTAAATATTACGTGCCCAGCCAACAGACTAAGTGCCTGACTCGACCCCAATGATATACACTAAAGTGTACAGTATATGCGTATGTGCTAACTTGAAAGCATTATTATAAAAAGAAAATTATCATTATCGTTTTTTTTATACTTTTGCTCCTTGTTACCCCTTCTCTTCACACTTAATCCCTACACACCCTAACTCTACGCCTATTTTTGTTATTATTATCATTGCTCTTTATATTATTTCTCCCTGATTCGGGGTTCCACCTCGTGAGTATGTATTGCTACCAAACACACAAGGTGGTTGTTGTTATGGAGCAAAAGACAAGTAGGTTTTTAAGTTATTATTATTATTTCCTCGTAATAATATCGTCGTTCTCAAAACAGGGTTCGATAAAACATTGCCTCCTACGACTGTATCTGAACCAGAAGGAGGAACACTAATGCAGAAGGGATGAAATTAAAATTGTGGATTGAGTTCACGATATCTGTTTTAAAACGTAACTTAAAAACTTACTTTCATTGTTTTTAGTTCCATAAGTTTATTTAGGAAATTTGAATGTGGTAACACATGTATAGACTATCAGAAACCTGTCTTTTCTCTCAGTCTAAGTTATTCGATTACATTTTAGTGATCAGCAATATGTACCAATAAATTAAACTTATCAGTTAGATTTCAGGAAACTTCCAGTATTCTTGGCCAATTTTTAGAATCTTATTTAAATATTCTTTAGCGTTCATGACTCATCCTTAAATAATAAGGCAAGATTTTGATATCAGTGCATATTTACGTAGCACACTTAGAATTTACTTAGAAATTACAAGTAAAATTGAACCTTGGACTAAAGAAGCTCTACTTTCATTTTTTTTCTAACGAAGACCTCTGATATTTAATGTACCAAATTTTTCTTCTCGTAAGATGATAAATATACATATACTACTAATAATAATAATTATTATTATTATTCAGCATACGGGACACCACAGCCGAAACCCTTTCAAAATACCTTATTGCCATCCCTGCCATTCTTCTTCCCTCTCCATAAATCATCTCCCACTCTAGCTCACGTACTACCTCACATTGCATTCCCATCCTAAAAACCAGCTTAGTAAAAATTCCAAAAAATTGTAAAAATTAACAAGCACAGAGCCAATACCAAAGTTATTATTAATATGTGGAGCATATGTGTGAGTTTCATTGACTCAGAGACCACTGAAAACCAACTTGAACAACTGCTATCAGTGTTAAAGGGGGAGGGGAAATTTACAAATATTATGTCCATATACCCATCATCTGCTTCGTTCCTGATTGAAATTTCCAGGGACGATAACAAACAATACTGCCCCGAGACCTCTGCCCAATAGAACGCTAATCGTTCCATACTACTGCCCAAACTACCAAGGTCAATACAGGGCAAGGGAACAGAATGCAGGCTAATCCTTTGACTGCATATTGACAGACTCACTAGCATTATCAAAATGTGTGCATCCTCTTGTCGATTTCTGTGCGCAAAAAAAAGACAAGCCTACAACCTTAGTCTCTGCATGAATCTCAACTTCTATGCACAAAGTGAACGCAGCCTAACAATAAATTCTCTACCCTACTCGTATTGCTAATTGAAGCCGCTAACCATGCCATCTGGCAGGTCGAAACTCGGAAAAAAATTCTACATTCAAGTACACATTGCTTCTACTTCACCAACTGAACTGTTCTTCCTACATCACTTCACGTAAGTCTCGTAAAGGCGGCTGATATGCGATCTTCATTAGAAATTACCTCCGCTACAATTCATACGATTATTCAGGCATTTTACATATGAAAATCTGTTCTGAAGATCTTCCGTATCTGCTGCCCACACAATCCAATTGAAACCACCATCAATGAAATTCTCAACAGGATCACCTCCACAGATAAAAGGAGAAAGAAATTCTGGGGATTTTAATATATACCTCTCCAAATTCAGAACGCATTTACATTCAGACAATTTTCTCTTGGAAAATTGTCTATCCGCGCCATCTTACCACCTGCTAAAAGATGCTCTTCCACCAATTATTTTTGAAAAAGGAAACAAATTAATTTCGACACTAAACACCTTAATAAAACAAAATTTTGGAGCTCCTGAGATTCGTTTTGCCTATTTGTTGGAGGAAAAACCGTTTCAGAGAGAGAGAGAGAGAAAGAAACAAATAGCAGCCCGTAGCCGATTTATTAGATCACGATATGAAAAGGCCCATAAAATTTCCTTGCATAGAGAGATTCAAACCTAAGCCTTTTGCACATGGTATCGGAGTAAGGTTATTATAACTAATATGGTCGCGTGAGGGAAAGCTGATAGGACAATAAGAACTGTAAAAGGTTTTTCACCAATATAAATAAAAACAAAACAAATTTCTTTATGCGAAATCCACAGTTAGATTATCCCCTTGCTAAAACATGTCACACAAACTCTTCATATCTTATAAGTCAATGTCTAACGTGGTGAGTTCCATAACCAGTAAGATGTGCCAAATAAGAGGTTACTTCGCACAAATGTTGAGCACAATTTCCTAAATTAAAACAAACAATGCTCGATTTATTATAAAGTCAAGGGAAAAAATAGAAATAAAGAAAAGTCAGAGATGTTCAGGTAAGGCGCGATATATTAAATCAAATGCGTCTACTTTTCTACATACTGATGGCTTTACATTTTTTGTTTTAGAAATATTTATTCGTAATTTAATTATTTCAGCGTTACAAAACTAGCTTTCATATTTCTACACAATAATGTAATAATGTTGCTTTTTAAGCGAGCGTATATGCTGTGGGTGAAGCACACTGGCCAGGTGAGGCCTGAGTGCAACACTCTTATAAGAGAATGGTGTCATAAATGACAAATAACTGAACATTTCTTAATAATATTCATATTAGTGCTTCTTTTATTCGTTTGATTTTTCGTAACTTGGACCAATATACGCAAACTGTCAGAAACGAGTCATGAAGTTTCTTGGCTTCGCTCCATTACTCTATTATTCAAATACAAAGCAACCGTGCAAGCATGCTGAGCTAATTATATTATGTCGTCACGAAAAACCAATGTTAAAATTAATATTACACGCGCACACAGCTTGTTAACTTTATCTTTTCGATACACGTATAGCACTACAGCAAAACAGAGTAATTCTTTTTATTTCCGTTCAGATATAGTGAAGCAAAATGTTCCAACTTCGCTTCTAATATCGCTTGCGCAAGCTAGCAGGTGCTGCACATTTTGTATCCTTTTTTTTTCCCCAATCTACAAATTACCCTAAAGAGAAGGAAGCTGATGGTCTACCGCATGCAACGTTTTATGCTGCCGCATTTCCCAAATTCCGTATGAAGTAGTATCGTGGCCCTAGGCTTCTTCACACCAATGACCTTTATGAGACACTTAAGGTATCTGAAAAGCAGCTTTATGGTGAAAGCTGTCTCTATAAGCACTATTGAACGACAAACAGAATGGAGTTAGCCAGCTATTTCCGACCAGTGACCTCCACCATATTGTAGTTTTAGAGACGAGTGCAAACAACTCATTCTCTCGAGTTTACGCTGTTTTATTACTCATCCCGGTTTCACTCTGCCAGGCCTTTATTACATTCCGACCAACTCGATAAGAAATAAAAATGATTCCACTAGTAATGAACCTTTTCACCTCACTTTTGGAGGACCGATAGTTTCTCTTTTTCTGGGAAAAAAAGAAGAGAAATGTCACAGGCTGAAAAGAGAAATGTAATGGTCTAGGCACTATATACAAACAATATTGAATGCAGTTCAGCTTATTGCCTAGTTTATTAAAACGTCATTTTTATTTTATAGAATTTCTGGTAAATCCATAATAATTGGTAAAAATCCAATGATTACAGAGGCTTGATTGGGTGAGAAATATTCTTGAAAACTGTACTGCATTAAATTCGAATCGTATGGTATGTGAAAACCGTAATAATCAATTTTTTTCAGTGAATTCACCTAAAATACTCGTAACATTCACTTTTATTACCGCTTTTTAAAAGAATTTGCCTGCTTAACCTTTATTTGAACTGGAAAATGTTACATTTGGTTAGCTTCCTATGGATTTGCTTATTAAACTTAATTCAAATTGAAATTATTCTCGGTCAAAGCTTGTGAAGTATAAATACGAACATGTACAGTACTAACTTAAAATTTCTTTGGTGCCAATGTGTTTTGCATGCATTAAACCGCAACTCGACACTACGTAATGTCATAAACGTTTATCATACAGTTTGATTTAGTAAAGCAAGTTCACTCTGGGGAATCAATGAGTCGAATTTTAACTTTTTTTTTTTCTCGTAACTTCTTTTTTTTTTTTTTGGAAAATAAAACCTTATCAAATGCATTAACTCAGTAATGGGGCGTCACCTCGTACAGAAGGGTAAGCTGAAGAAAACCTTCGAAAAACTTTACTTTTATAGTAATCATAATAACCGGTTAAATAACTAGAACACGTCTAATGAAAGGGTTGAAAGCTGCTTTGCGGAAATCAATCTCAAACCCATTCACACGAAATATTCCTAGCTTTTTCCTTTGTTCTCAATCTCAAAAGCTAAGAAACAAACACAGAAAAAGGCGAATGCATTTTTAAATACTGATAAAATATACGTTAGTGCAATTCCTCATTTCCACGCGCAATTAAACCAACCGAAGTTGATGGAAGGGTAAAATTATGAAACATGTCACACTGTGAAATCCTTCACAACGAGTTGTTTATCTCCTGTACTTCGAATAAGTATTGCTTCTCTAATGAAGGAGTCTATTGTAAATTGCAGTGGATAGCACCATCCAGACGGTTTTCGTGGCTAACTGACCCATCTTTGATAGGCGAGTGAGTACTTGATGGTGTAAGAGCTGACTAATTTGTGATTTATTTTCACAATATGGGATATCAATTGGTGTTTAGACAAACTCGTAAATTTTAACGGCTTCTTGATCTTAAAACTGATGAGAATGCAAATAAAAATGAAATCAAATACCCTTTCTTTATGGCACAAAACGATCCCTGCCTGATTCCATAAACAAAGTCGCCTAGAAGCTGTTAAAAGATATTCTGTTTTCGGAACTTCTGAATTTCTCGATTTTTGCTCCCACTATCAACTTAGACAGTAAATTTTAAAAATGTCTATAGGACACCGTTTGGACGATTGTTTTGAGGTGAAGAGCAGTAGAGAGAATGGACGCAGGACAAAGTGAAACCGAAATGGCCGTCTAGCTGAATATGACTCTTAGCATTGTAGCAGTTTGTGGAACCAATTCTAACTCACAAATGGTCATTAAAAGACAAATCCGAGTTCTTCATGCTCCACACAAGGTGTTCTTTATATATTCCTAACTGCGAGGCGCCACAGGGACGTCATAGCACGGCAGCTTTCTTCAGAACTTGCTGGATCTACGGGACTCAGCAGAAGGCTTCATGACAGATTATCTTTATGAAGAGCGATCAGATGTCTGTATTCCTTTAATGCTATGCAAAAAGAGCATTTTAGATTGGTGCTGGGAGAATGTCCATTGGATCTAAGAGCAATGGTTACTCCAGATGTAATCTTTAACCGCTCGCTTAGTTCTGTAATTTCATGTATAATGCATGACATCTGAAGAAGTCCATTTACTCAATCAAATGTACGTATTCAAATTAGCAAATATGGAATCCATAAGCACGCTGTTTTTTAAAAAAATTGTTTTCGATCTTGAAACAATCAGAAAGAGAAAGAGAGACAAAACAAACTAGCACTCTTAGTGGGCCTATTCGCTACCTTTTAAAGATAATTTTAAATAAGTTAATAATTTACAATATCCTCCCGCCCCGTTTATTTCTTGTGCTATGAAGCTCTCACTATGAAGCCATAGCTGCAATACAAAGCTCTCGTGAAAATTATTGATGCCTAAATTTTAATTGAAAAGAAGGCTATTATTATTCTTATTATACTAAACTCCAGTAAGAATAGGTTTGCATCTTTCTTTGTACCATGAGGGTATTTCCATGCTGGGCTGGGCTTCACACATATATATTATAACCACGTAAATGATATAACCATTATATTAACTAGAATTTCTATAAGGCAGTAGCATTAAATTTCTAGTATAATTCTAGTAGTTTTCCTTCAGAAAGGATGCCTGTTTTTAGAATTTTCATCAGTGTTATTCGAATTTTTAGCTCTTAGGTGTATGCCCCCGAATCTGTTGAAATTCTTGAATGTCCAAAATCATAATGGAGTAAAAATAAAAAGTTATACGCATTTAGCTGTTTTGAAGACTGATTCTCCAAAGACTGTTACATAAAATGAAATGAAACCCACTATGAAGAATCATTTCTAAATATGCAAACGTAAAAACAAGTCTATACTTATTACATGAGTAAGGAGTGGTTTATCTTCCCATTTTTTTTTTTTAAACACGGAAATAATTAAGACTGAAGTTAAATGAAATAAATACCCTGTTACACCATATGAGTATGTTTTGAGATATCTACTGAGGTGTTACCACATCACTCTACACTTAATACGTTGGCTACGTTTCAAGGTTCTGACGAACCCCGTCTTCAGATTTCCAAACATAGCTGGGTTGCTGACAAAGGAACAGACCCCTTCAGAAACCGATTCGAGACCTGAAGGTGGGACTCAGAAGAACTTTGAAACGGAGCCAACTGTGTTTTACGAGAAGAGTGGCGTAATAACTCAATAAGCATCTTAAAACACAATCACGTGGTGTAACAGTGTATTTCGTTTAACTTGCAATTCAATTTTATGCAGCGGACAGGTTAGAAGGATCTCGACAAATGATAGTGTGTTTTCAACGCGTCATTAAATAAAACTGATCCTTTTCAAGAAAACAAAATCTTCAGCTAATTAAAACATAAATACAATGTGGAATCGTATCTGCATTAGGGAGGTGAAAATAATTATTAAGCTTTAAGATATTCTTCTTTCTTGAAAAGGGTCAGTTTTATTTAATAATTCATTGAAAACACACTGTCACTTATCGAGATCCTTCTAACCTGTCCACTGCAGGAAACTGAATCGCTTGTTTGGATTAGCCTTAATGTTTTCTGTTGCTGTGTGTGTGTTATGGGATTTTAACGGCGCATAAGCTGCTGTGGCTATAAAGTCTGTTCATAGGAAAATGCTAAAAATAAAATTTAGCCATAATGACTTGATTTTGTTTAGAGAGATATTTTAGAATTTATCAGATAGTACAATTATTCCTAGGGTTTGTTAGTTATGGGACTTCCTGATCGCCTATTATACTTCTTCCGCATGAATCTCCCATTCTTTCATATGTGCTTGGTTTTCTTCCATTCTAGTTCTATCCATGGATCTTGGCTGTTATGTCTTATTTCACCACTCCATATGTTTACCCAGAACTCCTCGATCGTCTTCTACTCGGATGGTCCATTACCTTCTTTCTTCTCTTGTCCTATATGTGCATATGGGCCTAGGCCCTGGAGGCACTTATGGGATAAAGTTGTTTATATATGTATGTATGTGTATAACCACAAATTATGTTGTAAATAAGTTCAAGGTGACAATTCACCCAAGTTCTCTTGTCCTATACTCCTGTAGAAGGCTATTATTCTTATTATTTTATTATTATTGACCGTAGTAGTAATAATAGCAGTATTCGTAGCAGCGACGGCGGCAGCTGTAGTATTATACTATTATTATTATATACTTGATATTATTTATATACTGTGAATCATTATTCAAAATATCCGTGAGTTATTGTGAAGGTTTTAGCCTGTACATGACATGACATGATATACGAAATAGTACGCTGGTTATCATCACCGTTCTCCGACATGGGCAGAAAAGGACTGAGTTCTGAGCCCACCAGCGATGCGAGGAATTTCTGTTTTTTTTGTTTTTTTTCATATTGTGGCTGTTAGTTAGTCTCAGGAGACAGGTACATGGTTTTCATCCAGCCAACAGACCGGATATAGACGCAATTGCAAGCATAACATACTGACGCCTCACAGTCTTATTTTCTTTTGCCCTTATCACCCAAATAACCTAACCTAATATACGAAAAAAAAGCATAATAACCTGGAGTTGAACTATGTTGTTTTGATTTACGTTGAGGTAGATAAGATAACGAGGCATCGGTTTCTCATATCAGTGAACTGGATGTATTATATTTTATGGCTATAACATCCAAGTTTTCAGTATGAGGCATTCAATGCTCCCCGAGACGAATTAATTCAACCACAACGTGAAAAAAAAATCATCAAAAACACAAAAAGTTTCCTCATCTGGACGAATTCGAGACTTAGTCTTCCCACACGGCACTGAAGGTCAACAATTATTACCACTATGCAAATCACGAAGACAAACTGGAGTATCATAAGAAGTGGCACACTATGCACTATATACTTGAAGTACCAACACTCCCAGCTTTTTCTCTTCTTCTTGAAAAAGAACATAAATACAAGGTGATTTGTTGTAAACAATAACATAATAAAGATGATATTCATTGCGATTTGCGGCTTTGAAATTAGTTCTACTACAAATATGTATTTCTATCACGAAAGAATATTAAAAGCATTGCAATTTGTTTTAATTTTGGGAAAAATGTGATTTCTGGGATGAGATTAACAGAAGGTAATTTCTACATGAATATATGTTTAAATTTCTTTTTTTTTTAATATAAAGGAAATGCTGGAATATGCTAATGCATGGGTATCCACAATACATATACTGTTGCTGTCCCGTATTATTACTTTTGTTTGAAATTTATGATATGCAAGAGTAGGAAACTCGTGAAAGGATTTGCGCAATACCAGTTGATACTGGAGTTATGAAATTACCTGATTTAATTTTTGAATCATCTCGTTTTATTTTATTTATTATTTATTATTATTATTATTATTATTATTATTTTATTTATTTATTTTTTATTATTGTTTTGTTTCTAAAACAATAATAAATAAATAAAATCCGAAATCCAAAAATATGAATGATTCCATATAATTTATTCATTTTAGAATATGAAGAAAGAATTGATTTTAATTCGTAGTGTAGAAAATAACATTTAAAGTTCTTTATTGAAGTAAACAACATTAAACAATTTATAGAGTATTTATAGAGTATTGGTGCAAAGCACATTATATTCGTAAATAGAAATAGAGCAGATAAAGATATTTTGTTATTATCACTTTATTTTTTTTAAACAATTCTTCCCACTGCTGAGATTTCAAGTTAATTTATTTTTGTTTGTTAAGAAAGTTCGACTAACCCGCTTGTAATGCTCATACTCCTTAACGACGGACGCAAAAGATAAGAAAAAATAAATGTCGAAACCTCCTAAATTTTCTCCGATTTACTCCCTCGAGTTCTGCGAATTCTCCCCCCCCCCTTCCCCTTTCGAGTAAGAATGAAGACAAGGACTCTATCTTGGGGAATTTCGCTAGATAATCGCCTTAAATTCACTCTCTAGTCTCCTGGCTAGTGGGCATTCTCCCCTCTTACTCTAAAGATTTCAGCAAAAGGACGAAACTAGCTTCGTATTTCCGGGAGGATTCCGTCCGAGCTTTTTAAACGGGATGGGAAAAGATCGCTGAGGAGAGTTCAAGAAAGAAGAAAAGAAGCAAACGTAATCTAAGGACAAAATAAAAAGGAAAGTAGCACTTTTTGCGCTTCTTAGCGTCCTGTTTACTTCTTTAGTCGAATTTCTCTTGATTTTTCTTTCAAGGTTTAATTTCAATCATTTTTGAAAAACTCTATATCTAATACTACAGATTTATCAAGCGAAGAAACTTTTTTTTCAGCTGTACCGCTCTGGTGCACAGAAAATATTTCAAAATTAATTTTCAGTTTCAAATTAACAAAGAATCTCTGCACATGATGCTATGAATGGATTATACTTGGCACATCAGCTAAAGGAATTCCATCAATTACAGTCCCTAGACATCTGTCACATTACATATACAAAGAACTCTACTGACTTGGTTGTCGTGCCGGAGTATAAACAGAAAATTTTAAGTATGTTTGTTGTTTTTTGCGATTTATACCATAATATATGAGTTAATAAAACAGAGAAGGATGCAGGACTAGAAATTTGGAGTATTTCAGACCGACTTGCAATATTGTAAACGAAAACTCCGAAAAAGTCCCTACATCTCCTCCTATAACCAGCTAACCACAGCTGGAAAGAAAAGTCATTCCAGAAATTCCCCAGTCACCAAAAGTGTGACATCTGACCTTTCCAAACGAGTGGCGCATCACGGAAGGGACAAAAAGTCAGTGGAACTACAAAATCCGTTTTTTACCAAGGACAAATGATGTTCGAGCTCGCGGGTCAGGTTTTCCAGTTCAATGTACTTTTTTAAAAATAAGAAATATTTGATAAGATTATAAACTACTGCTAAGACAAACAAATCATAAGATTGTATTTAAGAGTATCTAGACATATAAAAAATAAAATATAAAATTTAAATAATATAAAATACAAGAATAATCAATAGTTACTACTATCGCTGTTCTTTCGCACTGTGTGAGAAAGAACCTGGGTTGGAACTGCTCTGGTTATGTAGAGTAATTAATCATTTTTCTCGCATTTGTTTTTTGTTGTTGTTTTTCCAGCATTGCGACTAATTGATGTAGTCTCTCTCAGGAGAGATTTCGATGTTGTTTCTGACGTTGAAACTTGATGTTTTCTTACTGCAAAGGCTGTCTTTCGTAATTGTATAGTGGTTCGCCATTTATGATTCATTTAAAGAAGTCTGGGTTCGAACCCCGTCCGAAACTACAAGACCTCTTAAGCCACTTTCAACTAGGGACGTAATTTGTAGATCTTTGGTGAAGAGAGTTGGGTCAGGTATGAACCGGTTGAAAAATCAATAATAACTCATGAGTTATTACCGATTTTTCAACCGGTTCAAAGTTTTATATACGCTCATGAATATAAGCAATATTACCAAAGTGGTTGCCTTTACTTTGTCTCAATACGAAAACAAACAAACCTTCCCTTTAGTCCAAATAAAAGACAAAACTGGAACCTTTGAGGCGTATGAACTGGCCACATACCAATTCAACCAGTCTCCCTGACGTAAATTTTGCAGTTCATCAGTGGGCAATCGTGATAATGGTCTTTGGCTGATGGAAACTTTAAAAAATTAGTTCTCACTACTTTCCCTTCCTCAATAAAAATAAATAAATTTCCGTTTACTTCGTAAGGCCACTCTTTCCAAAGGAGTTTGCAGCGTTATTGTTACTGTTTATTGCAGCCAGTACACCAACACAACAGTTTACAGTGGCAGCCTATCTTTTGTGTCAACGTACAGGCACGATCTCAAATGTGCGTACTAGTGTTCCTATACGTGCCGTACGTGATCACAGTCATCCTATGTTTTCACATGGGTCGTTGACTAGCTAAGATTGCGAAATACCTAACTGGGACGATCTTTTGGTATATTGATTTTTACAAATGCACAGATCGGATGTTACATGCTGCCTTCTCATGGTTGACTTGTTCCTTTAGTAACCAGGATCAATGGCGAAAGCAAAGAGCTTTATCATATCAAAATGTCACTAATGCTAGCTATAGGAATACAGTTATTTTAGAAAAAGTCTTTGTAAAAACATCTTTGCTGAAACTGTATTAATTCTCCTGGATTTCACTTTTCGCTCATGAGTCCATTGAACTGCTATCAACTCCCATCTTAACAGTTACTAAACCCTGAAGAGGTCAAACTGCAAAATACATCTTAAAATTAAAAATACTATAAATATATTATTAGTGGATCGTAAATCATACATCTAAAGTGGGTTTTTTGTTTTTTTTTTCCCCACAAGATGAAAATGTAGCACTTGCATTCTAGGCACAAAATCTTACGATCTTAACAGTTTTCGATATATTATTTTGGCAGTGCTTTGATACTTTGGCAGTATCAAATTATCGCATCCATGCATTAGTTATTTTCTCATTATTATTTGTATTCTGAACCAGATTATCACGTGTATTGGTAAAATACGTATAACAGAAACAAGCGAATTTTATTTTCTAAAAAACCTAGATCATTTTCGATACAAATGATTTTTCTTAGATAGTGATCGCAATCCATTAGTCAGCTCAACGAAACAACAAGTATTTTATGTTCTCAAAGTTACAAAGAATAAAGCCAAATTGAAATTGCATTTTCCAAAGGCACGATTTTATTGACCATGGCCCATTAGTTGCAAACCGAAGATAAACAACTCGCTTCGAGTATTGCCCACAACGATTCCATTACTGAAGGAACGTTTTGGGGGCACACTCATTTCCGTAATTTCAGTGTGGGAAGGAACTATATATTTCACTATATATATTACTGTTAAGAATATTTCAAAGAGATAGTTTGAATTCTTAAAAACTTCCAGTCGACTAAATCTTTTTAATATCTCTAACAACTCAGATTCTACAATCTAGGGAAACAGGCCACAGCAGAAATTTGTGTTTGGAAGCACATTTTATTGAAAATAAGGAGAAAAACGGCATTAGGACATGATCCTAGAATGATGTCGACCATCTCAAATAGCTTCGGTTTATATTGAAATCCCTTGACTAGAATTACTACTGCCTGTTTGCTTGCAAGCCATTTCTCTTTCGGGGTCATTTCATTTGTGTGTATTCCCGTATCCTGCAACCAAACACGTCGCTGCATTATCCAGGAGCTCTTCTAGAATAGCTCAGAAGGGCATATTTTTGGGCTTTGATAGGATATTTGAAGCAATGCTGCAGCAATTAACAGAAGGACTCTTGAATGTAAATCCATGTCCACGCTTCATCGTTTTGGAGTAACCTTTACACGAAGTGTACAATTTTTAACGAAAGATCAAAGGATGTAACGTAATGCAATGAAATAGTTTTTTTTTTCATATCATTGGAATGTATCTAATCGAATCTAATCAAAGTATTCAAATGTATCTTATCTAATCCAAGGTAATATCCTCTGGTTCATAGCATCACTTCGCCATGATAGGGTATTACAGATTAATGCCCATGGACAGTCGCACAAGAAGGCGATCTCTGCTAGTGTTCCACAAGGAGGAGTCCTATCTGGCTTGCTATTTACAGCCATCATCGCGCCTTTGGTCCGTAAAAAAAGAGAAAATCACATGTATGCAGACGATATAAAAATCTTAACGCCTATTGCTTACAACAATCACCTTGAAGCTACAGGATGTATCAATAATAGTCTCATCAACATCGCCTCTTACTTCACCGGTAGGGATTCTCAATAAATTTTCAAAAAAGGAAAACTAATGCTGTTTTCCCTCAAACCAACCCCTACAATAATAGCCCCAACATTCGATGGAACTGTAATATCTGCCACTCATACTCACGCAGATTTGGGAATAGTATTAGACCCAAAACTGTGGTTTTATGCTCATTTAGACAAGCTCACATCCAGAGCAGCCTTATTTCGATGGGCAGCTAAACATAAACCAATCTATGTCAAGGATCCTCAAAAAAATTAGGAAATTCACTAGAACTGTTATTTATAATGCACTCCTCTATGCCGCTGAAGTGTAGGCATCAGCAGTAACCAGAATCAAATACTACAACGGAGAAGCCAACCTCGCTGCAGAATTCTGGCTGCTTAAATGGGCTAATCGGAAAGCGTATTTCTCAACACAGGACAGAACTATAATCTTAGCCACTTCACTGGGGATGCACCGTCTATTTGGGAACTTCGTCGACCCCGATGCTCTAAGAAACATTGGAGACATCATATCTTAATCTTAGATCGCTTCCTCCCAGATCAAATGCTAACGGAAGTACAGTACCTCGATGCCGACTTGAATAAGTTCTGCAGTAATAAAACCTACAGAAAAAAGATCTTAGCAGCTCGACTGAATAACAGAAGCCAATAAAAACAAGCTCGCGCTCCTCTTCGCACCATCTGCCAAGTTCTCCTTTGCTCCCACACGTAGCAAACTCGTTTGCTCGGGTGCGAGCAAAGTCTCACCATACCCACCGTCTTTAAACAAGCGCGCATCGATGCGTCTCCACAGAGAACGTATGGGTGCCATTCGTGTATATTATATATATTGTAAATATAAACTTACGTGACATAGCATGTAATAATACATGCTACATTATTTTACATTTTTACATCGTTGTGTACACAATTAATTATTTAATTGTGATGTGAACCCCTGGCATTTCTCTCTCTAAAAGCTGCACTAACTCTGAATTTTCGAACAACGGATGGATCACGAAGGCTCTGATCGTTCGAATGCTCGCGGTGTTGATACACTTCGTTCCTGACCCTCGTTAAGTAACATGAACGCACTGTCATGTTAAGGCAGAAGGCTTGCGTACATAGCTGAACAGCCTAACGCACTTAACAGAGAACACACTCTTCATTGAAAATAGTAATGTGCAGTTGCCGGCCGAGTTTAAAGATTTTTGATCTTGTTTCCGGAAGCGATAATTTGTGTTAAGTTAAACATCGTACAGAAACGTAGCTGGCAATATTGAAATATAAATATCAGCTGCGTCCCTCCCTGACCGATTAAGCTACTCGTAACGCATTACCAGATTATGACGCCATTGTAGGACACTTCTCATGCAGAGGTAGGGTCTTTTAAGAAGGCCACTAAAGTACAGCTGAAATTCAATCATTCTTCTAAAGCCCTTCTTAAAACCTTCCTTATGGAAGGTGTAAGGTTTTTCTATCCGAAATTCGGGTTTTTCATCCTATATACAATTAGAACTCTTGACTCGATATATTAACGCCACGCGACCATAATATTCTCAAATTTATTAACTAAACTCAATCGATATTAGGCATGAGAATAAGTTTGGGTTTGATCGATTCAACAACATCAGACCAAAGGACAGCACCCCCATTTAGGGAAATCACAGGCACCACCGAGACCAGCGTTTCTCAACATATTTTGAATCCATGCCCCCTTTTGACTAACATAAAAATCTCACATTCCCTAATAATATTATTTAAAATTTGAATAATTTATTAATTATCATTATCGGTACTAAAATCAAATCCAAATAATTATATGTAAAAACATTATTTAATATTTAAATATTTCCAAACATATATATTGTTATTAATGTGGGCATTTGCTTGCTTGTTTGCCATAAGCTTTTCTATATTGGGTGTGTGGAAGATAAAGCACAACGTAGGTTTCTTTCAATGTCAATTCTACTGCGCGGCTTTGTTTTTGTAGCCAGAAGTTCAGAAAAACCAGCTTCAAAAACGTATGTCGATGAAAACGGATAAAGACTCGCATAGCATGTTTACTTGTTTTAGAGTAAATAGGGGATATTTTACCCAAAAATTCTTCAATGCATTTTTTTTTTCGAAGTTATTTTTAGATCTGAATCAAACTTGAGTTCCAAAAACTCCTGAATATCTTCTGGCAAATATTGAACACCAGTGAGAGAAGTATTCATCACAAGTTTCCAAATAGAATTTTCAGTCATGAGATCAGAAAAATATCGTTTGAATTAATTCTGAAGACAAATGAAGTAGGGATTTTAGTTTTTCTTGAAATAGTTTTCAAGAAAACATAAGAACCTTCAGAGGTTCATGAAGTCGAGGAAACGAAGCGAAATTTTTAGTACCAACATTCTGAATTCATAATTCAGTTTTGGTTATAAATACCTGCAATACATCAAAATGAGCCATGATGGATGGTATTTGCTCCTTAAAGTTTCATATTTAACGTTTCATATTCAAAGCTTCAAATACATTTAGCACATAAGCCAAAATCAGCTAAAAGCTTTCATTTTTGAAGGCTTGAAGTACTTGGTCTTTGATTTGATATTCAAAAAATAGGGCGATTTGCTTCCTTCAACTCATGAACCCGACCAAACATATTTCTCTTCGTTAACTAACCAATCTTAGTATAAAACAGAAGGGCTTTGTGGTCGGTTAAAATCTTCACAAAGCAAAGAAAATAATACTGAGTTTAATATTTTTTCACTACTTGATGTAGAGGTGGAATTCTACGATTTCCACCTCTTCAACTTCAAATATCTTCAACTACTGCAACTACTATTCTCGGATGTCGTATTTCGTACCGGTTGGCGCTTATAGTAGCACGTGTGCGGAGTAATTTATATTATTGAATATGCTTTTTCAAACTACAAACGGTTCATTATGAGCAAAGTCGGGTTTTCATTCTCTTAAACAACAGATTGACCATATCATGGCTGCAGTTTACAGAATTTCATATATAATGTCTAAATGACCTTAATTTCTTGTGCTTGACTTGAGATTGATCAAACTAAAATCTGGTTGGTTCTCTTCGATGTATCTATTCCAGTTATGCAGGCAAATAAAACAAATCACGCTGCTCAGAAAGTTTTGAAAGACCTGTATGCATATCTTCGTTAAAATACTGTCACTATTTGATAATACGGTACAGTTCTAGGGGAATTTCAGGAGCACATGAGTAAGAGACTCCCTTCAGTTTGCAATTCTTCGGAAGATTTCAAAAGACCGATGGCCTACATTCTCTGATGCCACAATATTTCACAATAACTCAGTATTTTTGTTCTACCTGGGTTCCGTACCGTTTTGACCTTATGCCACGTAATTTCTGCTGTTTCCGCACCCCCCACCCCTAATAAAAAGCACGATAGAAAACGCAGAAAATTTGCAATAAAACGGTGCTCTCGAGCGCTGAACTGAACGTTATTGAAAACAATAGTCCATAGGAAACAATTCAGAAGTAGCGAACAGCAATGGGTTGAGATCAGCATTGCAGCGTGTGGAGGGTATTAATAAAAAAAACGCAACCGTAAAGAATGGACTAATCTCAAGTTTAAACAGAATAAATTCACTCTCGCTTATTTTGGAATACCATTTTGGCCCTCTACGATTTGAGTTAGTTATTTGTATTTCTGTTTGGATCGTATAAGAACATCCGTTGACATATTACTTGATAACGGTTGACCACTGAAATACGATTCTTTTCGAAGTTCACAAGTGCTGATGGTCTCATTGAAGAAGTGTTGCTTGTGAGTTCCCCGTCTTTGGTAAATTCTTTTAGAAAGTGGAACTTGGTACTTAAAGGTACTTAGCAAAAACCTTTGGCTTCCTTGCATTGTATTGCTATACCAATACTTATACTTTTGGTAGTGTAAGGGAGACTGCATTTAGATCATTAAAAAGTTTTACCTGGTCAAATCTCTTTTTTATTTATAAATAAATCCGTTTTATTTATTACAACCAGCGATTTCATGAGGAATTCTCAAAACATGAAATCTGTGGGAATGACACTGTATCTTTAAATAACCTTTTTCTTTTTATGTGATTTAATATTTATTCCTGTTAGAATTGCAGTATTTTTAATTGGATTCAGAGTGAAATTCAATTTAGTTATTATAATTTTTCGCATTAATAATCATACTTTCCTACTGTTTAATTAAGATTAAAGTGTGGTAAGTTGTTTCATTCTTCCTCAATCAGGTTCCAATTAAGAAAGAATAAAAGAAAAGAAATTAACTGAAAATTCAATTCCACTATTTGTAAATACTCAACATTAGCCCAAGAGGTTCCTGTTTGTTCCTGCTAAAATTCAATAGAAGTCCGTTTATTTTATAAAAGAAAGAAACCGATTGTTAAAACCTCCGTGATTAGGTGATATTCTCCATCTAATGGGAAACTGTTTCTCCAATAAGCTGTTCACTTATTTGAGATTAACGTAAATAAAAGGACGACTGATTGTTAGCCGGCTGCTAAGTGCAGACCACATTTTCCTTTCTGTAATAAGGATGAGATGATGTTCTCTTACGTTCAAAAGAAGGAAATGATGAAAAAACAAAACTAAATAGTCGAATATAAGTTTTTCATTTCATGTAAGCAAAAAAAACCCAATTTTCATCATGATATACCGTTCATTTAATTATAAACCACTGTTAATAGGTAGTTCCTGAAATAAAAGGTTGCGTTTTCAAATGAATGAACCACGCAATTCTTTGCGGAAGTTCGAAGATTAAGTTTCCTTAGCAATCAGAAAATGTACTTCCAAGAATATGTCCACGTAATTGATTTTAAGCTTTTCTTAAGGTGGTCTTGTGTTTTAGCTTTTTTTTTTTTAATAAATATCAGTAAAGGATTCAGTTCTTTATTGCGCAAAACTTGATCAATATCTCTGCATGTGTTCACTTCCAACAAATAATGAAAACAATAACACCAAAAGCAATATTTTTCTTTTAAAAGTTAATCCTTTTAGAAGCTGCACTATTTTAAGAATTTAATGCGATGCTCGCTCGCGCTTTCTTCAACGAAATGGTCTTTCTGAGATAAATTTATAATCACATGAAATGTCCGCAGAGAGTTATGCATTATTCGTAATTATTTATTTTTCTTTAACGTTAGGAACAAACAGAAGGAAAGTCAGAAGTGATAAACCTACATAATCCAGCGAATACTGCTATATTACGTAGGTTTATTCTCCTGACTTTTCTTCTATTTGTTTCTAGAACTACGAATCAGGAAACATTTTATATAGTGAAAATATCCTGAAACAAGTGATTCGATTAATTAACGTCAGATTTTGGAAAACAAAAATAGCAGTAGGAGTGCTGCTCGTGTTCTGTTGAGTCTGAACTCTATTCATCGACGCTATTCATTTTGCAGGATGTACACCTATGGCCTATCATTAAATGGGGAGAAGGTTATGTATGTATAACTATTTAGTTATCTATAACGGCTTTGCAACGTTGTATCTGAAATGTCTATTAAATAAAAGATGAATCCTAATTTTCTAAATGATCAGTAGAGATATGAAAACTTGAAACGTAGCGAATCAAAGAGTGGATGAACTATTCAAAATAATCACTATTTTTTTCTCAACAGGTCTACATACAATGGAATTCATGTCAACTCTGTTTTTATGCGTTTCCTGCTGTAACGTCTTCCATAAATCTATAACTTTATAGGTTTATATATACACTTTATTTCTGAGATATCCCACACAATAGTTCAAAGGTGTATGGACTGGAATATTCATTGCCGTTCCTCTAACGTACTTAACCACTTCATAAAGAGTTTAATATCCAGAGAATCATGCATAATTCTGTGAAAGCTCATAGTAAGTGCACTGCGCAGTTAAAAATACATTGGAAAACAGTTTCTTATTGTAAGAACTACAATCTTCATTAACATTTCAGGAAAAATTTCTCTAACAGTACCATTGAAACTGCAAAGTCTGTTTATCCTACCAAAGGAGAGTCCCAAGCAAACGGTAATCCTTGGGATTTTGCCATTTTTCTATCTACCTATGAGTTTGTTTGCATTAACCCAACTGGACTAGGCACATCATTGGACTTAGTCGCCCATGCGCCATAAAAACCTAATATATAAACTAATATGGTAACCATTAACCCGATATATACACACAACTTATGACGATTCATACGCCATCTAGTTTGACTGTTGGTAGTTGATCCTGGCTGCCTCACGTGGCTTGGGATGGGAGCCAGGGGGCAGGTAAGCAGGTGTCCTTTGCACTCTAGCTGCGAAATGCCAGGTACCAGCACTCAACATTCAACACAACCCACACTGTACACACCAACACACACAAACTTGCCGGCATTGGCGCTGTCTTGTCAGATGCATCTGTTGCAACGGACGTAATTTTCCTCTCTTTATTTTTTGCATACCCTTCCTTTATTTTTCCTACTACAAATTAATCCTTATTTATTTAATTACTTCCTTTTTTCAATGCCCAATTGTTAAGGATTTATACAGAACCTTATTCTCTTATATTGTTCAAATTCTAATGAAAACCAAGTATTTTGAACAATTATTAATTCATGCTGATAAATGAGGAAAGATTAAGTTAGGAAAATTAATTCCGTTGTAACTGAAGCCCACTGTCTCAACTATTTCTTAAAAGTGTAACGCTACCGCTCCAAGATAAAGAGTGAAATTTAATCCGCCTTGCACAGTTGTAATCAGAGATAGATATCCGAACCTCTTAGCATCGAATAATTGATTATGTAAGTGATAGGAACCTCTGTCCAGATTTGGACGGGCGAATGGAAAAGATAAGATTCCCATAATTCGGGGGAGAGTTTTCCGAGGTATAAAAAGGCAGACCCCTTAGGAAACAGGGGGAGTTAGAGTTTGTTGTATGTTGTTGGGTAGTGATCGGTGTGAGAAGAGTTTAACGGAGGAAAGAGGAGTTTCGACGGTGAAGGAGGCCGGAGAAACCATCATACAAATCGATGGAGCTCGCCGCTAAGAAAAGGAAGGCAACGCCCAAATGTCCAGGCTGGTTCTTCCGTCGCTCTTTCTGAAGGCACAATGCCATTGTAGGCTCAGTAAGTTGAAAATGTCTATTATTCAAATATAATAGACATAAGTATGGAAGGAGTATGTCTGAGATAACAATGAGTTAATAGAAATAATCAGGTTAATTCCTACCAAAGTGGAAACGATAATGATAAATGATTCTTTCCTAATATTTTGTGTTGGTATCTTATGTACCTTTTATTATTATTTTTATTCAATGTATTAAGTTTGCTTTCATCCCCTGTATTGTTTCATCCCCGGTTGGCTAGAAAGGGTGTACACAGAGTTTAAAAAACATAATTAGAAAAACCTATTTTCACACACGGGAGATAATTTAGGCGTTCATACACAGGAAAATTAAGTTCGAAATATGAATTCGCACTCTATTAAAAAAACAGCCAAAGTCTTCTGGTGTCTTATATCCTTCTATATAAGTTCGTGCGCAGAGTTATAATAAAGGAAGACAGGGGATATGTTCTCTAATGTAAAACTACAATACCATTCGAACTTATTGTTATTTTATTTATGTTAAATTGTGAATGTATTGTGCATTAGAGGTCTTTAATAAATGTTCTGTTTTCCTATATGATTGTCTCTTTCTGCTAACCCTCATCCACACCAATCAGAAGTAGAAATAAGATATACCAGGGCCGTTACCATTAAGAGTTTATTTTAAAACTGGAAAAAAATATATAAATAATCACTCTTAATAATCATAAGTTAAACTTGATAACCGAATATAATATCAGACAGTTTTAAATTCTAAACATTTAGAGTTATAGATGATAACGTAAAATTAAAAGTTGACCCTAACCTGGCGTTCGGACAGGCAAGTACTGCTTTGCACATGGACCTTTTTAAGAAAAATGCCAAACTTATAACTATAGTTAAAGTAAAAGAATAACAAACTTATATCTATAACTCTTAACATTTATCAACACAAACTCTGAAATATCTTTGAATATAACAAAAGAGAATCAAAGGATAATTAGTTTAAAAACAAGTAATATATAAAAAAAAATTTAAAGTCAATTCCTACTTAGGTCAACAAAGAAAAATTTTATTTTAGTTACTTTTTATTAAATAATTACAATTAATATAATTATGTATATACATATGACAGAATCACAATATTAAGTGGCAAAATAGAAAGCGAATTTCCTTGCAATTTTCCATTTCCCTTTCTATATATGGTGTTGGACTATTATTTTTATTCACATGTTTCATTTTCCATTTTGTTCCCTCCTTGACTCAGACTAGAACCCAGAATGGAAAAAGAATCTGAAAAAGAAATGTTTTTCCAGCGATCTACACGCTTCGCCACTGACGGTATGTATTCCTAAATTTATATCCAGCTAAATATCTTATATAAGAGAAATTTTTTTCTCCCATATAAAACTAAAATTAATTAATTTAATTTAATTAATGAATTAATATTTGAAAAAACTGTATTAACATCAAGTGTCATCCACTACAAGTTTAAAAAAATTTATTTGAACTTGAGTGGATGGATAAAAAGTATTTTATTAACGATTGAAAATTTGAACAAGATATATAAATATATATAGGGAGATTGTGAACTAATAGTAGGAATTTAAAAAAGAAAAGAAAAGAAACACTTTTGCGTCTGGATTTTATCATTTGATATCCAAAGTAATAACAACATGCATGGAATTCGTTTATCCAACATGTTACTGGGTCGACTGTTATCGATTGATTTTGGTTTTTATGGCGCATGGGCGACTAAGGCCATGATGCGCCAACTCCATCGTCTCTTATCATTATTCTTATAATAGTCAGATTTTCAATGTCACTTAGTCATTTGCGCGCACGCGCATCAAATTACTTAATTTCGCATTTAAAAATTAATTCATTAAACTCTAATCAATAATATAAACTCGATTCCTGGTTGTGGCTTTTCGAATGATAATATATGATTTATCGTTTTAGATTCAAATCACGAGAACAAATGCCTATATCGTGAACAAACATAAGATTCAAGAGGTTTTGATAACTATAATAGATTTCCAATAATTAATGGATGGAAAATCACTCTGTGAAATAACAAATACTCTTGTATAACTATCGGTAGCCGCGTATGTGTTTTGTAAACAAAACTATAACAAACTGAAATTTGCTGGTGAAAAGAAAGCATTTTGCATTGAACTGATATCTCAAGCAGTAAGGCGATCGCTACGAACTCTCTTAGAGATGCATTTCAAATACAGTGTTTTTTCCCAAAAAGAAAATACGCTATTTGTAATGCGACCTCACATTGACCAAACGACTGGTTCAGTGATTGCTTTCACTTCATTAATGGGAGCCCAGGTCCTCCAATACCTAATATCTATCTATTAACTTATGCGTTAAATCATCCAATATGACTTAATGCATGAGGTAGGAGATGTAAAAGATACATTGAGAAAACTAAAACCTGACCACACGACACTCAAATTTGACCACTTTACAAAAAACTGTAATTACTGCGGAAAATTTTGGCAGATTGCACTAGTGATAAAATCATTAAAATATTGAGGTCAATATTTTAACATAGAGCTATTGTTCTTTGAACTTTTCTGTGAGGTTACATACCAGTACTATATACTAAAATATCATACAACTTAGTGAACCGGATTGACAAAGATCTGAAAAAGTTAGAAAGACGCAGAAATTCCAATTTAAAAATTAAATTAATTTCCAGCTTATTTTCTGCATCTTTGTGTCTCTGGAGGGAGGGGGCAGAGATATAGATGCCTACTAAATTCTGGAAAAGCTAGAAAGTACTGTGATAGGTTTGAATTCTGATGCGGGATGGTGACATTAATAATGCTGGAGTATAGAAAAGAACTAATTACGGAAAATAAGAAGCTAGATCGTCTACTGTTTGTCCAGTAGGCAGAGTAAAAAAATAGTATGTACTCAGTGCTTTACATTTCAGGCGCTTTCGATTTTTTTTTTATTATTTTAAATGTTTTTTTTTTTTTTCGTGATTAATAGAAATGAAAAGTAAATACAGTTATCTCCTTATCAATTAATTACTTAGATTATAACTTAAGAACACTTAAGAAAAAAACTCTACAGATTTACATTCTTTAAACAGCCATTTAGTTTAATTACAAATGTGTAATACAGTATTTATTACTCTTTTCTTTCGTATCTCTCTCTCTCCTGTATATATGTATCTCTTCACGAGCGAGATCATGTTCACGAGCCTTGCATAACGATACACGTGAAGCACTTGGCGACTATAAAGCTAACAATTCTGTATTAAAATTATATTTAATCTATGATTTTTTTTCTATATAAATTGTATGGAAAAGGAAATAATAATTGCTAATAAAGATTTATTTATATTTGTCCGATTTTAATGAAATTTGGTTTGACTTGGCAAATATCTTTAACAAATCTAAATACAAAATTACATGAAAACACGCCCACTGGGAGTACCTTTGTTACATGGGGAGGGACGAAAAACATGGTGAATACAATAGGCGCTTAGCATATACTGTATATATTTGCGAACGCGCCTAAAAACGAATGATGCTATTTTGGACATATTACAAGCTGGAGAAAATGGGGGAAAAAGAAAAAAACGTCCTTTTATAGTACACACCACACACAAGAAGTGGCTTGATGACGTATACTATCAAAGTTTGTTAGCTGTGAAAATCCCCTTTTAAATTTACTTTAATTTTTTTAATATTAACTTATGTAATTAATTATTTTATTTATTAACTAATGCTTTAACTAGCTAGAAAAATGTAGATTATGAATCTTCTTAATTCTTGTTTTTGTATAAGTATAGTGCAAAAGCATCAATAATACATAGCCAAATCTGAATGAACAGAATATTATCAAAGCGGCATCGTTTTAAGTTATATCTCATATTGTGAATACCTTCACAACGAGTTGCCATGATATTGCACTACTTCGAATAAGTAACGCTTCACCTGAGGAGAAGACTAATGTTACTTATTCTCAGATGGATACCACCACCCCGACGGCACCGTTTTGAAATATGGTATGGGATAAAGTTCTCGGTTATCCTCATACTATCCCTATTAGACTTAGAAAAGAGATAAAGATGTAGGAAGGTGATGGTAGGAGAGGTAGAGGAAGGAAATGCCGTAGAAGGAAGAAAGGGACAGTTGCTCCTTCAACTCACACTCAAAGCTCATATATTCCTCGAATAGGCAACGCTTCCCCATTAGAGAAGATTGTTGTTACCTATTGGAGGAAACTCAGTGGCCATCAGGCTCCCCCAGACGGCACCGTTTCAGGGCTATTTGGCCCTTCTTCGGTGGGTGGGTAGGTACCCGAGTGATGCAATGATGGCAAAACAGTTATGAAGTATAACTCCACAATATGAGAGATGCCTGATGGTGTATGATGAATTTAGAATATAAAGCATTTAGGGCATAAGCCTCAAGCTATAGAAAAGTCCAGACTATGTATATACATAGTCTGGACTTTTCCATAGCTTGAGGCTTATGCCCTAAATGCTTTATATTCTTGTTTTTGTTTAAATACTGATTTGTTAACTGTAATTCAATCGTAAAATAAAATTATAAAGATTTTAAATTGTATATAAAAATATAAATACAGTATATAAATACAAAGATGTTTATTCCACGGCCATGAAATCCAATAGCGCTAAACTGCATATAAATATGTATTATAATACATTACAGCTAGCAATTCTTTATATTTCAAAACGCGTGCCATGAATAGCTCGTGAAAACTTATAAAGTAAAACTTTGTTAAAAAGCAGGAGAATTTTTTTATTTTTTTATGTGGGGATACATTACTTTTACAGAAGTCTAAAAGTAATGGCGTAGTGTTAGAATACAGTCGTGTTGTATGTTACTGAACTGTGTTTGGTGAATTTCACCAAAGATTATGTCCAATGTTAGTAATTCTGCATGACAAGAAGTTGCTCTGTCAACACAGTATATTTCCTTATATTAGGAAATATCTTGAGTAGGATATAGGTACCTGCCCATCTTGCCATGTTATTGAGTTTGCATTAAGAAAGTTAAATTCCCAGGCTAGGAAATATTTTTGATTTTATATCTTGACACAGATGTGTTAGTGACAGATGCATACCACCTTAATGTCCTATAATTGTATTATTATTCAAATACTCCATGATTTTGTCTACATCACATGTTCTTATGCGCGATGCCATTGAGCAATATATTTTAATGTTGTTTGCATATTCATAATCAACATAAATATTTGCATATTCAAATTCATTATCAACATAAATGGTTGTTATTCCCTATTCTTCCGATTTCCGCTAACGAAAGATTTAAGTCAACTCTCCAGGGTAAAAGGGCGGCAAACTATTAAACGAACCTGTGCACCTTGAGGCAGAGCCAAGCAGAAATAGAAAATATAGCAAAGGTATGTTTCAATTTTTTCTGCTCTGTGATTGCCGTTCGATTTTGCTCTTCCCGTCTTTCTGATTCACTGACGATCCTTCTCCTCCCCTCTACAGTACGATTTGATTAAACAACAGCTGAAAACCCATTACAGATGAAAATTATAGAAAATGCTGGAGAAAGGGTGTGATAGCATCATAAGTCTTTGAGCATTGTTTATTATTTTTTTATTATTATCTGTTTATTTCCATAAGGATACCACCCCGGGTGATATGTACTTAGCACCCTCCTGGCAAAGTGCCAGGAGGGTGCTAAGTACATATCAGGATACGAGATACTACGTGCAGTGGGTTACATATACTGAACACGTAGTCTCGTCCCGAAATATTATATACACATTCTATGTTTAATATATACGGTATTTACACATTAATGATTCTGTACATACATTATACAACTCATATATTTACAATTCACTAAATAATTCCATCTATAAGTTACATATTTACATAACTGTTACAGAAGGTATATTTTTCCAGTCAACAAATTATTATTGTTCCTAAAGCAGAAGGCTTCACTTTTCTTCACAATTCTTTGGTACTTTGCAGCCGATTCATATTTCGGTAAGTCTGTACGAATCCTGGAAGATCTCTTTCCGGTATGTTGCATCCTCACACAGTTTTTCGGCATCTATGTGCAGAGAGTTAAATATTTTCGCTGCATTTGATGGAAAGAATCTTTGTAGGTTACTAAGATTGTTCAGGACTGAACGCAGTAGATTATTTAGTTCTCCGCAACGTCTATCAGTGGCACGCGGTTTAACTAGAATATTATCCAGGACTGGAGCATCTACTCTGCCTGTGAGCATTTGTGCGAGAGTGTGTATGTTCCTGTTAATTGTCCGCTGCATCCAGGGTGTGATGTTAAGGTTTGAGTAGAGAATGGCCCTTGAGATAGTAAAAGGGTGGCCAGCAACTCTGTTAAGCCATCGCAAGAACCAGTACTCGATCCCAAGGACGGACTTATAATGTGAATCTGGCGCTGAAGACCAGATTTGCGAGGCATACATTGCAATTGGCAGGACACACATTAAAATGTACTTGGTCGCTAGTTGAGGATCCCTAATTCCTACCAGTTCCTGTCTAGTAGCCCATAAAGCGGCGAATATTTTTGTCTTCATATGGGCGAAGTGTTGAGCAAAGGTGAGTCTGTCATCCCACTTAAGACCCAGGTCCAGGTGAGAGTGCACTTTTTCCACACTAGACCCGTTCACAGAGATCGAGATGTTATTTTTATTCTGCTTGTAAGTTATGGTCATTTGGGCAGACTTCTGTGCATTAATACGGAGCCCGATGCAATCCACGTAGCTCTCAAATTCTCGGATTGTGCTATTTGCCATCTGACAAATACCTTCTGCTGATTCATGGTCTTTGGAAGTGATGAAGAATTTTACATCGTCAGCATATGTTATAAAATTGTAGTACCGTGCAAGAAACGGCTCCAGGGCGGCTGCGAAGAGAGTAGCCGAAAGAACTCCCCCTTGTGGCACTCCTTGCGAGATGGTAAAGCAAGATTGTAGCTTTTGGTGCTTAACAATAAGTTTTCTATGTTCTAGCAGGCTGGTTATTATAGTTAACAAATTTCCTCTTACATTAAAATAATTCTTTAAAATCGCAATGAGCGCTGGAATTGAGACGTTGTCGTAGGCTGCGGAGATATCCAAAAAAATAATATCAATTTGCTTTTTCTCATTTAGTGCTTTCTGCACGCGAAAAAGGGTTTCCAGTAAGTTTGTTATTGTTGATCTACCCGAAATAACTGAGTGCAAATGTGGTGGTCTATGGCTGAAGCAGTGTTGATTGATGGTGGGAAGCAGTGCTTTTTCGAATACCTTCTGTAGGGTGCAACTAACAGAAATTGGTCTGTAATCCTTAGCCATTTTTGGGTGTTTAATCTTTGGTATTGGGGTTACAATGTAATTTTTCCAGGCTTGCGGGAAAGCTCCTGACCTATTGATTTCCTGATAGATGTGCAGTAATAGATCTATTATAAATGGGCTACTTATCTTAAGGATGAATATTGGAAATTTGTCTGGTCCAACAGTGGCCTTATTGGGCAGATCGTTGATTGCTTTCATTACGCTCTCTTTGGTGATTTGTATTTCACTTAAAGGAGGTCTTGTTGGTTCCTCTATTGCCGAATAGTTTCGCTTGTTTAAATCTTTCAGGAATTCAAAAATTTTGTTACTATTATCAGTGTTCTCAATTTGATTCAGTCCATGCAGGTTACTAAAAGTGTTATTAGTCCATTCCTTGAAAATGCATTCGGTCATATTCTCTGTGCTATTTCTATTGCTAGTAATTCTTTTTGCTCTTTTTAGTTTATTATGAACAACACTGCAGTGTGCCTGTCGTTTTGCTTTGATGAAATGTGCTCTTTCTTTCTTATAACGAATGTGACGGTCAGGATGACCCGTTCTTTGCCATTTTCTATACAGTTTTTGCTTCCTGAGGAAACTTGCTTTCAGTTGTGGGTTAAACCATTCTTTTGTTCACTCAGATATTTTGATTTCTTTTGCTGCTCCTTCCAATGCTGTTTGGTATAGCTTTTTAGTGATCATTTCTAAAGCTTCGTCTACCGGCTTTTCTTGCAGGTCATTCCAGTTGTAACTAGTCAGGTGACTGAGAATGACCTCTGCATTAATATACTTCACGCAGAAAAGATACTTACTTTGCTTTTCCCAGTTCGTGTGGTTACCCTGCTCGTATTTGTGTATCTTCAGTGCTGCTTCTATTTCAATGGGATTGTGGTCCGACTTAAATTTTATGCAGTTTTGCGCTAGCCTTATGTCTAAGGAACTATGATACAACAGGTCAAGTTGCTGCATTCTCCTTGTCACTGGTGTCGGAAGCTGCGTTAAGTGCAATGCACCCAATGTCGCATCCAGCTCTTTCTTGGCCTCCCTGTGTTTCGGAAGAGGCAAATTAAAATCTCCTGCTATTATTGTGTCGACTGATGGCTTTAGATTTGCAGCAAGCCAAGCATAGAGTTCGTTTCTTGTCTCCTTTGTGTGCTCAGGTGGGAGGTATATGATGCATAACTGTATTTTCACCTGCTCTTTTGAAAAGGTAACGCAAATCCCTTCAAAATTATTTGAATTGGTTTTTCGTTCTCTTATAGGCTGGTATTTATTTTGGTAGAAAATTATAACTCCCCCTCCTCGCCTATCTGTTCTTCCGGTTCCCACACATTTGCAGTTTGCTGCCGCAGTTAGCCGATCTAACTGTTTTCCATTTCCCAACCAGGTTTCGATTAGGCAAATGAAATCCAGGTCCTCGTACATCATCATCGTTTGTAAGGTGTGGAGCTTATTTGAGATGCTCCTCACGTTTTGTACAAACAGGTGGATGTGATGTTCTGCATCCCCAGCTGGGGGTAGTTTTCTTGATTGCTATTGAGCCCGATTCCTTACATCATTTTTAACCAGTGGTCTGGCCCATCTGTCTCTGTAGGGCTTGACTAGGGTACCTACCGGCCAGGCGCTTACGTCTTGTAGGCGAGTTGCTTTATCTGGTGGACAAGAGATTATAAAGGAGGAGTAAGCTGGGTGTCGTGTTTTCACTTGCTTTACTTCCACAGTTATCCCATGTTCGCCCTCACACATGGCTTTAATGTTTTTGGGCTGTGTTGTGGGTCCCAGCCTTGATACAAAAATTTGCTCTCTGGTTGCAACGGAAGTAATGTTGTAGATTTCAGAAAACCGTTTGTTTGTTTCAGGTGTGGTACAGGAAGACACGTTAATACTTTCTCTGTGAACTGGATTACGTCGTCGGCCGTCCTCAGCGAGAGTAGGCATGAAATTTTGGGATGGTCGGGTTTTTCTACCCTCAAAAGTGTTATGCTTTTTAGGTAGCATAGTGATGTGCGCATAAGTGAGTGGGTTTGCAGGAACATGATTTGAGGGGGAAGATGTAACTCTGGCGTTCGTACTCTTGGAATACATGCATGCCCCAATCATTTCAGTTGATTCCTGTTGTCCTAATATTTCTGAGACTTCTTTGTTTTGGTTTCGACTTTTCCTAGTGGAATGTGTGCCATTTCCTTGTGCTGCCCCTAAAGTTTCACTGGATTTGGTGCTATTGCTTGCGAGGTCCTGCTGCAAACAGACAGTTCCCGGCTGGGCTTGAAATTCACATATTATTTGGCTGTCTTGTAGTTTTGCAATTCGTTCTGATATGTTTTCCCCCGAATTCAATTCTTTTCTTGTCTTCTGTTTGTGATTTTCAATGCTTTCTGTCCTCCTGTACAATCCATGCATTTCACTTCTACTTTTCTTTGGGTAGCTCTGCCTCGCATAGCAAGTTTCGTCGGTTACGGGGGTCGCTGAGCCACCTTGTGCAACGAGGACGGATTCAAAGCATCCTAGCTTTTCCTCCAGTCGTTTAAGGAAATTGGAAATAATGAGTTCGTTAATTCCTTTGTAATATCACATATTAAAGCTTAAAATTATCTGTAGTTCACTAAATTTCTGTGCGCAAGGTCTTTGATAATAGATCATTTTCGTCAGTCTTGATATAAAAATATGACAGCCTTCTTGCCTACTTATTTCTGGTACAGAAACTTTTCTTGATATTACTATGTCAGGGAGCTCCTATGGGTATACTGGAATCCAAATGGAGTCAAGTTTCACATTAAATCTTACGCTACCCACTTCTTGTCAGCTAATACGTTATCAACAACTGAAAAATTATTTAGTTTTAAAGTGATTTATCTATTTTAAATAGTTATTAAAATGCCATCCAGCTTGCCACTTAGGGTAGTTTCAAAGTTGGCAATGATATTCACAAATAAAGAATTTGCTGAGATACACTGAAGAGCTACTAGGAAATTTCCACTTCAGTTATACTTCCTTCTGTGCACTCTGAGCACCGGCAAATCCAGGAACTCGTGCGATATAACGTTACTTTACCGCCTTTCATTTTATGGTAGTCTAAAAGAAATCAGGTTTCAATATAACTTTGTTTTCATTTGAAAATATTCTTGATATCAGCAAAACAAATTCCCAGTAAGTTATTTCGCAAACGTGAACTTCAATTAGCACTTCAATTTGATAAAGATATTGCTTTTTCACAGCGAAACTTTATCTGAAAGTTTTCACATATATACATATTCAAATCCGAAATATCTTTAGCAAAATTCCAGAATCCGAAACTTCATGACATATCTTAAGTTTTACAGATATGAAGTTGTGCGATGTCGTGATAAAAGTAATCATTATTCACCAATTATTCATTTCGATAACTTCCTCTATTACGTGAAAAATAAACATACCATTACACGATATGTTTCGATTTTTCTGGCAGAAAGCCAAGTTTTTTGTCGAATAAACGTTAACGATTTTCTGTGTGACGTCAAGAACGGTCATAATTTTGAAACATTCCTGCAGTATTTATTTCATTATTTTTAATATAACTTTATATACAGAGAAGTTGACTGAAACTCTCGTATGAAGGAGCGTGGAGTTAAACCGTTCAATTAAAAAGAAAGGGCCCCAATCAGAGTATCATAGACATCACAAATATTATAATGACGGTGTAGTTACAGCAAAATCAAACATGGTCCTTGAGGTTGTCACAGACATTCTCTCAGATATGCCAGACAAGCTGTACTTGCTACCTGGAGTCTAAAACGCGGATGGAACTGATATTCGGGTGACACTCAAGTCAAGTGGACCCAATTTCGGCGAAGTCCGGACGGTCTGTGACAACCAAACCCTCTGCTTGCACCTTCACGATGGTGGGACTGTTAGTAATCCTGGGTATAACCTCCATGCACAAGCACATGGTGGGTGACCACCCAGGTGTGAACCAACGTAAGCAGGGGTCGAGGTGTGGCGCCCACACCACATGGAGGAATGCCGCTCCTCTATGTTACCAGGCAGTACTAGGTGGTAGATGACTCTCATCAACCGGTGAAATACCACCACTTTGCTTATTGGAGGCTTGAAGTGGTGGAACCCATGTTTAGTCTCTAGAGCTAAGTTCCGGTCAACCCTTCCCTATCTCTTCCATCATGCAGTATGATTGATGACTTTTGAGGTTATGATGAACGTTGTGGCGAGATCCAATATTCCTTACATTTCGAGGGTACAGCTCTAAAACGGTTTTCGCAGGCCGGCCGCTAGTTAGTACACCGGACCGAACCTATTGGTAACTCTCTAGGAGGCTTCCGGATCAGCTAGTGTATAATCTTGCTACCTCTACTCTGCCAGATAGTGACTGGAGGGAGTCCGAGTAGTGTGTATGCGGGGAGCATTGTCGAGGCCACGTTATGTCAAGGATCTGGGTATATTCTTACCACATGTACGCCATATCCAAAAATTTCATTACTTCATACAGCATGTCCCACCCACTTTTTCTTACTATTGAATACACCATGAATTGTCAAACTAATAGAACAAGCTTATCTGCGAAAAGATCTAAACCTCCCAAGGATTTCCTAATTCATTTCACAAATATACGTGGTCTCAATTCTAATCTCAACGATGTCCATTTCCACTTGCAGTCTGCCAAACCCCATGTACTTTTTCTGACAGAATCTCAGTTAACGGTTGATTCAACTACTGTTCATCTCAGATGCCCAAATTATTCGCTGTATGATTCCTTTCGCCTCAAAGGTGGTACTTGTGCATATGTCCGTTCTGATATTCCCTGTCAGAGACTTGGCAATTTGGAATCTCCTCTCTTTGATCTTCTCTGGCTTAAAATCTCTCTACCTCATTGTGTCAAATTCATCTGTTGTCTCTACCGTTCTCCCAACTCCACTAATCACTTGGAGCTCTTTGACTTCCTCTCGTTGCAACTTGACTTTCTCCAGTCCAACTTTCCTAACAGTGAGGTAATTTTCCTTGGTGATTTTAATGTTCACAACTCCAGCTGGCTTCCGTTTTCTAGTCACACCGACCCAGCAGGTCGAGATGCTGAGGCTTTTGCAATTACTAATGACCTAGCACAGATTGTTCATTTACCTACAAGAATACCGGACAATCCTAATCATACAGCCAATACGCTTGATCTTTTTCTCACAAACAACCCTTCTAAGTACACGGTCGTAGTGAGAGGTCCTTTAGGCACTTCAGACCACAACTTGGTGATTGTCTCTTCTCCAATGGAACCTTTATCTCATGGCTATTCCCAACCTCGTGTTGTTTGGCATTACAAGAATGCAAAATGGGATGACCTGCGAGACTTCTTTTCTTCTTTTCCTTGGTCGGATTACTGTTTCAAAACTCCTGATGTCAACGTTTGCTCAGATCGTGTCAGTGAAATTATTCTTGCAGGAATGGAATTCTTTATCCCACACTCCACTTTAAAATCTCGTCCTTTATCTAAACCTTGGTTTTCCAATAAATGTGCTAAGGCTGTTCAAGAGAAGAATGTTGCATATCGTAATTGGCTTGTTTCTGATTCTTCAGTTTCATTTTCTGCCTACACCAAAGCTCGCAACAATTGTAAAGCAGTTATTAATCAGTCCAAACTAGAGTTTGAACAGGCTAAGAGTAGAAAACTTGCTTCTTGCCCTAATGGTAGCCGAGCATTCTGGTCTCTTGCCAAAGCTATTGGCCGCAACTTTTGCCCATCTCTGCTTCCACCTCTGTCCAAACCAGATGGTTCTGTTGTCACTTCAGCCAAGGATAAAGCTGACCTGCTAGCATCCCATTTTTCTTCCAGCTCATGTATTAATGAACTTGGTAAAACACCTCCCACCATTCCCAACACGGTCCATTCAATGCCTCCTGTGGTCTTCCGTCAAAAGGATATCAGAAGGATTTTGATGAATCTTGATGCTAAGAAAGCTCCAGGTCCTGATGGTATTTCTCCACTTGTTCTCAAAATCTGTGCTCCTGAACTTACTCCTATTCTTTGCCGCCTTTTTTCACTTTCTTATTCCAAAGGTGTTTTTCCTTCTGCTTGGAAATTTGCTCATATCCAGCCAGTTCCTAAAAAGGGTGACAAATCCCTCCCATCCAATTACTTGCAATTACTTCTACTCTTTCTAAAGTAATGGAGAAATCAATTAACCGCCAACTCTTAAACTACCTAGAAACCTTCCGTCTGATCAACGATCGCCAGTATGGATTCCGTCGGTGTCGATCCACTGGTGATATTCTGGCTTATGTTACCCATTTATGGACTACTTCAATGGAAAGGTTCGGTGAAACACAAGCAGTTGCTCTTGACATCTCAAAGGCTTTCGATCGTGTTTGGCATAAAGGTCTTCTAAACAAGCTTCCATCTTATGGTTTGCCAACTGTTTTTAGTAATTGGTTATCCAGTTTTCTCTCTGATCGCTCACTGAGGGTGATGGTAGATGGCTCTCTGTCTTCTAACTTCTCCACTAATGCCGGTGTCCCCCAAGGTTCAGTTCTTTCCCCCACTCTTTTCCTCTTGTATATCAATGACCTTCTTCCATTGACTGGAAATCCTATCCATAGTTTTGCCGATGATAGCACATTGCATTCAACTTTCCATTTTGAGAAACCTTGCCCTGCTCAATCAGCTTCAACTTCTCGAAAATCTGCTACCAATTCCTTAAATGCCGATCTTCAGGTAATTCTCCAGTGGGGCAAAGACAACTTAGTTGATTTCAACCCTTCTAAAACTCAGTCTTGTCTTATATCTCGCAAAAAGGATTCTTCTGCTCCTATGCTTATCTTTAGTGACACTCCAATTTCTAGGCAAAAGGATATATCTCTTTTGGGGATTACCCTGACTTCTAATCTCTCTTGGCACAAGCACATTACAAATATTGCTTCCTCTGCATCTAAAAAACTTGGTTTTCTCTTTCGCTCTCGGCGTTACTTTTCTTCCAAACAGCTGCTCACTCTGTATAAATCGCAAATCCGCCCTGCCATGGAATATTGTTCCCACATTTGGGGTGGTGCCCCCAAAACCTCTCTCAGGCTTCTTGATTCCATTCAGAAGAGGGCAGTTAGGTTAATTAATGATTCATCTCTAACAGAGTCTCTCCACTCGCTTTCTCATAGACGTACTGTTTCTGCTGCATGCCTCTTCTACAGATATTTCCATGGGCACTGTTCTTCTGAATTGGCTTCTATAATTCCCGCTCTCTCTTTCAAAACAGTCCGAACACGTGCCGCCACCAGCCAACATCCATTTACTGTCCAACTTCAAACCCACAGAACCAACTTTTCATCTTCCTCATTTATTCATTCAACTGCCGTTTTCTGGAACAACCTTCCTTCATACGTATTTCCTGAAAATTACAATCTACAGAAGTTCAAGTCCAATGTCAACAAATATCTTCTTTCGTTTTCTCAACCTCCAACCCAAGCACGGTACTAAGTACTATAGGTTCTAATACCTCTCGTGTTTGGGGTTCACATAAAAAAAAAAAAAAAACTGTAGAGGGGAGTAAGGATAGGTATATCGGAATGGGACGAAGCCTACCAGATGATACTTGATTATCAGATATGCAACGGTAATCAAGTATCATCATGTACATCATTTTTAAAAGAAAGATATTTTACTATTGAGCTTTCTGTTTCGTATTTTTTTCATTTCGGGGGAGCGGGGTGGGTGGGAGTGATGGAGCGGTAGGGATAGTTAATGGTTGAAAATTAATTATTAGAAGTTAAAACAAAATAAAAAAAGAAAGAAGACAGAAAATCTGACTGCGGAAAATGAGCTTTCGGCAGGCAGATTTTCTATCTTCTTTCTTTTATTGATTTTAATGCAGCCCAATTTTTATGATTGGTTCCCGGGTTACAGATCATTCCTGAAGACCTCTTCACTCACATAACTACATGGCGATCACACAATTAAATTAACCAAAGTTCAGCAAGCCATTTGATCAAACATCGCAAGCGTCTCAAATCATTAGGCAATTTAAGAATATATATACATACATAGTAATATTCTGACTATATTTTTTGTCGCTTTCCACATGAAACAGAGAGCAACAGAGCAGTCAGTTCCATTAATAGCGAAAAAAAAAAAAAAACTGCCGTCTCTTACTCATAAGAAAGGTAGTGAGCAGTTACATTAAAATGAGGAAAGATCTATTTCAAAGAATGGATGCACGAGTAAATTAGAATGAATATATTTAAGCACTTATAGAAAATGATTAAAGTAATTCATTTTAATTTTAGAATTCAGCTTATAGAAATGCACGACATTAAAATGATACTGAATGTGGATTCATATGCTCATATTTTAGAGCACATCGTTAGTAGTTAATACATGCAATTAATGGGTTCCCTTCAGATTTGGCTAGAAAAAGTGAGTTCCATGATTCGTGCTGTTACCATCGTTGCTTATTTTTCCTGAAAAGGATTTGACGAAGGGTACATGGGAATGACATCAAACTTTTCAGATGATGTCAAGATCGAGAGAGAGAGGTTAATGACCAGCGTAAAACAGCTCCGATCATTAACCACTATTTGACTATTATGGAAGAGCGGAACATCTTGACAGAGGATATTCCGAAAAGTGGCATCTGTGTTTAAATGCTAGAAAATACAATACTTTGGGAATAACAATCCTAAAATAACATATAGCTGGTATGGCTGATTTAAAAAGAACAAGACACCATAAGCCCTACAATACCATGCAGATGGTATGGAGGGCTTATGTTGCTCTAAGTATGATTTTATCGAATATCTGCTTATGAACTCCAATAGTGATACGGAGGTCATAATCCCATTGGATAAGGCAATGTGCGAGATTGTCAAGTAGAATACGGTGTCCAAGTACAAAGGACCCGCCTAAGTTTGAATATATGGGCTACAGAGCTTAGTAATTAGGTACCTTAAAGACAACCTCATTAATATTATATGACTCCAAGAGGGCGACATTAAAATGAATGAAGGCGAAATTTTCATGGTTACAATTGATAGTGGAACTAGGGACTATAAATACAAATAAACCATTTAACCTGGTTCGTAAAAAGTTTACTTTTAATTGTTAACTACTGGAATAAGTTACCTCCATGGGTAGCACATAGCTGAGGCTTAAATTCGGGGAATTCAAAAGTTGCCACGATCGGCATCTACATAGGAGTTCAACACACAGGCAGTTTCCAGCAAAAGTCTGTGATTTCGTCATACCGTATGGCTAACACCAATATGGTTGGTCCAGGTTTAAAATGACATGCTAACGGTTACGAATGAGGTGCGGGTCTCAAGGAGAGAGCTGTAGAATTTTCTCCAAAATAATCGGGTATTTCCTGCCACATATAAATTAGTCCACACTATATGCAATGTTGACGCTCCGTGTGGATATGTTGATGCCTCGTGGCCTTAATTACCTTGGCTCTTATCTTAATCGAATCTAATCCAAACATGGTACATGGAGTAGCAACAAAACATCCTGAGCCAAAAAACCTACAGAGATAATTTGTACTTGTCCAGCACCATGAATTTAGTTTATTCTGGCATTAGCGGTTTGATTTACAAATTGCTAGCACCTAAAGGTAACAAACTAAAAATTGGAAAATTTCCATGCACATTTAGGATAAAATGTTAATATTTTTCATGTCCAAATGATAATATCAACCCAAAAATAGTTTACGTTAAAACAAATGTTTGCGCTTATGATAATTTATTACTTTTTCGACATATACATTTTATTATGTACGATTTTCAGACGTCCAGAATTCAGTATTGGCCACCTTTTTTTTTCTCTTAAACTTTAACTATTCAGGATTCCGTTCCATTTTTTGACATCACTAACTTTTTTTCCACTTCAGAGTAACTGGGATGGAGTTAATTAAAATGTATCTTATCTGTATCTAAGGTAATCGAGGTATACGTAAAACCGATATAACTGAAACTATTATGCGAACACAGAGATTAATTTAAAGGGATGCGAATTAGTTCTGCAAAGAGCATTCGATGATTAAACTACCTATTTATAGTTTGGTGGGCCAGCAATCGAGCATGATGGACATCCATCATTAACCCTAAATGAAGAGGGATATCGTTTTCGACGGTGGGCACTTCTCTCTCTCTCCTCTGTCAATCGAACAGTAGTGAAAGAGTGATGAATTGCCAGTAATACTCGAGCTTTAGGAAGTACTGTAATACATATACATCGTAAACCTGCCATGTAATGATACAGAGCGATGTGATGCTGTGAAAGGCTTATTTGGTCTTCTGGTGGCTAAATTCAAGTACGCCTTGTATGTCATGATGCATGTCAAAAGCAGAACTTCTCGAAATTTACGTAGCGAAAACATTAAGAATCAGTTTTCAAATTTGAAAATTAACAATATTTGGCCACTATTCACTTAAAATTCTGTCTCGATCTGACATAGTAGCACTGGCGAGGTTACAGAGTAGGTAGGAACATATCTGCTTCAAAACTGAATCTGTTTCTCCTGAAATTAATTCTATCTGTTTGAAGAATGTTCTCATTATAAAAGATCGCGCGGGTGTGTGTATGTGAGATAGAGAGAGAGATATTCCGCTTCGCTCCTTACTGAATTCAGTAGCCTACCACAGACAGATGCTAGCTTCAATGGCGTCACTGGCATGACTTGCTTTAGCGGTATCAGTCCAAGGAACAATGAGCTGAGGATAGCTCGACTCATTGCTCCTTGGAATGTCGGTCGGTTGTGCGTGTTAAAGCGTAATGACAGCTAAGGCCACGAGACGATAATATATGGTATCTATAACTATGTGTACTCTTCAGTTGGCATCTTCGTGGTTAATACACTGGTTGTAATAATAGTGCACACACACACTATGTCGAAAAGGACCGGATTCAAACCCAGGAACGAGGTTTAATCCAGGGGAGGGGTACTTTTATTGACTTTTTTTCACAATGTGGCTAAGTCAGGTGGTCTCGGACAAACTGTCTCCTTCAACTTCGAAAAGTTTGCCCGCATTCAAAGAGATTTTCCAGCAGATTTCTTCCACACGTTATCTTCAACTTATGGATCGAGACCTGCCCGCTTATTCATGACCATACTTACAGAAAATACATCATATCACAGCTTTTCAGGGAAGAACTCTGTCCACGACTAAGAGACCTATACTCTTGACAAGACTTGCGTAGAGCGCTTTGCAAAGTATAGCACCTTCATAAGGATGCATATAGTAATTTATGTTGGTTTACTTTACTTACTTGAGCATTATGCACCGTTACTCTGCACGGTCTTGCAACAACTCTAATTTACTCCGTGTATCCAGGTAGCTAAGAATCACCGTCAAGTGTGAATTATTTCTATATATCATTTTACTCCTGTTAAATTCCCAATATTTTTCTCTGTCTAGGGAATTTCTAATCTCGTTTGGAAATTTCTAATCTCGTTTGGAAATTTTCTATCTCTATTTTTGTTATTTTTGAAACTATATAATCTCATTTGGTATTTTATAATATTAGTATTTTATTCTTTTAGAAAATTTTCTACAGACTTATGTTAAATCCCTTTGGGTTATACAAGTAACTTATTAATGAGTCACGGCTGTAACTGCACCTCCTTCATAATAAAATATTATTACTATCACTGTTCAATATCAATTGTAAGTACCATTAATTTTTCGATTGACTTTTAAAAATGTACCAAAGTGAGTAGCCTAACGGAAGAGGCAGACATACGATCTATAACGGTTCGATATCAAGGTTACTAACCTGGTTACTATCCTCTGATTACTAACCTGGGCGTGCCGCAAGTGACACTAGCTCTACCGTTCAATCGAAAACAGATATAACTTAGTTACTGTCTCAGTCATAGGAGTTATAACAGAGAACAGCTTATCCATGCCAAGAAGCTTAACTATGTGGCTCAAATTGGCAATGCCGGTTTCAACTTTTGTTTAAAATGTGTTTAGTTTTGACATGTTTTTTGCTATGCGTAAATGTTTTTCCACACTATAATTTTACTAAAGCTCACAAAGAGACTTCAGACACATCAACAGAAACAGAAGAAAGATTTACATTTGATACCTTCATATTAAAATTATCTACCTAAGGAAATTTCTTCTGTTAATTAATTTAAATAGTATTAACATATAAATCATTAATTAATTATTTGCTTAATAATTAACATGCAAAATAAAAATAATAAACGAGAAAAACATTTATGCAGATAAATATTACTTTTTATTTCATTTATTTTCTTGCTAGAACTAAATTAATCATGTTATTATCATCAGCGCACCGCTGCCGATAAACTAAGTAATCCGGTAATGATATACTAAGCTTAAGCTTTGTACATCATTACTAGAGTACATTTAATGTATGTTTTAAAGCTTATTTTAATTTATAAAATTCTATAGCTTGGTAGCCAAACGTAAAAACTTCATAAATTGTTAAATAGCAATAGAATCCTCTTAAATAACGAACAAATCTCTAACATTTTTATCCAAATATGCTGGTTCCTTAGGCAAAGCATGAAATTGAAGGCAGAATTTTGTTTCTTTTAACAACTTCCATTTTACAGTCTAGATTAATTCTACGGGATTATTTGGAACAATGTATAATCAGGAGTGAGGATTAAGAAACAAGATTCATTTAAAAAAAGAATCTGTATATTTCCGTCTGCAAATTGACTGCCATTGTGAATAGGCAAAATTTATAAATACGGATATTTATAATTGCATTTTACTGAATCCATGCTCTAATTCGTTTAAGGTCGGTTCGACCTTAGCCACAAAACACTAATCTCCTGAAGACTGCTAGACATATCTCACCACTTCACATTCGTGTACAGAATTATACATAAAAAAAGGTAAAAAAAATGGATGGATGCATGCATAGCAGTGTTTTCAAAAGATGCAAGAGACTTAGAGAAAAAGTAAAATCTACGCTGAGGCCCCCGCGAGATTTTCAAATTAATTTAGTCACCTGTCACGCTTGTGGTTGTTAAAGAAACAACTATGTTAAATCATCCCGCCCCAACCGGAATGATGGACTTGGCAGTATTATCTACCACACTCTCAGCAGAACGAAAAAGCTTGATTTGGATCCCTAAAATTATGCAATGGCACTTTTGTTATTTTAATAACATCAGAATTCCATTTTCTCCTCATTTATAGATCCACTTTTACTCCTATTGCAGAGATAATTATCGTAAGCAACCAGTGCCACTTTCTCAAGTTACATGTTGACTAATTTTAGCAATAATAATCATTACAAACCTTATCAGCAGTAGAATATAATTTTTCCTATAAGGTAGAGCTAATAGAGTGACCTCATAAATGTGTTGGTGTAAGAGAAGCTGCTCCAAGGGAGAAACTGTTAATAACTGTGCAGAGGAGACAGCGGGGAGATTGTACTGAAACGAAGCACCATTAGGAATTGCGATAATTGTAATATATCATGGCTTTTAGCAACGTGAAGTATGGTTCCCCATTATTATGTTATTTATTTGGTCATCGCATTTTTTTTTTCGTTTATTCACCTCTAAATTCAATAAAAGTTTCTAATTTACGTTAGTGCTATACCAACATTAACTCTGTTTTTAATGGTGTACTTTTATAATGAGAAGATAAATGAGAGATAAAAAACCTAATAACGCGCTTTGCAACTTTGCTGTAAAAAGAAATACAAACGACCTTGCTGAATAAAACATTTGCGATTTCAGCCAACAGACTTCGATGCATCTTGATGACAATGTTAATTTAATTAGATTAATTGATTACTCGACGTGCGGGTTTCATTAATTTAAAACTATTTCCTCAGCAGAAACTATACTATATAACGGATTGTGCGAGTTATTAAAATGTCAAGGCGTGAAGATAAATGTTCCTTTGCTACCAGTTTTAATATCCCCCTCTATATAATCTATTAACCTTGTTTAAATCGAAGCCCCCTGTTTCTCACACTAGATCTGTTTTGAACTACATTAATTACGAATATAATTTTGACCGAATATTAATCATTTAAGCGTGTAATTCTTAGCTGTGAACGTGATGGTTTCTGTGATGTGGAATAAGTAAATTACTGCTTCTGAAATTGAATGATTCTCTAAACTTTGATGGTTCCCTGATTCGGTGGTGAATGTACCAACTGAAATAATCACCTGACTTCCTTAACAATAAAATTCAACACCGGCATGACGAAAAATCAATACTCTGGTATATGGTGGTGGTGGTGGTAGGTTGTGGGGGAATTTGGCAGCACAGTAGGTGCTATGATCCTTATTCATTTTCAGACTTATCGCACAGCGTAAAGGGATGCAGTATTTCTATCACATCCGCTGCCGCCTATCAGTTTGGGTTTCTTCTTCATCTCATAACGGCTGAAGTGAATAAGGAACCTTTCGGCAGAGCGTGCACTAAACACACGCACGTAAAGTTCTGTTAAGTGATGTTTTTACCAACAAATTTGGGGTTCGTGCTTAGAGTTTCATGACTCAATGTAATTTTGAATGGAAGAAATTATATTTCACCTCTTTTATTAATAACAGAAAAACAGCATTGAGCGGATATTAGTGAATCCTTTAATGAAATGGGAAATAAATTCAGAGTATTTAATTCGCTTTTCAAAGTAATCAATTATTAATAACGATGTACTTTAATACAAAATATTTCGAACATATTTTCAAATAATACGATAATAAATTCGAGCTAAAAAAATTAATACCGTTTTTCTGTTCTTATTTTACTATAAAGACAAACATGGTTGTCCTAGTAAAGATGACTTCTTAGTCTTGTGATTACGTTACTTAAGTACCAAAACATCCTAATATTCAATATAAAATGATATTATAAAAGTAAGAAAAAGAAAAAGCAGCGCTGAAGACTCCCAGAGTATACCCAAGGAGATCCACCCTCAAATCCACTGAAGCATGAGCCCACTTTATAATAAATAAAGAAATAGTTTAAATAAAAGAAGAGGACTCACAAAACACAACATCTTTAAGGAGACATTACTTGCGAACTCCGAAAAGGAAAGGGACATCTGTAGACATTCCTATGGACAGCGGTTAACAACTGACATACGATCCTTTTCGGAGTCCATTACCGAAAAGGATCATATGTTAAATGCTCATCTCCTATTGAAGACGTGCTTTTGAGTTTCATGCCTTTGAGTTCTTTATTTATTATAAAATGGCGCACATGTTTCGGTGGGTGTGAGGTATTTGCTTAGGTGGGAATAGTGTGTTTGCTCTGGTGAACACTGCTTTGTCTTTCTCTTTTTTTTTTTTACGATTTTATTTTATTTTGAGTATTAAGACATCTTGATAATTAGGTAGCAAAATCGCTCAATACCAAGTATAATCGTAATCATATTATTAATTTTCTCATTTGTTTCGTGCCAAGGAACGTTTCTTTTTCCATGATTGTAATAATATCGTTTCTTTACGCCTTGAAAGAATATGTTTATGCAAATTAAAATTGAAGGCAGCTAGTCACATTTTCAATCAGTTTAATTTTGCAGAACAGGTACGCGTTCTGGCCAACCAACTAAAAGCAATATAAAAGATATTCGACCTATGATGGAAGCAAATCCAGGTCCGGATTTAGGCAACAGCCTGAAAGGGGGACTCCCATTCTGTTCTGTAGAAACAAAGGTGTATAAATCCGTGCTTTAGCTGAGGCCGTCACCATGTTTAAAAGTGGTCCTGAGCGTATTCAAAAAAAAAAAAAAAAAAACATTTATCACCAGCAAAATTGCCAGAAGACTGATTAAAAACAATACTGAATATTTGTGATCGCATCAATAAGTTTGTAAATATATCAAAGTCAGGTGTTTAATCCACACGGATCTCCACCTAGTTCACACACAAGGCGAAAACTAAAGGCTCAGGGTATTAACGCTCCATTTGAAAATTCAACGTAAAAGGCAGCAGCAGCAGATCGTAATCTGAAAGGCACCTTGCATCCAAAAAAAGGGGCTATTTTTAGGGTAATCTTCATAGTCAAATACCGCAATTTACTCAAACTATCACTGCTGAACGATGATTTCCACCTTAATTCAAAATGTAAGTATTAAACAAAAACAATACATAGTAATATTAATATATACAATCTACTGAGAGGATATAATGACGCATGACTAAATAAACCTACGAAGTCAAGTTGATCATTTGCTTTCATTTTTGAATACCAGTTGGCTGTACTGCAAAATAATACTGGAAGTTTAAAAATAAACTTTTGACTATTAAACCTTTATAAAACTGAACGCACAAATAAAAATATAAAATAAAATTATAAAGGTGTACAATAAAAATATGTAATAATCTCAGTAAAATGTAATAAATAAATAGAATATATATAAACAGTTAAATTCGCTGTTAAAAAATACTATAGCTTTTGCTTACTCATGTAGTCTTTTTCAGTAGAAAGAATATTTCAATGATCAATAGTAATCGTTATACTATACCTTGAAGGTATAACATAACGATGTAAATCTATTTACGTTTGCAAATATTAACGTTATTTGTAAATATATAACCCCTGATGGAGAAAAATGCTTTGGTAAAAATTTAAAAACAAGAAAATCAGGTGGCAGACGATATTCTTGGATCAAGTTTTCATCAAATCTCCTTTCTAATATAAACTGCAAAGAGACTAATCCTCGAATAATGTTTTGTTTGACAATTATAGGTTTATAAAGAGTTATAATAACTTAAACTACGTTATATCAAAAGGACATTACATTAAAATGCATTAAATTAAAACTACTCGAATACATGCTCAAAGGAAACTAATCCGATGCACGAACGGTCCACAAATTACTACCATTTTGTCGATTAAATATTTATTGCTTCTGTATTTTACCTTACCGCAGTTTTAGAAACAGATGTTCAGAATCGTCTATAAACGGAAACCTTTTACGTCAATATTCAAGTAACTGACTATCGAAGTTCTCAAATGAGGGCTTTTTATATAAGAAAAATATAATTTTGATTTCATGCGGAGCAATGCTCAAATAGATGAATGCGAGGGTTACATTGTGAATCGCGAAACTATGTTAGAAGGAAAATGTATTTAAAAAAAAGAAACAATAATGAGTTTTAGAATAAATAACTCGAGTACTGCAGTTTTCTCTTAAAGTAATCTGCCTTTAAAAGACCTACAACTCAACTTTTAGAAACATATGCTGTGTTTATGCGTGTTTTTCCTAAAATCACTTTTCCAAAGATAAAGTAAAATTCAGCATCACAATTAGGAATCATTACAGAAAATTAATGAAATAAATCGGTCAACTACTGAGTGCCGGGCACTGAGGATGAAGGATCCGTAGTCACGAATTAGTGTAGTATCTCAAATAGACAGCTTTATGGTAACCGAAAAAAGTTTCTAGTACCCCGGCTTGGCCTAAAACTGACGAACTAACGAAAACAACGTTTTCGTTAGTTCCTCGGCAGTATACCATTTCTCGAATCTAGAAGTGATGCCTTAGAAACAGCAGATATTTTTGCCCCAAATATCCTAACTCTAACTTAACGTATAACCGGACGCATCGATGCCCCCAGAATCGACGATATCCTCATGACTTATATTACTCCCAGGACAACAGGACGCCTCCAGGCTGACCCTCGGCTCCCTCTTCAAGCATGGCTTGCTAATAATCTCGAAAAATTTAAAAATAACATCAGTATGTGAAAAGCATTTTCGTGTAGGGCATTTGGAGACGTTTAGCTAAGCAATGAACATTTCCAAGTGTCTCATTTTTGTCTATATAGCGTAAGGTTGCCTAAATCGTACCAATTTTTAAATTTATTCTTTAAAATTTTGAAGAAAAGAGTTTTTGTCAAACCCAGATATTTGTAACATATAACATTTTTCTCTGGAACGGAATTATTTTTCTTTATAATACGGAAGTGTTCTATTATATTGAGGTAAACTTCTCTTATTATTTTACAAACATTTTTCTCTGGAACGCAGTGTGAATATTCTATATTTATTTTAAAATATGAAACGGTTTTCTGAGCGATTTTTGAAAGCACTCCAAGTGGAACGATTTTGGAATCCACTGTCTCAAATTGCACTAGTGGTTGTCTAAATCACACTTCAATTTCAAGGGAATGGAGAATGAACATACGTTTTTGGAATGAAATCGTTAATGAAGGCATGTTAAATTCAAACAATATCAAATGAAAGATGAAAAAAAGAATAATCGTTTGTAAATAAAATGTATAAATTTAACAAAGATCACAAATATAACCATTATCACTTTCTTTTTCATTGAATGTGCCAATTTTTTTCAATGTGCCCACTTCTTGCCCTTGACACACGCGACCGTTGTAATTGTCCTCTGCCCCCATAGGATGATGGTGATATCGCAATATCGTGTTCAAGTGTGATGCCACATGAAGAACGGCTTCGCGAACTGCAAATCTTAGCAACTAAACAACTTGGGGTGGGGGAACTGACTAAATATAATATAATAGTAAAATGAAAGAAAGAGGTCTATTTTCACTGGTACAAGAGAAGGTACACTTCTGTTGAAGTTTCCCTTGGAAGAAGATGCTAACGTTTAAAGCGTAATTCGATAGTCGCTGTTTACAGATGGAAAAAGCATGGGTGAAGAGTGAATTTTCTCTTTATCTTCCAATTTTGTATGGAAGACACAGGAAAAAGTCCACTTACTTGTATCATTCTAATATTAAATTAGAATTCTAGAATAATATTAGAATTATAATATTAAATTAGAATATTAGCCATTCTAATATTAAAATCTTTCACGTTAATTTCTACCTATAAGAAAAATAAACAACTTCTCTGGACCGTGAGATCTGTTGTAGGATTAGCATTAGTTGAGGCATTAGTTATCGTTGGCATTCGAGGTGAGCGGACGCGCTTAGACAGGGCTCCTCAGTTAAGTGGTTTACTTTTGGATAGTGCTTTTAAATATTTGATTTATTTAGATATTGTTGGATTATTTTGTTATAGGTTTTCCTGTAACTGTTTGATTTTAATAATATTATAGATATAATTTTTTAAAGTTACTTTCATTGATATTTATTTAATTTTATAATGGTAGTTACGAGATCTGCCTTAAACACGTCACAGGGTATCGTGACTCACACGGAAATAGCAGATGGCGATTTACGGGTGAGTCATGATTTAATCCGTTGTGGAACCTGTGGACTGTTTTCCAAGGTCGACTTGGTGACTAATCCTACCTCACCTGGGGGTTCTTTTCTTTGTGATCGATGTAAGGAGTGCACCGATCTTAAATTACAATTTGGTGCACTGATGGAACAATTTGAGTCGCTGAAAAAACGAGTGCTTGCCCTCGAAAATAATGCATCTGGGAGCTCGTCAGGGACTCAAAACTCCAGCAATCTACCAAGTGATGCACACCCTATTCGAGCCTCAAAACATAAAAACCAAGTGCAAACTACTCTGGTTAAAAAGGACATTGTTTTATTAGGAGACTCCATTGTCAGGGAAACGGGGAATATTTTTTGTAATAAGGATAGGTGGAGCAGAACCAGGGTATGTCTGCCGGGAGCAACTATTGATGATGTCACCAACAGATTGTCAGATTTTAAAGGGGGTAAAGAAAATATTATTATTCATGTGGGGACAAATGATATTAAACGTACACGATCTGACGATTTGTTGAAAAAATACAGGAACATGCTGAGGAAATGTCGCGAGCTAGGCCATAATGTCTATGTGTCTGCAATTCTGCCCAGACACGATAGGAGGGATTATATGTTAAGAGCCTTGTGGATTAACTCAAGACTTGAAGGAATCTGCAAGGCTTTAGGGGGTAAATTTCTATCAGCATGGCCCACACTTGTAGGTAGAAGGAATTTGTTTTGTAGAGACGGGATACACTTAAACAAAGGTGGTGCAAAAGTTTTTGCCAGTATTATTGAGGATACCTTAAACGTTCAGGGAAACTGCTAGTTAGGGGGGATGTGGGTAATACTGACACGCGTTTATCTGATAATATTGGTCAATGTAACTCTTGCACATACCTTAACAGTTCTTATCTGTTACCCCAACTGGACGTATTATCTAGATGTTCTGGGGGCAAAGACGTTTCACGTGCGCGGGTAGCTAATATCAGGGACGAGAGCCTAAAAAACTTCAAGGGTTGTGTTAGGGTTGTTAAATATACAAGAACAGTAAATCTTAATTGTTTATACAGTAACGTTAGAAGTGTCGTCAATAAAATGAGCGAATTCGAACTGCTGGTTAAAACAAGTAACGCGGACATAATAGGGCTTACAGAGATGTGGTGCCACCCGGAAATTGGGGATGATGAATTTTAGTACGGGTTGTATAATGTATTTAGGAAGGATAGGTTGCACTCAGGCTGCTTCTTATCAGAAGCAGCCTGAGTGCGACGATAGCTTTCCCGGTTTCAGACATTTCACATGCTAGTATAGAGTCTGTATGGTGTGAGATAGTTGGAAACAAAGGTATAATGCGAGTAGGAGTAATCTACAGACCAGGTGATTGTGAAGATTATGACGAAAGCCTCTACATGCAAATGGAATGGGCAAGTAAGCGTCAATGCCTTATTATGGGTGATTTCAATTTGCCTCTAATTGATTGGAGTAAATGGGAAGGAAACTCGACATGGGGAACAAAATTTTTAAATCAACTAGATGACTGTTATTTGTATCAACATGTCAGGGAAAGTACTAGAGAAAAGAATATCCTAGACCTCATCATCACACATGAATCAGATTATATAACAGGGCTGACAGTAGAGGAACCAGTAGCAGGAAGTGATCACGGAGTTCTACGGTGGATGATGACGAGAAGGTAGCAGAAGTAAAAGGCAAAGGAATGGGTTTTAATTTGAGAAAAGGAAATTACGATGCCTTAAGGTACTACATGGCCTCTATTAACTGGGTAGATATCGCGCAGAGAATGAATACAATTGAACTGTGGTACGCTTTTAAAACATTATTCACAGATGCCTTGAATGCGTATATACCATTAAAAAAATACTCCACGAGAAGGGTTCCAAGTTGGATGAATAGTGAAGTTGCCGCATTACTTGAGCAGAAAAAGGGGGCATGGAAAGGTTACAGAGCAATAAAAAGTACTGAAGCCTATAACAGCTACAAGGTGATGTGTAATAGACCCACAGAAAAGGTTCGACAGGCAAAGGCAGTTTATGAGAAATCACTAGCAAACAGAGCAAAGAGGGGGGATAAAGAATTCTTCACATATATAAATGCCAAGAAGAGCAGGACAAACCAGATCGGACCTTTACGTAAGGGAAACGAGATAGTAATAAACACACCAGCTGCAGTTGTAGATGAACTCAACAGTTATTTTGCATCGATATTTACAAATGAAAAGCCTTTTATGGCAATGGGAAATTGTGGGAGCGAAGTTAAAAAATATGTAATTAATGATATTGAAATTTCGCAAGATTATTTAATGAAAAAACTTTCGAGCCTACAGACCAGTAAGGCTCATGGAGTTGATGGAATATACCCTATAATCTTAAGAGAGGCGGCAAGCGAGTGCATCGAACCATTGAGGCTAATTATGCGAGCATCACTAGACTCTGGGGAGAATCCCTTGGATTGGAAAAGTGCCAATGTATCTCCCATACATAAGGGTGGCTCTAAAAGTGAAGTGGGAAATTTCGACCTGTCAGTCTGACTTCAGTGTTAGGGAAAATCATGGAGGCAATGATCAAGGGTGGAATTCAGAATCATTTGGATCGAATTGAAATTCTCAAGGATACTCAGCATGGTTTTGTAAAGGGAAAATCATGTTTAACAAATCTGGTTCGCTATTTCGAAAGGGTAACTCACGAGCTGGATTTAGGGAATAATTTCGACATTGTTTATTTAGATTTCAGCAAAGCTTTTGACTCAGTCCCACATGAGCGGTTGCTTTATAAGCTGGAACAGGTTGGAATCACTGGAAAAATCCTTAGATGGATAGAAGGATGGCTTCAGGGCAGGAGGCACAGGGTTGTGATAAATGGCTATTCCTCAGATTGGGTTGATGTAAGAAGTGGGGTTCCCCAAGGATCAGTATTAGGACCACTGTTGTTTTTAATTTTCATAAACGACATTGATGAAGGGATAGAGGGCGTGATGTCTAAATTTGCAGATGATGTTAAAATTGGTAGAGTAGTTAATGATCACTGTCAAGCTGAGCTTCTTCAGAGAGACCTAGATAGAATTCAGGAATGGTCAGAAAAATGGCAGCTGTGCTTTAATCCAACAAAGTGTAAGGTATTACACCTGAGAAACAGTAATCCCAAAAAAACTTATTCACTTGGTGGAGTTCAACTAAACCCAGTACTGGAGGAAAGGGACTTGGGTATTACGATACGGTCAGACATGAAATTCTCTGAGCATTGTAAACAGGTTGCAAGGAAGGCCCATGGTGTCCTATCGATGATCTGTCGAACTTTTGCAAGTAGAGATAGGGACGTGATAATCCCATTATATAAGGCTTATGTTAGACCACACTTGGAATACTGTGTTCAAGTATGGAGACCGCACCTAAAGAAAGACATCGAGCTTCTTGAAAGGGTGCAAAAAGGTAACTCGCCTGGTGAGATCGGCAAAAGGGCGTCCTTATGAAGAAAGACTTCGAATATGTGGGTTGCAGAGTTTGGAAACTAGACACCTTAGAGGAGATTTGATTGAGGTGTTTAAGGCTCTGAGAGGCATCAGTAAAATGAATGAGGACAAAATTTTCAAGATTATAAATGATGCTAGAACTAGGGGACATAAATTCAAGTTACGGGGGGAAATGTTTAGATTGGACTGCAGGAAGTTTTATTTTAGCCAGCGAGTTATAAATTACTGGAATAAGTTGCCTTCATGGGTGGTAGAGGCCGACAGTTTGGGGAAATTCAAAGGTCATCTGGATAGTACTTTCGGGTAAGGAAAGCGCATAGGATGATAGGTTTCATTTCCTTTTTATTTTATTTTTTTATTTATTAATTATTATTATTTAGTTATTTATTTTTTGTTTTTATCATTGTTTTGTTCGGATTTTTTTTTTTTTTTTTTTTTTTTTTTGGCTGGTGCAGCATAAGCCATAGGCTTTCTTGCACCATGCGGCCGTTACTAATACTAATATATGATTCAAGAAAGCAAGCTTATACAGCATCAGCAAAAAAAAAAAAAAAAAAAAAAAAACCTTCCCATTTCACCCATCCGGTCACTCCAAATGTTTATCTAGTTCGACCTTAAATTTATTTAGGCCATCAACTTTCACAACAACAGAGGAAAGTCTGTTACAGTAATCACCTACTCACTGGCTAAAGGCAAACTTCCGCACATCTATTCTACAACTGTATTTCCTCAATTTGAATTTATGCCACCTCAGGTTCTTAATCTGATCAATCGGAAGTATCCCATCAGCATCGAGCCTGCTCAAACCATCTAAGGCCTTATTCACCTCAATCAGATCCCCTCGCAGGTGTCTAGTCTCCAGACGCTGCAACTTGCAGAACTTAAGCCTTTCTTCGTAAGAGCACCCCTTTGTTTCTCTCACCAATCTTGTTTCCCTTCTCTGTACTCGTTCTAGCAACTCTACATCCTTCCTAAAATGAGGCCTCCAGACCTGTACACAGTACTCAAGGTGTGGCATTTGTTAAGTTAACTGTCAATGTTAAACAAATTTAACATTTGTCAATGTTTGACAAATACAGTACTTTGCATTTGTCAATGTTTTACTTGCTCACCCACTTATATTTGAGGTGGGGGTGTTAGCCTTGTAACTGTACTCATCGCTCCACTTCTCCATTTTAAATGTCTGATTAGGAATATCATACAGTATTAATAACACTCATTAACGCCAGTTTTTTTTATTCCCAATGAATTCTTTTATTGTGTTTACTATATCTTGACGGAACCTTTTTCGAATTCTCTTTTAGTAAATTTACAATCTTGAACACAAACAAAGAAATCTTAATTACTAAAAAAACAAAGGAAAAATCAAATGCCTACATCTTAAATAAAGAATTTTTTTTTTTTAAATTTAAGGTGAAGATTCCCAATACGCACCGCTGCAATTTGTAATGCTGATTCTTCGGCCATAAAAATCTGAACTGTAGCATTAAACAGAGGAGCATAACATATATTGAGTGCGTTAAGTATTTTCAAGGTACACCGTTTTACGATGTATTTATAAAATGTAATTATCATTACCCATCAAAGCAACAGATCCTTGCGGAAATTGCTTTTGCACAGCTTCGAACGTGGCTGTTTACCTTTTCAAGCTGCAAGCGCAACGTCTCAGCCACCAATTCCATTACATAACAATCATGTAAATGCTTTTTTTTATATGAGTACTGATCCATCAATTTTAGTTAAGTATAGTCACTCTTTTTAAACTGGGAGTGCAGCGATTTAGGTGCTGTGCGAATTAGGAAACTTTCCCTAACATTGGCAAAAAATTTCCCTTTATTGGAAAAAATAACAATAATAGAAAAGAAGAGCCATGCCTTGAAATAGAACCTTCTAGTGGAATCGGCATAAAAAGAATATAAAATGCATTCCACAAAGTGCTAAAAGAAATAGTACTTTGTGTAACAAGCTACGTAAAATTAGAAAAATGCTTTTGACAAATTGACCGTATTCAATGATATTTGAAATTGAAGGGGGGGGGGGGGCTGGCTCCAGTTGGCCTCATGCCTCCCTGCAATTTTGGCTTTTGCTTTGGTGCCCATTTTTTCCCTGTAGCCGCAACTCTATTGGTGCCAATAACCATCTGAGAGAGTTCGCCTCTCTTTCAGAATGCGTGGTTATACTGTAAATGTTAAGACTTAGTACTATGATTATATATTTAGTATACTTCTGCAACACATAAGCAAAGAGGACATTTCACTTCACCCGGAATTGTTAAGTTAGCGTGTATTAAGCGAAAGAGCAACTAATGCTATGAGGAGATTTTTATATATTGTGTATTCGTTTTGCTGTATGAAAATATCGCGTTTAATAGATAAGAAACCATGTAACCTTCGACTAAGACCGACGAACTCAACTACGTTACGAAAAAAAAAAAGCCCATAATTCCTCGCTTCATTGACGTGTTCGAACTATGGCCTTTCCTACCAGTGGAGGTTTGTTATAAAGGTCAAAAACAAGTTCCAGTTTAGCGTTCATTGTTTAGTTTATTTAATCAAAAAATTTCCTTCCGATAGCATGTTTTTTTTTATTATTATTTATATTTCTTATTTATACCACCTCGTTCAAAATTTAAATTTTCTGTCAGAATAATAAATATTTAGGGAAAAATGTGTCTATTTTGATTTTATCACGCATACTTCACATAATTAAAAAACACATGAAACAAATCATTTGAATTACTGATTCGCCCTCGAGAAACCAGGGCATCAGGGGAAAATTCCTTGTTTAGAATTTTCCTTGGTTTAAATCCTGTTAATGACACGAGAAATGTGTATAGCCTTTTTTCCAACCTGGCTGTTAGTTGGTCTCAGAAGAGTGTTACAATCCTTTTTTCACCCAGAAAACAGACCGCATACTACACAAGATTTACAGACACAATATACTGTCGTCTCATAGCCTTAGTTGCTTAACACACTCACTAGTTCAACTATGTATTATCATTGCATTCAAAATATGCTGATTTACAATTCCAGTTATTTATTTGCTCAAACATCATTTACTTCATTTCGCACTAAAATTTAATTACTAAGTAAGAGATTTAATAGAGACACTCTTCCACTTGAATTTTAGTTAGTGCATTGGCATGCAAAGGACAAGTGGTACCAGGAAGACCCAAAACAATCCCAATAAGTAAATAAAATTGGTTATGATTCGGATTTCAATATCGAGGTTTGTCTTCGAGCCTGAATTTTTTGGTTTGGGAGAAGTTCCATAACTTGACAATACTGTACTACTGGAGACCAAATTATGCCACACTGAGTAATCCTTATTGCTTGGGATCACCTTCCTCTCTGTCCGGTCACGATAGCAGATCGTGGAAGATCAGTACATTCATTGACTAATACTGCATTCTTAACGAACTCCAGTGTTACTGATTATGAACTGATATGTTATAGAACCCTTTGTGATTAAACGTTATTATTTCTATGCACTTTGTTTATTAGACTATCTTAAGCGCACCTGAGCCTTCTGACCCAAGTAACGAATTATACACTCACATTAGGTTGATTAATCCGATCCTCGAGTTAACTTTTAGCTGTAGAGGACATATGCAAATGAACTGTGTATATCCTTCCATGCTATCGGAAATTATATAGATTAATGAATACTAGTCTTTTACCAGGTATCTTAAATTTCATATTCTGTCAAAAAATTGAATATTTCCATGGAAGTCGTTTTCCATAAACGTTCATTCCCATTTTATCCTCGGCTACTTATTTTAATATTTATACCAACGTTTATTAATATCACTGTTTGTTTATTAACGTAAAGTTCCACAAGTAAGGCTAAAAAATGCATTGTAGATTTTTTTTTATATACCATACAATAACGGTTAGTTATTTACCTGAAGGCTCTGACATTCGTCTACTTTTTTCTGTCTAAATAATATTATCCTACAGGAATCCATTCTGAATGCGAATCCTATTTACAGATTTGTTGATGCAATAGGCTTACTATTCATGTTTCTTATTCGTTTGGTAACTTTATTACAACCAGCTACAACTACTTCATTATCTCGATTGCTTATCAATTAGAGAACTAAAATATCTCTTCAAGATGAATGCTTATAAGTTCAAATCTCTTATTTCTCTCAAACTAGAAAATTTGTCACGGCTTCAGTGATATTATCAGATCTCTAGACAGGTTTACACGTGTATTTTTTACCTAGAATAAATTTAGCTGTTTAACTTTTCGTAGCATCTCTGACAGATTTCTCTAGATTAGGTTAATAACTCCTATAAGGTTGATGACCCCTGTTCCTCATTCATTCACTTTACTTCCTATCATACGGATGTTATCAATCCAGCATGTCTTATTTCTTCCGAAGTGGTCTTATAATGCTACGTTTAAAAACCGGCAACCAATCTCCATCCATGAATGACTGAACTCCATTTCCCCAGTCTAATTTTACTTCTTGCACGTTATTTGCATTCTTTTAAAAATTAAAAGGTAACGAGTTTCTTTCCCGTTTCCAACTTTCAAGCGGTCCACCGCACCACAGTTATAGATTTAAAGGCCTTTTGTGTCTAATTTTAACATTAAAAAATTCCATTAAACAGAATAAATAGAAATATTATAAAAGCAGTAAATTACCCAATATTCAAATTAATTGAGCTTCCCTAGAGAGACAGTCGAAAATGTTCTGTGAAACTTAAAGATCTCGCTTATAGACTGGAATTCTCCTTCTATCAATACTAAGTTAATCACGCTCAGCTATTTTCCATAAGAAGTTTTCGATTCGACAGCGGTCAATAGTTTTGGATTATGAGAAATGCGTGCAGACAGATAATTATGTTTTCAATAATGCTGATGTTTATTTTCATTATAATTGCACAACTGCTCGCTTTTACTTGCTGAACTGGATTATTCATTACGTCTTAGAATACCAATTTCTTTTTTCATGAGAAGCGAGACGGTAAACAAAAGTCAAGATTGTTAATAAAGAAGTAATGCAGGATCATCTGGGCAGGCATGCATTTATACTGCGGTCACAGCATAGATTTGTTAAGGAGCAGTCTTCTCTAACCAATCCGATGGGTTACTATGATGCAATAACCAAGGAACTGGACGCAAAAAAATAATTTCGACATATACTTGGATTTCAGGAAGGCTTTTGATACCATTGCACCTAAAAGGCTGCTGCACAAAATGGAGCAATATGGCGCTAATGGATAGTTACTGCTATGGATAAATGGATGGTTAAGTGGAAGAAGACAGAGTAGTTATCAACAGGCACTGCTCTTTCGTGGACTAATGTTATTAGTGAAGTTCCTCCAAGGTTCAGTGCTGGGTCCATTGTTGTTTTCAATATTTATCAATGATGTTGATGTAGGTATATCAGGCTTATTGTCTAAGTTTACAGATGATACAAAGGTTGGCAGGGTGGTTAGCGACAGTCATCAGGGTGAGCGGTTGCAAAAAGATCTGGGAAAATTGGGTTGATGGGCTGAGGAATGACAGTTTCATTCCATGGGGTTTTGTCAATGATATACAAAAACTTTGCTAGAAGGGATAAGGAGGGAATTATCCCTTTGTATAAGGTCATGGTTAGGCCTCATCTTGAGTACTATATATCTGGAGGCCTTAGTTTAGGAAGGATGTAGATCTGATGGAATGAAGCGCAGAGATGGGCAACCAGAGTGGTTAGATGGAATACCCCAATAATGAATTGGGGTATTCCATCTGCACCTGCCTTAGCAGAAGCCAGTGTAGAATTAATGACAGCAATAAGCTTTTTACTTAATTTGTATTTTAATTATATTTTATTTCGGTGCATTACTTTCGGTGAAATATTAAACTTCACCGAAAGTAATGCACCGAAATAAAATATAATTAAAATACAAATTAAGTAAAAAGCTTATTGCTGTCATTAATTCTACACTGGCTTCTGCTAAGGCAGGTGCAGATGGAATACCCCAATTCATTATTAAATGGCTTAGCCCATACATTTTTGGTCCCCTTCTAGCTACTTTTAATGCTATTTTATCAAGTCATTTCTTTCCCCAGTGGAACATCTACCTTGTGAAGCCTATACCCAAAATTCAATCTCCTACTCTTCTTAAGCTGTTGTTATTTGGTTTTTAGGAGCATTAGCAACTAAGGCCATATTGCTCCGGGGATATGCGGTGGTCATTCCCTGACCTTTCCGCATCCTCCGTATTTGGTGGTCACGGGATCGAACCCCGGTCTAATCAAGAAGCGTGTGCTATGCACTGCTGCTCCTGCCCACCTGGTTATGGATTCGCCGGTACTCAGGGTAGTGGAGAATGAAAAAGACCTGGCAATTGTGCAGTCAGACATGAAATTCTCTAAGCAGTGTAGACTTCCTGCCAAGACAGCCCATGGGGTTTTGTCAATGATATACAAAAACTTTGCTAGAAGGGATAAGGAGGGAATTATCCCTTTGTATAAGGTCATGGTTAGGCCTCATCTTGAGTACTATATATCTGGAGGCCTTAGTTTAGGAAGGATGTAGATCTGATGGAATGAAGCGCAGAGATGGGCAACCAGAGTGGTTAGAGAACAGAAAGGGTGCACTTATCTAGAAAGTCTTCAGTTCTGCAAATTACAGTCTCGAGACTAGTCACCTATAGGGAGATCTAACTGAGGTGTTTAAAGCCTTGAGCCGATTGGGTAAACTGAATATTAATGGCGTTCTTCCACTTTCTGAGATTACACACATGAAGAGGCATAAATTCAAGTTAAGGAGGGATAGTTGCAGGATAGATGTGCGGAAGTTTGCCTTTAGCCAGTGGGTGGGTGATTATTGGAACAGGCTTCCATCTGTTGTGAAAGTGGATGCGTCGAATAAATTCAAGGAAGAAGAAGGCAAATTCTTGGAGGGTTGGGATGGGTGAACTGTGTAGTGTTTTTTTTTTTTTTTTTGGCTGATGCTATATAAGGTCGCTTTCTTGCATCATTTGCCCTTATTACGACGACTACTACATTGCGAAGGCCAATAAACTTCGCTCACTATCGAACTATCGTTCAAGTAGTTCAAATAACATACTTCGGTTTGTAGCTATAATGGAAAATTTGTTGCACATAAACGTATCATATGTCTCATATTTTGAGAAAAATCGCAAGGAGTTACCTCACTTTTAATCTTCGAAAAAATAGCATTTCTTCCTCCACGAGGAGAAATATATTGCTGTTTATTCTCAGTGCCACTACCTAGACAGTCCGTTTCAAGGATTTATTTTCGGAAGTTACCCTTCATCGGTGGGTAACTTCTGGGAATAAACAGCAGTACCTTTCCTTATGGGAAACTTCTATTTATTCGAAGGAGTGAGGTAACTCGTTGCGATTTGCCTCACAATATGAGACGATAATTTAGATTAAGCTCATATCAGTAAGTTGAATCAAGACAAGACAAGAAATCGGTATGGATTGATGATTAAGACTATCTTGCCTTATCTAACTGGTGTACTTAGCCTTCAATTTGCAGTTACGTACAGAACGGTGCAATTGCACTATTGTATGATAGTATTAGTATTAAAGAAGAATAATGATGCAAGGAAGCGAACTTATTCTGCATCAATCTGCCGAAACAAAGAGAAACACTTATAAAAAGCACTTTAAAATCTCACGAAAAACAGTTATTACCTCATGTAGCTTGAAGCTTTATATCTCTAAACAAACACGGATTTAACTTTGTTAATTAATTAATTTTGTTAATTGCTTTTTTTCCGTTAGCGTATATGAATAATGTGACTTTGGGAGTTCTTTTACTAATACTAACTGGTAAGTGTTCCGCAGCCTTTTCTGTTATAGTGTAGTGCGCTTGCTAGACGATGTTTAATGTGGACAACGAGATTTCTAGGCGGGCTCAAACACTAGAATAGGAATCCAGAAAGGCTGGGAGTAATATGATCAACGAACGGTTTATTTTAGGACAAAAATCTTGTATTCTTAAGATTTACTCTGAGAAAGAAAGAGTAAACTTGCAACATCAAGAGGCGTTGTGATTCTCCACCCAGGCGGACCTCCCAGATGGTGGGACTCCTCAGCGGCCGCAATTAATGGTTCTTTAATAACTTATTTTGTGCTGTGAATTCTGTTCCTTTGTCTCCTTTGGTATATATATGCATTCCCCCCTTTATTGGGTTTAGAGTCCACTTATTGGTTAAAAGACTAATTTGGTGGGGATAGGCGAATCATAGGGTCTCATGTCATCGAAATCCGACGCAATTTAATGTGTGATTTTAAGAGGATAAAGAGGAACCACAAGTCGACATGGGGTGGCGTTTCCGAACTGTCCAGAGATAGTTGCTATATCCAAAGTCTGTTCATTTCTACTAATTACCAAACAATAATCATCCCACAGTTATCAGGCTCGGGTTTCATCCAAAACGTATGCTCTTTACTCTGATTCCTTCGCCAACAGTCACCGATTTTCTCATCGTATTCACGAACTTTACCTATGTGACGTCTGATTGACCCTATCGAGTGTCACTCCCATGCAGTGAATTGACCGAGCTTATGGCAGTAAGATAGCGTTACGATTATTGCTCCCCTATTGCAGAGACAAGACAGAGGAGACAAAACAACTTCCCACAAGACCATGATTATTTTACACTTACAGTGATGGAAAAAGTATAGAGTGACTGCTCATGAGAATGTATAAAAGGTAAAAATGTGAGCATTTTTATATAAGGAAGGTACAGAAAAAGCGCGAAGATAAGTGTAAGAATATATATATATGCACATGTGTGAAAAACAAGATGTCTGGAGACGCCCGAGGAAAGAAAAAAAGCTGAATTTACCTGTCAGTTAAAAAGGTGGTCCTCGGTTAAACGGAAGTCATGTTGTTTACAAAAATGTGGAATATACAATTTTGAACTGTTTCTGAGAACACTATGATACTCCTCTACTCAATAAATCAAGGTGGACTCACGATTTGCTCAAATCAGATTTAACCCACTATTGTATTTTCCATAGCAAATTTTTTAAAAAAATTTAAGTATTTTTGAGCAATAATATAATAATTAAGGTTAAATCATTTTTATTAATTGATAGTCTTCTCGCCGTTTTTAATTTATCTGGATCATTATACCCACTGAAATAAAATGAGATTGATTTGGAGCGAAAAACCAAAAAACAGTATAATTCACGTCATAATTGAAGAAAATATCCATTAGACAAAAAGTTCCTATTCTAAGAAAAATAAAGAATAATTTTATGTAAATGTCTTCTGATATTATAATGTAGAGAAAATTATATAAAAAAACACCAAATGTTGATATTTTAATTAATAATTAAAATATTTGCTTTTATACGAAATTCTTTCTTTTTCTTTCACCCACAAAGTATCGAATCAGTGAAGTCTAACCTCATTTCCCCTGACAATTCATGGTCTCCTACTGTCACAATGAAGCCAAATTAGACATTCTTGCGATACAGAAGAGTTTATTTTTACAACTTTTTTTCTGAAAAATGCTTTTGAACTAACAACGGTTTTTTTAACATTTTCATTTTTAATTAATCTCCAGTTCATAGGAAATATGCACTCTGCTGAAGCCATTGTCATTCGTAATAATAACAATAAAAAAAAAAGTTCTTCTAGCTACTGCAGTGAGTGAGCAAAAAAAATAATAATTTTGTAATATTCTAATTAAGAATTTCAATGGAATGTGGATCACTGGAAAGGAAAAACAACCATAAACTCGTTTCACAGCTGAGCACCACCTTTGCATGTCAAAACGAATATCAGTTTTAAGTCAGTCAAAAACGGAATATTACTGCGCTGTTAGCGACTTCTTTTTCAGGTTTGTGTGAATTTTTTTTAGTGCAGCAGTAGCAAATGAAATAGTGCACAATAAAGTTTAAATGTGATGGTGTTTATGATGTTGAAGCTTCTTTTGCACGTGAAACTTTTTAAAGAAATAACATATCAATTAAAACATGGACAATCATTACTGCACATAATTTCTTTGCTTGCTCTTGCTCTAGGAACTTAATTACACTAAACATAAGAAAATAAAGTGGGTTAATTCTGGCTATTTTGATGCATGCTGATTTTGTTCCCCTAAAGCACTGATTGCTCTCATGAAAAATTCTGAAAGGACAAGACGGTTATGATACCTTTAAAAATAACTGGCGAAACTCTGATGAGAGACAGTTCTCAAAAAAATTTCTCCAACATTAAATTACACAATTTTCAATGACAGGGGTATTGCTTGACTCGTGAATAGTCTACGGAAGGCGGTTTCAAAGATTAACTTATTAATCTCTTTGATTAAGGCTATATCCGTAAAAGATTATGTCTTTTCAGTCAGTAAATCTAACTAAGTTGAATAGCTGTTAATATACCGTGATCATGCATTTGGGTAAAATGAATCTATCCCCCACGAAATTACTTTTTAAATTCTTCTCTGTGATTAAAAAGTTACTGTGGGTGTGGTTTTATGCCGAGAATTTTGAATTGTTCATATTTCTTTCACGAAGAAGTTAATTGATATTCAAATTCCTTACAGTAAATGGGAAAACATCTGCCAAGATGTGATGGACATCATTTTGCCTTTGGTAGGTAAACAAGGAGTCCTTGACAGAAACGTATTCCAGCAAGATGGAGTGCCAGCTCATTTTCTGCAGCTACTACCCCTATTTTTAGACTATTATCATCATTAGAAAAAATAACTTTTTCTCCTTTGTGGGATTTTTCCCTCCTCGTGACGGTTACTGGTACCAAGCACATTGGATGGTTGGTTATGTTCAGTTACTGTTATTATTACTGTTGGTTAATGAACTCTCTGACTATCCTACAGGTGTTCCAGATCGCTGCTTTCTGGAGTCCCTATAAATGTTCTCTGGGAGGCCTATTGTTGCTAGGTTCTTATGTAGGCCCTTTGCCACCATGACGGTAGTGGTAACACCGTAATTGGGAATGGTCATTACTTGTTTCATATGCCGCCTTTCTTTTACTTCCTGTCTAAGGCATGTGTGCCTCCTGATCTTTTCCTCGTAGGGCTTCTGGAGATTGCTGTTGTAGGGCACCGCTATGTCAATCACGATCAGATAGGTAGCCCTTTCCTTCTTGTCGGTAAAATTATATCTGTTCTGTTGTGCTGAATCGATTTGTCCGTTATTATGGCACAGTCCCACTATTTGTGAGTAGGGGTCTCTAGTACAGCTTGGAATTCATACTCGTAATAGGATACACTTTCTTTGCTAAACTGGTATTTTTGCGATAGTTTCTGATGTATTATCCTCGCCACCTGGTCGTGCCTTTGAGTGTACTCCATCTGGGTGATCACAGTGTATCCCGCAGTGATGTGATGAATTGTTGCTGGAGCCAGGTGGCAATCGTCGACATGTGTCATTTACCACTCCAGGATCTTTGGCGATGTATTTTCTATAGTTTCTGGAGTTGATTACCTGGTCTTGGATGGCGAGTATGAATCCTTCAGTTTTGGGAAGAGCTTCCAGTTCGTGAGCCATGCGTTGAAACCCATCTTATCTATGTAGTCTTGGTGAAGGTAGTGTAGTATCTGCATTGTAGTGTTTGCCATGGAGTGCTTTCTTTGCCCGTCTTTCTATCTTTGTTTCTTCTGTCTGAGTGAGTGGGGTCTCCTTGTTAAGGTTCATTGAGTGCCGCTTGTCTGTCTGTCTTTCTTACAGCTTGGTAGATTGGTGCTGTGCTTTTATCGAAGTAACCCAGCAGGTTTATAATAGCCTTCTTCTCTTGTTCAATAAGGTCAGTTAGAACCCGTCCTCATTCTTTTCGCGCTATGGTCAGTCTCAATGGCCGACTTCGGTTGGTGTAGGCGGCTTTTCTTCATGATTACCCTGGTCGATCGCGTAATCTCCTCCTGCATGGTGTGCGGACTAAAAAAAATCTCCAGCATAAATGAACGGTTAACAAAAAAACAAAAATCTTCTCCCTCCTTCTAAGATTATTTTTTTACATTGCGTCGACTGAAGAAGTCTTCGGAAATTCCTCCAATCATAAACAGAACTGACTGAAACTCAGTCCTCGAACAAAGGTTTTCACTCTCCAAACGAGTGGCAAGTAAAGAAATATTGTATCCTCTTAACTGCCGAGAAGGACAGTCCTTTCAAGAATGCATTCAGCAATAATCTCATTGGCTGGAGTTGTTAAACTCAATAGCCCCACCAAGCCCCTTCCAACGTAGAATGAAAGTAGGATGCCACATAAACAAGCGTTCATAGCAGTCACTCTGGGCATCCGTAGGTCACCGGCGCATATGCAAATGTCAGAGGAATGGGACTGAATCTGCCAAAAAATGGCCTGGTATTTATAAACTAACAGAACGGGACAAAGAATTCTGCAAAGGACTATGCGCGCAAATCGTAATTTGCGATTGTCTCAAGTCACACAAACCCTCTGTGAGAGTATTGGGACTAATTTCAGCACTAGTACAATACGAAGGACACTCCATGATAGGGTTACAATGGTCATACAGCACCTCAACAAATGCTAAAAGCTGATTAACATGGTGTAAAGAGCGCGACTCCTAGACTGTAGAGCAGTAGAAAACAGTGTTATGGACAGACGATTCGAAGTTCGCACTCTACCAGTCTGATGACCGTTCCTGGGTTTGGCCAATGCCAGGAGAATAGTTCCTACCTGATTGTATCCTCCAAAAATGAAGTTTGGTGGGGCTGCTTTTCATGGTTTGGCTTGTTCCCATTAGTCATTATCGACAAAACCATGAATGCTGTGCAATACCAGGACAAACTGGAAATTTATGCACTTTAAACATTATGGCAATACTTCGGGGAAAGCCAATACCTGTATTAGCAAGACAACACGACATGCCATACTGCTCGGGTCGTAACAGAGTGGTTTGAGAACATGGGTGTGGAAAAGTTGAATTGGCCAGCCCAGTGTGCTGATCTGAACCCTGTCGAGCATCTTTGAGATGTATTAGATCGTCGGCTATGTGCACGTCGAGATTGCCCAAAGAACAAGGCCGAACTGGTGGCTGCCTTAAAGGCCGAGTGGAGGAACATATCACCTGACATTTATAAAAAGCTGGTTGAGAATATGACGCGAAGATTGAAGGGCGTCATAAAAGCTTCAGCACAAAATATTAAATGACACAATAAGAGCTTTTTTTTGTCTAAAAGCAGGTGTCCGCATATTATGGTAAGGCAATGTGTATATATATATATATACATACATAAAAGAAAATCTGTATACATTCTAGGATGGTCATATTTCGACGAGATTCATAAGTAGAATGTTTTACAGCTACCAGACAAAACAACACTCAGTTAACAATACATCCATAGTTTGTGGCTTCGTGCAAATTCAAACATGCGACATAACACTCGCATTGCATGCTGATCACTGAACAACAACCGGATTAAGCTTCTGCTCAAAATGCAAAGGATTGTTGGTTTTGTGAATTCCATTTTTGAAGGCACCAGTAATCCACTATACTTGACAGGCTACCCTCGCTCTTTCCTTTCTGTTTAAACAAAAATCGCCCTCTTCACTACCCTACAGTTTCCTCATTTGAAGACAAATAAATTCTGAGCTCTTCTCAGGAATATAAATTTTATCTCGTAATTCAACTTCAGCTAAAAATTAAAACTTGAATTCTAAGAGGAACGTGCAGGAGATGTTCCGTTCTAGTTAATTTCTTGCTCAGGAAATTATTTTAATATTTTTAAAATAGCAAATTTTGCAGTCATCAATTTTTATTATGCGCGATTTTAATTATTCATTCTACGTTTGATGTGAATCGAATGTTTTGAACCGAAAAATAAACAAAATAAATGAAAAGTGTTAGTAAATACCCAAAATTCACATTATATAACTATTTTCAATCAAATTATTTTCTGTCAACAAGGTGGAGGGGGGAGAGGCTTACGCTTCTTATTTTCAAGATAACCAAGGTTACAGTTACAACAATATTACGGTGAAGAAATTAAGTAACTGGTTCGTGACGGGTGAAATACCAAATGATACCATTATGTATCTCTCTGTCTCTCATCATCATCTACCGATGTGTAATTCTCACCGGTTTGAAAATTCATCCATAACGCGTATCAGCAAACCAGAATATGTTTCATCCAACTTACTTAGTATCACCTTTATTTCGCTAGCAGCCTTCATTTGTAACATCATTCGGTACATTTATCTAAAGCAACGCTATCCTTTGAGATTTTTTTCCGAATAAGAAGTTCATTTCAAGATTCTTATGTAAAAATATCCATTTTATTGGTACATTACCTCTAATGGAGAAAAAAAAAGTCAGGGAGCCACATCCAGTGAGCAAATCGTTTCCGAAATTCTCGCTACTTAAGACGAATGATGAACGCTTACGGATCGGCAATGCTCGTAACGTCAATGTTACCCTAAAGTGCGGGTCAGACATGAGGCACTGGAAATTACATTAGCGGATCAGAGTACGCTTCCTCATCGAAAGACGTCCGGAGATGGGAAAAAAGTAACAGTAAAGGATGCAATTATATGACGCCTACTGCTACGGCAGTTTTAGCTGCCCTTCTCTTCTCTGCCATAAACACTGCTCCGATCATATACGTCAAGTAGCAGGCTAGACCCGAATACTACTTCCCAGCAGATGGACCAACTACTATTAGAGTTAGAAATTCCAGGTAGAGCGTTCAAAATAAGAACGAAACATCCCACATATTCATCATTTAGAATTGAGCTAAAGGATTGTGACATACAACAATATCTAAATCCTGATATCTGGCCAAATGGTCTACTCATCATGCCATTTTATGGAGCTATTGGAGGATCGGTCAACAACCCTAGTGAAAAGTTACCAACTAATTCTCAATCTGCTGAATTCTCTGCATAGCTAGAGAATAATATTCCTAATTCTCATCTTAATCCATCATTTAACTTGCCATCCAATACATCTGTTTGCAAACATCCTTCTAACACAAATATCCATCTCAGCATTTTTCTTCAAAATGTAAGAAGCATAAAAAATAAACTATCTACGCTTATTTCATTAATGGTTGAAGAATCGCATGACATCATATGTTTAGTTGAAACGTGGATGCAGGAATCTTTACAAGATGTCTTCCTACTGCCGAAGAATCTCAGCTACACGCCATTCATGACATCAAGAATTAATCGTAGAGGTGGTGGGGCAGCAATAATTTTAAAATCCAAATTTAAAGTTTTGAACACATACAACTCTAATACTTTCAACTTTGAAGGAATTTCCCTACTAATTCAAGTTAAGGAATCTCTGCTTCAAATTTATAATATTTATATTCCGCCTGGACCTACTGATGACATCATTAATGAAGTAATAACCTGGATCACCACTGTTCTTAAGCCTCAAACTAACATCATTATAATGGGCGACTTTAACCTTCCCCTGCCCAAATATAATCTACAAATGAAGCTGCTGTCTGACTCATTTTTAGTTCTAGGAGCAAACAAAATCAATGTCCCTGTTACAAGAGGTAATCAAGCGCTTGATCTTGTATACTCTAACTTTCCACTGCATGAAAAACTTAGTACGAACATTACATTTCAATCTGACCACAAAAGTATAGAACTGCAAGCAACAATTTGCTGCAGGAATCCTCGCCCCCTTCTGGAAATCACTAAAAGAATATCATCAATTAAATTCCTTCAGAAAGAAAAGTTTTTGCAGCTCTTAAAATACTACCCATGGGATTCTCTCAAAAATATTCCTATACAGGACGCCACCTTTCTTCTTATAAAATGGCTGAATCAACTGAAAACAGAGTCGGCATCCAAACTTGTTAGAATATCTTCTCACTCCAAACCTTGGTTCCAATCCCACCTGAAACCATACTTTAAAAGTAAGCAAAAATACCACAGGCAGTGGAAGAAATACGGCACTTCATCAGCACACATAAAATATAAAAAGAGCAGAGCTTTGTTTCAACTCAAAAAAATTCAGTCATACAAAAATTATGTTATGTCCACGCTAAAGCACAATAAAAGAGCACTTTCTACAAAAACAACAGCTACCTTACAGCATGATCTAGTTGTTGAATGGATAAGATGCAATATGAAAACAAGCAGATCTGACATTTTCACTGAAGGTATACAAAACAGATTTATAGCATTTAATTCCTATGAACAAGCAGACAAAGTGCAACATGTGTCTCCGGATCAAGCCCTGCTAGTTAGCCAACTTGTGAACAAAAATACAGTTCAGCATGCAGTTAACCAAATACGCCCTGATAGTAGTGAAGGCCCTGACGGCATCCCTGGTTTTATTATTAGATTGTCCAGCGTATACATCATTGATTCGTTAGTGCATATCATTTCCAGGTGCATCTGCCAGCCATTCCTTCCAAGACAGTGGAAAACTTTCAGGATTACGCTGATTCCTAAAAAAGCTTGCAGAAATAACCATTCCGGCCATCGACCAATTGCTGTTTCGTCAATAATCACTAAAATTATTGAAAAAATCATGCTCCCATATCTTCAACATGCAATCTTCGCCAAAGCACCTGTCAATATGCATTTTGGTCCCAGAGGGCGCTCCACAACAACAAGCCTAGCTGACACCATTGTACGCATCCAAACTGCATTTCAAGACAAGGCACAATGCGACGTATTTTATTTTGACATCAAAGGTGCTTTCGACAACATAGATCTCGAAAAAGCTTTTCAAATACTAAAAAATCACTTTCTCGTTGACGCAATGATTATTTCCTATCTTCAATACAGCCTAAATCGCAGACTTCTCCTCTTCCCCACTAATACTGACGATATTCTCGTCACAACCTCAACAGGCATTCCCCAAGGAGCCGTTCTCTCCAGTACAATATTTTCAGCATCTCTTCAACCACTTCTACAAGAAAATCCAAATCTACTGGCATATGCCGATGATTTAAAATTATTTATAACCTCCAAAGCCAGTGATGATATTCGCAAAGTTATCAATGATGCGAACTCACAGATTTGTGAAATCATCAAGTACCTGAAAGATCTCAATCTGAATATAAATGCAAGCAAATCTGCTCAAATTACTTATTCCCTTCAGAAACAACCCAACCACATAGAAATAAAAATTGCAGATGTCCCAATCCCAAATGTTTACGCTCACAAAGACCTTGGAGTTGTTTTTGATAAAAATCTCTCCTTTAATGCCCACTATTTATATGTTGCTCAAAAAATTCAAAAAGCAAAATGGTTAATCAAACAAGAAACAGCAGCGATTCAAGACAGAAAAACAGTCATTAAGCATGTTCAAAGATGCATCTTTCCCATTCTGTCCTATGCTTCCGAAATCTGGTCTGGTGCTCCCCAAGTAACCGTCAAGAAATTCCTTGCCCTGGAATATTGGGTTCTTAGATGGCTCAATAGGAAGCTTCGCTTTCCCCATACAATATCGAGGCAACAGCTTTATAAAAACCTAAAAACAAAGCCTCTGCAACAGATGATCAACGAGTCTGGAGTCATGCTTCTTGCAAAGATAATCACCTCTGCATGCGATTCACCAAATTTAGGCAATATAATAGCTGCCCCCAACAGGGAAAATACAAGAAACCAGCGATTCAAATCCAGCCTCTCCAGGCTCAAACAAATGGACAGAATGTTCCCCAATGCATTTCTTCACCTCATAAATCATCACAACATTGATTGCAACAGGTTAATCAACTCTGCAGCCTACAGGAGTCAGATCTCCGATGAAATGAAGAAAAATAACCCAACCAGTAATGGCAGCTGAAAGCTAAATGCCCTGTTCTGCAATTTTTAAATTCATAACTAAAATTTCTAACCATTGTTAATATCTATATAAAACTTGCTATGTACATATACTTTATATCATTCCTTTGTATTCTTATCTGCCCCTAGCCATGTGCTGTAATGGGCTTGCTGTATTTGCAATAAATGAATATTTATTTATTTATTTAAAAGAATACGAACACCCTCTGACTTGGTTAACTTCCGAATTTCTAGCGATAACACTGAACTACATTAATGAAGAAATATGGCTTATTATATGACACACCGAAGTTCTTTCATTACAAATTTTAAGATATCGGCTTAAACTTCGAGCTTTCGAAAATAGCAAATGTCATATGGCTATGAAATAAATCAGTATACTGAGTATTATCTTGACCTGATACAAATAAGAAAAAAATATAGGTTTCTTTGACGACATAACAAAGTTTTTTTTTTTTTTATAAATTGTTTGCTATAAATTTTACCGTATTAAACATTTTAGAGCTGGTAGTTATAAACCAGCTAAACATACATCACTGTTAATTTAAAATACGCGGACTGAATTAAAAAAAAAGTGCGTTGCATTTTAAGCACGTTCAATTTTTTTTTTCTTAAATAATTTTTTTTTCATTTTCTGTGATTAATGTGTGTGATTAATCTGTGAGAAATGAAAAATAAATATAGTAATCATCTCGTCAATTAATTACTAAGATTATAACTTGATAAAATTCTGAACTTAGCCATTTAGTTTTAATTACAATTATAATATTTACTACTCTCCTCCCGTTTTACATTTTTTTTTTAATATCTTTTCTGTCTATAAGTGACACCACGTTCACGAGTCTAGCATACACGCGAAGCGTGCACGGACTGACTAAAGCTAAATAATACTCCATTAAAACTACATTTTAATCTATGAATCTTTGTTTTTTTTCATACAATTTGTATGGAAAAAAATAACAATATAATAATTGCCGAATTTCTATTTGAACGATTTTTAATGAAATTTGGGTTGGCTAGAAAAATATTTTTAATAAGTCGAAATACAAAATTTCATGAAAGTCCGTCCAATGAGACAAATTTTCATAAAACTTCGATTTGTCAGATTTTTTTTTTAAAAAAATGCCATCTAGAATATCCTTGGGAGTTTTGGTGAGTTTAAAGTCTCAGGTGCAAGGTTAAGGATATGCAGGATATGGAAAACAGCCAAAGTTGCTATGTCTTTCAATGTATATAGATTTCTGTATAATCTGGAGTTTCCATTGTTATTACAAATATTCCCTGGTGGCAGATAAAAACTATGGCAGTGAGGGGCAATACAAATGTTTCCTTTCTTGAAGATTACCGTGACCATTCTTCAGCAAATAGTGAGTAGTAATGGAATCATTTCTTTTGGAATTAACCTCTTATTTAAATGTCGTTTCTATGCTATTTTGATCTTTCTCGACTTAATTCGTGCAGTCATGAATAATTAAATGCTTTCGTCACAATCCCAGCTCTGCTTCTAATACAGACAGAGGATTTGGTAGATTCTAAAACTTGTATAAGTAGATATCTGCGTTAAAATAGCAATTAAGTGTGCATTTTTGCTAATTCCCTGGGGCAACGGATAAAATGGAAAACAACTCTCTCCTGAAGAAATTAGCTCGGCGTCCCAGCCGTTTAAGTGTTTCCATGGAGGCATCGTTCATCCGGCTTTTGTATGTTGACTTCCTTCGAATTCATCAGTCTGAGGTAATACTTGTAGTCTAACATCCATCACTAGTAAAGTAACAACAGCACGGCAGAGCGACTGGCTTCCCATACCCTTGGAGAAATGGCAGAACAACGAGTACAGCAAAATAAGACTTTCCGGATTAAAAATTCATTAAAGATACATGTCTTTTCCGCTCTTTAGCTATCTCACGAATGTTACATCTATGAAACAACTTTAATAGTTACGGAACAAAACTATGAAAGTATCAAAGGAGCGCCGCAGTTACCAATTGTTAGTAAAGGTAATAGTGCAAGGAGTTTCAAAGAGAACGCTGGATGCCACTCATTCATTGGCATTAAATGCTACCACAGTCCCTAAAAAAAAAAAAAAAAAAAAAACAGGAATGAAGATGCGAAAGGATAAAAGAAGAGTGATACAATAGTTTTAAAAACCATCTGGTTTTCTGACTACTGTATTATTACTAAAGGGGAACGCTCAAGAGGACACTTGCTTCATCGCAATATTCCTTTGCATATTCACATAAAGAGATTCACAAGACGAGCTTACATGATAAAGTACCCATTGACCAACGAGTTTCACGAATTAGCCTCCTATCTTTGCTAAGAACAACATGCTTCTAAATAGCAGTACGTAATTCTTAGTAAAAACAGGAGTGTAATCGTGTTTTAGTATTAGCATTAGATGCAAGAAATAATTTGCCTAATTCTTCTTTAAATTTATTCAATCTACCCATTTCTACAAAATGAGATGAAAGGTCGTTTCAATACTCAATCACTCTCTGGCTGGAAGCAAATTTGCACGCATCTATCCTGAAGCGATTCTTTCTTTTCTTTTCTGTTTTTTTTTCAAAATATTTAATTTACTTAATCGATTTTAAAGCTTTAAATGCTTCAATTAGATCTCTCGCAAGTGATGGCTGCAGTTCTCGTTGCTCATATAATCATCTGCTTATATGAGCAACGAAATTCTAAAATTCTAATACTCCTGAAAATATTTAATGGACACAAATTAAATATTTGAAACAGATAATATCGCATATTTTTTCGAAATCGCATGCAAAACACCATATAGCACATAAATCTGTGTTTATGACCGTGATGAACTTGGAAGGAGATGTGAAAGTAGGTTTGATTCAAGATCGTATAGACACGCGCGCACAAACGCAAACACACAAGAAAAAAAAACTGCTGGCTGGTGAAAATTCTTTTATATTAAAAAAAAAAAAAAATACATGATATTTATTGACAGACTAGTAGATGAACTACCTGTCTATCTTTGATCTTCTCATTTTTATTACGTTGGAAAATGATGAACCCTTATGCGATCGATAAAGCAATAGTTATATATTAAAATAAAGCAAATAAATATACAAGTATAATGTATATTCGTTTCCTAATATTGGCGAATAATAGAGCCTTTGCATCTTCATGATTACCTTGATACGTTTTGTTCTTTTTTTTCCTTACTATTTTACTCAGAGTTTTATAATCGCTCTGCATTTTAATAAATTGCCAAGTTATATCGATTGAGAAGTGCTCAAGTTACTTTCCGAGACAGCTTCTGTGAATTAATATGCTACTCAGGCAGTTTTCAGCAATTTATCACTGGACTACTTAAATAATTGATTCTGGAGATGAAAATTTGTCTTGGTTTCAGGCTTCTCCTATTTTTGAAATTTTTCATTAAGATAATATGTTTGTTAGCGAATATAAAAAAAGAATGCTAAGTATTTGATAACTGATATGCGACCATATGTTATTTACCATCTACGGGAAGATCCCAGTAGAGAAATCCCATTCAACAGGGATAAACAAGCGCATATGGCTTTCACCTTATTGAGGTCTATACAAAATTTAGTTGCGTTTATTGCAATTATCGTCGAAGGAACTCAGGCCATGTGGCACCGACATATTGAGTGCTTTGGGGCTTATGTTTCCAACAGTCAAAAACACGGAGGTCATCTTAGATAAATTTTTAGCTCCAGATGAAACCGGATAACTTTAAGTGTTTCTCAAAGATTTATTTAAATAAAAGGAATGTAGAAAACTAGCGCATTCTTTAGCTAATAAATTTTTAGAAATAACATTGATTATAAAGTGGTGTCTTATCCGTCGGGGAACTGTGGAGCCTTCGCCAATCTGAACTTGAACACTAAATGATTGAATGATTCAATAATGGGGATAAACATAGCGTAATTCGAATGACAACACAAAAGTATACATTTTTCATAATTCTGTATAAAGGAAGCGATTTGTTTATATCAGCAATATATTTACATATTTTCGTTAGGTACCACGATCTTTTTTGTTCACTACTGTATCGCATGACTTTTATAATATATATTTTTCCTTTCTTTCTTTTTTTTTGTTTTTTTTTTCACCAAATTTCCGTTGTTATATACCTGGTCAATTCATTTAGTTATTTACACATTATGATTAGAAAACATAAATAAGTTACCTTACTATTAGGGAGTACATTCCTTCAAAACATTATTTGGCACAGAACAACGAATGCACAGTTCTTAAAACTACATAAACCATATCTGTCTCACTAACTTACACACGCACACAAACAATGCGCAGCAGCTTTTTGATGATCATCTGCATTTCATTACAGAATTCAGAAAATTTCAACAAGTAATTTTAGCTCTCTGATTGGGGCGCTCGTCTAATGTCATAAACATCAAATTCGATATGTTTCACAAACTCTGCTCACCTATAAGCCTTGTATTACGGCTTGCCATAATTACACAGAGTTGGATACCTTGAATGTAAGAGACATATCGCGCCTCTCGTCACGTTACCAAGAGTCCCATCAGGTCTCTATACGTGAAGAGATTTTCAGTTGACACCTTGATCCGATTAGGTGTCGGCCGATATCCTTCACTGAATGAAGAAACGTCTACGTTGATACATTCCTCTATATACCGCATTTCACGGGCGGTTAACCTCACTGCCTCGAGTATCAAGCCTCGTGCAGTTTGTCTTTGCTCCTTAGAAACTTCTCAAGGATTCTGTCTTCTTGAAAACAGTAAGGACTTAGAAAAATTCCCTTTTTTGTACTGTCACAATGAAGGTATTTTATGAGAGGGAAGCAAGAAAATTGTTTTTGGTTACAATTACAAATTGCTGAATACCGCATACAAAAATGAATGAAAAACGACTTCCTCTAGATGTGATGAAGGAAGCTAAAATGGTTATGAACTTAAGATAATAAAATATTTTTTTCTGCGCATCCGGGATGTCGAAATAGAATTTTAATCTTACGAATCTTTCAGAAGAAAGCAAGTGTTCGCTTATTATTGCAACTTACATTATTAAAATGAATTCTTTCAACTTCGTAATAAAGAGGTGGAAAAGGTAGCATCTATAGAAACAAAAACATTGCTAGGAGTATATCTTCTCATCAGAAATTGATCTCCCATTAAAATAGATAATTAAAGCAATGGGACATAATAAGCAGCGCATTAGAAGGTGAAACTGTGAGAAGTATTCTTGAACGTTGGTGTGTTAATGAATCTTTCCTGCTCTTAAAGCAAACGCATTGAAACTTTTCTCGTAACAAATCACAGGTTTGTAAAATCCCTCATTTTTCAGATATTTTTACTATACTGTCATTTTAAAATATATTTCAGGTAATAAAGAAAACGTCTCTTGAAAGCGTGGTGCCAAATAATCGACTGCTGCAGAGAGTTTTTTAAAAAAATCAATATCTTAGTTCTTATTTTGGATCGAAATTTGATTTTACTCGGAGTTAGTGGCGATTGATAAACACTTTATCATTTACTGATAATGATGAAAGGCTAAAGTTATCTTCCATCATAGGAAAAAGCACGATTTACCTGTTCCCTGATGTGGAAATCATATTTTACATTCGACTGCAGAGTTGTACCAATCAGTAATCTGAAACGCAATTATTCTAGGCCATCAGATACGTCACTCTTTTCAAATGAGCAGAAATAAGTTGAATAAATATAGTTCTCCAAACAAAATAGCATTCTTTAACATCATCAAATACCGAAGTAACTGAAACTAATATGTCTACGAAAGACAAACACACTTCATCTAATCAAACTGCGAAGATGTCTCATAAGACTCTTTTTATGGCCCTCTTAAATCCAGTAAATGGACCGAAATGTATTTTCCGTTTAATATTAAAAAAAAAATGTAACGCCAGCATTGCTAAGAGGATTAAATTTACGGAAGAGAAATTTAATGAAAAACTTGAATGATGGACGTCTCGGAAATTTATTTTTGATATCAAATCTGAACATTAACACAGTTGTGAACAGAAATCTCGAGGTGAATTGAGTATCGCTTTCCAGACTTTAATCTATAATTAATTCAGGCAAAGAAATATGACGCATACAGATTAGCAGTAAGCAGTTTCTTAATCTTGTCTTCCTGTGATGTCTCTCCTGACTGAAATTTGACCCGAAGAACTTCAATAACTGCAAAAATATTGCACAATCATGTGGCAATATAAAATCCAAGTAGAGCTGAGGAAACGTTTTAACTGTGAAATGTTTGAAATTCAATTCTCGAGGATTTATCCAGCACAGTCGCCCTCTTCAAAAACAGCAATAAAAAATAATAATAATAAACGATTCTAAAATTTGAAGATCATCTTAAATATTTAGTAGCTAGCTGGAAAGAAGTTAGTCCTTCATGACAGTATAGTGGTTTCGCCCGTTGTCGGAGAAAAGTCGAAATTGCGAGTTCCGTTTTTCAGTGGAAGGACCTGCAAAGGGCTTTCCAATCGGCGCAGAGTAAATCAATCTCAGAGGATAGGATTTCCTCGTTATTCTAGGGCATTTTCAGCCCGCCGAACGGGAAAATCGGCTCGTGAACACATGCAGTACGCGTACAGTATCCAACCCCCTGTTCAGCAGGAGGGCTTTTGACCGATATTCGCCCAGTAGAGGAGGATTCCTGCAGTGGACACAAAGAGGCCGACAAATAAGCAGCTGAATAGAACTTAATAAATAACTGGACTGGTTATATTTTCAATGGACTCAGATCATGAATTGTCAGTGTTTCGTGTCTATAAAATTGCATGTATTCTAAAGTAGGGTCCATTTGTTTGATTGATAATAAATCCAGAGAGAACGTAACACTCTATCTAATACCATTTAATTCAGTTTGCTTTAAGATTCTTCAATTATATCCCTCCATAATCTCTAGGAATCGAAACCAGGAGCTTCCAAACTGGTAACAAATGTTAAATCTGCTCAGTGAAGAGAGCCAATTTAGTGAAAGATAGTTGTAGAAATACGGCAAAGAGGAATTATGTGAAATAATTAATGGAAGTTGCGTCGAGGCTGTGAAACGATTAATAGGATCATTCGTCAGCGAGCACAACGTTGATTAGTATATGTTCAAGGATATTCAGAGGCCGTTGGATTATCTTGGAAATTAGCATGACTGACATAAAGATCCAAGTATCCCAGTTTTCAAGTATGAACTTCGAAATACAGTAAATATGAATCATTATTTAAGATCATTATTTATTAATATATTGGCCAATTTTCCATCTTTCATTCCCACTTTATATATGAATAATACAGAATACCGGTGTACACTCGTTGTGAAAATTTGGTGGCTATCGTTTAGTATTTAACTATGATAGATTTGAGATATGCAGAAAGAAAGGACATCTAGAGAGTCTTCTGTTTATAACTGAATTAAGAACTGGAGTGCATATTTTCCTTCCAATGTCTAATGTAACTGATTTGCATATCGTCTAGAATTACTCTGTTTAAAATTTCTTCGAACATGAGATTTCAAACCAAACAGAAAGAAAGCTTTTATGCAAATAAACACAAGTGCGTTTAACTGGAGAACGGAAATCCTTAATTAACGATATCTCTTCAATTTATCAAGATAAAAGGGGTGTTCGGAGACTGCTGTGGTGAAGTGATATGCCTGAAGATTAAAGAATGGTAAGGTTTTTTTGTAGATATGCATAATTAATAGCCTGATATAAGAATTTAACAGTTAGGCTAGAAAATACGTTGGCATTAATTTTGGACACCAAAATGGCTTTTCTATATTAATTATCAGGTCAGCTCTCTCAATATCTTCAAAAGACAGTGCTGTCACTATTCATTGGCGTTCGTTTATTTTTATTTTGAATACTTTAAGACGATACTAATTTATGCCCAACGAAAATGCAATTACCAACTAAAAATCTTACGCAAAACAGCATAGTAATTATCAGAGATTCAGTCAATCCATATTTTCATCATAATAAGGAATCAGTTTCTTTATATTTTATAGAAGTCGGCTTTCATTCCACTTTGCAAACAAAGTATGCTTGATCGAAGCATCGGAGAACGGAAGTTGTAGTTTAGTTTCCCTGCACGCACCAGTGCATCCGCGGTAGCCACACGAATTTATCTAATCAAATAGGCCTCCCGACTCTAAATTCAGTGCATCGCGTTGCGTGCAGCGAGAGGGAATTGGGAAAGCGATGGGGAAAGGGGGTGTACGAAGAGGAAAAAACAAAAAAGACAACCAGGAGCAACAGTTTACATGCAGTTGGGAGGAACAAACGAATCTGTGGAGCAGACGTCGAAGCAAAATTAAATCTACTTGAGATGTGAAGAAAACATTATTATTTCATTCAGAATTTCTTCTTGCAAGCATTTCTCTCTAATTCATGCATCGAGGAATTTTTTAAAAGCAAAAAATGCAAGCGATTTAACGGTATTCAAACCTGTGTAAAATAAAGAAGGCTTCACTTTAACTGTTAAAAGAATTCCTCAACGCATACAGTTTTTTTATAAAAGATAATTAAACGTTCCGTTATTTAAATATTTATTTACGTATAAACAAATTACAGGTCTACGAAAGGCACGTTTCTTAATTAATCATAAATGACGTCTTTATGCATTCTTGATTACGAGTGTGTTATCTAACACCAGGTTATTATTCCTATGATAAACTTCGCAAATTTCACATCTGCAATGGTTTGAAAAAATCGTTTTATCATACTCGACGTGACGCAGCATATTTGTGTACTTTAGCAGAAGTCTGCTAAATTAAGAAACTAAAAGGAATGAATAAATATTTTATTCAGTGTGAAATCCGACTAGCATAACTGGATTTGCATTATATTTACTTTAACCGGATATAAATTAAATAATAATTTTCCCAACTTCATGAAGCTAGCACCTGATTAGGTGACCATCTTTCTAATCCAACAACCTTATTTATAGTTTGGTAAGGATAAAAACAATAGGCGAATCATAGGGGTGTTTTGTGGAAGGCTCCACCGGTGGTTTCCCAAATCTGCACCATGGTACTTTGTGGAGAGAATTACAGAATCTCTGTTAAAGCCAGAAAAAGTGTGGTGTCTGGTTTGTGACAGAGTAGTGCTATGCTCTGTTTTTCTGTCTCTGGCTGCTTAGCCGCAGGGCCCCTAAGGTAACCCCACGTGCCCGCCGCCACCACTGGGAAGTGAGCCAGGTTGCCCATTATACTCTGGCCGGCCTCCGCCAGGGTTGCCTGACTTCCTGATGGAGACCAAATTAAAAAAAAAAAAAAAAAAAATATATATATATATATATATATATATATATATATATATATATATATATTAATAAATAAAAATAAATAATAAAATATAAATAAATAAAATTGATAAATAAAGTAATAGATTAAAAAAAAGAGGATTGAAGGGGAAATGAATTTGGGTGGGCTGACAGGCTAGAATAAATCCACCCTAATTTAGGCGAAGCATAGGAACGGGAGTGGGTTTAAAAGACACAGGGGACAGGCGCCCTTGTGTAATTCCCAATGGCATAGTGCCTGTAGATCCCGCACTGTGGTCAGTGCCAGCAATCTTACACCTAGATCGGTGCCAGCAGTATATCCTACCCATTTCGGGTTTGCAATGACTTTTAAATCCCGCACTCGGAGGAGTGCCAGCATTCCGGACCTTGGATAGTGCCTGCAATAAATCCTACCCTATTACGGTTAGCATGATCATTTCTGTGTTGTTCTGGGGGGATGGAGAGTTATCCCACGCCGGTCCGGTTTAGTTCTTGGGCTCTGAGTTCTGCAATCTTAGCTCGCCTAAGTGCAAATATTTCCTGCGCGTAGGTGGTTAATGAATTATAGGTATCTTCCTCGAGTAGCAGAGTGAATTCTTGATTGCGAGAGTTTCTGTGTATTGTGGTGAGGAATTTAAGCCTAATGTTGTCGTAGCTGGGGCACTCATACATGAGGTGCCCCCAAGACTTCTCTTCGCCGCAGTAGCAACATGGATCATTCTCGATTCCCATGGCGGTCAGTTTTTGTTGGAAGGATCCATGGCCGGTGATGATAAAGGTCAGATGGAGGCCAGGTGAAAACCCGAGTGGAGGTTCTGGGTGAGTTGGACTTATAGATGGAAGGAATCGTTTTGTGATGGCTCCTTTTTTTGTAGTGTCCCAGTCATGTTACCATATCTCTTGTAGATGTTGGGTTATCCGTTGTCTTTCCTGGCTGGTGCTTTGTGGTGTCAAGTTGAAAATTAAGCAGTTGGATTGGAACTCCCTTCCTTAAATGATAAAAAAGCCCTCTTTTAACCACTTCTAAGTATAGTGGCTGACATCCAGTTAATATCTGCAGAGCAGGGGTTTTGACGGTGCGGCACGCCCTGCAATTTGAAAGGAGCATGAACCTCTGGATTGAATCCAGATTACGTTTATTTCTTGCTAGGATGGTTTTTCTGTACCAGATGGAAGCACCATAACACACAATTGGCACGTATACCGCTTGGTATATGAGAGTAAGAGCCTTGTATTTCAGTCTCCAGTCTACCCTGCTAACCCGCCTTATCATAGCACTGTACCTTTGAATTTTGTTGGCTAGATACTTTAGGTGGTGGTGGAAGGTAAGCCCCGAGTTTAAGAAGATACCTAGGAGCTTGACTTCGGTGTGCAGTCGTATGGGTGTAAAGTTTAATTTTATTGTAGGTGGTCTTGTAATTTGTAGTCTGCCTTTTAAGGAGTATGGATTTTGTTTTCTCTGCTGAAATGGTAATGTAATTCACTAAAATGAAAGAGGAGCGGGAAGCCTTGATCCACTCGTTGTTTTCCCCTTACTATAAACCCAATAAAAATTACAGCCGATTAGAAAATTTTGCAATTTAAACGCTTACCACTTTTAAACTGAATCGGAATCTTTGTTTTGGCTCATATGAGTTGTGCTCTATATATATTCATTTCTGTTTTTTGTTTCTATTAATTCATGACTTATTTTAAAAAGTGCTAAGTGGTTTTATAGTAAACTTTCTGCAGATAAAAACAGAGGTTTTATCGATAGAAAAGTATGCTGCATGGTATATTTATTACTACAACAATAAGGTCATATTACAGTTTGAGGTTTACGTCACGTTTGAGGTTTTCTCCCCATTAAATGCTACCAGTAGAGAATTCCCGCAATTACAAGAACGCAACGTCACTAAAACGAGCATTTTTATGCTTTCCAAACTCGCAACAGCATCTTCAAAGCTCGACATTATTTTAAAAACAACGGCTAAAATCTATAAACTGCTTTAAGATGTGTGAACCTAAATTAAAAATGCGCAAAGTTCATTTTCTAAAATGCGTCTGCAACATTTCCGGGTGCTCTCAGAATGTTTCCATTTTCTGGTTTAAAAAGTGTTAGTAAACATCAAAGTCCGGAATGACTACACTCAACGGCAAGTGCGGATGTACCAGGGTCATTTCAAAGTAGTGCAACCCTATAAAATTTACATTTTATTTAGTAACTTGGAGATATAATCAAGACTGGCTGAACACTGAGGGAGCACTTCTCATCTGCGAGATGAAAAATACATATATAAGTTCTCTCTAAAGTGAAAATAATCGATTCTTATCAAAAGTTTATTTTTACGACAACGATATTTTCGATATATATATATATATATTTTTTTTATTATAAAGCATAAAGAACGTATATGAATTGCAATTTAAGATATATTCTTGGTTATTTATATATTTCTGCATTAATGAAAAATAAGATTTTTATTTTATGACACTCATGTTTAGAAATTAAATGCTAATTTTCCCATAAATAACAAATAGACTTTAATTAAGTTAATTTTTAAAATACTGTATATAATGCCTTATCAAAATAGTCATTGAATATTTTATTCAAAATTAGTAAGTGCAAAGAACACTGACAGTACAATTTATTTCAAATTCGTCATGACTTCTTAGCTGTAATGAACGCTGCATGTAAGATGCTACAGTCACAAATGAGAGAGTAAATAGACGTTTCCTTCCCGGTTTTTGTAAATCTTTATGAACCAGAAGTGTTTTTTATTATTAAGTATCTATTTTAAAAACGCAAAAACTCGCAATAGTTGCAAATCATTAATAAAAATTCCACATCGGGAAGAAAACTTGCACACACTCTCTGGTTCCTTGCTCAAAACCATCAACTAGAACTTCTGCTCATCTTAATTTGCACCTCTCTTACATCCAGATAATTTTACTATCATGGTATTTCTGATCTAACCTTTACATTGCTTATTTGGGTAATCCCTTCCAATCGTCCTCGCGCGTAGCACAATTGGCAGAATCGCCGTCCACTCCCGACACCGGTGGAGAGAGACCTGAATTCGAGTCCCGTCGATTATGGAAGGAATCCTTATGGGCCTTTTTCACGACGTCATTGAGTTAGTCGGTTTCAGTCGAGGGTATATGGTTTTTTCCTTCCAAAAATTCAAATTCCGGTTTTTAGTCCAGTAAACAGAAAATCGACAACAGAACATATACAATTTACAGACACTATACACACAGAGCAATATGGCCTTAGTCGCTGATGCTCCTAAAAACCCTACTACAACAATAACAACCCCTCAATTCCTACTAAACAAGCCTTTAGTGGAGTTTTGAATAATCCATTTGGATTTATGGCAGAAATAATTAGAGTCTTTGATAATATTAGTATTCGCAAGTCACCGCCTCCTATCGGAATTTCCTTCCTTCTTAAAACCTGCGCTTTACAGCCAAAAAAGGTTTTACGTCTCCTTCTTACACTCTTATTTTACACAGATTGTCCTTCTGCACGGAAATTTTCTCACATTCATTCGATTTATAAAAAGAAGGTAAAATCTCTGACCTCTAATTACCGTTATGTTGCTCTTACTTCAATCGTTCCTAAAGTAAGAAGGCCGCCGTAGCCTAGTGGTCAGGCGCACTTGTGCATAAGTACACGTGCCTTGAGTGACCGGGGTTCAAACCCGTGACGGCTGAATACGGTGCTGTTTCTTGTATTCTGTCTATCTTGTGAACTCCTCTGACCGTTTGGTCATCCTGGAGTATAAACAGTAAATTTACTTATTTTATTTAATACATAAATCCACTAACCATGATCGTTGGTGGATTTAGAGTTATCTCGTTATACTAAAATTATCAACTCTTTTGAAACCCGAAGTCTGATTAATCATAACGAAATAGTATTTTGTAGTGCCAATCCACGGGGGGATCTCTTGATTTACTTCACTGATCTTTAGGCAAATTGCAATGAAAATTTATGGAAATTTTGCTGTTGTTGATTTTGCAAATTTTCGAGGCATTTAAATTTGTTTGAAATAATGGCTTTCCACCGCAACGGTACCCATCCCATTGTCTATCCTCTAGCTTTTGCATCTGAATCGCCAGCTTCCTCTTTGGCTGCTCACTCTGTGTGATGGGAGTTGGTGCTTTGTCTTCTTATTTCTCAATTAATGCTAGAGTACTGAATATTCTTTTGATTCACCTGCTTACTCCCTCTTGTACAAAGTGTGTAAAATATCTTGTTAGACTACAATTATCTTATAAATCAACTGGGATTACCTTTATTTTAGATATAGGAAGCTTCTTTTCCAACTTGCTAATAATTCTTGAGGATGGCGATATCTATTTTGTAAAGCAGGTGGGACAACTCCCCCACTGTCAGAACCATAGTGTTCAGACCGTGCGGTCTCAACAATGAGCCCTCATGGCTGCTGTCTACAAACACCATACTTCTGGCAGCATGGAAACCATTACTTGGATTGGCATAAAATTAGATTTTTGAGGTCTAAACTGTTTAATAAATATGGACCGATTATTTCTTTCGGTCCTATAGCATAATAGATGAATATAGAGGAATAGAGGTCCTATAGAGGAATGTAGAGAAATAATCGGTCCATATTTATTAAACAGTTTAGACCTCAAAATCTAATTTTATGCCAATCCAAGTAATGGTTTCCATGCTGCCAGAAGTATGGTGTTTGTAGACAGAAGCCATGAGCGCTCATTTTTGAGACCGCATGGTCTGAACACTACGGTTCTGACAGTGGGGAAGATGTCCCACCTGCTTTACAAAACAGATATCGCCATCCTCAAGAATTATTAGCGAGTTGGACCAGGAGAGTTGGAAAAGAAGCTTCCTATATCTAAAATAAAGGTAATCCCTGTTAATTTATAATATAATAGAATATAGGAATTATCGAGCACTTAATAGCTCTCAATTATCAAAAGGATGGAACGTACTGAGTACCTCTTGCTGTGGTTGACAATTTACCGAAAAAAATTGGTTAAAAAAATGGTATTGCCGAAATGACAACAAGAAGAGCCATGAAGGTTGCCGTTCGAGTAAAAGATTTCGAGCTTCTGTCATAAAGTTGGGGAAGGAAATAAATTGCAAAATCAACGTGAACCATGTGAACGTTTATTGGAAAAATTCGCCACAGAACTGGAAACACGCAACAGAAATATTTTTAATTGAAGTAAATGTGGACTCTTTGCCTACCGGCAGAAAATTGGGGAATTTGTGTAAAACAATATATTTTTATAGATATTTTTCACTGACGTGGGCATAAAAAACAATTTGGCGAATTTTAGCGACTGTTTATAATACGATTATAAATGTTTCCTATATTTAAGCAAGGCAATGGGGGAATATATCCCCCAACTCTAAAGATATTGCTGGCTAACAGGAAAGAAATGGAACCTTCAAAATGGTCCACATTAACAGTTCATTCACTTTTCCGAATTTTAAACAACGGCATGAAGAAATATATCTCTCAACCCCAAAATGCACACACGAGAAAAAACTCTTACCCAAAAAGGTAAAATAATATTTGAAATTTTAATATAATAACTTTTATTTTAAATTTCAGCTTTTATCCGCGTCATTAAATAAATATAAGAAAATATATTGTATGCGAAGTCCCCATGTGAGGATTATTGTATTTATATTTGTAATCGAAATACTGATTTGTTCTGCAAATGGGAAGCAAAAGCTCCTTAGCCACAGCTCCAGAAGAATGAAGCACCTGTGCATTACGTGTCCTCGTGTATTTGCACGATGTTTCTGGTTGAGTGGATTGTCCGAGGCTCGGAACCTTTGGTAGCAACTCTTGACCGCTTAGAAATCCCAATCAATAACCCCCTATGGCAGATCTGTTAAAGAAACTGTCCAAAACATAACTGATAACTGGACAGTAATATCGTCGCATATGCTATGCAAAGAATATAGGGGAGTTCAGATTTAAATTCTGTACACGTGAGAGTATACAGAAAATACTTATATCAATTCTTATTATTAAAATTTTAAATGTAATTATGTGTTCTTGTTATTATTTATAACTAATACGGTATATTAATAAATTCAGCCCCATTTCGTATCGCATTAGTGTAATTGTTTCGAAATACATCTTAGGCTTATGGTTTGATCATTCCTTGAGGTGGACAGTTAATATTGCTCTCTCATTAAGAAAGTAAGTGTCCATCTGTACCTTATTATTTCTATGATTGTTGCTTATTTCAATCATAATACAACGCATTGTAACATTTTCTTCTCATTAAAGTATTTATTCATTTTTTTCTCTAGTCATTGCTCAGATTTTTAATTCTCTAAAAGCAGTTCGTGTGTAAAGCAAGTTGCTACAGGTGTCCCCAAGTGCGGCATAAATAAGCTCATATTTTTTTCCTAAAAATAAATACATTAATTACACATTAATATTAGAATTTAAATTTTATTGAAATTTAATTTAATTTTAAAGAAGCAGAAGTTTATTAATCAAAAGAACATTTTAATCGAAAGGATCCAAAGATTAATTATGGTTTTAGGAAACATAATACTGAATTTAAGTTTTATTTCCAGATAAAATTGAATTTGAAGAATAACAAGCCAAAGTCTCTTGGAACAAACTTCTTCCTTATCAGAAGCTCCAGGAGTATTTGTAGTTTCTAAAACAGCGCAAAAGCAATTTTATCATCAGTAAAACTCTTCAGTTAAGCTGAATTTCAAATTTAAAAACTTTACTTAAACTGTACTCAAGTTTTTAATTAGAAAATCGTCCACTTTAACGACACAAAGTTGTTACCAATATGGTGACAACTGCCATTTCATGTTTACAACTTAAATGACTGATTTTCAAACAGCCAAACGAACGTACAGAGAAATTCATTTTAACTGGAAAACGATTAAATGATCAATCCTCCAAAATATTTACCAATTTTGCTGTAACAATGTAGCTAGTACTGACTGAAACCCTAATTGACTGAGGATTATTTTATAAACTTTCGTTTCTTTATTTTCTATTTTAATAAGCAGATTCCTTAACCGAACGCGACAGCGATTATCTTCTTCTTCTTTAAACCTACAAACCCGCTTTCCGAAACAAACATGAAAGTAATAAGTAGTGGCAAGTATTCTGTGATGTAAAATTCTCGTTCCACTTTAAATTTCTGATTCTCCCTCCTGCTCTTCGTATCGTTGCCAATAACAAAAGGTTATTTCAGCAAAGTATTGTTTTCTCTCTATGTCCAAAGTTATTACAACCGCATCAATGAAAAATAAATAAGCATTCTTCATTTAAAATTGTCGAGAAGTAAGGCATTACTTTTTATAAAAGTGAATCCGCATCGCTAGTTCTGTCACGTTTTTTGTTTGAAGCGAAAGATATTTCGTTCAGAACAGACCACAGAAAAAAATTTACCATGAAAGAGGGTTCATCTTGAATATTGTAAGCACAAACACATGCGTGAAAGAAAGAACATGTTTGGGACCTTTTATGTTTTTCGGTCTTATAAGAACAGTCGTTTTTTTTTTTTTTTTAACTCGAAGGCTGTGATAAGATGTAGGAGGGAGGTAAAGAGATTGCACCTACGAAAGAGACAAAGCGCAACTTGATTTTCCAGTTTGATACAATCCAGCATGTCGCGATCTATAAGAAAAAACAGCAAGTTGAAGATAATTCACTATTCTCTCAGCTTATGTGGCTCTCCTATGATGAACACTGTCGATAGAGTAAAGCCCATATCAGATGATGTGTTCTCGTGGATCAAAGAATCAGATAGGGCGCCGCTTCTCGTGTACAGCTATTGGATTACTGTTTCCCGGCTCGTACTTTCGACGCAAGCATTCTAAGCAAGTAAGGTAACAAGCAACTGATGAAAACTCGTAGTGTAGGGAATAACAAAGAACTGTACGCCATTTGTTAGAGGCGATAAATTCAGCAGCTCCATTTTCAATGTTTATAGTAAAGGGACAATGCGGTATTGGCTAACCAAGCGTGTATGGACTAGTTCAAATCGAAGGAAAGTGTATATTACAGGAAATGATTCTATAATTAAAACTTGAGAATAGGTTTTACCACAGCTGTAAGAAAATAAGTTTAATTCTCGTGTCTAGTAGCACTCATTTAAGGAAGCTGTTTTTTTTTTTTTATTTAAAAATATATTAATTTCTTATGACAAATCGATTTAGGAGTCATCTTTAATACAAAGTTACTTTTCACACACATGCCATGCAATATCCAAAACTACCATTCTAGAAGAAAGTGCGCCTAGGAACAAGAACAAAATAATCATATAGCCCTCTTATCTTCCACACGTTCACCGATCAGACATCATGAATGGGATTCATGAAGTCTGGTCTGTCAACCACAACAAAAAAAAGCAATCTTCTCCTCTTTATAACAGATTCTTAGATAACTCAATCGAAAATCCTACTTCCTATTCGTAATCTCCGGAATATATCACAGAATAATTTCAAAATGAAATTACTGGGACACGGTCCTGCTGGACGAAGCTTAGCTAACAGACCATCGCTGGACATCAGATATATCAGCCAGAGCATCATCTCAAAATCAACCACAGGCAATACAAAAAACCAAAGGCAAAGATCATATCCCGGTAAAGAACTAGGATATGAAGTGGTTCTCTGATTGGAATGAGCTGTAGTGTTGCATCAGGACATGGCTAAACGATTTCTCTTTTCCTTTGACCGTGCAAAACATTAAGTGCCCAATTATTCAATACAAAAAAGCGACATTTTATGTACTTCGGTACATCGATACCACTTACACTAAAGGTATTATATACGTGAGTATTTATAGTACTTAATGGTTTCATCTACACATTATTACGTTCTGGGTTTGCCTTTCTAGGTCGAAGCTGTATATATTATAAATAAAACAAATAAATGTTCAATTGACAACTGCTTTACCGGAACATTACCATAAAATATCAACTACCCGCTGCAGTAAATTGGGCAAAAGTATTCTCAAAAAAGTATTCGAATGCTTCTTGCAGTACACTTTTTTTAATGCATTCTATCAAATGGGTTAGAATTCATAAATGAGTGAGAATACTTTCCAAAGTCCACAAATTGTGCCAGTTTTACTGCGAGTAGTAAGTAGCCTTCCTGGGTTGCACAGTTGGTAGGACCGCCGTACTCCCCACGTAGGGTGGAAAATACCCGAATTCTGATTCCGCCGATGATGTGAGGAATTTTATGGGCCTTTTTCACAACGTGGCTGAGTTATTTGGTCTCAGGGGAGGGTAGAATGTTTTTTTCTCCCGGAAACTCAAATTTTTCGTCCAGCAAAGAGAAAATCGACCTCAGAACACACGCAATTTACAGACAATATACAAGACGCAAACATGACCTTAGTCAGAAAACCCAACAACATCATCATCATCTTACTGTAAGTGATCAGCGTCAATAGTGAGGAATCTGTCATTACAAACTTTTATAAGCGCCAAAAAGGTTTAATGAAGGATAAACTCACACCTTCCTTTATAAAATTCAGCTTGTCAAACGATTGAAGGCAAAGAGGATTAAACGCCCCAATGTTACCGTCTGTAAATTGGATATATTCTATGGTAAGTTCCTGTTTTGTTGGATAAAAATTTCGGCTTTCAGGGGGTTGGGGAGGGGAATGTGCATGGCCGGCACGAAACAGTCTTGGCATAGTCACGTCACGATGCTAAAAAAAAAGTCCATAAACTTCCTTTATGCCTTGACGGGATTTGAACCCACTGAACTAGCTAAAAGGGAGAAATTTGGAACATTTACGATCGCTGCAGGAGGGCGATGATTGTAAACACTCCGTCAATCGCCGGGATTTTTAATGAAACGCAGGCTTGCATTTGAAAACATTTTTAGATACCCGTTATAACGAAAACAGATAATAATATTTCTTATGCAGGTAAGTTAAAGTGAAGATGGACTAGGGTGTGAACGTTTTTATTCAAATTGTCAGCCATTTTTATCTGAACACATCCTTAATCGCAAAGGACTGCAACGTTTCTTTCCCAACAGTTCTGAAGTCTGTTTGCTATCAGCTTGCTCATTTATATGAAGCAATTCGGTAGCCCGAGTGGACAATTGGAATAAGCAGGAAATGAAGAATGTGGAAACTGTTTTGGAAGGCGAGCATTCTTCATAAATGATCGATGGTGGATGCTTCCGTCACTACTAACGGAAATATCACGTGGACTTCTGTATTTATTTTTTTTTTCGAGACGCCTTATAAATCAGAACACAATAAAAAAATGAGATTGTATCACTCTGAGAACACAAATTGTATTAAAGATAAGATTATAAATATAGGAAATGATTAAAACAAGCAGAAGAAAAACCAAAAGAATGTTCCGAGTCTTAAATATTATATGAATGGCAGTTCTAAAATGAATTCGTGACTAAATACCATTTGCTTCTTCTGCTTTCCATTATTGTTCTTCGAATAGAGATATCGAGACATTGACAATATTAGGCAGCTTTCTTTGCGATATCGAATCCATAATTAATATTAAAATCTATTCTTAACTATTTCTCTAAGCAAAAATGTGAAAGAAATAACTATGAGTTGCTAATTTTCTTGCTTCCGTTGGTAGTTGTAAGCAATATTAGAAGGTGAAATCCTATAATCTGAAATGTATTTAAAAACTACATGACGCATTATGAATTTTATATTATGCAAGAATGCAGAGAGTGCAAAACAAAGATGTAAGCTTTAGAAAAATCTGTATAACCTTTTCCAGTTTCGTATCTAGCAAAAATGTTTCGCTTTACCAATTAATTCCCTTGCAGTATTCTTTCTGATCCGGAAAGGGACCTAATAATACAGATGACATCCCACACACAGCAGAATTAATGGTTCATGGCTTAAGTCAGATGACAAAAAAGCATGAACCGGATATGTGCTTGCAATGTGATACAATATGCCAGCAATCTCTGATGTGGTTATTTTTTTCTTTTCTGTTCATTTACTACTCCATTATTTATCCTGCATTCCTCATCCCAAAGTATGAAAGACAAAAGTATGTCGAGAACTATAAAATCGAATAAAAAATACTAAATTAAATAAATTAAATACTAAATTTCATCATTTAGGTTATTTTTATAAGCCAGATATGTCGTATTTATCTAAACAGCACGAGCCCAAGTACAAAAGATGAACCCATTTTTTTTTAAGAATAAAAAAGGATTCAGATAACGCTTTCACCACCTAAAAATTACTATTTCAGGACTATTAAAAATAATGATCATTTAAAGGTAAATTTCTGCCATCAACAGTGATACGTAGCATTACATCGGAAGATAGCAAGCTCCCCGGGATCGAAAGTCGAATTCACTCAAGCTTCTGAATGTGGGAAAAGGGCCTTATGGAGTTTTGACTTTGAAGTAATCCATGTAAGAAACTATCCAATGCTACCTTTGAAATATGTAAATGTAGTCAGTGAGAATTTCTAAAGTATATTTAAGGTACTCCACTTTAAATTAAATTGGAAAATGAACGCCTATGCGACACACATTTATTGAAAAATGCAATACGTTGGTTGGTTATTGTAGGGTTTTAGTCGCATCAGCAACTTAGGAGATATTGCACCATATATAATACGTCTATAAATTGAGTGTATTCTCTGGTTGATTTGAAGTTTTCTGGAAGTAAAACCCACGTTTCCATTGTGAAAGAGACCCATAAAAATTCTTCGCGTCATTGACGGGATTCGAACTCAAGTCTTTTCACCCGCTTTGGGGAGGATGGTGATAATGCCAAATAACAAAAACTGTAAGAAATGAGTATACTGTGTTAATTAGTGGATGTATCGTAGGGTCTATTTCAAGCACAGACATGATTTATTTCGTAAGTTATATATCGTAGGCTTTGGATAAGAATAGGAGACAGATTCAGTCCTCATTGATTTAAGCAAAACTTTGAAAAAGTTGGTAATCTAAATTAGCCAGAAAAAAGAAGCGATATCGCCTGGTTTTAGATTAGATTGCAATTTATTTTTATTTATTAATTATTTTAAAATTACCGTCAATTCGATAAACAGACTCGTTAAATTCGGGTTCTGCTCAATCTGTTAACAGCAAAAAGAAAAAGCTTTAGCCGTGATAACCTGGATTCGCACAGGTATCAAAACAAAAGAATGTTTTTTTTAGATTAAAACTGCATGACGATCATTTATTTTGAAACACTTTTTTTTTTATTTCATAATTTACTGCACAGCTAAAATACAAATAAAATATCCATTTGTGTTTGTTTTGCCTATGTATTTTCTTTAATTACATTATTTTATTCTTCGTTTCTTTCATTAAATGAGATTATAGGTTTTAAATAGATTTTCATACTGAAAAGCTTTCATTAGATTAAATGTTTAAAAAGTTAGTCGAATCTCAGGCTGAGGAATAGGAATCTGTCTCCACCCCCTTCTTACAGTTAATCAAAGTTTTTTTCAGTGAGCACGTGTGAATCAATCTGCGAACACACACTTGTACAGACAAACGATATGACCTGGCGCCAAGTAGTCGATGTACCAAAAAATCCCCCAAAACAACCAACCAGTCAATCAATACATACTAGTATATCAAACAACGATCTTCAGTTACCCTTTCGCTAAATCCAGAATTTTTTATGATATCAATTTGAAATTAAACGTATGAATTCTTTCTTTCATGTCAAATCAAAAATTAAACTTCCCAATTTGAATGATTTAAATATTACTACATCCTTTAAAAATATAAGTGTATCGGCTTTGGTTACTATGTGGATATTAGTTACGATCTTGTAATTTTTGCAGCACAGTATCAAATGTCTAATGGAACCATACTTATGGAGCCATTAAAAAAATCCATCGGCTGAAAGATGATCCCCAACCACAAGAGTGATTTCTTTTTCTTATAATATATAAACTTCGCTTAATTAAAAAAAAAAAACATGTGACCACATAATACAAGGCACCAGAGTATGAACTTTTTCAAACATCTGTTTGAAAAAAGTAGGAATGTCACCAATCATGGCATAAGTCAACAATCCAACGCAGGAAGACAATGAAATTAGTTAACTGGTCAGAATCATGGGACTTAATCCAATTACTTTTGGCGTAAAAATGGGAAAATTCAGGCAAAAAATAATGTAATCGCATAAGGAGTGGCACAAATAGAGTACCCATTGTTCGAAGTGGAATGCCTAACTGTGAGTTCAAGAGAAAAGAAATGCTAAATGAATGCGTGAATGTATACACGTAATTGCGAATAATAAGAGATAACCGAATAATATGAGGGGAATGAAATATAATGGCATCATGGTGAATAAACAAGCGAAGAGTTAAAAAAAAAAAAACATACAAGACTAATGATTTCTTGACAGATATTTAATAACTAGATAAATTTAAAATGGAGAATGTGTCACTTAACGCTGGCGTGCAAGGCAGAACAAACATTCGAAATACCATGAGATCGAAAAATGTTTGCTTTACAAGTGAAAGAAACAAATACTGTAAAAACGAATGGCCGGTGTTTCATTACCTAACATTGGACAATGAAAAAAGAGAAAAACAATTTATACGAAGAAATCAGCCATTCTAAACAGAAAACATATAAAAAGAAAGGAAATCCAAGAAAGGACACGAAATGATATAAAATTATATAAATGAGGCACTTTGTTTGCTTTAGTACGTGCAGTTAATTAGCTTCAGTGGGTCGGATGAAGGAAGCTAGAAACGAAACAGTTAATATAAAACTCGGTCAAGTAGTTTTACCTGATTTACCTCAGATGAGGTATTCTTTATTTTAAATAGGCGTGTCTTTTTTAAATTTTCTTTATCGTAATTATTTTAAATGAAAGACTACTTCATATGCACTTTCGCTTAAAAACCTTAAGCCACCTAAACTCAGTTCGGTAGTGAAAAAAAAAACACTAGAGTGTTCTCCAACGACAGTGAAGCGTAGAGTTGAAAGCGTATCGTCCTTAGAGAAAGCCCCATGCGGAAATCGGTTCAAATCAACACAGAATTGTGCTGATTTGAACGGTTGTTAGATCAACGCCAGTTTATCTAACAACCTTTAGTAGAATCTTATTTTACAGAAAGATGAATTAATCTCCACGACCCAAACAGCTCCCGGTTGGGCAAAAAGCGAATGATTTTATTATTATTTTTTTTCTTTTTAAAAAACAGGATGTATTCCCACACCATATATCCACAGGGCTGGTTAGATGGTGTGGGAATATATCATTTAACCAATGGTATACGGATAAGGGTAAACAGCAGCCATTATCAATCCACTGCAGGGTGGAAGCCTCCTCAACAATCCATGTTGAGGGAAATGGACGATAATCTGCCAAGCTGGTCCACTGCGGGTTGGCAATTCTACCATATTTAGCAGTCGGGGGCTTGAACCCCAGTCTACTCAAAGAGCGTGTGCTTCTGCACTCCTGCTCCTGACCACTTTGGCTACGGAGACCCGTATAGGGATACACTGGTCTAACGAATATGAACAGCGACTTCACTCCGTGAAAGTCACAATGAACTGAAGCAACTCTTCAGGATTTGGACAGTGGTTTGATTCTTAACGCATAAGCCATTTCACACGGTCAACTCGTAACCACACCACTGCACTTGAAATGTGATCAATGTTATGAGAATATTATGGAAGTAGACTCTTTCAGAGAGTTCACAGTGAGAGACTCCAGTATCAACCGTTTTGTTTTTTTTTTCATATTACACCTCAGGTAGAGGATAAATGTGTACTGAAGGTGACCCGTGTGAAAGCACTGTAAAGGATCACTTCCATCAACTGAGTATCTAAAACAAGATTACACGAATCCATCTTGAAGGAACCTAATTTTTCCCACTATTGACTACTACGAAAATTTTACAAACATTTTTTTCGATGTAAATTCTTAATTTTGTTTCATTTTTAATTAAATACGCTAACTGAAACTATTTGTAAAAGAGAAGAGCAGTTGAATTCGACAAATCACATTACCAATATCTAAAAATAATATACATATTTTATATTCGGAAAATCGTGTGCCACGTACTGATAGTAGTGATTCATTTAATTAATCACTAAATTTCTTTTAAAGAAGTCTGAGAATTTTTGGAAAAGTTTTGATAGAGAAGGACAAGAGTAATTAGTAAGATGAAAGTGATAAACACTTTGCACAGTTCCTTCGTCATTCTAGCTACAAAAATGTGGCCTCCATTCTTTCTCAGATGGCGCTCTGGGATTCACTATCAGCGAGGGACTTATCGATCCTTCATTTTCCAACATCACGTTTCCCAAAACGACACTTTAGGGAGGGAGAAAAACAACGACGAAAAACATGCGAAAATGCTAAGCTTGAAATTAAAAACAAAGCACGGTCTGTTCTGCGGGGACTTGTGCATACATTCAAGTGCAAAAAAAAAAAACAGACAAGGAGAATAGCTCCGACAATGCCACACTGAAGTTTCTCATTTATGCCTTGTCAAGGGAAGAGTAATAAGATTTCAGCAATTGCCAACATTTTAAAATCCCGAATAACGCGTGAAACAAAGAACTAAACGAAGATATCACGAGAGCTATAAATATTAACAAATTACTGAGTAGGTGATCTCAATTATATTTTTAAAATGAGACTCCAGGTGTTAGATAAGCGTTATTATTTCAAGGGGCCAGTAAGATTTCATGATTTATTTATGCATGTGAGGTGCTACTTTATGAAGTGTTCCGTTTAATTCAAATCTCTCGTGATTTGATCTTAAACTTGATGATTTGTATCGAATCATGTTTTAAATATTTAACACACTATCTAGAAGCCATTAAAAATTTAAGTAAAAAAACAGCTTAAATAAAATATCACTTTTGCAGTAAATAATGGATACATAACATGTTAAAAAAATGGCTTCAGAGATGCGTTCACTCTGCTTAATATGCAGAAGAAGAGCTCAAAATGCTCTACATAAGAATGAAGTACGTTTCAAGCAGCCAATAAAATTATTTACGAAGAATAATAGATTAAATCATAACCAATGCCCTCGCAGATAGCAGCAAAGCCTGCCTTCGAATCCAGTTTATACGGGAGGAATTGTTTTCGACGTTTTTCACAATGTGACCGCATTAGTCGGTTTGGGGCGAGAACTGTGTTATCTCGCGGAAATGTTAGTTTTTTTTAAGTCCAATTATCCGACAAAAGACGCACATTATTACAATCATAATATTCGATTTTCCTAGCATCTACACACGGCTCGTTTTTGTTACCATATTCACAGGAAAATATTCGAAAGGCAGGAATATGAACATTATCACATGGACAAACAGTATAGCGAATTCGAATAGCGCGGAAAATGGACTATTTCAGCACTATGCAGTTTGATTGCTAGATTTTGTACTCTTAAATCAGCTAAAATATTTTGCGCTGAAGCCATAACAGTATATTTAATCCAAAGGGATGCGTAAGAAAATGGCATCTACCAGATACAATAACGAGACCACTGAATGAGAACAGTATCGTGCTGTTCCCTCATAAGAAAACAGTCCGAAAATAGTTTAGTCTAAGAATCGAATAATTGCTTCTTGTCCAAATTGTAGTCTCTTCTAGCCAAAGCTTTAGTCGCAACTTCTGTTCATCTAAATTTCCACATCTGTTTCAGACTGATGTTTCAATTGCATCTTCAGCTAAAGATAAAGCCGACTTATTACAACATTACTTTTCTTCAAGTTCCTGTATCGGTTTGGTAAATCACCTCCTACCATACCAAACGCACATATTTCAACACTTCCTGCAATCTTCCGACAAAAACGATGTTAGAAATCTGGACAACCTTGATGCCAAAAAAGCTGAAGGTCATTTTTTTCTTATTTTTCCACTTGTTCTCAAAATCTGTCCCTGAGATGTCTTCTGTTTGGTGTTGCATCTTTACTTTTTTTCCCTTTTGCATTGGAATTTCATCATATCCATCCAGTTTCTAAAAAAACCAGGCAAATTCTTCCTTTCCAGTTTTACCCTTTGCCCTCACCTTTGCTCTTTCCAAAAGGATGGAAAAATCAATCAACTACCAACTCTTAAACCACTTCGAAACCATCCGTTTGGTGATTATCACCAATATGAATTTCCGTCGAAATCGCCCAAGTTTGGAAAACTACTATGAAAATTTTACGTGATATCAAGTAGATATATATATGTATATATAAGCTAAAAAAATCAAAACCAGGCATGATCAAGAAATACATCAGAAGCATTGTTTATCTACAATTAATGAACGCTTCGGAAGTATAGACACCTGCTGCCACAACGAACAAAAACCCTCTTATCGTATCTGAATATTCACTACTTAAATGCGTCCAATGGAAATCCATACTGCCATCTCAAACATAACATCAATAGCAATCAATAGAGCTTCCACTACTTTATCAACTTATTGGCTCTCAGTCTACTCATGGTTGGGTGGTGGATGTAGAGATTTAAGCGCATCTGCAGCTAAGGCCGCATGTAATATGTCTGTATTCTGTGGTTGATTTGTTGGATGAAAAACCATTCTACCCTCGCCTAAGATCCACTAACTTAGCGACTTTGTGAAAATGACCCAAAATATTCCTCGCATCATTGACGGGATTCGAACTCAGGTCTATTCCATACGATATGGGAAGTACGGTGATAATATCAACTAAGCTATCCACGAGGGCGAGTCTAGTTAACATGGTGAAAATAGTTGTGGGATTATTCTCTGTATCACATGGATTATCTTTTGCTGGAGAATTTCTCTCCTGCTTTGAAGACTACCACAAGGTTGAACCTCCAACATACAACGTTATACCTGATGGACTGTTTCCAGTCATTTCAAATATTGTCCTAGATGATCTACAACTCCCATACTGAGCTCAAAAAAGTTGCAATTGAGAAAACTATAGAAAGAAAGTATTATTTATTCAGTGTCGTTGTTATGGAGGCTTAATGGCACATAAGCTGCTATGGCTATAATGTGCCTATTATTATTCAGTGTCTACAGCCGAACTAGTCAAGTCATACTGTCTGCACATTTCTAAAAGCCTCTGGAAAAAGATGTTAGAAATGTGGTGATGATAGCATTGTAGTGGTGCAAACCAAGGTACGGCCAGTTAATGTACAGAATATGCCCATACATTGTGTTGTTTTCGCATTAGCAACACCTACCTAATATCTTGAGGGAGACATTTGCCGTGATACAGCCTTGTCATGGATTCCAGAATATGTTGCCATCCATGTGTTGAACAATGTGTCCAGTTATTCCCGTACATTGGCATATGGATGGTTTTAAGCATCGAATGTCGTTCTGCAGTGGGTCCCAAACATACTCAACTGGATTGAGATCAGATCAGGTGGACAGGACGGTCATGGAACAATGGAAAACTCATTCTCGTGTTCATAAAACCAGTTAGCAACATATTCGGCCTAGTGGCATGGTTCACTGCCTTGTTCACAGACGCTGGAGTTGGCTGAATACACTATCATCATGAATAGGGGTGCACGTAGTCGGCGACAACAGAAAGGCTGACGTTCCCCATCGAGCCCTAAATTAACAGTGATCAGAGAACCAAGGGCATGCCACGAAAACAGTCGAAAATCCATAAGGTGGATAAACCACGCATCCATCCTTCCGAATACCAACGGTGCATCTAGATGCCATAGCTTCATGTTCTTTCTCTAAAACGCGGATACGCCCATCAGCACAATACAGTTGTAAACGAGAATCATCAGGTCAGGCAACAAAATTTCCACATGTCGGCCAAATTGTGTCTGTTCCTGTTTGTTTACAGGGAACTCCACATGTCGGTGATCCAGTGTTGTGCCCATGGAGGGCGCAGTTTTTTGTGTCTCGGGGTGAGCATGGATAACCATGACGGACGGTCGTCGACTGCCAAATCAATTCGAGCTAATGTCCGTCGCATAGGCTTATATGGATATTGGTCTTGCTATTCATGCGGTATACTGAGTGAGTAGTTGTGCTACTGTACTGCATCGCTGCTGTGTTACTATACGAAACACACCAAGCTCAACGCGGGTATCGACAACACGTGGCTGTTCCATGTGTGGCCTTTGGCTGGTTGTTTGACCACTGCTGAGCAAGTCACGGTGAACGGGTGACACCACAAACTGGAACACTTAACCACGTTGGCTGTTGTCGAGATGCTGGCACCTGCACGTTTTCTCACCACAATCACTGCACTTTCGAAGTCGGAAAGAGATGGACGCCGACGCATTCTTCCTTGCAGACACTCAAAACCTAATTGCCTCGTGTGCAACTTACAATCCGTTATCAGCCGTTCCCAACTTGGAGCGTTCACCAACGTCACACCCTTTCCACAGAAATGGGGTGTTGCTAATACAAAGCTAACTCAGTGTATATGTTCTTCTTAAAACATTAGTGTATTACTGTTTAAACATGAATAGAGTTTTCTTTTATTGTTAGCACTGTTTATGCACTCTTTAAATGTAACTACGTTAGATGTAATTTAAATAAGCCATTAAATTCACTTTGTAAACACCTAATACCAAAAGAGATAATATATATTGTTTATAATTGTGTCATAGATTAATGTGCCGTGACCCTGATGGACTGGTTGCAATATAAATTGCATGTAGTATTATTTTATCTTAAAGTTGCAATGATAATTTTCTTTCTCCCTGTCGTTGCTATTGATACTTCCTGGACTTTTAACCGTGTTTGGTCTAAGGGTCTTCTAAACAATCTCCCACCTTATGGATTTTCGACCTTTTCTCTCTGACTTCTCACCGCGGGTGATGGTAGATGATCGTCTGTCTTCAATTTCTCAACTAATACTGGTGTTCCCCAAGGTTTGCTGATGATGGCACACTATATTCCACTTTCCAGTTCGAGAAAACTTGCATTGCACATACAGCTTTAGCTTCTCGAATATGATCTTTATTGTAAGGTGCAAAAGTCCATTCAGGACTTTACAAACCCTATACGACACTAAGTAAGGGGTTATCTAACACCACATCCTCAAATTCCGATCTCCAGCAGTTCTTCAATGGAGCCAAGAAAACAATGTTAAAACAAAACGAGTAGAGTATTTCTTTCAAAAATGAGACTACTCTTCTTACGTTCGTCTTCGATGGCACCCACATTTCCAAAAGATCACATATTTCTACTGGGGATCAACCTGACTTCTAATCTCTCTGTATTGAATAATCAGATCACAAATATTGCTCACTGTGCTTAAAAAAGGATTTATTTTTATCCGTCTCAGCTTATTTTTCTTCTCCACATACTGTACATATCTCCCAATTCTCCCTGCTATTCAATATCGTTCCCATATGTGGGGTTATGCCTAAAAACCTCTTAGGCTATCCAAAAGAGAACTGTCAGGTTAAACAATAACCCTTCTCTTACAAAGTCTCTGTTTTCTATGCCATATACGTTTAACTTTTGCTGCTTACTTTTCTCCATCCACATTGGTCAATGAATGGACGTTGACTGGTTGAGGCATGTTAATTCAGAAGAACAAACTCACAGAATTAGCCTTCTACTTCTGTTCTCTGGATCAGCCTTCCTTAACAGTTACTTCATTTAGATTTATTTAAAGATTTCAACCTATAGAAATTCAGCTTTAATGTCAACGTGTAACTTCTCAGCCATCAACCTATGCACGGTACTACGTACAACAGGTTCTAATATCTGATGCGTTTGGGAGTTTCGTAAAAGAATAAAGTATGAGGAAAAATACACAGTAAAGGAAAGACTCTTCCGTAATGGATAATAACATTCAGGAATGTTTTTTTTCCAAATCCCTATTCTGATTATGCATTACCATTTAATTATTTTCAGTAGCAGGAATTCATTCCAAGAGTTTCTTTCTAATCAATCTGAAACCGAGCGTCACAGTTTCTTTGCAGTCACAATGTTGGCATATTATGCCAAGTAGCTTTCATTAGTTTTAACGATGCATGCCCGTGCTGTTTTCCCCAACTGGGAGCTCTAGGCTAGCTCGTGCCGCTGCAGATAGATGCTATCGAACTAGACCTTTTCATTATGGCAAATACAGATAGCTTATGCACTTCTTAAGTAGATCGGAAAGTATGCAGAGAAAAATTAAAACCCTCATTAAGGCGGTTCAATGTTGTGATGTTTTTATCTTTCTTATTCGAATTATCTTATCCAGGCAGTCTCAACGAATGCTCACTAAGCTGAAGTTTAATAAATCTAATTGCGAGACTACACAGATTAAGCAGAGAAAAAAACAGGCTAGCAAGAAATATTCAGCTTAATTATCTCGATGAGTTAATAATTTTAACTAGACAAAAAGTGTATTGTTATTAAAAGAGAGAGCGAAAGAGGAAAAAGTGACCAAACTCTCGTCTTTTTTCTTGATAAGTGAGAACTAGAGTTTGTTATTAATAGAAGCGAACTGGGTGAAACAGATTTAATTAGACACAACTAACATCATTGTAAATTATTAAAATATAGTGTTCTCGAATATCAGAGATCTTTTGTCTATAAGTCTAATAAATTCGGGACAATTCTAAGTACGACAAGGATTTTTATTAAATGAACAAATATAAAAAAAGAGATACGATTTCAAAAAGGTACTCGTGCTTTAATATACTCTTATCGTCATAAATAAACAAAATCTGGAATTCTGAATTTCAGCAGTAATGAAATGAAAATTGTCAAAGTTATGGAAAGATTGCACATACCATATTTTTATATCATACTGTGATATAACTGATTCATTTGTAGTTTCAATTTGCTTACTTTTAATTTTAATATTTATAAATTTTTAATTAATATCTCTGTATTATAATTTTATGAATGTTAGTGACTGAGAGTCGTGGGCTTGGGTTTAGCAATGCGAACTAATAATAGCTCAAAATCTTATTGATTGCCGATAATCAATAAGGAATGAGACAAGCAATAATTGCGCTAACAACCTGAATACCTAGCCACTCTTTCGGGATAATCACAAAGAGTGAAATTGAAAATGGCTGTTGAATCCAAATATGTTTCTTTCGAACTGAATGTCATTCGAAGAATTTTAATCGGATCTGCAATTAATCAGAGGCCTCTTCGCACAATGCGGGGCCCAGCGGCTAAATGACTAGAGGAAAAACGGTACATGACACTACTCGTGTACAAAATCCATACACTTTTAAACTTCTATCATCGACAGTGTTGTTTCACTGTATAGTACGGGGAGATGGGGGAAACCCCTGGTGCCGTTTGACACTAAACACACTCAACTCTAATGCTAAGACTAATTTTTGAGAATGAAAGATAGAAGCGAAATCCAACTATGCCGAGAGAAAAGTATCACTCGGGACTTCCCAATTGACTTACACACTTTCAAATGGCAGACACAAACTTAACAGTGCTTCGAACTAAATACCCACAGCAAAACAGCCTAATTGCATCGTTAACAACTAAACTCAGAACGACTGCCAATCAGCCAAAAAACGGCTTGGTAAACACAGAAAACTAACAGAACGAGACAAGAGAATTCTGCGAAGAACTGTGCGCGCAAATCGTAATTTGCCATTATCTCAAGTCACACAACCTTCTGTGAGAGTATTGGGACTAATGTCAGCACTAGTACAATACGAAGGGCACTCAATGATATGGGTTACAATGGTCGTGCAGCTGCTCCCAAGCCATTGATCACCTATGAACAGACGAGTCGAGGTTCGCACTCTACCATTCAGATGGCCGTTCCTGGGTGTGGCGAATTCTAGGGGAACAGTTCCTTCCTGATTGTATCCTCCTAACAATGAAGTGTGCAGTGTCATGGTATAGGGGCTCCTTTCATGGATTGGCTTGGGCCCATTAGTCGTTATCGATAAAACCCTGAATGCTGTGCAATTGAATTCAGGACAGCCTGGACAATTAAGCACTTCATACATTATGGCAATACTACGGGGAAGGCTCATACAGCAAAACAACGCGCCATGCCATACTGCCCGGGTCGTAACAGAGTGGTTTGAGAACATGGGTGTGGAAAAGTTGAATTGGCCAGCCCAGCGTTCTGATTTGAACCCTATCGAGCATCTTTGGGTTGTATTGGATTGTCGGGTACGTGCACGTCGAGATTGCCCAAAGAACAAGGCAGAACTGGTGGCTGCGTTAAAGGCCGAGTGGAGGAACACATCACCTGACATTTATAAAAAACTGGTTGAGAGTATGCCGCGAAGATTGAAGACAGTCATAAAAGCAAAAGCACAAAATATTAAACGACACAATAAAACCTATTTTTTTTTTTTTTTCTGTCTAAAGGCAAGTATCCGGATGTTAATGGTAAGGCAGTGTATAGGATTATGTCAAGGACAAACTTTTTTGAACCAGCAGTGGAATTGACTGTGCCTTAATATCTTATGCTGATGTTTTTCTGATTTTGACATACGAGGTGTGGTAATCAAGTTTACGGGTTGGCCTCACTTGTGGTTATGTTCGACGAGTTTAAAAATAAACGGAAATGGTATGTTGTAGTTCAAACTTCTTCCAACAGATGCTAGTACAGATATTGCCCAATAGGCTGATCGGTTGCAAATAACAGCCATTTTCTTTAGTAGCGTTAACGTTCCCTGTTCTCCTGAAGCAACGAACGACTATCACATTTTGCTTTAAACTGTGAAAATCCGTAAGAGAAAAGTATGAAATGTTAAACATTGTTATTGGTGATGAAACGTTAAGTCGTACCATTCTGTTTGAATAGCATAAGCGTTTCAAAGACGGAAGGGAGGATGTTCGCGAGAACCCAAATAGTTGATGATGTTGGGTTTTTAGGAGCATCAGCAAATAAGGCCATATTGCTGCGTAGATAATGTTTGTAAATTTCGTGTGTTCTTTGGTCGGTTTTTAGTTTGTTGGACGAAAAATCCGAAATTTTCGGGAGGGAAACCCATGCTACAGTTTCGTTCTAACCGTCGACTGAGACCAAATAACTCGGCCACGTTGTGAAAAAAGCTCATAACAATTCCTCGTGTCACCGACGTGACACGAACTGGAGTCTTTTTCGCCCAGTGTGAGGAAAACGGCGATTCTTTATTATTATTTCATTATTTACAAGAATATTTACATGAACTTATTTATAGAATTTGAAAATCAAAAAAACACAGAGCATGTGATTATTAAATTAATTAAGTAGTTATTAATTAATTACTAAATAATTGACAAAAAGTAAATATTATTATATTAATTATTAAATTAGCATTCTTATTATATTTGTACCTGTCGTACACATTACCAAGATTTCTTTCCTGTATTTCTTATCCGTACATAGTTTCTCTGGATCTATGGTTAAATTATTAAAATACTCAACAGTATTTGCTGGGAAGAATTTCCCCAGAGAGTCCAACTGTGCTACTCACGAGGACTGATCCAAGAAGTACGCGTCCGCCAACCTCCTGATATGAGGTCAGAGCTGTAAAAGTTCGGGAAATTGTGGCAAGAGATCGTCGTTTGGCTCTCAGAACGATGGTTGATGAGTTGGATATGAAGAAGACGATTAATCAAATTTTACATGACGACTGTCATCATGCGAAGACTGCATCCAAACTTTTCAAGAAGACAATCCTAATTTCCTCGACTATATTGTCACTGGATATGAGCGTTGGTTGTTTCAGTAAGACCGAAGAGACGAAGAATCAGAGCATGCAGTGGACTTGAAAATCATCATCAATACCCAAAACGTTTCGTTCACTCAAGTCCAGACGATGCTTACCATGTTTTATGACAAACAGCTGTGATTCACAAAGAATTTGTACCTGAGGGAGAGATAATTAATGCAGCGTTCTACACACATTGCTTCTAAGACTATCGAATCACATTTTCCAGGTGAGGTAGCATTTAGAGAGAGAAGCATCTGGTTCTTGTTGCACAAGAATTCCCTCACCCATTCAGCACTTGTTATGAAGACAATTCTGACAAAACATGGCATTGTACATGTTACAAGCATTAGTCAAATAACTAGCAGTTTCCTCGAACCCTTAAGATTATCCTCAATGATACTAGCAAAAAAAAGCCTACCACCTTTGTTCAAACGAATACCGCGTCTACAAAATAAATTCCTTCTACCATGCTGATAAAAATTTTCACCTAGAGCCTTGAAGACTCCCTGAAGTCTAGAGTTAATCCACAAGCCTTTCACCGCAATAATCCCTCCTATTTTGTCTGAGCAGAACTGCAGATACATAATATCCTTGGACATTGTACGGAAAGCAGATCTTGTAACAACCACTATAAAGGTAAACACATTATAACCTAACTTGCGGCAATTTTTCGGCATGGTGCTACATTTATCTAACTAATCGTCAGGTCGTGTTCGTTTAATATCGTTAATACCCACATGAATAAGGTTCTCTTCGTCTCTGACAGTGTTGGTAGCATCATCAATTGTTGCTCTCGGAAAACACACCCAGGTTCTGGCCCACCTATCTTTATTACAAAAATGTTACCCGTTTCCCTGACAATAGCGTCCTCCAATAAAATTGAATCGATGTCAATCAAAGCAGAATGCACTTAACTGTTCTGTTGTGGGACCCGAATTGGGGGGTGCATCATTTGGCAGATCACAAGATAATAAATAAATAAATATTCATTTATTGCAAATAAAGCAAGCCCATAACAGTACTAGGCTAGGGGCATAAATTCAGTACAAACGAGATAAATATATATATAAAAAATACATAGCATATTCTATATATACATTAACAACGAATATGAATTATAATTATCAAAAATATATATTGCAGAACATCATATTTGGCTATCGGATGCAGTTACTGGGTTGCAGGCAGGCAGTTGTTTGTATTTCTCATAATTTGTTTGGAAATGAGACTCCTGTAGGCTTCAGAGTTGAGTAACCTCTTGCCATCAATGTTGTGATAATTTATGAGGTGAAGGGATGCACTGGGGAACATCCTGCCCATTTGTTTTAGTTTGGAGAGTTTGGATTTGAATCGTTGTTGGTTTCTTGAATTTTCTCTGCTGGTGGAAGCTATTATGTTGGCTAAGTTTGGTGAATCGGTTGTAGAGGTAATTAACTTTGCAAGAAGCATGACTCGAGACTCGTTGATCATCCGTTGCAAAGGCTTTGTTTTTAAGTTTTTATAAAGCTGTTCCCTGGATATTGTATGGGGAAAACCAAGTTTACTGTTCAGCCATCTAAGAACCCAATACTCTAGGGCAAGGAATTTCTTGACGGTAACTTGAGAAGCACCAGACCGGATTTCGGAGTCATAAGACAATGGGAAAAATGCATGTCTGAACGTGGTTTATGACTGTTTTTTGTATCTTGAATCGCTGCTGTTTCTTGCTTGATCAGCCATTTTGCTTTTTGAATTTTTTTAGCAACATATACATAGTGAGAATTAAAGGAAAGATTTTTGTCAAAAACAACTCCTAGGTCTTTGTGAGCATACACGTTGGGAATTGAAACATCTGCAATTTTAATTTCTATGAGGTTTGGTTGTTTCTGTAAGGAATAAGTTAATTGAGCAGATTTGTTTGTATTTATAGTCAGATTGAGATTCTTTAGATACTCGATGATTCTGCACATCTGTAAATTCGCATCATGGCTAACCTTGCAAATGTTATCACAGGATTTGGAAATAATAAACAACTTTAAATCATCGACATAAGCCAGTAGATTTGGATTTTCTTGTAGAAGTGGTTGAAGAGATTCTGAAAATATAGCACTGGGAGAGAACAGCTCCTTGAGGAATGCCTTTTGAGGTTGTGACGAGAATATTGTCAGTACTAGTGGGGAAGATGAGATTTCTGTGATTTGGGTGTACTGTAGATAGGATATAACCATTGTGTCAATGAGAAAATGATTTTTTAGTATTTCAATGGCTTTCTTGAGATCAATGTTGTGGAAAGCATCTTTGATGTATAAGTAAAAGACATCGCATTGTGCTTTATCCTGAAACGCAGTTTGGATGCGCACAATGGTGTCAGCTAGGCTTGTTGTTGTGGAGGACCAAAATGCATGGCTCTAGGACCAAAATGCATGCTGACAGGTGCATTAGCGAAGATCGCATCCTGAAGATATAGCAGCATGATCTTATCAATAATTTTAGTGATTATTGACGATACAGAAATTGGACGATGGCTTATATGGTTATTACTACTTGCCTGTTTTGGAATCATGGTAATTCTAAAAGTCTTCCATAGTTTTGGAAGGAATGGCTGGGAAATGCACCTGGAAATAATATGAACTAAAGAATCAATGATGAATGCACCGGACATTTTAATAATAAAACTAGGGATGCCGTGAGGGCCTTCACTACTATCAATTCGTAATTGGTTAATAATTTTCTGAACTGTATTCTTCTTTACAAGTTGGTTGATTAGCAGGGCTTGACTAGGAAGCATTTCATGTTGCACACTATTTGTGTGTTTATAAGAATTGAATTCTTTAAATCTGCTTTGCATATCTTCAGTGCAGATGTCAAAATTGCATGTTTCCATATTGATTTTTATCCATTCCAAAGTCTGGTCATGCTGCGAGGTAGCTCTTATTTTTGAAGAAAGTGCTCTTTTATTATGCTTGAGCCTGAACATTAAATAATTTTTGTGGCCTGAATTTTTTTGAGCTGAAACAATGCTCTGCTCTTTTTATACTTTATGTATGCTGATGAAGTGCCGTACTTCTTCCACTGCTTGTGGCATTTTTGTTTCCTTTTAAAGTATGGTTTTAGATGAGATTTGAACCACGGTTTGGATTGAAAAGAAAGTCTTACAAGTTTGGATGCCGACTCTGTTTTTAATTGATTTAACCATTTTATTAGTAGAAACGTGGCGTCCTGAATAGGTATATTTTTAAGAGACTCCCATGGATAGTATTTTAAGAGCTGCAAAAACTTTCCTTTCTGAAGGAATTTAATTGATGATTTTCTTCTGGTGATTTCCAAAGGAGGGCGAGCATTCCCACAGCAAATTGCTGTTTGCAGTTGTATACTTTTGTGGTCAGATCTAAATGTAATGTTGCTGCTACGTTTTTCTTGAAGTTGAAGATTAGAGTAAAAAAGATCAAGCGCTAGATTACCTCTTGTAACAGGGACGTTGATATTTTTAAAATATTTGAGGCCCTGACGAGCTCCCAGTTATTTGTTTCTAGGGCAAGCACCCGTTTCTTCAGGGATTCAAATTCTTCTAGTTATGTACTAAGTTTAAATTTGAGATCGGAACTCTCTTTATATCGGCTGAAAAGAAAAGAATCGTCAGTTGTAAATGGTTTGTCCACTAGACCGATCTTAGAATACATGTCATAGGCTATACAAGCGATGAATTCCTGACTCACATCAGAAATGCCCAGAGGCATTTTCATTTATGTCATAATATCCTTGGACAGTACTGCATATCTTATAACAACCATTATTGAACTCAAAAAAGATTACAAAATTTAACAAAATTTAAATTTTCAATATATTATAGAATTTAAATAAAAAATATTACAGAAAATGAACTGTTATCAACACTATCCATTTGTAAAGTTAAAATAAAGCTACCGAAGTTACAGGAGAGAATTTACTTAAATACTTTTAAAAAGTGAAGAATTAAGTTTACAAAATATCTTATAAATTAATTTCACAAAATTACTGAAATAATAGTAGAATATTTTAAAATTACTTTATAATAGTCCACAAATTGCTTATTCCTACTTTAACTCAAGCTTCATTTCAACCATAACTTTGACCATTTTGCGCCCTTTATGTATTGCTATAGTGTGTGTGTTCACGGATCGATTTGCATGTTGTGCAGGCTAAAAAACCCGAAATAACTCACGAGAAAACCCACTCCCTTCGCCTGATATTGGATAACAGCAGACCTGACTGAAGAAGCATTTAGAAATTCCTTTAGTCCACGAAGAGGCTGTACCCCCAGACCTCCCCATACAAGTGACAAAACCACTATATTATTCCACAAGACATGCAGAGTGACTGATTTGATCAACTCATCATGCGTCACTTGGCATAATAAATTGAATAACGAATAGGATCAACAGTCGACCTCTGAGCTCCTCAACTGGCTTTTCTTGATACAGGGTCGGACTGGCATTATCACCCATGAAGGGATTGCTAACTTTTAGATGTACAATTCTCCTGTACATATTTTAAGCTGCTTAAATTGCCTCACATTTATATGTTTTGCATGTAGTTATTTTAATTAATTCTATATATTTTTTAAATTTTAATTATGACTACATTAATCATTAATGTAGAAGATAAAACCTAAAATGTCTTACATCATATTAAAATTCTTATGTACGTGCACAAGTTGCTTGTTGAAAACCCCGGAATTCATCGTTAAGAAAAAAAAAAGTATTCAACGTAGATCACTAATTCCATATACAATAATGATATTTATTTTATTGTGATGGAAGCTGATACGCAATATTTGTATTAATGAATGTCAGTCTGGAAAACCGTTTGGGATTAATTAGCGAGAAACAGGATAACATCGTCGCTATTTCTTGTATAACATCGAATACGAAGGATGGCAGCGGTTTACTTTTCTATCTTTTTTTTTAATTTATATATATATATATATATATATATATATATATATATATATTTGTAAACAGTTTCCTGGCCATCGCTTTGATAATCAACATATGTCAGCGGCAAATATATAAAAACACATTAGTTTTCTCAATGATCAGAATAAACATCTAAATTGAAATTAGCGATACCAAAAAGATTTCCAGGAGAGCACGATTCACAACATTGTGTACAACGAGGCTTTCAGGAATATACCACAGGGATAATTAAAACATATTATCCACGGAGTAATTATACCCGAAAAATGTTCAATGGGTCCATTTGCATGTAATGCAAGTCGAAAAAAGATCATCTCGCGGAATAACTCAGGTACAAGATCTTTGCGCCTCAGATCAGCTAGCTACAACCCCAATAACGATACCTTAAAGTCATCTTATCCTTCAACAACTTGCAGTAGTAATTTGTATTAATCGTATTGTGCTCTGCATGAAAAACAATAAAGATGATAGCGCGTGTATCGCAAATTTCTGAGACTTTCTCAGTCACTGAGCATGGAGTTCGTTTGATCAAAATCAACAGCACTATGCAGTGCAACAGACTTGAGCGAATGCAATGAAGTTGAAAACAAGTTTACTTGCTTTCATCATAAAAGCTTTAATCTACATAGTGGCATATCATATTTAAAATATAAATATTATATCCAATTTAATCGAACCATATGCAATAACCATTCGGGCTATATTGATAAGAAACAATTTTTTCCAAGTGGTTTCATAAAATTAGAAGAACGTAGTAAAAATAAAATATGAAATACTGTAATATTTTCGTGAAAATGCCACAGAATAAATAATTTTAGTTCTCCAGAAAGACAGAAATTGGCATTTATAGTAATTCGCGCTAGAAATACCTTGAAACAAGAAAGGTATACACGAGTTTAAATGATAGTTCAAAGAACGTAGTTTGGTTTATAAATGATTCATACGCATCTTTCTTTACCCAGGAATAAAAGCAGATTCCATAATTCACCACCAATGCTAATTACCTTTTACAACGCGATTTTAACAACCTGCATATACACCATGAATCTTTCATACCCTTAATATAATCCTGAGTAATTTTTGATACTGAATACAGAGATTCTGGAGTATCAGTAAATTAAATATAAGAAAAGATATAACTGTTATATCGCAATTCTGCATTCGTCATTCCTTAAGATATTGTCAGCTACACTGGCCCAATTTTCTTTTAAATGGATTCTTCCTAACATAGAGCTTAAAATCCAAGAGAACCAGAAGTCGTACTTTCTTGTTGGCAATCTTCTGGATACGACTTATTTGACAGGTGACCTTGAGTTTTTCCATTGTTCTGTACTGAATATTTTTCGATATTTTTAAGAGGGGTTGAGTCTCAGATGGCGGTTGCATTATTTATATTTTTTAGAGCAAAAACAAGAGAAGTGGTTGAGAATTCAGCATCGTACATTATTTTAAAGGTAATTAATTAGTAGATGTTGCGTCGTGCAATATTCTGACATGGATTTATTGCATTCCATAAAAGGAATATAAAACAAAGAAATATATTATTTGCTCCTTCTTTTCGAATCAAATTTAGTGGCAATATAGCTCTCATCAAACACGTAATTTTTCTTTTTAATACAAAGGCAAGAAACAGCACTTACAATTGCAATATTTTCTTTCAGCACCATTGAAGTATATTTTCTTGAAGATGACTCGTTCTGCCTCAGTGAATATAAAAGTTCCTCTCAACTTTAATAGCGCAAGAATTGTGTTGCAATATACCAGTGCGAGTAAAAGGAGAATGCATTTTGGTCATATATTAAAGATATTCTAATATCAATCAACATTCGTGAGTGGCGTGTTTGTTCAGTTTAAGAAAATCTATTTATTCTGAACAAGACTCCTTTATCGAAACGATCTTCCTTTCAGGATATTTATTTCACAATTCTATCCCAAATAACCACACACGCCTGTTTGGTTTTGGTAGCACATGTATCCCCCTAATGCTCTATTTAATAAACTTGAAGGGGAGAGCAAGGGACATCTAAAGAAGATTACCTAGTTGGAAACTCGGAGGAACTTCTGTTTCAGTGCACAAGTCTGCCAATGCAATTTATTAGAAACTGCAGTTCCCTTCTCCTAATGTATTCAAATAACTCCTTTGAGGATTACCTGTACTCCTAGACGGCCTTCTAATTAACGAATTGAACCGGACATTTCAACGTACTATCGTCAATAAATTCAGGTACGGAACCACTACTACTCATCGCCTTCTAGACCACCAGCAATCGCCACCTTGAGAACTCGTAGTTCGAAATGTTTATTTTCCTTTTCTGGAATTTCAGTTATCCTTAACTTGATGGAATGCGCTCTTAGATAACCTGTTCTCTAAGAAAAATCATGATACGTATGAAATATTCTTACAGCGAGCAAATATTTCAAAGAATTATGTTTCAACAGATACGATTCTCCCCATGTATATCAGAAGTTTAGAAAGAAATTTGGAGTAAGCGATGATAAACAAACATACCTCAATAGATATAGTACACAAACTATTATCCAAAATTTATGATAACGTATGTGAATTGAAGATTCATTTAACTTATCTAATTTTGCATCGTACGCCCTGGAGTCTCCTTGGGACGCAAAACCCTAAGCCCAGCGAGTCTAAAATCGTTAGATGCATTACGAAATACTTTTTTTTTTCGTAATAATGTTGAGTGTCTCCTGCGAATTTTGCTGAATATGCAAGACATCTTTATATCTCTTTCCTTTGGGCTTCGATTTCAACTTTGGAAACAGGAAAAGTTACAGTGAGAAAGATTCGACGAGGATTAGAGGAATATGTTTCTCGGCCAGACGTGGTCGGGCGTGATACCTTTTTGGATGGCACCGTGTGTCACGATTCGAGTTCAGACTACTGTCATTTAGCAGCAGAAATTTAGATGAGAGATATACTAATTTCTCAGGAGTGTGTGATAAAAGTACTATTTCTTTCTCTTTGTTTTATTTGTTGGTGAGAAGGAAAAATCGACAGAAATTTCATATTCCATGTTTTTGTCAAAAATTGTGCAAAACATTTCATATTAAAAAAAAAAAAAACAAAACAATTTATTTTTCTTATTATACGATCCGGGCAAGGTCATTGGGTTTTTCTCCCTGCCTCATTAATTAGGTAAGAGTTAATTGACTAAACAGTGCGGCCAGTCAGTGACTTTCTTTGTTGAGCCTTCGACTTGATTCACTTGTTTTCGAAGGAAAGTTTCCAGAAAAAAATCATAGATGAAATTCTCCATCACAGCTTGGAGGGAACAGACCCTTAAGAGTTTTTCGAATCAGTTACGGGAATGGAACTCGAGCCATTACAAACATTGATGACAAGTGGCAAAGATTCCACACTGCCATGAAAATTCTTTAAAAAGGATTAGTATACTTTCGGGCATTCACATATGCTTAAGGGCCCATTAGCTATACCATATGTGGTCAGTCCACACGTAACAACTCCCAATGAACGGATTTTTTTGTGAAAATTCTTATTTGATTCCTTGTAAACGATTCTCGATTTCCAGTGAAAATTATCCTAAAAGTTTATCTTTGGTCTTTTTTTAGAAAGATTTATACAGATATCCCATATTTCTTTAAAATCGGAACAAAAGAAATCCACATTTTTTTCCCCATATAATCTCTGGCTATGGCTGTATAAATCTTTACAATGGCCATGGAGTTTTCAATGTAAAATATATAAGAATCAGCAGAGGTAACTAGTATGAAGAAATGCTTCATTATTATTATTTTTTATTACTTTTGATCATTCAAAAACTCCATAGCTAATTTTGAAATTTCAAACAGCTGTATATCCGTTACTGTTCAGAATTAATCCTACACGTTCACATGGTCCTTCATTCTCGTTATAGCCCGAGGAACAACCCCAACATTTTTTTTTCTTACTGAGGGGGATATTTTTCGAACGTTTGTATATTAATCTAAGGGGAAAAGTCAGATCGATATCAATCGATCTGCCTTTTCCAATTGAATAATGCTCCAGAATTACTCCTATATCAAGTATTCAGCGTATGCTTCATTGGTCCAAAATCTTTAACGCCAATTCTCCATAGCTGTTCCTCTGCCTCCAGTTACTCCATAGATAAACATGCTATATATTGGGAACAGGCACTCCAATCCTTTAAAAAAAAAAAAAATTATCAAAAAACGTAGTTCAGTAATCCCCTGAACTACGTTTTTTGATAATCAAAGGACCTGAAATGAAACTCAAATGCATACTTAACCTACCTTTTTAACGTATTTCGGTTGTATACTTATTCATTAATATGCTAAACATATTTCGTGTTATATTTAATGGATTTTTATTAAATTTTTCTGTATCTATTTGAAATACTGCGCTCTTACTAATTAAAAGTAATTACAAAACCGCATGAATTCATGAAAATAAATGAACGCGCATAAAATGTAATTAAAAGCCTACAATATACAACTTTTCCTTAATCACACGTACATGTATATATGTGCGAATTAGCTAAAATATTTTAAGAAATCCAAACTATCTTCAAACATAAATGGGCTTCATTAAGGGAAAGAGAAATTAATTTCATATTTTGATAAAAATAAAAAGTATAAAAATATAACATATCCTATATATTATATTTTTATACTTTTCATATTTATAAAAAACAATCATAAATTTCCTGTAAACTTTAGTGAAGCAAGAATAAAAGGCAAAATAACCTAAACGTAAGGAAAATTCTGTGGGTTTTTCTGTGATACAAAACACTACCTTTACCTTTGTACTACACAATCTGTCTTATTACGATCTAAATACACTGAGTGATCATTGAATTATGACCACCTAGCTAATACTTCGTATCCTCCTTTTTCCCTCAGTACAACAGCTATCCGACAAGACATTGGTTCAACAAGATGTCGGGAGCGTTCGGGAGGTATGACCAACCAAGCTGTTTGTAATGCGGTCAGCAATGCTTGGTGTATCCAGACGCCTGGTATTCCTTTCCGTAGTGTCCCACAAGTGCTCTATGGGATTGATATCGGTAGAGTTCGGAGGCCAATGTATATAGTGGAAGTGTACAATGGATATAGTCAGAATTGTGTTCCTCAAACCATTCCTACATATCAAGCGCCCGATTGCTCGGGGCATTGTCATCTTGGAAGACACCATCTCGACGAGGCACCAGCTCGTCGAGCACCCACAATCTGTCCTTTATCAAAGTCTGATAAATCCTTCCTTTTACCCATCACGCTCGGAATTTTACTACGTACTGAACCACTCACACCTTATCTATGCTACGTAGGTCGATTAACTGCGTACTCTTGTACTTCACGTGGTCAACGGGTCGCATTCACTTTTCATAAGGGTGGTCATAATTCAGTGATCACTCAGTGTAAATTTAGATAGCAATTAGACAGATTTGCCGTGTTTATCGCTTACTATGAACTTTTCCTTTAGCTAGGCTTGCTGTAAATTAGCAGATAAATCAAGATACATTATTTTGTTTTAAATAATGCCCAATATTTCTTATTTTACGAATGCTACTGGTCTTTATTCATATGAATGATAACAAACTCTTTTGGTACCCAAGTTCTCATCTTTTGTTGAACTCCTTCCGCACCACAGCTTTTATCCTCGTCAAATTCTCATTTCTAATCGCCGTTGCTGATGGTCCTCACACCATCAACGTGAAAAATGATAAGGTAATTATCATTTTTCATGCGCTTTATGACCCCCCATACTTCCATTTTGAAAATTTATTTCAACTTTTTATACGCTTAAATTTTGCTAATTCGCGTCAAATTGTCAATTGAATAGTGGTTCCAAATAATTCTGTCGCTCGTGCGTTTCTCGTGCACTGTTTATTTAATATCCGCTTTAGCAATATCACTTTGTCACCACACAAAAATTTATCGAGTATTTTAAAAGCAATTTTACTCACACGATGTCCTGAAGTTTTGATTGTTCTATGCATGTTTAGCAAGAGTTCCAAACGGCTTTTTTGATGCTACCGGGAACTTTCCCATACTTTGGACATGGGAGGTCAATAGTTCGACAATCTCTCTTGTTATATACTAAGTGACATTGTCAAGTGTGAAGTTTATTACTCATTGGTTTCTCCTTATCATGGCTGACAACTGTTGTCAATCAAACTATCGTTAGTGGCATTTACTGAAAATCAAACTTTATGCGACGTAATTTCAAATTTATTTTCTTTAATCTATTTAAGTAACGTAAGATTATTCAATAACATAACATTTCCTAAATGCTTAATTAAAAACTCAGCACTAAATACCCAGTTTAAGGAAACCTAACTTAATTAACTTTGGCTACCTAAAATTACCAAAACCTACCACTAAAGAACTGTTTACCGATTCTTCCACTTTATTAGAGTAGAAGCATGCAACTAGAAGGGAGGTTTTCACTCTTGATCCAGAATATTTCATTAAAGTCGAGGAAAAATTAGTCAGAATAATTCTGACTAATTTTTGCTCTACTAGGTTCGAAAATGCAGGAAGCTATATTGGACACTTGAGTTGAGGCAATGGATACTTTACTGTAGATTATGAAACACCAATATATTTTATATCTTTGAGGATAGCAATAAATTTGTTTATAAAATTTCAATTCGTAATGAGAAATTAAATAATTTCTCATTACGCTCACGTGATCTTTCTTGCAATCAAAGGGGAACAATAATCTTCTTGGGTTAATTTGATGAACCAAGTGCTGTACTTACTGATGATCGAGGAAAGTAGGACATTACTGGTAAAATTTTCTGACCGAACGTGTGGCAACATTAATCATGCTTAAGAGCAGCCCCCAAAACACAAAAACGAATGTGCATGGATTGGCAAATTTCCCACTGGATTTTATTTTCTAATCTGTTAGAAATGAGAACTGTATTTTGAAAGCTCGGTAAGTCTAATTTTAAGGTGAAAACAGCATTTTATACGATAGGCAGTGACCGTATATCGAAACAAGTAAATATGGAGACTAATTTGCAAAAGCTGCTCAGGTTTCTCTTTCAATAGAAGACATAGCGTGGCGTATTCATGATTTTCAGGAGTGCCTGTGCCATTAACACCTGACGTACAGGAACTGGAAAGCTGTAGCTGCCAAAATTATAATTTGAATCCATTCATGCGCGCTATCTCCATGCATTGGATAACAGCCTCGAGGACTGGAAAGAACCACTGCTTGACAGCCGGAAAGTTTTGCGGAAGAAACTGCAGTCGACCTTCGTTGGTCGTGCATAATGCGAGTTACTGCGCACTGTTATTTCTTAAGAAATAACTGAAAAGTGTAGGCTTATATTCGAAAATGCTGCTTTAAAAATCTCTAGGCATCAAAGAAAGGGGCCAGACATTTAGTGGGAAAACAATTATAGACTTTTTGATATTGTTAAATATAGGAATGTGTACATAAAAGGCCGTGGGTTTCAACACTGGAGGCAGCTTGATTCAGCTTTTGAATCCTTTAAAGAAAGACCTCATTGTGTCATTAATTGACCGTTTTCAGTTGTTAAATAAGTACATCTTTAATTTTTCTTCGTAAAGTACTGGCACGAGTTCCCGAAGGGTATATTGCATTAATGACGACTAGAATGAAGGATTAAAACATTTTACACCGTTAGCAAGTTGCAACTATCAAATTGTTGATTACTGTTAGCAATTTTCCACTGACATGAATGGCAATAAAATGCAGATACTTTATTAAGAGAATTTTCTGGTGTAGATCTCGCTATCAAGTAATGTTGAAAATAAACATTTTGGCTAATTTTAAGGCACGATTAAAATAAAATTGGGCTAGAGCACGCCATCTTGTAGAATATTTTAATTTAAACAGTTCTAAATGTATTGGTTTGCTGGTGTATACACACCAGTATATTTTTTCATAGCCAACTTTGTGTAAGAGAAACACGATAGAGTTTGTCATAATGTATGGTGGTAATGGCATACCAAGAACTTTAAGACATTATGATCACTTTTCCACAAAATTGGAAAAAAACGAAGCATGTGTCTGCCGGTTATTTACAAAATGTTCAAAACTTCTTACTTCAAAATATTTTATTTATACAAACATTTCTGCACATTTTGTAAAGTAAATAAAAGGCAGTTCTGTTTTTAAAAAAGAAATATATATATTATATCTGATTTAAAATTATGAGACCATGTAGGGCTTTTAACTTTTTGATGATCATTACTCGATTCAGTGAAGACCCCAGAGTTTTCTAAACGGCAGGGAGAGGCTAAAACAGTTTTCCGGGATTCAAGATTTTCTGGGAGGGGCTGATTTGTTATGACATGGCTAAATGAGGTGTAGATGTCACACGGATGCTGGCCCATGTTAATTCAATTGCTTCTCATAATTCTTGGAAATTGGATGGTTCTGGAACGTGACTGCTAGAAACTCGTTCCACTTCATCTGATACGTCACCATCTGATGAATGGGAGAGGTGAACCGCAGTAGGCCGAATTCTTCTCACATTTCAGGAACCGATTCTGTACAATTCTAGCCTTGTGATATGGCACATTATCCTGTTGAAAGAATTCATTCATAAACGAATTCTTGAACCTATTCATGAATTTATTTATGAATTCCATCACCTATGGAGAGATGCGCCTGGTCGGAAACAATTGTCAGATAACCTACGGCATCCAAGGGTTCCTCCAGCGGTATCAAGGGGCTCAAAACACGCGTACCACGAAAACACTCCTGGTACCAATTACACTGCCGCTACCAATTGCCTTGTTGACACCTGGCAAGATGGGTGCCTGGACGCATACTGTTTTCACCATATCCTGCTCTTCCCATCAGCGTAAGAAACACTAACCAGGATCCATCAGACCAGGCAACATTTTTCTCATCTTCAGTTGCCCAATTCTGGTAATCTTGAACACACTGTAACTACACCTTCTTGTCTTTTGATAAGAAGGTATGGTTACAGTACAGTTGATAAATCATTTTAATTATATTTTACGATTGATAAAATCATTTAGCGAGCGAAATGTCAAATTTACGTACGCGCACGTATTTATTCCTTGTCGGATTGCCGGCTTTTTTTCCACTTGGATTTTGTTTGGAACATATATATATTTAACGAAATTAATAAATAAATGGAACATATATATATTTTACGAAATTAATAAATAAATAAATGATAAATTAAATAAAATCCTTTTTATGTAATAAATGATATATAAAACGATTAAGATCTGATTTGGAAAATAAAATGATTCTTTTTCCATCAACAAAATCACTCTTCACAAAAATAATTACAAGAATGACTGTGGCAAAAGAAAAAAAAAAAAAACTTTTCCATAATTCTGATGTGTTTTTCCGATCGCAGGTTTTCAGGTACTGATTCTGAGAAAGGCTTAAAATATTCCTCCAAAAGGTGACACTTGCTTTATTTAGAAAGTAATTAAGGAAGTCCTAATTTTGGACTTAAATATAGGTCTATATTTAGGAGTTCAGAGCAAGTTCCAGTCATTAATCTTCAACCAACCCAAATGCGTCAAATAATTTTCGCGAGTCACCTGAGAGGTCCTATGCGACCACTGCCCACCACATAACGGCCTCTAAGCACATGCTCATAATCGTAAATGTATTATGTCTGTAGAAGTCTGTTCACATCCCGATTTTCACGTTATGCGGACGGAAAACCCTGCGTTCTCTGCCTGAGATCGACTAACTACAACCTCGAATGAAGATGACTTTAGAAATTGCTCCAGTTGTCGATGGGAATCGAACCTAGACCTCTTCAGCGAGTGGCATATGATGATGTGTCGTGCCAACTAGGCTGCTACAGAGGGTAGTTGCGTTAAGATTTATAACACTTGACCTAAACTTTAGATTACGAATTTCTACTATAGTATACAAGTCGTAATGCTTTGCAAATAACGCCGACTATCTAGTGCGGTGGGGGTTGATACCAATAGTTGTTCGGAAAGGCGTATCAGTAAATCAGACCATATTGCGCCGTATATATTATGCCTTTAAATTACGTTTTTTGTTGTCTGTTTGCCTGTTCACTAAATGGAAAATAACAGAATTTCCATGAACTAAACCATGCTACGCTCGCCTGAGAACAACTAACTCAGCCACTTTATGAAAGAGACCCATAAAAATTCCTTGTTCATTGACGGGATTCGAACTGGTATCTTTACCACCCGATGTGGGAAATCTGGTGATTATACCACGAGAAAAGAATGCATGCGCAGTAAGCTAAGGAATTTGCCTTTCTTCACAGATATTCCTGATACAAATTCTATCATTCTTTGCTACTTCTTATTTTGTTGTTTAAATCTATACTCTCAAGGCACTTATTCGAATCCATGTTTATTGTATACTTCTTTTTGTGATTCATTCAGTTCCTTGGACATTTTGCTTCCTTACTTTTCTGAATGATGGCCAAACTTCCACAATATCTTAGAAAAACAATTTTTGAATAAAAATACGTCTTAAAGGGGAAACGCATGATGCTTCCATGCATTTCACTGCACTTTCTCCTCAGAATAGCGTAGCTTGTGTTCTATTCCAATTTCTTTCCGCTTAGAATCTTTCATATCAAGAATAGTTAGACTGTTAAGAAGGGAAGGAACACTAGATGTGCGTTGTCCCCAGAGTGTGGAATTGCATACCAGGATGATTTATTCAGTAATTCAAAGTAAATAAAGCAGTGAGATTTCTTTCAACCGTAGACGTTTTTTGACGCCAGCCACAAACAGAGTTGAAGGAGACCCAGCATCCTTGCTTGGCTCCGGTAGACCGATGTGGAGATGGGCTACACAGTTATCGGAAAGTGACGTGTATGAGTCGCTTACCATGTCACAGTGTCGTCGTTGGACTTGTGTTAATTTAGTGACAGCTGTGCCATGTGCTGCCTCAACACACCCTGTTAGCATTGCCACCGGACTGCTGCGACTGCTTATTCGGCGGATCTTTCAAGGTCTCTCTCTTCCTTAGAGATCGATATCACTGTGTGTGTGTGTGTGTGTGTGTGTGTGTGTGTGTAGCAGTTGAATATTTAACACCAACACTTTACGTGAGGAAAGACTTGCGATAACCAGGCCAGATAGTGACAAACTTTACTTACACAAATTTAATTTTTGACATTTCTGCAATAGTTTTCTCCTACTCTTAAGGTATTTTTTTAAAAATAAATGCTGTTTATGACGGTTCTCGCTTGACCTGTTGCGGAAGAAATACAGTGAATCATCCGAACATTTTGTGGCTGAATGAAATGAGTGGACGATCAACAGCCGATAAAATTAAGTGCAACTGCGTTGCCCGTGGCTTTTATGATGAAAAGGAAAATACCTTCCTTTGTGTATGTGTTTCATGAGACGGATGAATATGTAATAGTAAATATAAATTGAGAAAAAACATGATCCAACACAAACTACTGCATTTGGGTAGCAGTAATCCCAGAATAACATACCATTTTTTATTGCACCAAGCTCAAGGTAGTTGAGCAATAAGGTAAAAGGCTTAGGTGTCAGCCAGATACGAAATTCTCTGAGCAGTGCGAACAGACTGCTGGCACCTTTCATGGGGTTCTGTCAATGATATACAGGAAATTTTCCAGCAGGGATAAAGAAGCGATTATTCCGTTGTATAAAACAATGGTTTGGTCATATCTGGAATAATGCATGCAGGTTTGGAAGGATGCCATTGTGTTGAAACGGGAGCAGGGAAGCATAACAAGATTAGTTAGGGAGAAAAAGGATAACCTTACAAGAAAATTAGAGTGTTTAAATTTCAATCCCTTTAAACTAGTCCACTGCGTGGTAATCTATTTGAAGTGTACAAAGCTTTGAACGGGTTGACTACTCTCATCTATGTGGTCATATCATGGGAATATTACAGGACAATTTTAATTTTTAAATATATCCTTCATGACAGTATAGTAACGACACACTGTGTATATAAGGTTCCTTTGTCACAGTACACATGTCTCTTGATAAATGTTGTGTAAAAATGAATGGAGTAGATGAGGAACATATCCAGTGAAAAGCACCCAAATGCAGTGCTATCCTAAGAGTTTAAACTTGTTGTTTTTAATGTAAATTTTTAATCTTTCTTTCAATATGTATAAGCGTCGTGAATCATAAAATTACCTTCGATTAAATTTCAAACTAGCTGGAGAAAAAGAAAAATAACTGAGATTTCGGCTTTTTTTTCATATTGTGGTTGCTCAGATGATGGTTGCATGCTTTTCTCCAGAAAGCTCTCTTCCTGCTTATCAATCTAATTGACCATATACATATAATACACAGAATTTATAGCTATACTGTGGCCTCAGTTTTCTAAACTAAATTCTAAATTTTGCGAGGAGTATACTAATTTGTTTTATGAAAAACTGTTCATCACAGTTACTTCGCTCTTGTCCAACATCGAAATTGATTGCTATACTATATATCAATGTGCTTACCAGTTCTTTGATATATTGCTATGCTATGTATCAATGAACTGGTAAGTATTCTTGAGAGCGTGATTCTTGTAGCTGTTGTCATGTCAAACTTTGTAGGTTCTACAAATTGGGATCATGTTTTTGTGACACACCAAATTGTTTACAGCACTCCGCAGTGGAAATCTCTTGCCACCTTGTTCTTGGGCATCTATGCTTGGGCACCTAAAACATTTGAAATCGAAGATGCGCCTACCGTTGCTGTCAGGAATTTTTCTAGCAATTCATCTGCAGCTGAATTGCGTATTTTCTATGGAGTTAGGCCGAGGTTGGAGTGGAGAATAGATTTTAAGATTATGAATTATCGTCCAATTGACCTACCTCAGGATCTAGTATTCGAGTTCATAGTATGCTGAACTGTGCTTGTGAATCCGATGGTCAAATAGCAGCAGCAGCATGGAGTTGGATCCCCAAAAAATATCGAAGCATGTATTGCATCATTAATTTGGGGTCCCTTACCTCTATTACCTCCTGCCTAATCGCCCACATAGCTGAGAAGTCGCGGTCTTCATGTTAACAAAGTGTCGTCCAAAAGTCAGGCCTTCGTCCACGTAAGGCCCAGGTCCATGTGGCAGGAAACTTTGTTCACTAAAATGCTGTCTATACGGATATCAATGTTTTTTTATTTTTGTTTTTTTTTTTTCTTTGATCGTTACTAGTTTGGTTGAATTGATTGGGTAAGCGCTCTAGTGCAACTGAGATTAAGAAATTTTGAAGCATCTTTATTTGGTAATTTACCCTATTCTTTAAGTTTTGAATTGGCTCAGCGCGTTTATGGAAATTAAGAAAAACTTGGTCGTCTTCATAAGAATTGTTCTGTTCAAATTACACATCTCCATTCAGTGTTTTGCTTTCATTTTAATTATCAATACTGTGTTGTCTCCTGTATATTCTCTGATTTTACCTTCTTCAATCTCATTGCCTTCAGACACATCCTTAAAACTCTGAAGTATATCCTATGTGGTTTATTTGTCTTCTCTAAATTGTTTCTCTTGTTCTCTTTCTTTCGTTAAGTGCCAAACCAATTAACTCAGTTGATGACTAGTTTTTCAAGAGTAAAATTGCTCCAGTGACTCGTGTCTATCAATAATGTTTTAGCCAAACCGTAACGAAAGGGGAAAACAAGCACGTTACTTCAATATTTACTCGTTTATAAGGAGTCAAGTCAGCACTGTGGAATGCTGTAAGTTAGGACAGAATCTATAGCCATTCATGAGCTTAGTATACAGCGTGAGCATTGAGAAAATAGTCCCGATTTAATTCATTCAGCAAAGGCATGACAGCACTTTCAAAGGGGATGTACAAGAAGAAATCGCTAAATTCTTAGTAACAGCCAAGGGATAAATTCTCCAAACCATCAAGTACGTAACACCTCAATAAATATGTACATATCCGTCCAGTTAATGCTGCTTATTTGTGCAGATATACGAAAAGTCACATTTGAAATTTATTAGTGCAGAACATTTCAGTGGTAAGTTTATTCGCTGCTGGGATTACTGAATGCACATTTCGTTTCTCCTAGACAAAGTGACAAAATGCATCTATTTTGCAATCTCATGTGTGCAGTGTCTGTTAGGTTATTGTGATTAAGCTTGTCTTAAACGTGCCCAGTTACAACGCCTCCTGCAAATGGGTGCTCAATTAGTAACGCGAATCCTCATCACTGGATAATTGCTACTCCGTCTAACTAAAGAATCCAGTGCAGTTTGCTACTTGCATTTGTGAATGTTTCCGAATTGCCAAGACCATTTCCTTATCTGGCTGTCTTCACTGAATTACTTACAGCTAATCGGACAATCAGAATTACCAGACTGAATGAGAGAAAAGCAGAATGAGTTTTAGGAACGAGGGAAATGAACTTTCAAATCACAGTAGGGCGATTCTGAATTGCAAGTAGTTCGTTCATATAATGAGGAGGACATTGTTGCTCTTGTTTAGGATCGAATTGGGAAGCAATAATCGTTATAGAAAGGCAGAGGATGTTGGAACTAAAGAGCAGATAAAGATACTTAAGCCTTACAGCAGTCGACTAATGTTGACGAAAATGTTAAAGGAAAATAACCAAAGCACTGAATACGCAATTTTCTATACAAATTTGTCATTTCGGATTCAAGTGAATATCCTTCGCTTTTTACACCAAGCTAAGGCGAAGTAAGTATGCGTCTTGTACTACGAGTGTCGCGTGGTCCAATAAAATTTTTCTCTCCATCTTTTAGAGGGCACCGCTAGTTGGAGATCGTTTTATCATCTGCCCTTTTACTTTAGTACCAACTTCAACAGTATTACTTTTCTTCATTAAAGGTATGCTGTCTTTGTTTCTTTTTCTTTTCGTATTGCGGTTACAATCTAAATGTGTAAACATGTGTATATGTATAGGGCGGCACTTAGAACGTCTGTTCAACCCTGCCTTGTGTCTCTGTAAAGAACAGAATCCGCTGTAAAAGGGCCAGAATATATTAGTGTATGTTTGTGTGTATTCTTTGCGTGTTCTGTTTGGGCCTCTTGGCTAACCAGAAGCATCAGTCACCTGGACAGATGATTCTGGGTACTCGCGTCCACACCACGGGGAGGTGGGCCAGTTCCAGTAGAGCACGTACTGGCTTAAAGGAGACTATGACCAGATTACAATGTAAAATAAACAAGCATTGCATATCGGTATACAAGGATTATATATACAGATTAGCCCAAGTTAATCTTTCCTATTTAACGAAGGTGGAGCCCTGGGTGGATCTGGTTTAAAAAATCGAAAGTTAATGCTTATTTATATATATTTGGGTACGTCTTATAACAAAGATGTTACTAATTTGCTCAAGCTAAAGAATAATGAACAACCAGGATATATACTGGCTGGCGATTGCTGCGGTCAACGATACTTCGCTTGTCAGGTAAGCGGGACACAGTGCGACACATTCTATTGAAACAACCATCAAAATTGAAAATCCAACTGCGTTTTGTGTCGAAAGGCGAAATTATGAGTGATTGCAGATTTTATTTATTTATTATTTTTATGGAAGATGAACGAAGGTCGCTTCCTTCCTTGCATCATTATCCATTCTAATACTGGGAAGCAATAATCCTCATAGAAAGGCAAAGGACGTTGGCACTACAAAGCAGATCAAGATGTTAAGCCTTACAGCACTCGACTAATTTTGATGAAAATGTTGAATAGTGAATGGTAAGATGATAGTCCAGAATGGGTGATTTCCAAGATGATGATGAGGATAAAGAGATGAATAATGGAGATAAACGGGAAAATAGAAATAATACTATTGACAAAAAGAAAGAAAGAAATCAGGTAAATTTATTTGTTAAAAAAGAACTGAAAAATAAATTACCGTACTTCCCACAGGAATTTATAAATTACACGATAAAATGAATTTCTTTTGCTTCCCTTGCTTTCTTCTATCCACAGAAAGGAAAGTTTGTGATTTCTTCATAAAACAATTGCTGATACCACCATAACTCATTGATGAAGCTAGTTATTTTAGATGCCAAGTATGTGAAGTTCATAATGAACTTCGTGGAAATTGGGCAGTTCCAATAACTAATTTCATTATGAACTTGAAAGTGCACCTACAACTTCAAATGACGAGCATTTCATTCGTTCAAAAAAAAAAAAAAAAAAAAAAAAAAAATTCCTCTAAAATGTTGGCAATTACCTGATAAATGGCTATAAAGTTGTTGATTGCGGTATCAATCGTAAGAAGACAGCCTTAAATTGAGGAAAATAAGTTGCATGAATCAGAAAAGCTTCGAAATCATTGGACTGAAAGAAAAGCACTAGCTACCATCTACATCAGTGATTTTCAAACAAATTCTTTGACCGCGACCCACATTATGAGATATCATATAACATCGCGACCCACTAAATTGATTTCACAACTCACTAATGGGTAATAACTAAGAAATAACTATTAACTAAATAATAAAACTAATAAATATCTTAGATGAGAGAACAATAAATCCTGGAACGGTGCCATCTGAGTGATGGAATTCAAAGAAGAGGAATAATAATAGTTTTCTCTGCCGGAAAGCGTCATTTTTTCGAAAGTGCATGCTAGGCAAAGTTGTAAAAGATTTCACAATACCAGGTGTTATAATACTGATGCCGTCTTTGCAAACGTTGATTGCATTTCTCATGAACTTACTGCGTACTTATCAATCTTAAATGGAACTGTGAACGAACAAAATGATACATTTTGGGTCAACAAAATGATACATTTTGGGTCACCAACGAAGATGGCGAAATAATATAGTTTGACTGTTCAGGTGTGATCGCATGTTGCAGTTGAAATTAATTTGAATTGGCAATAAGGGAACTCAGGTCATCAAGAGAAAATGTATCCTGTGTAAAAACTGCATGCTTTCTGATATCTGTTTGTGGAATGAATAAACCAGGGAAACTCCTGTTTTTCACTTTTTCCTGATGGTGGCTACCTCTCTTCCAAAAGGGTCTCTCAAAGTTCCTTGGATTACTGGCTTCATAAGAATCCTGAACTTTTTAAGTTAACTGTCTCGTTAGTGACCTGGCCGCTCTTCGATCACAAAGATCTACACATGGCGTAAAGCTAGTACTCAGATGGCTGGTCATCCTTTCTTGGAAGATTAATGTTCTATTGATGATGAAATATTCAAGAAAAAGTATGAAAAGCGCAACATCCGACAGAGAAAACTTGATCCTGCTCCACGACGATGTCGATAAGTCAAACAATGAATTGGCATCATTTTCACATGGTATAGTTGCATAATCTTTAATAAAGCGCAATTTTAATGGGAAACATTCACTTCTTAGCCCTCCTTGCACTTTTCTGCTTATAACGATAACTCAAAGAGGGTGTTCATGAAAGCAGGCATTGAGAAATTGGATATGTAATTTGAATAGGTGGATGGTTGGACCACTTAGACATTTTAATAAAAATAAATAAATTAATGCTGAAGCATTACTGTTGGTTACTATGACCATGAGGACATCGCTATTATTGCTCAAATTGCGTATATTCTATGGTGAGATCGAAAAAAAATCCAAAGCTGCTATTTGAGACGGACTAGGATTTTTTGGACTAATTCACCCACCGCTTAAAAATAAATTACGAGTTGTTGATTTCATGGACTACAATACATTACTATTCTTGTGACCAAACCGAATCGACATCTAACTAAACGGGAATGAAGTCGCTGAATATATCTGAGAACAGGACAACTGAGTTAACAGCTTCTATGAAATTATCAATTTCCCTTTGTGTTAAGAGTTATTATTGATAGAGGCTTATTAAACTAACATTTGAGTAGGTGTAATTATGGAACAGAGACTTTGGTTAGAGGGATGCAGTTTACAAAACAGTTAGCATTTCTAATGAACTAATCGAACAATACTCACTTAGTTCTTAGGTTGTTCCACCTCAACACATTCAAAGCATCAACAGAAAAATGTTCGTGAAAAATGTTCAGGAATCGAGGTTACTGATGGCCATGGCGTATCAATAATCATATCTAATAACTGAGGTTTCTGAAGTAGCTTAGCGCGCAGTTTAAAGAAAACCCAGCAAGTCTTCCTGAGACCTAACTCCCAAGCGAAAACACCATTATACATTATATTTTTTCCGGTATGACATTTGATAGCCTTGCAGCTAGCACAGTTGTTACGATCGCTATTCTTCCTCCACACCGGGTGGGAAAGGTCTCACTTTGAATCCTACCTAAGCAGAAGGAACTTTTGTAAGTGCTTTTTTTTTTTTTTTATGGTATGATAAAAGCCCTTAAAAGTCTCTTGGTCTCAGGAGAGTTGCGAGACTTAGAAAACACGATTTTCTTTCTCAGAAACTCAGAATTTGCATCACAAAACAGATAAAGTGACCAGAAAATGCACAAATTACAGACATTACATAGTGATGGTTCGTAGTCTTTCCGTCTCTCAGTATTTCAAAATAACCAGCTAATCTGCATAGCCCAATGGCTGATCAGTGTCACTGTTCTAGAGTTAATTTTTTTGATATAAATGTTTTGCAACATGTTTATAAAGTATCCTTCGCCTTATACCTTAATTTTGTAGCCAGAGTAGTGCAATTTAATCTGTCTTTCCAATGGTGGAGCATTTAGGCTAAATAATAATACCTGATACTTGGGGTGGTTATTACTGGAATCTGTTTTTAAAGTCAGATGCAACAGTACATTCTAGAAATGAAGCAACACTCATAAAAATATGTAACAAGGTATTCTTTATTGTGAATTGAAAGAAAAATTGTCCACTGTGAGGAAATATATTGTTTCTACATGTACACGAATTACTAATAAGTGCGCGTATATGAATACCAACTTTCCAGCTTATGAAATCAAGTAGATTCACCAACTGAGTAACATGAATAAGCAATCCCATTATTGTGTAGGACGGCCATCCCCGTTGTGAAAATAAAGAATAATATTGATATTTAAATGTTGTCACACTCATAATTCAAAAATTCAACTCAGTAGCATTGATGCAAAAAGTAGTTGAATCCAGTAAGAAAGCTAACTGAAACCTATACCAAGCAAATCCATCCATCATCTAAATATCCAGAAGGTATGCCGATACAGTATTTTATTTTCATTGTTATTAAGTATTTAAAAAGAAGCCATACATAAGAATTTTTCATTTCTATTTCCATGGTTTCAGCTTATCTTAAGAGTAAGCATGTAAAAAGATAATGCCTTTCTGAATAGAAGCCAATACGTCTTTGTTATTCTTTGCAAGCTTTACAGAGGAAATGCTTCTCAGGCTAGTTCCCATAGAAGGGAGGCAGGATTATTAGATCACTAATGTGTTCCAGTAACTTTTATGTTTATATTCTGTACACAAACAAATTTAAGTGCAAGTGAAGGGTAGTACTGAGAAGAAGTTTCATTTCTTAAGTCAACCAATCGGCCATCTTGAAACAACAATACTGCTGTTGTATTTTCAGCCCGATTATCACAAAATTCGCATATGGTATATATGCGAGGGGCAGTCCCTGAGTATTCTGATTCAGTGATTTTGAAACAAGGTTCAAATAAGCACCGACATTCACCATTCCGAATTGGCCCACTGGAAAACGGGTTTCATAAGTGTTTAAAACTTTTTTTTACCTCTTCTTTCTTTCTCTATTTTTAACATTCTTCAATCTTCTGCTTCGCTCCCAGCTTAATGAAAATATCTCTTTGGTGCTAAAGTTGAATCCCGCAAAATTTTCAATTAACGAAAGTTTGCAGAGGAAATCTGGATAAAGATTACGAAAAAATGTAACACGCATAACGCATTTTGTCAGAGAAGGATGGAACTCCTTTAACTGGCCTCTTGACTTCAAGTGCAATTTTCCATTTCTGTAATACCATAAAGAAACATGTAAGTGTTCGCAACAAAACGTTACACTTTCGTGAGATGAATACTGAGTACTTACGAAGAGCAGAAATGTTTTCATTATGCACTTGCTACACACACACACACACATAGGAAACGACTTAAATTCGTCATTCATAAATATGTATGAGCTCACGCCTTTCGGATCACAGATATAGTTGCTTCCTCTCTCCCCACATAAAGTAATATGGAAACAGATTAGCTACAGAAACTGTACGCTGTGTTCTAAAGGATATTTAGATCTTATGCATAACTCCTATGTGTAATAAGAAGCTTCAGACATCTAACGAAATCTTAGATTAAAGCAGTAATACGTTGAAATTTTAATGCTTCTAAAATGTAATGTTATGCATCTGGGGAAGAGAAATCTAGGAGTTGCAAGCTGGAGTTAACGATGCTTCAGGATGAAAAAGACATGGGGTTTACGATTTAGGAGGACATGAAATTTTCCATGGAGTGTGAAGAAGAAGCTAGAAAGGCACATGGTCTGTGATGTATAGAACCTTTGCAAAAAGGGGTAAAAAGATGTTATTGTCTCTTTACAGAAGACGATGGCCACACTAAATTTAGAATATTGTGTTCAGAACTGGAATGCACTCTTGAAGAGAAACAGAATTCTAGAAAGGGCAACCAGATAAGTAATGGATGCTTAAAGATGTCCATATGAAAACAGCATTGGAGGTGCGGATTTCAAAACTGAGCTGCCATAATCTGCTTCAACCTAAGAAAGTACAGGGCCTATTCAACAATGATAGAATGTATCAGTACTCCCTCCTCTTCTTGGTAGGCAATCATCATCTGTTCTTGTTTTTTTTTTTTCACTAAAATAACAAAAAATATCCATCCATCCAGTAATTTAGTCTTGTGACTGGTCCTTTGATGAGCTGTCTCCACCTTTGTCTTTTCCAGTTCTTTCAGTCTTCCCTTGCTCGCTCATCGTTAGATTTCTTGGGATGTTTTTACTATAAAGGGTAGTATCCCATTGCTTTTCCTGTTGGTAGTAACTTCCTCTAATTGAAGCTTCGTTTGCAGCGGTTCCTCCGCCACCAAAACTCAGGTCCCAAGGTCCACCCCTGGAACCTGAGCAATGGATGTGAGAGTGGAATTGGGATGGAGTGACTCGGTGAACCCGTTAACAAAAATATAAATTTAAAAATATGCAACAATTTATATTAAAAATAGATATTAACGTTAAGTTATCAATTGTAATTTTTGATCAGTTCTAAATAAAAAAAAAAAAGAATTCAAAGGTGATTTAAAACAAAAGGCACAGGAAAGGACATCGATAAGAGGAGTGACGTCACATTTAAAAAAGGACGAATATAAAATTAAAAATAATAAGAAAAAAATAAGTGTCTAGTATGTATTATGCCAGTTTTTACTTAAAATATATAAATATAAAGTTATGACATTAAATAGCAATAAACAATTTTATACATTGGAGTATTTTATTAGACACGTAAATTGGACACACGTAATAAATACTTATTTACTGCTGATAGAAGTAAATAAGACCCTGAAGGGTGCCAATAAAATGAACAACGGAGGTTAATTTTCACTGGTAGATTAGAGTAGAACTAGGGCCCACCAATACAAAATTATTGGGAGTAACAGAAGCCTGGATCTCAAGAAGTTACTTTCGGGCAGCGTGTTGTGGATCACTGGAATGAACTACCTTTCATAGTGATTGAGGCAGATAATTTGGTAAAACTCAAAGCGGAAATGTATAGCCATTTTTGGCGACTGGTAAGAATAATAGAAATTTTTTTCTTCTCCGTTTTTAGCAGATGCCGGATTGGAAAAACTGGAGGATTACAATATAAAAGGGCTATCAAAAATGGTAAGAGCGCTTAATTGTTTAACTCAATGTTCACCCATATTTTTAGCAGACTTTTCGAAACAGTTCTGCTGTGATTAATCTCCTCTGAGTAGCCAAATTTATTCCCATTTTTAGAAGACCCGTGAAAAATCAATTCTTTGGACTTCCCTCAAAATCGTCAACGCGTCATTGCTGCTTTTAAAGAGGCGAAATTACACCCTCTTATTATTTTATTTAAATATAAGGAACAGGCAAAATTCGCAGGGTGTCAGGTCTTGACTGTACAGAGGACACAGCTGACACATGATGGAAGCAGCCAAAATCTTCAGGAAAACTAGACAATGCAAATGCGCGCATTGTCACAATGATGGCAATCCACCGATATAAAAGACTAGACCATTTACAGCGTATGTATTTCTTTGCTGGAGTAGCACATAAATTTAATACTGGCCTTTTGCAGATGACTGCAAGTTCTACTCCAGAGACTCAAAAAATCTCTTAAGGGTCTCTATGAATCCCACCCTGAATATTTCAGAGCTTACATAGTCCCTTAAAATTATTGGATTAAACTTAAATCCAAGAAAGGCATGCACAACGCTAAGAATAACACCAGTTTATCTGAAGAATAACACCAATTTATCTATAGAGACGTTGACATGTGTTTTGGTAAGGGGGTGGCTCCTAGTACGTCAGTTCAACTCCGCCTCTTGTCTCTGTGAAGAACAGTGCCATTGTAAAAGGACCAGAAATTTAAGTAGTATAGGTTTGTTTGTGTGTGTTCTGTTTTTTTTTTTTTTTTTTTTGTTCTTGCCACTTAGCTACCCAGAAGCGTCACTCACCTGGACAGATGATTCTGGGTACTACTTCCACACCATGCGAAGTTAGGCCAGTCCCAGTAAAGCACGTACTGTCTCAAAAGAAACTCTGATCCACCTGGTGTTGCGGGAAGGGGGCCAGGATCCTCTGGGGGCCCATTCCAGAGGGGAAAAAAGAGAGAAAAGGAACTTGTGGTGCAGGTTATGGGGAAAAAAAGCGAAAATGAAAAAAAAAAAATAATATAAAAGAAAAGAAAACAAAACAAAAAAATAAAAAATATAAAAAAAATTCAGCGTTCCTATCTCTGTTGTTGTTTCTCCTTTGCTCAGAGACTTTGGCCACAAAGTTCTGTAGTCCGCTAAGGTTACTAGGTGACTGGAGGAGCTGGTCCATATGATTCTCTGCAATGTTGGGGAAATCTGTAGAGAGACATCATTAAAAACGTCCACCGGAATCTAAAATACTTTGGATAGTTTGAGACGACCAACTAACCTCAGAGCCACACACACAAACATTGCCGCTGTCAAATAGAAACTCTGTATCCCGTGAGAGCCAAAGAGGAGCCTACAGGAGTTTTCCTAACCATCATTTGTCATGTTGTCAGTGTGCACCTCTGTATGTTTCTGTGATATGGGCATCAGCATAAAGGAGCAGGCTTAAATATCAACTGGATGTCGAATACTGGATCCTACGATGACTAAATCACTTCCCACGAGGGTCTTTCAACCTATGAAAATATATTCTGTGCATTTCCGCAGGATGGATCGCCTGATAAAATTTACTGATGAAGATTAGCATGCTCACTTCGGCAAGTTTGATCATCCATATGATGGAAGTACTCTTCATGGCAGAAATTTCCAGTCGGCTATCTAACTCACTCAAAAGTCTACGAAGCAGCGTCTCACCATCTCGGGGTGAAATATAGACTTCGATTTGATATAAAATAAACGCTCGTAGAGGTGGCGTATCATAGTATTATGATACGCCACCAATATGACCATTACCAACGGATGCACTTTTACATTCTTTGCCATTGGAGGGCACACGCATTGAGTCCTATTGTTTGCCACCTGGTTAGTAATGGTGTAAGCAAGTTTCATCTACTATAAGGATCTTTAAAAATTCGCTACCTTCATGGACCAATTTCAGTACCCAGTATATAAAAGATTAAGTAGAAACTTAAGTTAACATCAAGATCTCTATATGGACACCCTATGCTTAAAGACACAAGCCATGTGCATATGGTAAGATATGGTAAGTGTATTATGGTATTAAAGCTGCCTAATATATGCTAAGGATATCAGCAAGGCGTTTCAACGTCATGCGATGATCTTCACACAGGATAGCCAATGCTTGAACACCTGGAAACCACCTTTGTTATTGGATGGAGCCCATTTTTAGACTCATGCTATATAGGAAAAAAGCACCAACTATCTTCACCATGTATGTCCGTCAGTCCGTCCAAATGTAATAACTCGACTGCTAGTGGATGTATTTTCATAAAATTTTATATAGTATGAACCAGAGCTGTAATGCTCAATACGTTCTATGTTGATATCAATTTTTGTAAAATAATAAGAGAAAAAAGTTTACCTCAATATAGTACATAGAACACTTCCGTATGATACTCTCCAGAAATTAAAACGAAAAAAATCGAAAAACTTACATTAGAGTAACAAATAAATAAAAACCAATTTAACACAATTAAAAATCAATTTAACGCAATTTATTTAACACAATTTTTAATTGTGTTAAATTAGTTTTAATTATTTTTTTTTATCTAATGTAAGTTTTCGATTGTTTTGGTTTTAATTTCTGGAGAGTATCATACGGAAGTGTTCTACATACTATATTGAGGTAAACTCCTCTTATTATTTTGCAAATATAAAATTTTATGTATGGCTCTTTTAGAAAGATTTGTCGAGTGATCATCCCAATTTCACTACCGGACCAAGAGAAATCCGGAAATTATTATTTATTTGTTCATTCGTTCGCATGTAACAACTGGACTCACAGTAGATGGATTTTCATTAAGTTTATATTTGGCTTGTTTAGAACTACTTGTCTTGCCGTCTCAAATTGCATTAAAATTGGATAAATAAAAATCCGTAAATTATTATTAATTTCAGCAGTACATTCGAAAAGATCCAGCAATCGCACGCTGGTATTTAAATGGTTTGCGCTAGGACAGTAAGGTTTCGTGGGGCATTAATTTGACCTTGGTACTCACGCGTGCCAAGCGGGAACTGGCTCGACCACTTCACTCCTGTCACAGCTGATTGATTGTGGAACGTCCCAGTTTGAACAGCGTGCTAACATGAATTTCTTCTTTAAACTTGTAAAAAGTGCTGCAGAGACGCTGCAAGCATTACAAAAAATTTACAGCAGTTTACGAGTGGTTTATCAGTTTAAAAACGGGCAGAAAACTCCGGAAGGTGAACCTCGCAAACCCTTGGACACCAAGGAACATTGAAAATGTCACGAAAGTGAAGGAACTTTTGCGATATGAAGGCGAATGACTGTTGTTGACATTTCTCACAAAGTTGGACTGTCTGTTTGGCTCAGTACACGCAATCCTGATGGAAGATATAGGAATGCGTCGTGTGTGGGCAAATTTGTTCCACGCTTGCTGTCGGATGATCGAATAACTGCAGGAAAGCCATCGCAGGCGATTTCTCCGAAAAATCCACGCAGGATCCAAGGTTCCTAAGAAAAGTGGTCACTGGTGTTGAGAGTTGGGTGTTCGCCTACGACTCTGAGAGCAAGATAAGATCACAGGAATTGCACACAAAAATGTTTCCGTAGCCAAAGAAGTCTCGCGCAACATCAGCGTCATGCTGATCGTTTTTTTTTTTTTTTTTTTTTCGACGATGAGGGCATACAGCACCACAAACCTTCAGAATTGCGGGAGCATAGTTAGTAACCTTAAACAATTTAGAGAAATCCAGGGCTGACATACTAATGACATTTACCTGCTCACAGAAACCTGGCTCTCTATAGATGACCAGGAGATTATAGATGGGCAATATATAATCTGTACAAAAGACAGAGGATCTCGTGGAAGTGGAGTAGCTATTATACATGCTAACCATTTATTCTGTGAAATTGCATCTAATTTCACAAATATTGAATCACTATACTGCCTTCTTCATCTTAGCAAGTCAAAAGTTTTAATCGTATTACTTTATTTTCCACCTCCCTTAACTAACATCGACCATCCGTACTTATAAAACTCGCTGGAATCTATCTTCCCGCTAATTCAATCTGCCGACATAGCAAGGGTTTTGGGTGACTTTAACTGTCAAATGGCCACTTTAGGATCTTCTTTTCCATCACTGCAGACTAGGGCTCTCTTTAATATGCTTCACAGCTATGGTCTTGAAAATATTCGCAATTTTCCAACCAGAGAAATTGCCTACCTTGACCTAATATTTTCATCTACTCATATAGAGGTTCACAAAGACTACCCTATATTTCACTCGGATCATTCGCCAATTACGTTTGACATCACTGTGACTTCTCATAACTTCAAATGCAGCTCCCGTTCTCCACGATTCAATTTCAGAATGGCTGACTGGCCTCTGCTCAACCTAGCTCTCAGCAACGTAGACAAGCAGTTCTCTGACGCTATGGATGACATCGATGTGCTCACCAGCAACCTAATCAACTGTGTCCACTCAGTTATATCTGACATCGTTCCTCAATCCCATCTGACCGCACTCTCTACCTACCCGCACTGGTATAAAAGCGAACTAATACATAAAATTAAATCCACAGAATTCTACAGAAATAAGTATAAGCAATCAGGTGACAGCCAATACTATGAAATATTCAACCAAACTCCGCAAAGAAGTGAAAAACGCTCATATTAAAATCTTACAACATGTATACAGAGTCAGTTCAGAATAGTCTGCTTACTCACAGAGACATCAAACCATTCTGGAATTACACGAAGCACAAGAATATAACTACAAATTTGTAGTAGAAAGTTACAACTCCATAATGCAGATGGAAATCTATTATCAGAGGAATTCAGTATTGCTCAAGAGTTTGCCAAACATTTTTCCAGAATTCAAACAAATGATTTGTACATTGAGACATGTCTTATCTCCTGGCTTCACACCTGTTAAAGATAATATCCTCATTAACCTCTTTATCACAGATGAATATTTAAATTAGGCATTAAAAGCATGAGAAATGATTATACTAGAGGCCAGATGACATTCCAGGCTTATTTTGGAAATTGACTGTCACTACCTTAAAACCCCTCATACTGCGGATCTTCAACTTGTCTTTCAGGCTGGGGAAGTATCCTAAGCACTTTAAGCAGATCAATATAGTTCCTATTTTCCAAAAAGGTGATAAAAATAATGTAACTGATTACAGACCCCATAACCTTGCAACACAGCCTGGCTCTTCGACACAGCAGTACACAAACATCTCTTCGAATTCTTCAGGCCTTTCATTGATCAGAATCAACATGGTTTCTGCAGTGGCAAGTCAGTAGTCACAAATTTACTTCTTTTCTGGCAATACACCTATGAAGCTCTTGATAACCACCTTCAAGTTGATGCAGTCTACACAGACATATCTAAGGCATTTGATAAAGTCCCGCACGAATAACTTTTGGAAAAACTTAAGCTATATGGTATCCGTGACCCTTTGCTCTCATGGCTACGCAGCTATATTACGCATCGTTCCTTGAGCGTTATCATCAATCAAATGAACTCAGACTGTTTTATACCACTAAGCGGAGTACCTCAAGGCTCTCGCCTAGGTACTTCGCATTGTTTTCATAAATGATCTTCCTTCTTTCATCTACACCTCCAATGTTCAAGTTGCGCTCTATGCAGATGATCTTAAGGTCTGCTCAGCAGTGAAGAAGATTACGAACAGCTTCAATGTTCTCTCAATAAATTCTCTCTGTGGCTAGTCTGCTAACCCCTCGAAGTGGAAAGCAATCTATTTCTCATCCAGCAGATCTCCACAACTAATAAATACGGAGTGTATTAACTCTGTGATCAAGTAAACGACTTGGAAATTCTCTTCTCCAGCAGTGGTAAATTCGATGCTCATGTCCTTAAAATTACCAGCAAAGCATTCAAAATACTGGGATTCGTCAAACGGAACATATACAAGTTCAAAAACTACAGATATGCGGTTATCCTTTATAAAACTATTGTTCTGCCAATCCTTGAATTAAGCTCACTCATCTGGAATCCTCATACGAAAACTTTAATTAACAAAATTGAATCAGTCCAAAAACATTTTGTCCGTTACCTTACGTACCGCAATCCTCTATTCTATCACTCAGTGTATTGTGAATCGCTGTGTGATTACTTTCATCTGAGGCCTCTGTGCACTAGAAGAGTTACTGCTGACATCACCCTTCTACCCAAAGTAATCACTAGAACTTATGAAGCATCTGATATCCTTAGCAAAATCAACTTCAATGCTCCTTGTAGACAAGTTAGGAACCTTGCACTGTTTCGCCTTGACCCTGCCACCACGGACTCTATGACGTTCAGTCCACCGAACAGAATCTGCAAATGACTCTCTCATTGACTTCTTTACAATTCTCAACCGCTGATGAACTCCATCCACAAGTTTGCCTCTTCTCTTAAACTGCAAAGTACCTAGTTCTGATCTAATTATTGTATATTATTATTATTTTTTTTGTTCTCCAACTGATTAATTATTACTTGTTTTACTGGTAACTTAACTATGTATAAGTATAGTGCGAAAGAATCAATAATACATAGCCAAATCTGAATGAACAGAATATTAGCAAAGCGGCATCGTTTTAAGTTATATCTCATATTGTGAATACCTTCACAACGAGTTGCCATGATATTGCACTACTTCGAATAAGTAACGCTTCACCTGAGGAGAAGACTAATGTTACTTATTCTCAGATGGATACCACCACCCAGACGGTACCGTTTCAGGGCTATTTGGCCCCATCTGAGAATAAGTAACATTAGTTTTCCCTCAGGTGAAGCGTTACTTATTCGAAGTAGCGCAATATCATGGCAACTCGTTGTGAAGGTATTCACAATATGAGATATAACTTAAAACGATGCCGCTTTGCTAATATTACTTGTTTTGGCTATGTATTATTGGCTATGTATGTTGTTCTCCAACTGATTAATTATTACTTGTTTTACTGGTAACTTAACTATGTATAAGTATAGTGCGAAAGAATCAATAATACATAGCCAAATCTGAATGAACAGAATATTAGCAAAGCGGCATCGTTTTAAGTTATATCTCATATTGTGAATACCTTCACAACGAGTTGCCATGATATTGCACTACTTCGAATAAGTAACGCACTATACTTATACATAGTCTGGACTTTTCCATAGCTTGAGGCTTATGCCTTAAATGCTTTATATGGTAACTTAACTTAATGCAATCCTCTTTTGTACATATGATTTTAATGTTTGAATCTATATCAATGTTTATCTTCCTGTTGGATCTCTTATTATTGTTATTGTGTTCATTGTTCTGATCTCAAATACACTGTTAATGGTTACTTGTTGTGTATCTTGTTATTAATAAAAATAAAAATATATATAAAAAAATAAAACAAAACGAATTTGTGACTTCGGGGGAAGCATTACTGCTTTTTACTGCATTGAGGTTTTGACACGTTTGTGTGAGAGTGTGAGGTGTAGAGGACCTCAAAAATGGAAGGACGGCTGGATCCTGCATCATAACAATGCTCCCAGTCACATGGCAATTCGACAGTTTTTAGCTGCGAAAAAAAAAATAATAATCAGTCATGCGGCAGCCTCCCAACTCCCCCGACCTTGTATAGTGTAACTTCCGGCTGTTCCGTAAACTGAAAATCGGGCTTCGGGGTTGCTGTTTCGTGCACAGCACCAAAGAAAGCGCAGAAGCGACCCAAAGTGGCAAAAAAAAAAAAAAAAAAAAAAAGCAAATTTAGAGAATGTTTCGAAGTTTTGGAAGGCCAATGGAGCATGTATGTTTGTGGGTGCATACACACTTTGAAGGTGATTAGGTTAGCAAGCCCAAATATTTACTAAATAAACTTTTATACCAAAAATTCCAGAACTTTTCGAAGGTACTTCGTATTTATTTGGCAATCCATATACCGCATATTGTAGTGAAGTATATTGTTTGTTTTTGTAGGAATGAATTGTAGGTTTGATAACTATGCAGTAACTGTGATGACTGGAGGAGAACCTTATACATTAGGTTTGTTTGATACAGCTGGACAAGAAGATTATGATAGATTACGACCTCTAGACAACAAGCAGAATGAGACAGAGAAGAAAGTTTCTCTTCTTGCATAAAAAAAAAAAAAAAAAAAAACGTCATTGCTGTTTTTTTTGCTCGTGTTTCATTTCTATCTTTTTTTTTTTTTTTTTTGGTAGAAATCATGAATTATTGCTATTTTCAAACGCGCCTCACATGTAACGCACTGCAGGTTAATCAACTTTTTAAATTCTTTAAACCATCCCACAGTTTTGTATAGATTCATCGTGGAATGAATTATGTCAGCCGTTATGACGTAGGCAAAATGCGTCTTTTAGCTGCTACCACAATAAATGGACGCAGTACACTGTGTATTTGTGATTGCTTGTGCAAAGACAGTTTTATATGACAGTAAATTAATAATATTTTAAATTTTTGTAAGCCAAAATGTTTATACAGGTGCTAATAGTCAATGCAGTCTAAAAACATAGGCAATAACTAAAGTGTTTATTAATATGATTTTACGATTTCTAACTTTATCAATAGTGTACTCAAGATCAATAGTGTATTGTTCTTGAATACACTATTGTGCTATTGATGCTTGAGTAACAATTGATTACAATTGTTACTCAATTAATATTGATGTACACTATTGATGCTTGAGTAACTCAAGCATCAATAGTGTACTCGTGAAATGAAAATAAACAGATTTAATTTTTAAAAAATCGCTTTGTGTATGTGCTAGAGACCATACGGTAGAAGCGTTGGTAACTAGTTCATATATAGAACGATTTTATTTACTTTATTATATTTAGTTACGATTCTTTAAAATTTATTTATTTATTTATTTATTTACGCCGCTACACAGGCAACGAGTGTATCAGTTTTTACCAAAAACATGCACACGCATTTTAAAAATAAATTTAAGACCGTGAAATTAAAGACATTTAAGTAACGTGAAATTATATACAACATATCTTTGTTATGGCTCTCACCACCAGTTTATTGGAATAAAGCATCGAAGAGTGTCATTAAATTAAATCATTTCTCGTGCCATCTTCAACTCAAGTTGCCAGTTTTTCTATGATTAGGTGATATAAACTGTGACAATTTGTTTTTTGACATGCAGTTTGCGTGTTTATTATTCGTTTTCCTGAACAAGAACAACGTTTTACCTTGCACAACGCGCAACCTAAACAAGTCATGATTACGAAACACTTCGGTTACCTTCTCCTTAAATTAGAACAGATAGAAAGATTCCTCTAGTTCATTAATAAATGAACCAAGATGCCCCAAACCTCTGAAAGCAAAAGAAGTACATAGAGTTAGAAAGTAGCTTTATAGTTCGAATAGCTGGATCGAGCAGCCGCTTCATCTTCCATAAGATGTTGGAAGAAGATGAAAGTTCCCCAGGCGCGGCAGTTTGGGAAATTCCTTTCTAAGATATAATTGAAAATGTTATCATCCGATAGACGTGTGTAGTATCAATTAATTCGGCGAATCTTTGAGAGATAATTTTAAAGACAAAACGTACAAGTGAGTATAAGAAAAATTAACACAAAAGGAAATCACACGGTCAGATTTCTTTCGTAAGAATTCTATTACTGCTTAGCGATTAGAACGCTATAAATTGCTGGTCTGTGAAGTGCACGCATGCGAAAGGAAGGGTAAGTTTAGGTGTATGCATCTCTTTGCCACCTGGTGCTGATGTGGGCGACATTAAGCAGTAGACAAGAGCAAGATAAACATAGAGCTAAATTGCATGTTGTAATGAAAATTAAATTCCCTGAAGCTGCAGGTCATTAGATCGCCTTTAAATCTTTGTGCAACTAAAACTTGACAATCAACGCAACAAACTATAAAGTTGTCTTTATCCAAAAAGGAGAAATATGTAACCTTTTTCAAAAATAAAACCTTCGTGGAAATGACGTTGGTGAAAGACACCTCATCAGTGACCTTGAAGTAACTTTGTATCAAATGTCTCCTTTCATAAAGTGGTCTTGTTGTTATATATGACACGACCATATATGACAGAAAGTTTTACAAGTATTTATTTTGTTAAGTACGCTTCATTACAAAAATTTACTGTTAACTATATTTAGCAGTGACGTGACCTCGAACCACGGTAAACTTGAATGCGTACATGCACTATGGTTGATGGCTTCAATACGTTACGATTAGACACATCAACCACGCTTATATAGTCCCTTGCTTAGATTTATCACAGATTTTCAGATGGATCGTTGGATGGATCGTCACAAGTGGTAGGAAAAAGAACTCGGTGAGGTTTCTGTAGTGTTACCCTTTCAAATTAGATGGATTTCTTCACAGACACATTAATAACTTGACTAAATGAGCACTTTAAGGACTGGTATTTAACACGCGGCACATCCCATCAGACCGAACTGTTATTACTATCGTGATAAAGGTGGGGTTTAATTCCAGAGTTCCTTTGGAACCTTCATAATTTATACTTAATTCTAAGGAACTGAAACATGAATGAAAAATTCGTTAAACAGAACTGTCGGTATATCACTACGGGATTGCTTTCCATAATCATGATTGTAACCAATTTTGTCTTTAATTTACTGCGTTAATATTCCTGTGCTGATTGCTACAACTGACGGTTTTGATTTTCTCAAACAGCTGAACACAACCATAGGATTGGGAATATGCCCAGAGCAGACTAGGGAAGTTCACTATTATCAACTGATTAGTTGAGGATGCGCATTTGACGGCTACACCAGTCAATAAATCTTTAAATCTAATCTCCAGAATGCCATGGAAATCTCTTTCCAAATCAGCGATGAAACTAAACTACATTATTCATTGCATTACTAATTACTGATTCTCTCGTGCTTTGTCTTTACATCTCTCCAGCAGAAGGATTTATAAGAACGACCTATACTGTTTCTGGTACTTGGCTGAGTGGTCAAGTACACATCAAAGTGAGATGGCGAAATGAGAAGCTATTGTAGCATCAGTCATACCAGAACATAAATTTGAAGAATTACATTGTAAAATGTATTTAAGATTGTTTTGATAACGTTTAATTTAATATTTTATAGGGTTATAAAAGAGCCTTCTTATTCTGATATGCTCATTATTATAAATTTTTAAGATGTATATGAAAGATATTCGGGAGGAGTTGTTTGTTTTTAGGCTCATAAAAATTGTCTTAGTTTGCTCATAAGCAAACTAAGACAATTATTGAGCCATTATATATTGTCAAACCGATTTGTACGTTAGGGTGAAAACCCGGGAATAACTTAGGGGGAACTATCCGCCGCCTGAGTTTGGCTAACTGCAGCCATGATTTAAATGGACTTCTTAGACTTTCTACTGAAGAGATATTCCTCCAGCCGTCAACGGAAATCGAACCTTGACCTCTTAAAAAGAGTGAAAATTTGCGAAACCACCATACCATCACTGAGGACACGTTGCAGATATAACAAACGTGAACACACACTTCCACAGACAAAATCCACATATATGGATGTGGGTGACATCCATATATGTGGATTTTGTCTGTGGAAGTGTGTGTTCCATAGCATCTATATACGGAATGACGTAAACGACCTCTTTTCCGGTGCAATGAAAATAATTTGTAGGTTTGTGTATTCATGTAAGGTTTAGGTTCGACGCCTGTCAATGACTATAGGAGTTTCTAGTCCTCTCCAATCGAGCTCTAGTTATCCGATTTCTGGAGGAAAGACTTTCGTTCCAGAGTTTCCTCCTACCCTACACACTCCTATGAGTTATTCCTAGTTTTTCACCAGGCATAACACGCAGGTTGTTTTCTGAACTACATACGAATACGTAACCCAGATATGAGCGACAAACTCCGGTGCTGTTAAATTATAATTCGAATTCTCTCCTTTTTGTAAAGTTCTGGTGATAATTCAGACTAAGCAGGGTTTATCTAATGCGGAAACATTAAAGCATTCGTATAATTTCTTTGACTTCTGAAATTCAGCATCAGCCAGAAAGACGAAGATAATTTTTATTGAAAATTCAGAAGTTAAAAATGAGATACGATAACGTAGAACAGCTATCATTTGAAACAGATATCCGGTGGTAATTTAACAGTAAAACAATGAAATATGTATGCGATTGCTAGAAAACGCACATCTCCTTTGTAAAATCCTGAAAACGAAATAAAACGCAGGAACATATACTACACCATGATTTCGAAAAATGTTTATCATAGATTCCAAAAAAAATCCAGTTCCCCCTCCATACCAAAATCGATATGGGATATTAAGAAACCAACCTAAACTGTTCCACTATTCCGCTCAAATACAATATTATTATGACAAACAACTTTCGTCAACTTCCTCAAACAACTCATTAACGCATTTCAAAACATTAAATAAAAAATAACCTAAATGATTCCGCAAATTATGCAAATGAAGTTTCTTATAAAACTTTGTAGTAAGACAAAAACGCACTCGCATTTTTTTTAAAGCTTTCGAACATTACCAAATAATTTGTAATGAAAAATGTTGCCTAATTTTCTGCATATAATTAGCAGCTATTCCCAACTATCGGTAACTAATAATTATTGATTTTCGTGCCAAGGATTCTAGGCAGACACAAAGTAAATCGCCGTTTCTTCTTAAACAGGTACCTGAAATTTGCGATAGATTCTAGCTTGTGTGAAATGGTTTTCTTAAACAACTATCGAGAAGTACAATCTATGAAAAAAAGTGTAAAATCCAACACTCGTGCTCATGATTTGGAAGGCATCATTTTAGGTCATAATCACGTACGCTTTCAATGATTACAGTTTCATATATCAGTTTTTAATTAAGCAGTTGCTGAGGTTCTTAACAACACGCCCTAAAAAAATGTTAAAAGTAGTAAAACTAAATTTCAAGCTCCTAAAACAAAAATAAATTAATATCCAAAACTTCTGTGGGCATGTTACCTACAATATCAGTAATTACATTACATTTGTTATTAACAAACTGGCAATTTAACCCACAATCACATGCACGAGTTACGTGACTATTGAATGGCATCTGCGCGCATGTCAAATAACAAAAGAATAGCATGCACACTTTTTTTTTTTTTTAACAATAATTATATTTAAGCTGCAGCGCGCGGTTATGGATGCGTTGTTTTCAAATGTAAATAAAATCATAAGACTTTTAAAGCGATAATGATTTTAGAAAATACATGTAACTGGATTTAAATGTTTTACCCAATTCTAGTTTAATTCCAGGAAAAATTAGTAGCAGTTAAGAAAGTAAAGCTGAATATTTACAACGACAAACCTTGATAAAGGCGTAAGTTATTTAGGATTATCAGTTTTATTAAATTTTATTACTTATTCATCTTTTCAATGTTAGAAGTGATTTTTAATGCCGAGTTGCTGTAATGCGTTTAAACTTCTTTTTTTAAAAATAAATATCGCTCAATTATGAAAACATTCAGATGCTATAGAATATTCTGCTCGTTCACTTTATATGCAAAATATGAATATCGCGTGAAAATGAGTGATGACACTTTAACATTCTTCCATTTTCATTTAAGAAAGAAATCAATAACTTACCTATCGCAGGTGTGTAGATGTTGAGGTAGAGACAATCTTCACTTTGATTTACGAGAAACGGGACCAGTCTACGCAGATATTCCACTCTCCCTGCCGGCATATGTTTAAGAGCTTCGGTTTCGTTCGAGACATCCGGCAGTCTCTGTGGGCATACGGGGCCGTAATGGTCTGCCATACGAACACCTCTCCAGTGTGGAGGCGTGACTGGTGGCAGAAACCTCAGTGACCCCACGGGCACACCAGCATAAGGCACACCTAGAAAAACCTCAACAGGCTGTAAATGGCGGTTTGAGAGAGTGTTTATAAAACCACGTAACGCACCGTATTTGGTTGTCACCACTCGGGAACTCATTCGCCGTGAATCGCCGTGAACAAGTTGGCAAGATGCCAGAAGAAATATTAATATAATCACTCCGTAGAGAGAGATATTAAGAAAATGAGCAGATAGATTACGTAGCATTATCTCTTCACGCAAGTATCGGGGGTTCTTCGCGCAAACTCTGTATTTCTTCGTCGGCAAAGTGGTGATCTCTCTGATACCACCGAGAACATCCTTCTTTTCTCTCTCCGGCTTCACCCGCAAGCGTCTTCTGATAACATTCAAATTTTCCCAGTCGGCAATTCGGCTAATTCTACTAACTGCAGGTCCGGCCATTAGCATTGGATGAACATAAAAATTGGAAGATGAGTGTAAACAGATATCCTACAAAATATATTGTCCTAAAAATGCGCTTTATCCCACCTTACAATAAACTACGCGAGTCCTAAAAAAACTCTTGCCCATACCTCTGAACCAAAGTGGGGAAAAGCACTAGCGATCAGAGACGCTGGCTTTCAATCAGCGCGCGAGCAACTCGGGGTAACACATTGTTGAGTACAGTGAAATCTACGTCGACGGCACGAGAGACTCGCGAAACATACAATCATCCGAGCAGACGACGAATCAGATATGCCATTTCCTGCAAATACCTTAAACTGACATTTCCATCTGGCGGTTTAAACGCTGGACCAATCACTACTGCGAAGCAAAGACGGGCTGTGCTTCTCCGTCACCGTGTGTTACCGAAGCGTTCCCTCTTACATTTTCTCAGCCGGTCAGGAAGTGACCGAGAGCCCTACGTAAGCACATGCGCAGAGGAGGGAGATCTCTTCCATTCTCGGGGCAGGAGGTTGTTGGCAGTCGCCTAATCGGCGCGGAGGAAATCAATCTAACCCATGACTACTCAGGCGTCTGTAAGTCAGTGAGATTTATTAAAACAAAGACATCGCGGTAATGTTTACACTTCGCTATAAATCTATTACAATAGGGTAACTAACCCAATGCTTCTTTTAGACTGAGAGCGTTGTCCTTGTAATGGGAAGGAAGAAAACTTGATTAAAGATTTTATTGAACGCCCTTTTATTTTAATAAGTGCGCAAATTCCCTCTGAAAACAGAAGGATATCTCTCACCTGTGGGAATGAGGCCTATCCCATACACGGATTAATTTGATTACTTTTCGATCGATATAAAAGGAGATCTTTAAACAATAAAATTAAATTAGGCTCGGGCAGACAATCTGAAGGAAAAATAACCAAAATCCCCAACGTTCGATAATTTGTTTTATTAATTATTTATTAATGATTATACATGAAATAAACAGTAGTATTCGTTGTATGTGATCGTTGTAACCAAACAATTGAAATGCAGCTCAAAGGAATCAAAAATCACGCAATAAGACCCATCCTCGTGGTAGCACAGCGGTTACGATTACTGCTCTTCCATACCCTGTGTAAAAAGGTTTGGGTTCGAATTCTGCCGGTTAATCGGCACGCGGTGGCTTATTAGTCGGTGTCTGGTAAGGATCGCATGGATTTATCTTCCAAACGTTCGTATTTTTGATCCGACAAAGAATAGACGTCCTTAACTGCCCCTGGAGTTAAAACACAGTGTGCGGGAGGGGGGTACATGGTGCCATACAAAGACCTTCCTGGAGTAATGATAAACAACACAATTTTACAGCATGAAGTCAATGGATATCGCCTTTCAGATTCAAAATTATTTATGGCTTAAGAAAATTAGAGACTAATACGAAGATAACTCTCTAAATTTAAACCTAGATGCGAATACCATGCTGTTTAAATGAAAGATCACTTAACCTTCGTGTTATTTCAGTAATCCAAAATAAAAACTGAAGCGGTTGCGTGTACTCGCAATATTGCAATGATTCACTGAATAGCACGAATTTTACAGTGACGTATGATTAAAATTGCAACAGTTCATCATAAGTGATTTTAATAACTGGAATATCGTGCAAGTTTATTCAAATTTTAATGGAATGACAATGCTACTATTTAGAAATTAAGAAACTTCAATCGAAATAATCATGTTAATGCCATTAATGATTAAACAAGCTAAATTATGCCATCGTGCGTTCAGCGTTATCCACGTGGCAGAATCGAACGTGGTCTACACAGAAATGAGTTAGTGGAGGGCAATGGGAGACTTCAGGGCAATTTCGGGCAAAGTGTACCGAAAAAAATGTCAATGGGGCCTTCCAGAGAGTGAAGCCATGTATGGCATTGGGTGAAGACTCCGTAATTCAGTGGTCTCAAACTGGCGGCCCGCATCCGGCCCCCCGAAGCAATTTTACACGGCCCGTAAATATATTTAAATTATGTATTTGTTGTAAATACGGTTCTTATATTCACTCTCATTTTGTTAAAAAAAAAAATTCCGGCCTGTCAGATGCTTTCAGATCGTGCATTCGGCCCGCATGCAATTTGAGTTTGAGACCGCTGCCGTAATTGATTACGGCAAGACCGACGATGGTAATATCCCCAGTTGTTCAGAATGGAACGTAATTTAGGTTATTACTAATCCATAAATACTACTAATGACGTTACTAAGATTACACGTGCAACTACCTCTCGAAGGTTTTAGATATTAAAAAGGATCCTTTAAACAATGGCGGGTGGGTCCAAAATAGAAAACGGCTGGTGTAATTAAATTCAATGACATGGCCATGCCATTTGGCATTCGTGCTTAAAGTGACGAGAAGGGAGGGAGGATGCTCTCACTGTCCAAATACCGTATCTTTCAGGTAGTTTGTATTTCAGGTATCCAAAACGCAACACAATATTGAGAATGAATTTAGTTAAGTCAAATGGTTTACATTAGTGATTTTTTAATTCTGTTCTGCGAAAATGCCAGGTGGTATCAGGGGATTACACGGGCTGGGTTGGATTGCCTTCGATAACCAACCAACAAGGCAGCTAAAACCATAAAGTATCAGTATCCCAAGTTTGTCAGATGTCTGATCTTTAGATGAAAACCCAAAACAACACAACATAACATTAAATGTTAAAAAATATAATAAACGTATTTTACTTTAATTATATTCGCATAACTGCAGGTTTGATGAACCAAAGAAGCGCATACGAACATCAAAAATATCTGCACCATTTAATATTTATTCATGTATTGGACAGTAATCGACACGCTATATAAAGATGAAAGTGGAGGAAATGTCGACAGCTACAAAATAAACGAATTAAGTGATATACGCATTGCACAGCATTTGAAGCTCGTTCAATTTTAAAATCTCAGGGGTGAAACTTCTATACTGTACTAATCAAAGTGTTTAGTAAAAAGTTACCGCGTGATGGGTGGTAATTATTTACAAGGCGGGAAGAATGCGCAGAGGAGATGAAATTTAGTGAAAAAGTAGACAAGTATATTTTAATCAAGTCCTGAAATTTCTATCGGAGCTTCTGTTCCAAATTTATAGAAATCTTTTTTGTAAAGGAAACTGGAGGACGGGGTGACTACAGAATCAGAATTGTGGCTAAAACACCTAGAGGACTAAAAAAAAAAAAAAAAACAGCTGCTGAAAATTTTGTATTACTTGATTTTATTGCCCGAATATAACCACTCCCTTTTCACTCTTGTAATTAAAATGATGGCATAATAGCTTTTCTTAATTAATTTGTAAAAAAAACCACAACTTACAACGTTATTTACAGAAAAAAAATATGCAATAATAATCTAGATGTTAGCATAATTACCAGAAAAATAGGTTAACTTGGAGGCAAGGAATCAATTTCTAGTCCTGATGACTACTGACTTTAAGAATGTTTTAATATGCATCATTAGGGACACAGCATCGCTTATATTGCTGGATAAAAACACTACACTGCTAAAAATTCTATGTGCAGCAGTCGAAACCACTCTGGGTTGGCGGATTCCACCCTGCTCCATATTGATCAACATACACTGCTTAGAACAGTTTAATTTAAATTTCTGGGTCAACGAGAGGTTCGAATGCCTTCAAAAAAACTAAGTACGATGCATTCCCATTAGGTTGTTTGACTGTAGTTTTATGGCGCCTCGGCAACTTAAGATGGTGTGCCAAGCAGCAGTCGAAATCTTAACTTCTCATCAGGACTTCTCCAGGTTGGAGAAGTCCTGATGAGAAGTTCAGATCGAACTCGATTCGAATTGACAAAGGTTGAAATGTTAATAAACTACAAGAAGATAATGAAGAACATAGTTTAACTGATTTCTGGAATATTGAACGTTCCCAAAGATTTACAGCAAGCAGATATGCGCTTAACATATAACAACAACATGAAGAAGAAGAGAAAGAATCAAATCCTGGGACAAAACCTTCTCATGAACCTCCCAAAAACGTTCAACTGCAGTTTTACATTATATTCAACAAAAGCTTGATTCAACAGTCATCAATGTACACTGAAAGGACAGAATTCATAGGGTTAATGGGCAACGCGATGCTGTCACCCCTTTCGCTAGTGGACGAACCCGCCGCTTGGCAGGTACATAGGGACACTGCATCCTACATTCACGTAGATGGTAATTCCATGTCAGTATGGATAAACGTCGTGAATTAACCGACTGTGAAAGAGGGATGATAGTGGGTGCCCGACGCATGGGTCATTCTATAACGGAGGTGGTACAGAAACTGCACTGTTCCCGTTCGACAGTATCAAGAGCGTATCGGGAATACGCCATTTCTGGAATAATATCTCATCGTGGACAGTGCTGTGGGCGGAGAAAGATTATGGATGAACGTGGCCGTCGACATCTTTCTCGCATTGTTTCGGTCATCCGCAGAGCAACAGTGGTACAAATCTCCGCCGACATCAAAGAGGGAGGTGCCAGAAACGTCTCCACCAAGACCATCAGGCGATTATTAGCCTCAATAGTTTATGGGAGCCGCCGACCAACCAGAGTCCCATTGCTAACACAACGACATGGGACTCTACGCCTCAATTGGGCGAACGAACGTCAGCACTGGACCTTAGATGATTGGAGACAGCTCTCCTGGTCCGATAAGTCCCGTTTCTAGTTATTTCGAGCGGACGGGAGAGTGCATATTTGACCATTTGGCACATGTTGGGACCTCTGGTACGTCTAGACGCATCGCTCGCTGAATGGTCCAGGTTACGTGTCCATCCTTGAAAACCATTTGCAGCCCTTCATGATCATCGTGCACCCACAGGAAAATGCGCCTCCGCACAGAGTCGTGGTCATTAGAACTTGGTTCGAAGAGCATTCCGCGGATTTTACCACCATGGAATGGCCTTCCCGTTCACGGGGCATGAACCCTGTGGAGCATCTTTGGGATGCTGTGGAAAGGTCCATTCAAGCTTTGGATCCTCGACCCAGGAATGCGACGGAATTATGGACAGCGGTGCAGCAAGCATGGATGGAAATACCTGTGGAACGCTTTCGTGAACTAGTGAGTCAATGCCTCGTCGTGTGACTGCCCTCATCCGGGCGAAAGGTGGGCCCTACTCATTACTAAATAGATATCCCATGATTTCTGTCCACTTAAAGTTCTTAAAGTTCTCTAATCAACACATCATGAACCAGAGCAATGAAATTCGAGTGTTCACTATTACACATAAATATTAGTTGGTTACAAAGGGAAACTTTTAGTAATATTCCGTTTGTCAAACATGTTTCCGGAAGGTTTTAGCTTATAGCTATGGGCGTTTGTTTTACCTCGACATTTTCATTTCGTGTGCCAGGACAGTAATTTCCCCTTTCGCTAAGTTAATTTTCTTTTTATCAGGGTTGGTAAATTTGTTTAAATATTTAATTTCAGCAAACTTCCAATAAGGTTATCGGGAGAAAATACTGCGAATTCTTATAAATTACTTTCCTTTTTGGATTTCTGTACAATCGGATAGGATCGATATGCAATTTTACTGTGGAAAAAGGATGTTTATTCTTTTTAAAGTATTGAGACATGTGAGCAATATGCAGCAGAATGGAAAATGCTTATATAAAAAAAGTAGGAGAAAGAAAGAAAATATTTATTTTTCTCGCAAAATGTATACATATGGTTTAATTTAACGGCCGGCGCCTTAAACTACTTTCTATTTTTATCTGTGCGAGCGTGTTCTTTATTTCTTTTTTATCACAGGAGAAACCAATTTCGATAATAAAATAGCTCAGAGCTCAGTTACTCCCATAAATTAATCCAATGAGCAGCAAATAAACAAACAAAAAACAACTTAGATTTTTCTGACATAAAACAAAAATTTGCATTAAATGATAAAATGCCGTAGACCAACTTTTTATCACCACTAACTAGATGTTTAAATGTTCTCTTTGGAACCCGCGTAAAAACAACTGCAATAACCGCAATTTTAGATTAAACTAATACGTTTTTCAGCTGACAATACTGATTGCTCTGCGAATACGATGTTTTTCAGTAATAATACAACTTAATAACATATGTTTAACTTGCAAATACTGAATATTTCATTTTCTTGTAATTCTCTACTGGTTACAAACTACTCAAAATACTTTATACAGTTCATTTATTTTATATATATAAATTATATACTTTATATATTGTATACATGTGTGTGCTATTAAAGTTGAAAAAAAAATAGAGAGAGAGAGAGAGAGTCAGAAGTAGAAAGGGAATCACCGAGAAAGAGAAGAATGATGCTATCTAGTTCAGAAACCTGGGTGTGCCAAGCTGTGAGCCCCCTGGGGTTATATTTTAATTGTTAAGCTCGCATGAACTTTTCACGTGCACTTCTAGGAAGCGTATAAAAAAATTCACATAAAATAAGGAATATGCAAATTTTATAATCCTTTTAGAAGATGGTTTAAGAAGTATTTTTCATTTTTATGGCTGTTATGCGAGAGAACATGCACTGAGTGATCACTGAATTATGACCACCTACCTAATACTTCGTAGGTTCTCTTTTGTCCTCAGTACAGCAGCTATCCGATGTGGCATTGATTCAACAAGATGTCGGAAGCGTTCGGGAGGTATTGCCAACCAAGCTGTGTGTAATGCGGTCAGCAATGCAGGAATGGAGGTGATTTGTGTATCCAGACGCCTGATATGCCTTTCCATAGTGTCCCACAAGGGAGTTCAGAAGCCAATCGATATGCTGGAAGCCAAAACTGTGTTCCTCAAACCATTTCTGCACAACAAGTGTCCGACACATTGTCATCTTGGAAGACACCATCGCCATTTGGGAAAAAGTGTAACATAGCGGGGTGTACACAGTCAGCAAGCAGTTGACGATAGCGGAGATCACTGATACGTTGTTCCACATGCACCAGGGGTCCAAGTTGCTACCAGTGAAACATGCCCCACACCATACAACCGCCTCCACCGGTCAGCACTTTTGATACCATGCATGATGGATGAAGAGCCCCATGTTGTTGACGCCTAATTCGTACATGACCATCCACGGTGAGGAGTAAATAACGTGACTCATCCGACCAGCACACCTTCTTCTTCCAGTCTTCTAACGTCCAACTTGCATGCTCTTTGCACCAGGCGAATTTTTTACGCCGATGAACCTTGGTTAGGAGAGGATGACTTAGGGTCGTCTGCTGGTATAGCCGATACGTGCGACGCATGGTCATACCAGATATTGTTCCGGGTTGGCCCATGTTGTATTGGGTAGTCAACTCTTCAACAGAGCTGCGCCTGTTCGCCTGTACGAGTCGTCGAACCCTGTGCTCATCTCTAACATCAACCATTCGCCGATCTTTGCAGTTTTGCCGTCGAGTCATTGTTTGACCATTTTGACGCCAGTGCTGATACACTTTAACGGCGGCGGCTCTCGAACACCCCACCAGTTCAGCTGTTTGGGAAATCGAGGCGCCAGTTGTCGAGCTCCCACAATCTGTCCTTTATCAAAGTCCGATAAATCCTTCCTTTTACCCAATCACGCTGGGAATTTTAATACCTACTGAACCACTGATGCCTTATCTATGCTACGTAGGTCGACTAACTGCGCACTCTCGTACCTCACGCGTCAGGTCAACGCGTCGCATTCAGTTTTCATAGGGGTTGTCATAATTCAGTGTTCACTCAGTGTATATGACACGTTTTATTTTATGAAACTGTGGAAGGTGGCAAGGATACACCACATGGATGATTTTCAGCGATGAAGAACCGTTTGAAGGATAAAGATTTGGTCAGCCCTATGTGTAAACAGCCAGATTCTTCAGTGTTCATAAAAATGGCCTTCAAAGATAGGAAGCAATTCCAGGAGTTATTAATACGCTTGTTTGTTTCTTGTTTTTCGTTTTTATATCTGCTCCAAAGTAACTGAAGTGTCTGTAAGTTGGATGTACTCTGGGGTCACCTTCGCTGTTTTTCTGGATGAAAAACACAAAGTTCTGGGAGGGGCAGAGAGAGAAGAACCATGAAAAACTCGCCAAAGACCAAGTAAGTCAACCCAAGGTGTAATAGTTCATAAGAACCATCGTATCATGACATTCGTATCAAGGCCTTTTTCGCACAGTGTGAAAGGACGTGCTACCAGTGAGGGTACAGGCACATATAAATGCGGAAACACCAGAAAACAATTAACATCTAGCCTTGAAAACCAAAAAGAAATAATAGAACAGCACCTTCACATTAGCATTAGCAGAGGCATTTGATGCAAGAAAGCAAGCTTATGCAGCATCAGCCAAAAAAAAACCCACTTCCACTTCACCCCTCTGTTCGTTCAAAATACCTGTCCAGCTGAGCCTTAAACTTATTTAGGCTATCAACCTCCACCACAAGGGATGGAAGTCTGTTCCACCAACCAACCAACCACCCGCTGGCTAAAGGCAAATTTCCGCACGTCTATCCTACATCTGTCTTTCCTCAATTTGAATTTATGCCCTCTCAGGTGATTTTTCTGAGCTAGAGGAAGAATCCCATCAGCATTGAGCATGCTTAAACCATTCAAGGCTTTATACACCTCTATCAGATCACCTCGCTGGTGCCTAGTCTCCAGACACTGTAATTTGCAAAACTTAAGCCTTTCTTCGTAAGAGCACCCCTTTGTTCCATTCACTAATCTTGTTGCCCTTCTCTGTACTCGTTCCAGCAGCTCTACATCTTTCTTGAAATGAGGCCTCCAGACCTGTATACAGTACTCTAGGTGTGGCCTGACCATCGCCTTATACAATGGAATAATCACCTCCTTATCCCTGCTGGAAAAATTCCTGTATATCATTGACAATACTCCATGAGCTACTCTTGCAGCCCGTCTGCACTGCTCAGAGAACTTCATATCTGCCTGCACAACCACCCCCAAGTCCCTTTCATTCTCTACCACTGTCAGTGTAGTACCACAGAGTTGATACGTTGCTCTGGGGTTGCTGTTTCCCATGTGTAGTACTTTACATTTGTCAATGTTAAACTTCATTTGCCACCTCTCAGCCCATCTGCTCAACCTTTCCAGATCCTTTTGCAGCAGCATAGTGTCAGTAGTGTCCTTGACAACCCTGCCAACCTTTGTATCGTCTGCAAACTTGGACATTAAGCCCGATATACCATCATCAATATCATTTATAAATACAGAAAACAATAATGGACCCAACACTGAGCCCTGAGGGACTCCACTAATAACATTAGTCCACGATGAGCAGTGTCCATTGATTACCACTCTCTGTCTTCTCCCCCTCAACCACCCCTTTATCCATAGCAGCAATTTGCCTCCAATGTCACACTGCTCCAATTTGTGTAGCAGTCTTCCATGTGCAACAGTATCAAAAGCCTTTCTAAGATCCAAGTATATAATATCAAAGTTATTCCCTGCATCCAGTTCTTTTGTGACTGCATCATAGTATCCAATCAAGTTGGTCAGGCAAGACTTCCCCTTAACAAAACCATGCTGTGTCTGAGCTATAACTGAAGTCTTGTCTAAATGATCCTGCAGTGCTTCTTTAACCAGTGCCTCCATTAATTTTCCTGGAACAGAAGTTAAGCTCACAGGTCTATAATTACTTGTGTCAGCCTTTGATCCTCCTTTGTGAATTGGGGTCACATTTGTTCTGCGTTGAGGCATGCAGGGTATCAGCCTTTAAAAAGAGGGGGAAGCTATGCCAGCGAACTGCGATTTTCATCCTCTAGAGAATGTGTGTTCGTGAAACTTGTATGTATATAGCTGATATATCTGATCAAAATAGCAATTCCATTCAACACTTTGTAGATGACATCCTCAAGCCTACTTGACTTATCCTCGAAAGATACCGATGGCCAACCACTGAGCGCATAATAATACTAGTAGTTGGCACTGTATTTTAATGATGAAATCCAAACTACGTCGCCTGAGATGTGTATGAAATTAAGGGTTCTTTCAAACGACCCACACTGAGTGGTGCCACCATCAGTCATTGTCTCTTATTGCACCTCAGGTGGAGTGGCATGCAGTGGATGAAAGCTGGCCGTGTGACGGGGCTTGTAAGTGTTTGCTATCTATTGGAATGAGAGGAGACTACAGTTATGAGTGGTAATCATTTTGGGGAAAATTTGGAACTTTTCAGAAGTAATTCGGGACATAAGTGAGGCTTACACTTACAGTTTCTTTCTTTCTTTTTTAGTACATATAATACATATTATGTATTAAAAATGAATACGTAATATTTGATTAGATAATACATAATAATTTTACATAATGGGAACTGCTCGATGATAGCAGTTCACATTATGTTAGGTTTCTTAAATTCAGAATCCATTTAAGCATCGAGGTAAATTGCTTTATAGTAACACGTCCCAGGTGATCACAGAAATAATGTAATAAATAAAGATATCAATGTCCTTAAACGATAACTGAAGCGAAAACAGGAGATAATATGTTCTCGTGGGGTTGTTTCCTCTAACGTACAATGAATAACATTACCCAAATTTATTTCAAGACAGTTTAGCAAGACCTAGGGTTGAATATTGCTTATATTACCCTGTATGCATTTACGATAGAATACATTACGGATTTTTAAATCAGCAAAATTGATGCTGTTTATCTACATTCTAGCTACACGACTAACAGTTCATAATTGTCTTAATTGCAATGATTAAAAGTTATTCGGAAAGATCATCAAGCCTGCAAGAGAATCTGGTAATCAACAATGAAAAATGAAATGAAGATTATGCAGTATAACAAAAATTTTGAATGTTATTTTTTTTCTTTCTTTCAAAATAGGTGCTCTGATTAAAATTTTAGTATTTGTTTATATTGTACACTTATAATATTTGGAAGCAATCGCTTAATTTGATTTTTCATAAATTTTTGCTAAGTTATATAATACTTTCAAATACATATTATAATATTTTAGTTTGGACTGAAATCGTTATGGTTACTAGGGGAGGCCGTAAACTCTCTCCAGAGATGCCCTGTTCTGTTTGCGTGTACTCAACTGGCACTTCACTTCAATACATCCAGTCATGGGCACTTCAATTAAGCTGGGTTAATCCTAGAAAGGCTAGAGAAGTAAAAATAGCACCATCTATGGCTTTTTCAAATGTGTCCTATAAGCGCCTCGATTTTAATTCTTCAGAGTTCGTTTTGTCCCGATTTTCATCGCTGAAGATCTGGTCACCTTAGCTACACGAACTGGCCAAAAAATATAGTCACAGACAGAAGAAATGCAATAAATGTTAAAAAATACAAATAGATGCAAAGCAAACTTTGACGTGGGTGATGATATGTTGCTTCGTTGAGTAGGCTGTTCAACTGCAGTAACCTGAATCCAGAATAGAGAAAAACGTGTGATCTATCAGTCTTTGAAATGGTCTTATCGTGGGTTCACGATTAACCACGTTTAGCTACGATTCAAGAAATTAAAGACATAACTTGTTTCTCGAAAGTATCCATCTCGAAAGCGTTTAATGACTGGAAAGCAAGCGGTTCTTCCACGTCTCAATGGCGTAAACGTGAAAGAAAAATAATACTTCAAGAGCGAAGCCATTCTACTGAGACACTGCACGGAAAAATTGGATGTCTGCTGCACACTCGATGTGCAGCAGACAATATCTGAATTCAACCAAGTCTGGATTGTCCTATTTTCAAACGTTACATGCAAAACATTCATAAAAATTCATTAAATGGTGAGGTTATACGAAATAATTTGAGACGTTCAATGTTTACTTCAAAAATCCTTTTTGGATTATAGTCAGTATTTACTCTAAATAAAGTATTATCCGTACCTTACATTTCCCTGAACTGTAACTGCGGTGATAGTCGCCAAAAAATGAACAAAAGAAGCAAAGTACCCGAGTATGTATTTTACTCTTCGATATAAGATGATTTATAAATAAAACCCAAAGTAGTGTAGCAAGAAACTAAAACAAAACGAAGTTTTCGTTTCCTTAGTGACACAGCATTACCCTGTACATTCATGAATTATCGATCGTCAGGGACACATAAGGTGTTAGGAAGCGTTTCAGTTGTTCGGGGCAATAAACGTTTTTCTTGTATAATAAGATTACAAATGACAGCTCTGCGGCCTTTCGAACATTTGCTCTTCGTTTGTGATCGGAGTTTAATTTGGTGGACATTTTTTTCCACGACGCAGAAGCAATTTGGAGAAAAGTAGTTGTGGTGTCTTGTGATGACACAATTTAAATGGAATCATAAAAAGGAACAAATATGTTCGAAAATGTACAAATGCTTAGAACCAAATGCTTAGATGAACCATTCCATTTCTGCAACAAGTCAAGGACTAGATCCTTATTTAAAATCTTTACCAGTAGTATCTCTGCTATGCATATTATATAATCAAAGGCTGAATGAACGCTACACTTTTATGTTTTGTATAGTAATTTGAATTATTTTTTAAAAATTAGAACAACAAAATGCTAATGTAATCTTTGAATCCTGCCATCTCACCACCTCATTTATTTCAGGCGTTTTAATAAAATGAGTTACGAAGAGTAGAACCAGACCATTACAATGTTTATTTCCAATAAAACAGCACAGTAAACCATATTCCAGTGCACTACACAAGTTTTACATCGCATGTTTCCCAATCATTTTGTTTCCAAATATGAGGATCGCATGGCCTTACCCCAAATAATTCTTTTCCGTGGAAATATCTGAAAAACGTTTTTTTGCGAATCTCGAATGATGTACAGGAGAACCGATTAATACTTCATTACTATTATTTCGCACACACGTTGTTACTTTGTGTGAAATTACGAATTCGTCAATTTAGCTGATCAATGATGAATACTATTCTTCTTAATTCGGAAAAAAATTACAACGCCTTCATGACTCGAACTATGTGGTTAACAATCGCTTAGGTATTCTTGCAAGCTTACGAGTCTCTTATCTATCAATTTCATACTCAGTTGCAGCAAGTGCACAACGCATTTTATGCGAGGAGATATCTCGGCACTTGCAGAGCGAAACTGAAGAACTTCCTATACTCTTTTAACCTCTCTACCGAGTTGTGGGTAACAAGAGACTCGGGATGTTCTGTAAAATGAGTTACGAGGGATTTGCGTCAGTTCCGATCGATGACAGTAAGAGAAGTGCTGAGAAGTGGCCAGGTGTTGATAAAAGGAGAAATAGTACAAGGACAAGAGGTGATGGCGAAAAAGAAACAAACCCTATTACGAAGTGGCAAATTCAGCTACGGGGAACTCCCAGTTTCCATAAGTTACAAAAGAGAGTATCATATTTCGTTAGAGTACCTTTTACATTTGAATTCACGTCTGGTTTTGGAATCGGGAAGCTAAAAGACTTTCGAGAAAAAAATATAAATTTCCATCTATTACATACCATAGCTTTACTATTTGTGGGAGTGTAACATTATATATATATATATATATATAATAAAATCTGCAGCCATTGTTAATCCACTGCAGGATGGAAGCCTCCCCAACAATTCACGTTGAGGGAATGCGCCATAATCTGTCACGCTGGTTTGCAGATCGACCATATTTAGCAGTCAGGGGGTTGAACCCCGGTCTACTCAAAGAGCATGTGCTATTGACCACTGGGCTACCGGTCTACTAGAAGGGCGTGTGCTGTATATGCGTGTGCGTGGTTAAATATTAAACTCAGTTAACCTGTACTGTGTTGATGAATCCAGCAAGTTAAGGACTAAATCACATGCGATTCTTTTGCAATTTAAAAGCCGTGTGAGAAGAGATGATTGCCAACGTACTCAGTAAGCTCGTCTTTCATCTAAAATAACTGGAGATTCATTTGAATTTATTAATTTAAGTTATGCTCAACATATCCAAATTTTTAATTTCGTTTTAAGAAACTTCGAAAGCACCTAATTATATATTTATTTTTAGTGTAAAACTAATGGAATGCCACCTGCGATTTACTACTTCTCTAGAGTTCAAAGAATTCGAAGATGTTTAAATATATATATATATAATTTTAAATTACGTTTGGAGGGGTTTAGATTAAAACAAGCATTCGCAGCATCATAATTCGTTTGGAAAATTAAAATGAATGACCTAGAGCAGCGTTTCCCAAACTTTTTTTGACTCGCGAACTCCTTTCAACGTAATATTTTTAATGCGACCTATTACGCTTATATTCTCTGAATTCGTATAATATTTCTGAATTTTTATTATAAAATATTTCCAGTACTACGTTTCTATAAGCGACATTGTGTAATAACAAAACTTATTATTAAGTATTATTTATACTGTACTTTGTAAAGTAGTTATTAATCAGTCCAAACAGGTTTCGAACAGGCTAAGAGTAGAAAACATGCTTTTTTTTCAAAATGATAGCTGAGCATTCTGGTCTCTTGCCAAAGCTATTGCCACAATTTTGGCCCATCTCTGACAAAACCAGATGGTTCTGTTGCCACATCAGACAAAGATAAAGTTGACCTACTAGCATCCCACTTTCATCCAACTCATTTATTGATGATCTTTGTAAATCACCTCAAACCATTCCCAGTACACTCCATTCAATGCCTCCTGTAGTCTTCGATCAAAAAGATAGAAGAATTTGATAAGTCTGATGATACGAAAGCTCCAGGTCCTGGTGGTATTTCTCCACTTGTTCTCAAAACCTGTGCCTCTGAACTAACTCCTGTTTTGTGTTGTTATTTTTCACTTTCTTATTACAAAGGTGTTTTCCCTTCTGCTTAGAAATTTGCTCATATCCAGCCAGTTCCTAAAAATGGTGACAAATCCATCCAATTATTGTCCCATTGCGATTACTTCTACTCTTTCCAAAGTAAGGGATAAAATCAAGTAACCAACAACTCTTAAACTGTCTGGAAATCTTTCATCTGATCAACGATGGCCAGTATGGCTTCCGTCAGTGTCGTTCCACTGGAGATGTTCTGGCTTATGTTACCCATCTATGGACAAATTCAATGGAAAAGTTTGGTGAAATCAAGCAATTGCTCTTGTCATTTCAAAGGCTTTTATCGTGTTTGACATAAAAGTCTTCTAAACAAGCTTCCATCCTATGGTTTTCTATCTGTTCTTTTTAACGGATATCCAGTTTTCTCTCTTGACTGCTCATTGCGGGTGATGGCAGACGATTCTCTGTCTTCTAACGTCTCCACTAATAATCGTGTTCCACAAGGTCCAGTTCTTTCTCCAACTATTTCCTGTTGTATATTAATGACCATCTTCCATTGACCAGAAATTCTATCCATAGTTTTGCTGACGATAGCACATTACATTCCACCTTCCAGTTTAAGAAACTTTGCTCTGTTCAAACTGCTTTACCTTCTCGAGTAACCACTGCCAAATCCTGATCATCATCACGTAATTCTCCAGTGGGGCCAAGATAACTTAATTTCAATCCTTCTAAAACTCAGTTCTGTCTTATATCTCGCAAAACAGATTCTTTTACTCTTATGCTTATCTTCGATGTCACTCCGATTTCTAGGCAAGATGATATATCTCTTTTGAGGGATTACCCTGACTTCTAATCTCTCTTGGCATAAAGACCATTACAAATATTGCTTCCTGTACAAATTGTAAATCCTCCCTAACATGGAATATTGTTCGCACATCTGGGGCAGTGCTCCCCAAAACCTCTCTCAGGCTTCTAGATTCCATTTAGAAGAGGGCAGTTAGGTTAATTAATGACTCGTCTCTAACAGAGTCTCTCTACTCGCTTTCTCATAGACGTACTGTTTCTGCTGCATGCCTCTTCTACAGATACTTCATGGGCATTAGAGAAGCCAATTCTTCTGAATTGGCTTCTCTAATTCCCGCTCTCTCTTTCAAAACAGTCCGAACACGTGCCGCCACCGGGAATTAGAGAAGCCAATTCTTCTGAATTGGCTTCTCTAATTCCCGCTCTCTCTTTCAAAACAGTCCGAACACGTGCCGCCACCAGCCAACATCCATTTACTGTCCAACTTCAAACTCACAGAACCAACTTTTCATCTTCCTCGTTTATTCATTCAACTGCCGTTTTCTGGAACAAAATTTCTTCATCCGTATTTCCTGAAAATTACAATCTACAGAAGTTCAAGTCTAATGTCAACAAGTATCTTCTTTCTTCTTCTCAACCTTCAACCCATACACGGTACTAATTACTACAGGTTCTTAAAAAAAAGTACCTGTACATAAGAATGATCTTTGGGAATGAAAAAATAATAATAATCTAGTATACAAAACATATTTATTTAACATGATATAGTGTAAGATAGTAAACTAATTATAAGGAATTGTGGGAGATGTGTTTTTTCCCCTTTGGAATTTCTTTACTTTTATTTTACTTTATTGTTTTGTAGTTTACAATAATATACCGATGTAAATCTGAGCAGACGCCATTACAGAATTTTTAGTGCGAACCCCCTGGAACACTTTCGCGAACCACTGGTTGGGAACAGCTAAACTAGAGTAATAACATTTCGGAATTACAGTTGTGATTTAGAACCGGTTCGAAACACTCTCAATACATTGGTAGTTCATTCGCACAAACTGGATGTTCAAAGTAATATACGTTGCTCTTTTTCCGACATAATTCTGTTGGCAAAGGAGAAATGTATAAAACTGACAGCTGTCAAAGGAAATGCTTATTTGAGGTCTTCAAAGGGCCGTAATTTCCGATTCTGCACAGGAAGCTTCCTAAATTAAGCACATGCTATGCATAAGTTATGTTGAACTGACTTCCAGTAGAAAGATTGATTCAGTCGGCGTTTCATTTTATGACTACTCTTATTACTTTTGCTCTTAGTTGGAGGAGGACAAATGACAGGGGGGAGGGATTTAGGTCTGCAGTAAAAGGACGTTACAGCGCTGTCAGTATATTATACAAAGGTTTTTAAAAAAGGGTTGCAGTCTGGCCAGAGAGACGCCCAAGTCTGTTTTTTGCAGCGTGCTCAAATACGTTACACCATTTAAGAGGCAAATCCCTATGTTTTAAAAATATAGGTTTCTTGTTTTAAATGAAATAAATGAAATAAAACGTAAAGAGTGAAATAGTATAAGGGAAGTCATATATTTAATACTGATGGAGCACCTCAGATGTACAGAAATATTCTTCTCAAAATATTTAGCAACATTTGAATAGAATTGTCTTCTATTTATGAATTGCCGGAATTTTACAAGTAGAGAGTGAATGAGGCCGAACGAGTTTGAATACTGTATCCAGATCAGGCAGCAATTAAAAATGTGTAGAAATTCTGGAAATGATACAAAGAACAGTGTCTAGATTGCGAGGAGCACCAAACATTATCCTTATGCTGAACTGCTTAGATGGTGTCAGCGACAGAGCTTAGAAACTAGTACCTTGGGTGAGAGGAGAATTTTATTGAAGTGTAATAGGACCTAAGGTGAATTAATAAATATCTCACTGGTGAATGATGAAAGAGCCAAAAGTCACCACTATAAAATCTTAGGGAAAATCAGTAGACTACACCTTATGAAGTTTACCTTCGGGAAGCGTGCTGTGGAACTTTGGAATAAGTTTCCTCCAAAGGTAAACAAGTTTGGCAGAATATAAGGAAGAATTGAATACTGTGAACATGAGAATTACACTACTGCATTTTGAAAAAAAAAAAATCACTGATGGTTTCTCAGAAAAGGGTGATTCTGAATAATTTTCTAATTCAGATTTCAAAAATGACTTCCATTTATTTCCATTGCGTCAGGTTTCTTCAAAAATCACGAAAGCAAAATTCTTTGGCATAATTTATGAACAGATATTATAACAAAATGCTAATTTTCCCAGACTTTAATATTCAAATACATGTTGAAAACGCTATTAAAAAGGACAGCGTTCGGTAAAACGTCTATTAAACAACTCACCTCAAATTTTAAAAACTGATCTACGATGGGAGAAATTTGTTTCTTTGATTTTATTGCAGATACTTCTACCTTACAGTCCCTCCTCAGTATCCAGAAATAGCCAGCAATAATTTTGACATTCCTCTTCCCCTGGTAGCTCATCTCCATGTCTTTAAAGTCCTGGTGAAGCTTCTAACTTTGTTCTTCACTAACGCTTCCTAGATTTTCCGGGAAGGAGTCGATGTGGGAGTGTAAAAAATGTACCTTAACACTTACGATACAGCCCGGCTTCTAGAAGTTGGCCAACATATTTTTAATTATGTTCTTATAATGTGGATCCTTATTGTTCCCTAAGATGTTCTCAACAACAAACCTGAACATGATCCATGTCTGTTTTTCTATTTTATTCATAGTTCTCTCAAACTCATGGTCCCTCATCAGTTTGCGAATTTGAGATCCAACAAAAATACCTTGCTTTAGCTTATCTTGGATGATCGATGAGAATTTAGTACAAAGATGATTGAAGCAGGGACCTTTCTGAGGTAAAACTGTTTCATCAAACCCAGTCTGATGTGCAAGGGTGGAAGGAGGACAGGTTTGTGGTTTATGAACTATGTTCTTTGACCCAGGCAACATTCTTTCCCTCTTTGGCCAGACCTTGACATCTCAGTGCTCCACTCTCACAAAACGCAAGGCATTTTTGTATAGCCAGTTTGCTGTCCAAGTAACAAGTCTATCGCTTTAAAGTCAGCATAGACCAGCGAACCGTATTCTTCATACTTAATATTTGTCAACTTCGTAAAGTTCTCGTATGTTTTTTTTTCACAGAATGAGCTGTTGAAATTGACACAAATTTATTTCCACTGTGGAGTAACACTCCTTTGAGACTTCTCTCTGATGAATCAATAAAAAGTCTCCACTCTACAGAATCGTAAATAATTCCTAAATAGTTCATTAAGTAATTTATTTTACTGCGAAAAAAAAATAAAAACATGGAATCGTCCGCGGGAAAGCAAGAGACTAGTTTTCGTTCTCTGTGTCTGTACCATGAGAAAAACGTCTAAGTTTTTGACTAAAGTCTGCAACCAGAGAAAAACGTCTAATTTTTTTGACTAAAGTCTAGAACCAAGGAGTCTTCTACAGATTTCTTTGGCAAATTTAATTCTCTTACCAGATTATTGAATTCGTGCTATGAAAACAGTTGAGGGCTGGAGTCAGTCTCTCCAGACGTGTAGACTTTAGTTTCGTCTTCAGAAGCTTCACTTTCAGCACTCTCCGCTGCTACATTCTCCAGTATAAATGGAGGGCACGGAATCGCCAGATAATCTCATGTGGGACTGGTCTAATGATAGATAGAATATTCGAATATAATTATGATATTAGGGTCCCCTGTAAATGATTGCATATACCCATTTATTTATTTTGTCTGTAAATTGCGTGTGTTCTCTGGTCAATTTGCCTGTTTTCTGGACGAAACAACCCCAGTTTCCGGGGGGGGGGGAACCTAGCTATGTACGCCTGTCTGAATTCCCAGAATTTACTCCTAACTTAATACATTCAATAATACAACTCATGACATCAACTTAAGTGATTTGTGAAAAAAACGGTAAGTGACAGGAAAAACGAATATCATTTCTGAAATCAGCGTAATAAAACAGAGTTAAAAATAGCTGTTAGTTTACAAAACATCGAAACCATGCAGAGTGGTGTAATCTGAGGCTGCGGGCTTTTTTTTATCATCCAATATGGAATAAGTTCCTGCATCATTATGCCATTAATTATTATGTTATTAATATATTATGCCAGTAATATATTTTATACGTAGCCTACATTCAAATACTGCAGTTTCTGGGAGTAGGCGAGCGCTAGTATTCTATGTTCAAAAAAAGTTAACTTTTGCATTAAATCAGAAACCGATCTTGTTTTTTGGGAAGACCTTTCATTCTCTTACTCTCTTATTATCACTAGATCTTTGGCCAAGAGAATTTTACCTATAGGCGAAAGTCTGGCTTACATTTAAGAGACGTAAATACAATCTCACTGATTTGTAAGTGTAGCTGGTTAGTAAGGGTTTGAATTTGCCCAAGGTACTGTTAATTCTCGATTTAAGTATAATAACTATAATGACAATTAAATGGAGAATAAATCAAAAGAAAAAACACAAAAGCTTTCTCAATAAGGTAATTAAATTAACAGCTAAAATACACTTAGCTGTTTTGTAGTAAACATTCAATGGCATTCCTGTTCAATCATGCCGAAGTATTCATAACGTCATAAGTTATTCGACCCTATCATGGGACTTCTTCAATAGCATGGAAATTAAAATATGTTTTCAATTATATCTTAATTTACAACTTACAGCTTTGGGTATATATATATATCAGTTAATTATGAAATTATTTACAGCACTAATGTATAATTTCATGGAGAAAGAGATACGTAAAGTATAGAATTATTAATATTTTAGATTGTACAGCAAAGCCATTAAATATTTTGCTTCTATGCATAAAAGCATTTTCATTTTCCTCAACTGTTCCAATTGCAGTTATATGAAAGGTATGAGCAAGGGAATTGAACAGTCGCAAAAATAAAATCAAGCACTTCCATTACTGTATCTTTCTGAAAAACATACGCATTCAAGAATAATGATGAAAATTGAAAGCGTGTTTTAAAATATCAACTGCTTTTTTTTCCCTCACAGTAACAACACCACTAAAAATAACATCTATACCATAGGCTGGCTCTTGCAAATTGCAACCAAGTCTAAGGAGGAGTATAAGAGTAATTCCCACAAGTAATCTACATATTCCTTTCATTCCTCTTATCTCTTAACGTTTAAAAATAAAATCAAGACCATATATAACTATTGCAATGGCATTCTTATCCTCTCAAACGTGATAAAACGTTAAACTTTAACTTACTAGACATGGTTCAATACAATTAATGCATATTTATGTCATATAAAGACATTTCATCGATATTACATTTCGACTGAAAGGGAGGTCCCAGTGAGTGGGCAGTTGAAGTACTTTGCAGTTCACCTTGATTATGGAGCTATCACAATACCCAAAGAACACTGATCATTTCAGACACGTTCTAATAAAAGATTTGGTCTCAGTAAAAAATTTATGTCATTTTAAACAAGCGATTTTACCCTGGTCGACGATTCCAGAGAAATGAGGACGATTTTCTAAATCGCCTTTTTTGTCCTGGTGTGGTTAAATCAACGGAAAATGTCTTTTCCTTTCGCTACTTTTTTCTAGCAGAGTTCACCAGTTCCTTCTCTATCGAATCACGAGACAGATGTAGGAAACCAACCTATACGCCGCCAAAAAATCTTTCAAGAGGTAAGGGTGACGAGCCTATCAGGGCGAATACCGACGGTACAAACTTAGATGTCGCCTTCCGTGCTTTATCAAAAAGCGGAGTTACGGAAGGGAACGCTTTGTTTACTCTCATTTCTGTCGGAATCCAGATAAAAATGGAAGTCACATTTTAGGAGGTAAATGACGAGTTCCGATATTTTTCTCCCTGATATTTATGTCGGTGTCATCGTTCTGTCCTCCAGCATCGCCGTTTTATTATCGAAATCCCTTGATGAGGATATCGAACGTTTTCTCCAGTGCTATTCTACGGCAACTCAGATGGCCGATAAAGTTGATCTTTCTCCCGAGCAGGCAATAGACGCCACTGGAGTAGAGATAGTGATGAATGAATATCTCATAGGGATACCAGGTGGCGAATGAGTCATAATGAAGCTGGTTTGGGTGCGCGTGCAGAAAAATGTCTTTTATCGCATACTTTCTTGGCCGAACTCTATCTAAACCATGCTTTATTCATGAGAATTCAAGCAGGGATAGGGAGAGAGAGAGACCACTCTAGCTAAAGCTGCGACCAACTTAGACGAACAACTTATAAAGACTTGTCGAAGTTCATGCATTGCTTTTAAAGAAAAATACATATATGATTTATAAGGGTTGAGCCCAAATATCAGTTATTCAAGACTACTACGAGAGGCCTTTGCTGACAATCTATTTGGTCACCTCTGAAAATATATATTTATTCTAAAATTCGCTCTCTATAGAGATTTCCTGCAAAGAGACTGAAAAATATATTTGATAGCTGACCCCAGTTTCCCATTTGAAATATAATGCCAATGCTACCACTCAATGCTGTTGTAAACCATTACGATACCAATACACAATATATAGTGGGTGCTAAATAAAATTCCACCATTTAGTCTTTTTTGTAGGGAATCGTAAATCATGTTTTCTGCTCAGACACACAAAAATAGTTCGCTGCGGGTGAAATATTTACAATCTGAAGAGTGTTCTGAATGGTAAGTTAGTTTTTTGTGTTGTATCGTGGTGGTTTCTACACGAGTGGTATTTCATGCTGTTTAAAGGCAAAATGGCAAAACTAGAAATATTAAGATTTCGGTCTTTAATTTGAAATTACTGACTAGGAGGAGATGATCAGTGACAGGCGAGACTTTACAGTGACATACTTTACCTTTATAGTTCGAACAACGGTGTCACCGTCAATCTCAATTGCACACCACCTGAAAACATGAAGGCGAATTATGGAAAACTGCAGGCTCGAACACAGGCAAAGAGATTTATTCACTTGCGTATGTTTTCTGAAAGGACAAATCGGATTACTGATAGTTTTACTTCTGAAGTCTTCGATTATGTAGATGTCAGTGTAGGAGAATATTTTCTGTAGTGTCCCTTACAAACGAGAGATGTCCTCATCTTAAAAACCCAATGAAACGCGCAGTTTCGCAACCTATTCTCTGGGTTTGGAGGGTTTATAAAAAAAAAAAGCTAAAAGTAGATTTATGTTCTGTGGTTGGGGGTTCGATTTTTTTCATTATTATATAATAAAAATATGCGTGGCGACAATTACCTCTTTAGGGACATTCAGAAGTCGTGCCATCCTCACTTAATTACACGATTCCACAAGAAATTTTCATCGGAGGAGAAAAAAACGCTGATTCCAAATGCGTTTTTGGTTTTCCTCTAGCCGGTTAAGTGTTTGTGATGAGACCGATTACACGAACGTGATGTGACTGATTAAACCACTAACATACCTACTCAGCCAACCTGCACGAATATAATTATTATTATTTATTCAAGGAAAGGAAAAGAAGTTACATAATTATTTAACATGTAATTCTTATTTATTATTACTGTTTAAACGTTCATATTTATATAATTCTTTGAATATATATCTCTATCCTTATTATTTCATAATTTAATTGTTTGATTGGAAATTTTTTTGAATAAGATCCGGCGAAATATTCGTCGTCATGTTTCTAAAGTGTAAAAATCACCCCAATGAACTCTGCTATGTGTGCGGCTCTTTAACTAAATCACAACGGCGTAAACTCCCGACTGATATTCGAAAAATTTAACCAGTTAGGCTGTCCTTTATTCTAGGTGACAAGAATAAAGCGTGAGTTCCACATGTTCCTTGTTCGCATGGATTACGTGATTGGTTGGCTGAATCCGAATTTGCATTCAGCAATGAGATCAGTCCCTCACACGATGACAGTACGCCAGGTCCGGTTCCTTCACAGCATCAACTAGATTCTTTAGAAGACAAAATGGAATGCAATAAAGATACGATTGGTGGAGACCTGAGAACTTCAGTCGGCCTTGAATACACACTCAACGAAGAGACATGAATATCGGAGCCGAATTTTTTACCCAAAATTGAGCTGAATAACCTCGTCAGATATGTGGCCCACGCCGGAGATAAAGCTGAACTGCTTGCCTCGAGTCTAAAACACTTAAGTAGAACATCAAACCAAAATTTGGTTACAATACATTCTTTACAGTAAACGAACTGCTTCTGATCTAATACTGGTATGAGAGAAAATGCGAAATCGAACTTTCGAAAAAAAATCAATTCAGTAAACGTGTGATAGATCAGCTGTCTTGAAAATTCACTTCGATAAATTTGCAGTCGTTATTTCGAAAATATCTCAATATTTTTGCAGAATGAATTCGATTTTATTTTAATAACCAACCAATGGACCTATTCTTTTAACGGATATTAGTCTGCTATCTGAGCAATAATATCTAAATAAAAAAAAATAAAAATTATTTGTCCTTGCCGTAAATAGAAAAAGAAAAAAAAGCAGCACATTGATAAGAGGCAAATTCTCTTCATCCCAATAAATCCTGCAGGATTGACATACACTAAAACAGATAATGAACAGTAGTAATTAAAGAGTATATTGATTAATGAAAATTTAAAGTAAGCAGTAGGCAGACAACCGCCTGATAGATATCTGGAAATTATTGTACAAATTGTACACTTTAACAACGAAATCAAGGAACCAGGATGCTTAAGCCGTGTAAATTGTGCTCTCCATTCAACCAGAATTTTATAAACTTAAAATGCTTATACATAAAACTGTTCATAAAAAGTACACGTGAGACACCGCATATTTTCCTACTTGTAATAGATATTTTGTGATGTTTAGTAAAACATATAACTCTGCGCTTCTTGCTGGCAGCTTATCTCTGAAAAAACTGAATACGAATTTCATTTACAAGTATATTTATTCCCATCGATAACTTTAGGTGGAATCGAATATTTTCAGCAAATCTAATGCGATTTTCTTAATGATAATAATAAAAGATTAATTTTTCTGGATTTTTCTCCAGAGAAATTCAAAATATACAAGGGGTGGAAAAAATAATGGAAACACCTGATATGAAAGTAGTAGTTATTTTGTAATGGCTGAATGACGTATTTATGAACAGTGATGATTGTTTGTTTTGTTTCTTACAGGTAGTACAATGAAGGAAAGCTGATGCTTATTTAGAGGTAATATCAAAAGATTTATGAAGAAAATGACCGACCTGTCTGAATTCCAAAGAAGTCAAATTGTTTGTACACGTTTATCAGGTACATTGGTAACTAAAGCTGTTGATTTGTTTAATGTCGTGAGCAATTTTATCGTATCGAAAGTGATGTCTGCATTCACAAACTATGGAAAACAAAGTGTCAGAGGACGAAAATCGAAGCTGACTGAAAGAGAACGTGGACACTGAAAAGGTTTAATGCCACAAAACATTAAAATGTCGTTTCAAAAATAACTGCAGAACTTAATGTGAGCCTCAGAAATCCAGTTTCTATTCATAAAAAGAAATTTATAACAGAGCTGCTATTCAAAGTCACTCATTACGGATGGTAATCTAGAAAGATGATGCAATGGTGTAAGGAGTACTGACACTGGACACTTGATTACTGGAAACGTCATATTTTCAAGTGTCAATGAATAAACATTAATAATTTTTCCAACATGTTTGGCGAATGCCAAAGGAAGCGCATCATCTAGACTGTCTTGTGCCAACCGTCAAACATGGGGAGGATGAAGAATGGTTTGGGAAGGAATATCTTGGTATTGGTCAGCGTGAAAGACGCCTGGTCAGCGTGAAGAGAAAAAGACAAAACCCTCCAGCACATGAAAGCACGACGAAACAAATGGCCCTCAGTCCCCAGCAGCTTTCACTCTCCTTCTTACGGCAGCGAGAGGATCAGAGTGGAAGCAGAGGGTGCTAAGAATCTCTGGGTACGACCAGGCTGCCATGCACGGAAACTGAACTTGGCCTGTTATAACGTAAGAACACTCATCGGTGAAGACAGGATATTAGAGCTGGAAAAGGAATTGGAAAATGTGAATTGAAATATCATCGGTTTGGCTGAAACAAGAAGAAGAAATGAATCACTTATAAGTTTACCAAGTGGAAATCTACTGTACACCAATGGAAACAGTGAAAGAAGTGAAGGTGGAGTTGGGTTTCTGGTCCATAAAGATTTTAAAAACAACATTTTGGAATTCAAAAATACATCACCAAGAGTGTCAAGACTAATACTCAAGATTTCTAAGAGATACAAGCTAAAGATTATAATGATTTATGCACCAACATCGAGCCATGATGATGAAGAGGTTGAAGAAATGTATACCGAAATTGAGAGTCTTCTAGATGAGCAGAAAACCCACTACACTATAATTATGGGAGACTTCAATGCTAAGGTTGGAAAAAGACAAAACAGCGCAGAAAGGGTAACAATAGGAAATTTTGGAATTGGTGAAAGAAATAAAAGAGGTGAAAGACTTGTGGAATTTGCAGAATCTCAAGGATTGTCAGTAATGAACACTTTTTTCAAGAAAAGGGTGAACAGAAAGTGGACATGGAAGAGTCCAAATGGATTAACTACTAATGAAATCGACTTCATCCTCACTAACAGAAGATATATTGTGAATGATGTTACTGTACTGAATAAGGTAAATGTTGGAAGTGATCACAGAATGGTAAGATGTACACTTGATATAGATGTAGGAAAGGAAAGGAAAAAACTGACTCGAGTAAACAATACAAAAGGTCTTTGAGATAACAGAAGAGGAGAAAAAGCAGTATGTACTGGAACTTAAGAACAAATATGAGCTTCTGTAGACTGCTGAGGACCAAGATATCGACGAGGAATATTACAAATTTTTGAAAGTGATAAAGCCCAAGAAACCTATAGGGAAAAAGAAATTCAAAGAAGAAAAATTAGTCAAGAAACACTTGTTATGATGAACCGAAGACGACAAATGAAAAGCAAGAAAAACACTGACAGGGAGAAAATTGAGTATACTGAGTTATGCAAAGCCATTAGAAAGAGACTCAGAGAGGACATAAGAAGATTTAACACAAGAAAAGTAGAACAAGCATTAAGGGAAAACAAAGGAATTAAATCAGCAGTCATGAGCAGTAATACAGAAAGACAAATGATACTGAAACTGAAGAATAGCGATGGTGTACTTATAAACAGCAGATAAGGCATAATTCAAATAGCAGAAGACTACTATAGAGAATTATACAAGGAGCAGGGGAATGATGCCAGCAGTGGGGAAGATGGATTGCAAAGTAGCAACACATACGACATACCCGATATTCTTCCTGATGAGGTAGAACATGCATTGAAGAAAATGAAGAATCAGAAAGCCCCGGGGGTAGATGAAGTTACTGTAGAGTTGTTAAAATTGGGAGGAAGAGACATAACACAAAAACTGGCAAGGCTCTTCACAAAGTGCATTAGAAAAGGTGTGACACCTAAGCAGTGGAATAATGCAATCATAGTTTTGCTGCATAAGAAAGGAGATACATCAGAAATTGGAAATTATAAAACAATTAGCTTGCTATCCCACATCTACAAGTTGTTCACAAGGGTCATTACTAACAGATTAGAAAGAATACTTGATGAGAATCAACCGAAAGAGCAAGCTGGCTTTAGGACAGGATTCTCAACTATGGATCTCAACTATTACCTTCATGTAATATCACAGCTAATGGAGAAAGCAAATGAATATAAAACACCATTATGCCTGGCATTTGTGGATTATGAAAAGGCATTTGACTCCATACAGCATAAGGCAATGTTTCGGGCACTGGAAAGACAAGGCATTGATACCCCATATATTATGATTTTGAAGAAAATATATGAGAGTGCTACCTCCTTTATTAGACTAGACAAAGACAGTAGGAAATTTAAAATTGAAAAAGGAGTTCGACAAGGAGACACAATATCTCCGAAGCTGTTTACTGCTGCCCTTGAGGAAGCTTTCAGAAGATCAGACTGGTCGCAGAAAGGAGTCAATGTGAACGGAGAGTACCTAAACCATTTACGATTTGCAGATGACATTGTGGTCATAAGCCACGATCCCAACGAATTAGAGGAAAATCTTAATCAGTTATGCACAGCTAGTAAGGATTTTGGACTAAAGATGAATATGGCTAAAACAAAAGTAATGATGAACAAGTATGCCACAGAAAGGGAAATAATGATTGAAGGAGCAGTAATTGAAAAGGTGGAGTCATATACTTATCTGGGACAAGTTATTAGCTGTAATAATGATAAATGGCTGGAAGTCAAGAGAAGAATAAATTTTGGATGGATACCATTCAGGAAATATAGTCACATACTGAAGAGCAATATCCCAGTTTGTCTGGAACGTAAAATAATGAACCAATATATACTCCCCACCATGACTTATGGAAGTGAAACTTGGGCACTCACCAAAAGAATGGAAGAGAAGCTGAGAACTACACAGCGAAGAATGGAACGAATCATACTGGGAATCATACTGTTAGATAAGAAGAGAAACTCATGGATTAGGCAACAAACTCAAGTAAAGGACATTCTTATCAAAACTAAAGAACTAAAATGGTCCTGGGCAGGACACATAGCTCGAAGACATGATGACAGATGGACTAAGAAAGTAACAGAATGGTATCCAAGAGGAGCTAGAAGAAAACCTGGAAGACAAAGGCGGAGATGGATAGATGAAATTCATGAGTTTGTGGGTAGTAAATGGATGGCCAATGCTCAAAACAGAAGGAACAGGAAAGTTGCTGGAGAGGCCTTCATCCTGCAGTGGATTGAAAATGGCTGCTGCTGATGATGATGATCTTGGTATTCTTAGGTCCTATCATTATCCTGAACGGGCGAATTAATTCCACTAATTACTGTGATATTCTGAGTAACCATGTTCATCCCATGATGCAGACATTGTTCCTACAGACTATGGCATGTTTCAAGATGACATGCTCTAATACACAGTCAGATTAGTCCAATATTGGATTGAGGAACATCAAACTGAGATTAGGTATCTCCCATGGTCCACACAATCACCACATTTAAACGTCATTGAGCCACTGTAGCCATATTTGGAGAGGAGAGTGAGAAGCAGATCTCCTCCACATTCATTACTCAAGGAGCTTGAAACGTTCCTCCATTAAGAATGGTCCAATATTCCTCTTAAGTTTTCTAGGTTTCTGTAATTCAATTCCACGTAGAATACAAACTGGTTTAGAAGCAAACGGTGGCCCAACACCATATTTAGAGTATGCTTGTGACACATCACATGTTTCCATTGTTTTGTCCGCCCCTTGTATAAGCTAATTAACAATTTAAGTGATTTTTTCTGTTTAATTCATAAATGATAAAATGGAATTGGAATTTATTTAGCTTTTGCGGAATCTGATTTTGACACGTTTGTCTTCGTAAACATCAGTTTATTGACAGATTCAAGTACCATACCTAGTTTTAATTTGAAGTTTATTTGCGAGGGGATTTAAGAATAGCATCCAGTTTTTAGGCTTCTAACATTGTTCATTTTTCATTTAAATTTAATCTGTAAATCCAATACTATTCTCGGTTACATTCACCCTACGAACCCATTCTTCGATTTGATATGTAAAAATATCTGAAACTGTTTAACTTGATGATAACTTCATGCAAAAGGAATAATATTATAGGAGAAAAGCTCATAAATTTTGGATAATATTTTCGATTGAACACTAGCTGGGAAGGCAGTTAAATAGGCCGGTTCCCTCACAACAGGAAAGAAAACAATAGGGACAGCAATGTGTTATAGCCGGGCAGCGCTCCCTCTCACTTTGTCTGACAAAGCGTGGAATGCACAGGTGGAGTGAAATGCGAATGTGTTCCATTTGATTTTCATTTGTTTGGGATGCAAGTTCAAGAATGATGCTGAAGTTCAAAACGCGGTTCATGACTGTCCACACTATTTGTTATACGCTTTCTTTCTCTGATGGGGTCAAAAAGCTTTTCAGCAGAGTAAGTGTGTAGAGGTAGAAGGTAATTATACTGAAATATGGTATTCCCACGATTTTGGAACAGAATGTTTTTAATACTGAAAATCCCCTTGTTTTAATGATCTACGTTAAGTTTTAATTCGCATAAATAAAGTAAAAACTTGAGTTTTCAGTTGCAATTCTCAATACACTAAGAATCGCTCTTGGTGTGTCCAAGTGCTACTTCCATTTTATATCTTTAGGCTTTAAATCAAAAACACAGGCAGAGTTACAGCTGAAAATTAAAAATCACTGCTGGTGAAAAATCACTTCGCTGTTTAATTTATAAATAAGTGAAGTCGACACAATAGACGTGTTCTCTGAATGTCGCAGATACTTTTTATGTTGTTTGCGCAGAGCTGACCTTCATTACGGACTCGTGTACAAACGCATTTAACTAACTACACTTATTTGCATTCAGGTTGTTGAATTTTCTTTTTCATATCACACTCAGCAATTTGCAGTATTAGGCTTGCTACTTTCTATACGCAGAGCAGAATGATACAATTTTTATTATTACAAAATAAAACTTGTAGTGGTAAATTTACGCCGTGTCCACGCTTCAATATTATGCTTAAAATTTGAATATTTAAATATGACTTCTGTAATGCGCTGTGCTATGAAAATATCAGCGAATGCTGCCAAAATAGTAAACGATATTCCTAACAACCTAGCACGGGAATATAGTAAGATTCCCAGCGGACGTAGCAGCCTCGAGACCAGACTAGTGTCGGATTATCAGCCCACATATTGCATAATTTATAAATAGTGTATTTTATGTATATTATCTAATATACATAAAAATAACACATTTTATTTCGCCTGACAAAGTCTAATGAACTAAAAAATCATTATATATATAAAAATCTTTATAAGGTACCACAATAATCGATAAGCTACATAATTTTAAATAGCAAAATACGGAATGTTATTAACTTGATATATTGTGTTAAGAATAACTATTAACTTAAATACATTTAGGGAAAAGGCCTTCATACAGAACATCATACTGGTAGACCAACCAACAGCTCAATTTTTGTACGTTACTGCGAGCAAACTAAGTTTTCTATGAAATGCAGAAAACACGAGTTACCTTGAGTACTATCCACTTTAAATATAAAGCGCTGCTTTTTATTTGAAATGAATGCCATTACCCGCATTTCCTTGGGTTATGACAATCTATGTTAGAAGCAATTTTTTAAGGCATTGTACAATACTAAAAGCAAGTTCAGAATTGTCCAACGTGCTATAAGACAGTTTGCTGATGTACCATCACAATATTAGATTTATTTATTTAGCAAAAGCGCATTACAGGCAGAAGACCCAGTTACAATGTGCATCATTTTAACAGTTTCAAAATGCATTTGAGCACTGTTAAAATGATGCAAAATGGTGAACTGTCAAATTGCGTTTACATTAACAAATTTTAAATTTAATAACATAACTTTTTTATAATTATACATTCCTAAAGTTTGATTTTTTTAAAAAAAATTAGTAATTAGTAATAATATAATATAAAACTTATTATATTCCCAGCCCGCATAAAGGGTGAGGGTTGGCGTCAGGAAGGGCATCCGGCCGTAAAAATTGCATGCCAAAACAATAAAAAAAACGCTGACCCCATATAATAATGGGAAAAGGCGAGGATAAAAAAAAAAAAAAAATAATATAAAACTTATTATAATGCGAAGCAATTTACGTTCCATATTTATGTAAATACAATGATTATGGTAGAATTGTGGATGGCTCTTTGCACCCTCTAAATCCGCTATTATTTCTAGAAGAATTTTCCTAGATTCCAGCAGAGATTCTTTTCGTTCATTCTGATACCGGATCAGGACTGCTACTACTTTTTTTTCAACTTCAACGTGGTCACCGAGAATAGTGAACGGAGATGAGGTAGGAGGGGGCACATTAGTGGAAGGAATTGGAGTAGAAGGTAGTGGAAGCAAAGTCGATAACGATCAGTTAGAGCCTTTTCATTTTACAAGAAACCTGATTTCTTCACACGTACAGTAAGTCCATACAGTTACATAAATTCATGCTTTTAATTTAATTCATTATTCTTCCTTTTAACGAGATGAAACCATTTAATACCTAATTCGTTGTACCTTACTCCCCCCCCCCATTTCCTTTTGAATAATTTGAATTTTAGTGATTTTTTAAATTATAAATTAAATAAATACATTTTCTGTTTATACTCCACGACAATCGCATGGTCAGAGAAGTTCACAAGATAGAGAGAATACTAGAAACAGCACCGTATTTGGTAGTTACGCAGGCTCGAATCACGGTCACTCAAAAGCACGTGTACTTAAGTATCCGCGCGTCTGACTGTTCGTGTAATGCGACTTGTCCAAGGAGCTGCGTGCGTTTTTGTGTTTATTGTGCACTGCTATAATTTAAACTTTAAAGAAATTATCAATGGCACCCTATAGTTTAGTTTAATGCGTATAATTTCAGAATCAATACGTTTCCAATAAATCCATCCCTCTCTGCACGAGCTTAAAATGATTTAAAATCCCTACAGTTGGCAACATCGTAAGAATGCATGTGTGCTGCCCTCTACTAGATAAAGATGAAAATATTATTTACTCGATAATAAATGGCATTTCAGAGTAATGAAAAATAAAACTAGATGCAATAGAAGTTCTTAACGATATACGTAGTAAATGTTAACCAAGTAAAAATAAATAAAATGCGCTTTACTTATCCACATGAATTTGAATGCACTGACGTTTTAGGATATTGCATTATAATTAAATCATTAAATTTTACGTGTATCGAGATCAGTGCATATTGTAGCGCATTCGTTATTAATAAGGGTGTATATTCATAAAGTTAATTTCGTTCTAAAATATCACATGATGATATGCAGCGATATATACCATTAATATCTGATAAAGAAATTATCTTTTCGGAAAAGCAAGCCATAATTTAAATTGCTATAATTATTGTTAATAATTATAGAAATTTTAATTAGCTATAATTATTAAATTTGACTATAATTATTGACAAAATACTATTAATAGAATTATCAACCAAAAATATCTAAAAATAGTTGCTTCATTTTATACTCAAGTATGATATGAATTACAAATTAAACGGCTATACTGCTGCCAATTGTGCAATGTTAACAAAAATAAATAATGAGAGGAATTATACCTTTTAATACTGTGAATTATTAAAACATCCTCATTAGTCATGGAACAGCTCTTGTGATAAGAGAATCTTCTTTCAACGCTTCTGTGAATAAATAAATTAAAAAAAAACCGCTTTTATAAAAGCTGGAGGAAAATTATGCATTTTGTCTAAGGGCATTCAGACAGCAAATATATTTCTACATATTTACAAAGATAAAGTTAGAAGATTTATTTAAGTAACAATAGCTGAATAGAGAAATAAACTAAAGTGATACACTTCCAACTGAATGGTCATAAAAAAATTGCAGTCACGCGGGGTTCTTCGGATCCTAGTCAAGATGCAGTTCTGTTCAATAATAAACGTGCACTCACATAAGGGAAAAGAACTGGCTACTGCTCCACAGAAGAGCGAATTTCTCGTACTATTGCAGATTTAGTTTTTCTCAGTCATGACTAACATTCACACTTCAATCGAAGAACAGCTATCAACCGAAATATGACTGATTTCTTTCGACTACAGTATGGATGGCCATCATCGCTTGCAAAAAGCATTACCTGCTGAATTGCATTTCACGGGGATATATCAGAATTACCTCACATAGCGATTTCCACTCAGGTATGTTATTTTCAACTTAACAGTTTTTATGGCGAAGAAAGATATAATTAAATACGAAATATGCAGAACCAACCGATGGCAAGGAGGTTTCGAAACTTCACTACTTCCTGTTTCCGTAATAATTATTCAGTTTTATGCTCAAGAGAATTTAATAGAATTTTTGCAGCAACCTTTAATAAAAACGGAGACTACGGCATTACTCGTGACTGAACTAGTAATTCAACAGTTACCCTGCTGTAATGAGACATACTTTAATGCAGATTTCTCGCTAAACTTGTCCTCTTCAGTGCCCAGATATTCCAGGGTGATTTCATCGAGCAGGATGAAACGAATTAGGCATTGCTGCGATGCCTAATTCGTCGATGGAAAAGAAAAAGAGAATAAATTTGAGCAGAGCTTCGATGTTATTTCTAAAATTAGAATTCTTTTGTTTACGTTAAACTCTTAAGTGTATAGAGTTATAAAATGATTTATTGCAAAGCACAGATTGAATGTTTAATGCAGTCGCCGAGTAACTTACTTTTTTTTAAAATAGGGACAATAAGGTTCGTTTCTTCGATGTACACTAGTATTTCTCAACTGGAAGTACGTGGAGAAGGCAGAGTTGTTAAAATTCGTGTTTACCTTCCTCTTTATTATTCTGTATGGTAATACTTCATTTGAGTATATTCACTACAGCAGAATATTAGAGAAGCTCTCTGTTTATAAATTTATTTTATTAATAGATGCCTCGTATGGTGGTTAATGGCCGATATGGTGTTTATATTTTAATTACTTACCATTTCGTGAACCCGTTTTTCTTTTTTATATTTTCTGGGATGTAACTGACTTCTTGATTTCACTTTAATATTAAGAAGCAATCAGATTTGAATTCCTTGCAGTCATTAGAACTGTTTCAAAATAATTCTCTGGGACTGCGACTTAAATTTTAAAATTCTATACAATCTTTGCTTTCTTGTACTTCATGGCATCTCAGTTCCTCTTCGCGGTAATGTTAGGATTTAGGCGAAGACAGCACATCCATTTGAAACCTAGTGAAATGTGATGCGATGTGAATAAAATTTGCTTTGACAATGAGAATGTCCTTACACACTAGGCTCGAATGTCTCAGATTACGCTAAGAGGTTGCACTATTCATAAGCGATACTCTCCTGTTGAGAGCATTTGGATGTTTCCAATTTTCGTATGAAAAAGCCACGAAAGTTCTTTTCCAATCGACTGCAAGTATTTCTCAAATTGAAATGTAACTAAATAATCTATAATTGATGCAAGCAGATTCAGCAGTCAATTGATATCCATCACAGTCTAAAGGGGTTAACTAGTTATGAGAACACAAACATGTATTTAGTGATATAAATAAGGAAATTATGAGTTATGATAAAGGAACGTTACATGTCATATAAAACAGGCAAAATAGATATTTACATTAAAATTACTTGTAATTACACAAAACATAAGTCCAAATCGATAATACTCCCATAACATACGAGTATAATGCTGGACCGAGCTAACCAGTTGCACATACTAAGCGTAGACGAGATTTTCCACTTTAAATGCGAATTAAATGTTGGAGTCCATAAGTCACCATTAGTTTTTCTCATAACGGCTTGTACCACTATTTATGGCATCAGTTAGGATGCAAGAAGCATTATGGACAAGTTTAGCGGGCAACAGTTTTACAGCCTGTGGTGTACCTCCAGAAAGTATATTTTGGTGAGCACTATTTCAGCAACGATTACCATCACTACAATCAGAGGGTATATATATATATAAACAACATCTGGTATTCTTATCAGATGCTCTGAGACATTTACGTATTGTGCATGACGGGAACTTGCACTGCATTTAGCCGTCTATATGTAGATTGGGCTGCAATTTTTGCCATATCCACTTTAGTTGATATTTTCCAATATTTGAAAGGCTGGTAGTGACTGCACAGGCGTGAATCTCTCTCTCTCTGATTAAGTCTATATAACCTTGGCGGCAGTATTGAGATTGACCTTAAGTCAGAGGTGCGTCGGGTGTGGAGATTACAGACATTTGGGGATGAAATGACACCAGTTAGCAGCTTGGTGGAAGTTGTAAGCCTTCCACTAATTACAGTGGTTGGTAGCCTCTATCTGTTCCGCAATTTGGGCAGTTCGTACTTGTGGTGAAATTTGATGTTTATGAAGGTACACTTGATTACTCTTCGGAAATAGATGTTTTCTTTACTCGGAGACAGGGGCCCCGTTAACGCTGCGGCCAAACCGGGGCCTCATTTTCAGTACGTGTATAATAGTTTGTTGTTTGTTTGTTTGTTATTTGGTTTTTAGGAGCATTAGCAACTAAGGCCATATTGCTCCGGAAAAATATGCGGTGGTCATTCCCTTGACCTTTCCGCATCCTCCTTATTTGGTGGTGACGGATTCGAACCCCGGTCTAATCAAGAAGCGTGTGCTCCTTCCCACCTGGCTACGGAGGCGCCCAGTACGTGTATAAATATTTTGTGAAGTAGTGATAAAAATTTCTAATAATAAACCAAGAAAACGTGTAATATAAAAGCATACTTAAACTTAACAACTTGTTAAATTTTATTCTTATAATTTTTTTTCTTGTTACTTTATTTTTCAAGTCAAAAAACATAAAACATTTTTGACCTCTTATTTTACATTTTTATGAAGGAATTATTATACACAATATAAATATAAAAACCTACGTAGTTTTTTTATTTTTATTAAAGTTGTTTTTATTAAAGTCGATACCGACTTTAATAAAAACAACATAGGCCTGAAGTGAATTGGTGCTTTTGGGAATTGAAAAATACTCCATATTTTCTTCCAGCCGGTAGCGAAAATCAAACTCAGGTCTTTTCCACACTAGTAAAAAGCAGTGATGCTTGGCAAACCCTACTTTGTTCCGAACAGGCTTTATTTTTGATAATCCGGTCCCTGTATTTTAAGATTCAATACTTAATGCTAATAATAATATTACGTGTGTTTTAAGAGCCAAAGCAACTAAGGCTACGATGTGGCAGTATATTATTTCTGTAAACTGCGTGTATCCTGTGATCGATTTGTCTATTTTCTGGACGAAAAACTCAATTTATGGAATAGAAACCTCGCATGAGACCAACTAAGTCGGCCATGTTGTGTAAGAAGCAATTTTTATTGAAGATTTTCCATTTTTGAATAAACGAAAAACCTTCAATAAAAATAACTCGCGTCATTGACGGGTTCGAACAAAAACTTTTTACACCCGGTGCTACTGCGAGGTCTGGAAATAACTATTAAGTCCTCTGGTTTTAAGAACAAGTGGAGATACGCTGTGCCGAATAAATAAAAGGTCTAGATAAAAGTGGTATAGAAGCCTTTCAAAAATCTTCGGATCTCTTTCTGCAAAAACCACAGGAGGCTCGACTGAGATAAATTTGGAATGACAGGAAGAGATTTTCAAAGTCTGTCAATGCAAGAGTTTGAGAAGCAACAGTATGCTAGTAGGTCAGGTTGATCTGTCGATAACTATTAAAAGAATCGTTTGAATGCACAAGAGGCGGAACTAAGAAAAGTAATTTTCTTTTGACCTTTTGATATACAATTTATTATTTTTTCCAGTTGCTAACTGTGTTAGTGTTTTATTTTTTTCCCTTAATATTCTTTTTTTTCATATTGGTAAAATAAGGTTTGAATAAATAGAAAACCCCCCCAAGTTTCTTAAACTTCAATAATCACGTGTTTATACATAAAATAAAGACAATGTACTCAAACCTTATTTATGCACGTATGAAGAATTATATATATATATATATATATATATATTTTTTTTTTTTTTTTATTTTTTTTTAATTAGGATTATTTTTATACTTCACCACTTCGTCATTATTGTGGAGGAAAAGACATGGTGGAAGAATTTTTGACATTCTGTTTCGAAAATTTCACAATTTTTGCGCAAATTACGAAAAATTCAAAGTCAATCAAAACGAGGTTTTCAGGAATGAATAAACTATAGCGCACTAGATTCTATAGTCATAACAAGGTGCGTATTTAATTATTCAACGCAAATTGCTGCACGCAGCTGGAAACACCTAATCGAGTCATATCTGCTGGAAGCTAGTTTATTCGATTTTTTTAAAATTCCGTTAAACAAATTAGAATTTTATGATAAAAATTCATATTAGATAAATATAGGAGAACAAATGTCGCAAGATAGTCTAGAATGTATTTGTGTTTGCAAGCCCTGGCAGACAGGAGGGACTTAATGATGAAAGCAGTGTTGGTTAACTGAAGCCTTTTTGGAGAAATTTTTATCAGCATGGCCTGCTCTCGTAGGTTGAAGAAGCTTATTTTGTAGATGGAATAAATTTGAACAAAAGTGGTGGAAATGCCTTTGCCAATACCTGAGGGGCCCTTAGGAGTCAGAGGGAACTGCTAGTTGGGGATAGAATAAGCATTATACATATTGGTTTGATGATAGAGGGTTAAAGTAACGCTAGCACATATCGCAAGGAATCCAGGGAGTCTTCTGATATTGAATGTGTTCTGAGGTTTTGATGTTTAAAGTGAAGGGGAGGCTAATACCACGCAACAGAATTTCATATTTTCAAAGGATGTGTTAATGTTTTTCACAGCCGCGAGGGTGCATAAGTACTCGTGCTTTGAGTGACCGGGAATTCAAGCCCGTGTCTGCTAACTACAGTGCTGTTTCTCGTATTCTCTGTATCTTATCACGCTAGTAGTGAATAGAAGAACGCTGGATTCTACCCAGCGATCCATCCTCCGCGCCATAACCCGCGCCTGCAGTACAGTGAGTACTCCAGCCTTACAAGTAATAGCAGGAACGCTCCCATTAGACCTAGAAATCGTTAGAACTGGTATGCTCTATTACCTTTCCAAAGGAGTCCCAGTTACCTTCCTGAATTTTACAACTGATCCCACTAATAATAGGAAGGCAGAAAAAGTACGCTTAAAGAACCACCTGCAACAGGAGTGGCAAAACAGATGGGCTGGTACTACCAAAGGAGAGATCACCCGCAAGTTTTTTTCCACACACAAATACAGTATACCCGAAATCACCATCGTGGTTTTTCCCAGGATTTCATACAACGTACTTAATAACAGGGCGTGGCCCCTTCAATGCAAAGCTCGCTGGCTTCAGACTCACAGACAACCCACATTGCACTTGTGGAGAAATAGAAGACTGGAACCATCTTATGTTTGACTGTCCCATATATGAAGACCTAAGATGTATTCTAATTGCAAAAGTGAGATATCTTCCAAGAGGACAAGAATTTCTCCTCCTTGAATCCGAAGAGGATTATAAAGCATTGTCACGATTCGCCCAGGACCTCTTCGCGAGAAGAAGGGAGCAAATTGCCATACACTGAGGAAAAGAGGAAATGCCACTCAACCATGACAACGCAAAGAAAAACTTATCACCAACCAGCATTTCTCCTCTTTAAATGAAAGAAGATTAAAACCGAAAAACTTGATGATAGACTGCAAGCACAACCTCAACAACCTGAACTGCAAATACAGGGCTTGTCCCAGGAATGACCTACAACTCTAGAAGTTGACATCTCTTTAGAAGAAGTAGAACTCAAATAGAAGACCTACCATGGACTTGACCTCATTGCAGCTCTGCTGCCAACGCCACAGGCTATACCTGTGCTCTCTTGCACGGTACTTTCTTTCCACTTCCCTGGGGAGGAAAGGAGCTGGTTTCACTGTCTTTTCCCCTCCTCGCCCTCCATTTCCTCCTGGTGGGACATGGGCCTGCCCCACTGACCACAGGGGTCACCTCCTCTATCGACCCCTTACTTCCTATTTCCTCCCCCCAGCCTTCAGTCTCTCCCCTACTCTGTTCACTTTCAAAGCGTAACCCCACATAGTCTAAATTTAAATCTTTGACCTGGGGTCACCTTCCCTATTGGCTCCATATTTCTGGCTTTCCCCCCCCTGTCTTCAGTCTCCCCTCTACTTTGCCTAAACACTAGCGAATGCCCCATATGATGTCAAAATTTAAAAAAAAAAAAATGTCAATATTCCAAATGCATACGAAAACCCCTTTCGGCCTACCTTTCAGCGAGTATTTTTTTTTTTTTAATAGGTCCTTGCCACTGAAATCTCAGGAAATTAGGTGGCAGGACCTGCCAGAGTGAAAACTTAAAATTACTGGGTACCTGGTCTGCCTCCACGAGGCATAGTGTGGACAACGTTGGGCCCCAGCAGGGGTCTAGCGGCTAAATGGCCAAAAGAACAACGAAACAACACTACACTTACAAAACCCATACACTTTAAAACTCTGGCCTTCCCAGTGAACTGGTACACCTACAACGAAAGCAACGCGGAGATGGGGGAAACCCCTGGTGCCGTTAGACACGAACACACTATACACTACATACACTATCTTATGAACTCCTATGACCGTGCCTGAGTATAAAAGAAAATTTTAAGCAATGCAAGAACACTTAGTCTGAATTAGCCAAGAACGGTATCATTAAAAGGAGCGAGTTTTAAATTCTGATTAGGAAAGCTAACAGAAAGTTCATTTGACCGAGAAATAGGCGGTGATGAGTTACGCTATGGAATTTATAATATGGTTCGGAAAGATAAGCAAAAGAAACGGTAGGAGGTCACGCTCATTGTCAAAGGCATCCTAAGTGCAACAAAAAAAACGTACACTATAAGGCTCTGAGAGGGGAAAATGAATGAATCAAGGTGGAATTGGTACGGTTAAAAATGATGCTAGAATTAGGGGACATAAATTCAATTTATGGAGAGTAGAATGGATTGTAAGAATCTTTTTTTAGCCACCATGTTGTAAATCACTAGAACAAGTTTCCTTAATGATTAGTTAAGGCTACCAGTTTCGGAAAATTCAAAGATCAGTTGAATAGGCAACTGGTGAATAGAAACACGTAAGGCTTTTATTTATTATTATTATTTAATTTATTTTACTGATGTACTAAGATTTTTAAATCAAATTTATTAATAAAATTTCTTGCAAACACTTTTTTCCTAAATAGCGTTAACATATTTGTTTGTAAAACATGGTTAGAATAAATGGAAAACCTCCAAACTTAGGCTTCAATAATTACATTGGTTCACAAAGGAAAATGATAATATACTCAAAGAGAGACTGCATCTAAGTGAGAAAAGGTGCTCGACTTTATTAAACAAAGGTCTAGGGGTTCCTTGCACCAGATGACAAATACCTACTAGCGTCTTGTTTCTCTAGCCTTAAATTGATGAGGATATTCTGAAAAGTCCATCAATGCACCCTCGTATAAATAAAACGAATAGAGCATTTTCGTTTTCTTAAGGCTCTTAATAGTAAAGAGCTTTGAAACTCAAGGTTTAAAGCCAGTGTCAAAAACGTAGCACCACCCTCCATATTTAAGCATTACATATACGTTACGCATTGAAACCTCCAGGCTGGCCTTATGGTAGTCATCCAATGAACCATGAAAATTGTGAATTACATTCGTGGGAATGCTATGAATTCAAAAATCTTCATAGTTCCATGGGCAGAGGTGAGCCTTATTCTTCAGTTTTCCTTTTTTTACCTAGAAAAGGATTGGTTTTTCCGTAGTAACGAAAAACTGCGTTTTGGAGGTCAGTGATATGTTTGCGCAGTTATTGAAGTAGATCATTCAGCAAGGAGAAAACGAATTTCTTGGAAATTGCTAGTTTATTTTGGAGTTTATATATTTTATGGATTGGATTTCGATAGGGTTAAATTTATCGGTTCATCGCTTCAGTCTAAGCTGATATATCTTTGTTGTAACCGACAAGGATGAGCATGGAATGTATAGGAGCTTTTTAATTAAGGTTGACTTTATCGGAATAACTTTGATTTTGCGTTGCCTTTAAAAGTTCATTATTGCGATATCGGTTTGTTGTCGAGGTGTGGATATTTCTAGATTTTCTCTTGAGAAAATCCACACCTCACCTCACCTCGAATTCGGGGCCTTCTTTCTACTGCACAGAAGAACAGGGAGTATAACCGCTGGCTAACCATGGCTACATATCAGTGCCCTTATCAGGTCAAACTTTTTATGATATTCTAATTTCGGTTCTTCCCCTCCCTCAGTGACACAACGCAGCCTTAACAGTGTGCTTCCCATTTACCACTCTCATAAAGGAATTGAAATACGGTTGTAGTTACTAATTACCAAGAATTCAAGCAATCGGCCCATACAATACAGTTTCTTTTACTTTTTTTTTATATTAAAAATCTAATCCAAATTAAGTTCACTTCTTTTATTTACCTCATGTGTTATTTATTCTCTATTTGCATAAAGGGCGGACACCCTACTTAAAATATATAGCAAAAGATTGTTTCAGACTGATTTTCAAAGCTGTTTTTCATTGCATTGAATAATAAATTCGACTCCTTGCACAGCAATACAACTAAAAGTATTTTTTCTTTGATAATAAATAATTTTAAAACGTACTGATGAATTTTCTGTCCTATTAAAAATAAACCACAGAATGCTTTAAATAATGAATTAATATAAGAACTAAAACTGGCCATTCAAAACCCATTTTCCATAATAAGCACCAAATGTTGCTAAATGCAATGGAATATTTATAAAACCATATATTCGGGGCAGAACGTGCAGCTAAGTCTAGTAAAGGAGAAATAAAATTCATGCACGTGGTAGTGTTTTTTTTTTTTTTTTTTCACTAGTCAAAGTCCTGTCACGCAAATCAAAAACGACACCATTATACGTTCACGTGAGGTCACCTTTTCGGAAACTATTATTTTCTTTTCTACCGCTGTACTTCTAAATGGTGAAAGTTGTTCAAGTAGTAAAATAAAATTTGTACTAATACAGTATTGTCGTTTGATCGTTTGATGAATGATTTCTATGAAAAGCTGGCAAAAAAGGTATGAATGGCTTCCAGATAACTCTAAAATTAGAACCGATTTTTTTTTCAGAAAAATGGAAAAAAATTCTCTAAAAGAAAAACTGATATAACTAAAATAAAATAAATAAATATTGTAATCTATAATATCATTTCGGAGAAAGGGAAGAAACCGCTGTTCTTCGAAAATGTTGGAATGGAATCATTTTTGAGAGATGCTCGGCAAGTATTACGAGCCTTCATAGTCGTTACGTCTGCAGTTGGAAATTCTGAGAAGTAACATAACTTCCTGGAGCGAACAATTTAACATCATTTTCATGTCATAATCGATCGCAGATATCACAAACAGCTCCAAATATATTTTCAGAAATTGTCGTTCAAATTCTTCATAGGAGTTACGGTCATGTTCGATGTTCTTCTAAATAATTTCATGTTGACTACTGTTGAAGCCAGTGGAGAATCTACAACAGCGACTGAGCTGAAATATGATTTTATTTCTTTTTGGATGATGTAACCGAAGCTGGTTGTTGCAGTATACTCTGTCTAGCTGGATCAGGAATCAATTGAAATCAATCGAAATCTTCAGGAAGTTCTCGAATATAATTTCTTCATGGTGAGGTCCAGTTTCTTGACGAGAAGTCGGTGTGAAAGGTTGATGTTGATCAAAATCTTGAGAAGCAGATTTTATTAAACTATTTTTTTATCATTCTCCATGTTTTTGAACTCATTCTTTTGTCTTGTCGCCATGGGAGGCTTCTTCGGTGGCTTTGAAGCTTTTATTCTTGCATTCTATCGATTTCACTCAGCTGGAGTTTTAGTCATCTTACAAATATTCATAGGCCCTTAACTGAAATTAGATTTGGTATTTTTACAATTTAATAGTTAGCGAAATCCATTTGTAGGATAGTATAACGCCGCCATAACCAAAAACTAGTGCAAGAAGTGATTGTCTTATTGTTGCGTTCATGAATCAAAACCATTTAATTTTTAAACGGTTTAATCTAACAGTCACCAAAGTTATGAAAGATGTAACGTTTTATGCTTACGCCCGCCACTTACTAAACCGAATCAATGTTAGTGAGTGAGTTACATCATTAGCGCTATTTATGAAGTGACGTCATTTGCATCATTTAAAATCTAATAGCCACCTAATAGGAAGTGGCGTCATTTGTGTTACCAATTGGTTTTACTTCAGTGCAAAATTGTAGGAGGTGTTGCCATAGACGCTTTCACATAAAAAAAAAAAAAACGTGTGCGTGCGCCGAGCACGCATAGCGGAAGTTAAATGAAACTTCTTTAGAATATTTTGAAACGTTTATTATTTCAATGTTACAGTAGTTTAATAGTTTACAATTGTTTTACAAGTTTATTAAAAAGCTTTTACAGATCTCTGCTTTGTGCTCAATGGAGATGGTTTCGGTGGTTGCAATGCACGCGCTCTATAGACCTATAGTGTACATGCTCTATAGTCTTTTGATATGTTGAATTATAAATATTTTCCGTCGATATTTTTTATGAAATACGGTAGAGAATGACGAAAGAAATATTTTGGTTTTTAAATTTTTAAAATCGGACTGCTAGAGGCTGAGATATAGCGATGTAAAACGTAAATGCGACACGCGTGCGAGTTGCACCGTGGCCGCACTGTAGGGGTACTGATTGCGTCATGCGTCGCTGCTACGTACGGTTGTGTCGTTTCGTGTCGCATTTTCGTGATGATTTTTGTCAATCGATGGATGCAAGGTATTCCCTCAGGAAATGGCATTTATAAGGAATGTATCAAACCCTCCCATTAACAGCCACTGTCCATTACCCGGATTCATCATCCATATGGGACTTAATGTCTGATAAATAACAGAATTGAATCTCATAGTATTTACCGTCTGTTAAATAGTTTTAAAATAACGCAGAGCGCCAAGGAGCCAAGAGTTTTCTATCAGTCTGCCGAGTGTGATAGACAGAAGTAGGGATCATCAGTCAGTCTTACACACTGATGTTCCTACTGAGGAGTAATTAAGTAATTATTGTATTTTACAGTTATTTTATATTTAAACTATATTCTATTCTATTATATATTTTTTTTAATTTTTACATTTATTTTTTTATTTCATAGAACAGCACTTCATTCTTAACAACTTCAGCAGTTATATGTAAACGTTTCAATTTTTACAAACAATCGGATTTAGCAAAGTGGCCTTACCCCATTGTATTTCCTTATGCAGGGATTTTTTATTGCTTTTTAAATTGCCTTCCTCACTGTTCTTAAATTAAGAAATAAAGAGCATCTGCAACCAACCGCACCAGTCAGATTTTACAAAATGGATGACATTCTTTGTATATGACCATATTGCCCTGGGTGTGTCTATGTGTGTGTGTCCACATCTTTTCCTACATAATATTCTGATTTATTATCATTTATGCTTTTCTTATCCACAGTGTAACCTTTAAGACATTCGTTAAAGCCATTCTTCCTCATCTTGTTCATATAAGCCACTTAACAGAATTACAACGAAGTTTAAATTTGGCTTGAAGAGCTAATTTTCCTGTCCTACTTCTTGGAAGCATCCCATGGGAAATGCTATAGTCAAGTAATTAGGGTGGAAGTTTCTGCGCAACTCACGATGGATTACTTCCTGATATCAGTGTATTGTATCGAGGAGAATTATCTTTTTAAACTAATTAATTATTTTTAGTTCTGTGGCCTTCATACTAGAGGATTAGAACTCGTTTTAATGGAATAATTGTGTCATCATTCACTGTCATGTCATCGATAGCTGTGAGCAACTTGCAAACAGTCTTAACTTTTCAAATAATTGTAAAGGGCCAAAGAATTCAAGGCTTGCTGAAACAATTCACAAAAAGCGTTTAAGTTAAACTGCATACTGCAATTAGAATTTAAAATTCACAAAAAGTTTCGGTAGTTCTTTACCAAATTGTAATTATTTAGTGTTATCTTAAATTATTACACTAGAATAACAGCCAAGTCTAGGAATGAAAGATCTACTTTAGCATTGATCAGAGAAGAATTGCAAAAAATCCTTAGGTCTATTACAGTAGAAGGGAGGATACCAATAATTAGCAGCAGTTTTGATGACAAAGTTGCGGAGAATTAATTCAAATAACACATTTGAATATGTACTAGGAACTGGAGGAATGCGCATTAGCGTTTGAAGATAGGCGTTCGTGGTATTAGAAATAATTGGGACTAAATAAACCAGTAGACAGGGATAATCAATTAATTTGAAAATAAACCATATTGCTACTCTACATATTTTGCTATATGGCACCCTCTTCGCCAACGAATCTATTGACTTCTTTTATTTTATGACTTATTTTATAATACTCACCTGCGCGATGAGGGATTATAGAGCTATTTAAAGACGACATCGCTAATTGAAAGGCTGTATTGTAGGGGGGGGGTGGTTAGTGGATGTTAATACTTTCTTTTTTTTTATTATTATTATTTATTTCTTTAATAATAAATCAAGTTAACCTTCCAGGCCCACCTCTTTTAACTTTGTATTTCTCAATAAAATTTTCCCCTTAATTTACCCCCCTCCACGTTAACACCTGACTTGTATACTGCACAGAAGATCACAGATTCTGGGGGAATAATAGTTCGTGTATGTCTCCTCTGGACTGGCTGAGTATTCAGAATGACTCAATACTACACATGATAAACATAGACAAATTTTTTTATTTCACAGTATATACATTAAAGAATTGTATCATACAACATCAATTGGTATAATGTTAATTACTGGTATTATATGTGTGTTAAGATGTAAAATTAATCGCAACTGATATATTATGTCTCTTCGTGTCTTTCTGCCTTTTCTCCTTCTGGTTTAGGTTACATCTCATAAGATTACTTTACTTTCTAACAGTTAAACTTCCCAACTGGAATTACAGCAGTGAGCTTAACACCTCTATGGATATTGTCCTAGATTTATAAATCCCCGCTATAATCTTTCTTTAATTTATCCCTTCCAAAATAATTCAATCTTAATATCTTGTAACGTTTCATGTACATAGACCACCTTTACATCTTAACTTAGAACATACCAGTCTCGAGTACATGTATCTAAATCTTCCTTGCTTTAACTTATCCTTGAGATGAAGTACATACACCTATATCTTATGAACCCTTTCCTTCCTTTTATGCTAGGCAATACCAAATCTACTATCAACTAAATAGACATTTTTCTAAAGTCCTTCCCCTCAAATCTAGCTTAAAATTATTATCTCGTACTTACATAATAACTTAGGGAATCACCCTTTACACAACCTTTTCTCAGTTCAGGGGCGACCATCATCAGGCTCCAACTGGAATTATTCATCGGCAAAGGAACTGCTGCTCATCTACAGGAATTCTCCTACGTTCAGGAACTCGCTCTTCTTTCCATACGGCTATTAAATAAGTTGCTCCGGCCTGCGTTTTGGGCGTCTGATCAGTTCGACGAAACTGGGAAGCATAATAGAATTATCAGGACTCTTCTTACTGCTTTATCAAGAAGCCTGGCTATGTAGCTCTTCCTTATCTTTCTATACCGAGGCTTTTCGATCCTTTTTACTCAGCTCCAGCATATGTGTTTCCATCTTTCATCGGTTATCTCCTTCCTATTTCAACAACTCTTAAACAGCAACTCCCACAACTCATTTCTCTGTCCGCTACTTTCTGGCGATTCTCCCGGCACTTCTCGGGATTTCTTTCCAGCCGCACATCACTCAGGCATCTCCACGGGAACTCTCAAAAACTTCCAAACTGCCAAAACTCACAACTCTCCCACAAAAAAAAACCTTTTCTTCTTCCCTGTCTTCCATCTCCTTTTTGTTTCAGCCGCTCATTCTATTTTGATCCAATCGTCGTTCGTTCTTCATCATCTCATTATTCTCATTCGCTCTCTCCCACTTCTTCCGTTTTTCTTGGCCCTTCCCTCTCCTGGGATAACTTCCTGTTCACGAAATTTCCAGAAACTTCGATGAACTACTGGGCCTCTAGAAATTTCTAGATATTTCCTTGTGATCATTCCCGATTCACTTACCGCTATTAGTCCACTCTGTTTTTTCTCTACCGCTCCTTGAAATTAATAAGTGCTCAAGGAGTCGGTCTGTTTCATCTAGCGGCTAGCCATTTCCACATAGTGTATATCGCATCCAGGGTTTCCTTCACCCTCTTAGTTCTTAAAATCTTCCTCTCAACAAGGGGGAGTCGGTTCCCTTGTTCTTTTCTTCCAAAGAGCTGCTCACTTTCTGTTTATGCGACCATGAACTGGCCTTACGGTGCTCCCTTTGTACTAGTGTTCCAGTGCTCCCATTGTCTTGTGTACCGTCCTGCTACCCCCCGTTGTTACGTTAATCCTCCCCTACTTGACTGTATGGTACAGAGCGATCGCAATCTAAGCTGAAAATCATCCTATGTAAATAATATTATTTAATATATACATATTTTTTTCTTGTTATGTTATAATTTTAATAACATAACATTCGCTAGGATAAGTGTAAGAATTTTGTTCTTACAGTATCACTATTTCAACTTTCGGAATAACATTATACCGCCGGCGATGAACTTCAGCACAGCAAAGTTAGAATGATGGGCTACCATACCAGCTCTACGTGAAGGAAAAAATTTAAAAAGTTAAAATTCCAGCAGCTATCATAAGGGAAACGTTCCTTTAACATTTCACAACATTATACATACATGAAACTTTTGGAAAACTTTTCGGCAACTATTCGAAAAGTTATAACTATTCACATATAACTATTCGTATATTATTTCCACATTAATTCAGTTATAAATAGTTATAACTATTTAATAATTCGTATAACTATTGTTATGACACATAACAATAGTTACGTTTCATAACTATTTCCGAAAAGTGATTTTTCCCCTTTTGTTCTTGTATTTTATGCAGAGTTGACAAAGTGGCTTCTCTGCGTACTGCTGAGTACTGCAGTGTAGTTTCGGCATAATAACGCTATTCTTAAAAGTGGCTTTCCTGTGTTGCTATAGAGCACTGCAGTGTAGCAGCATTTTCAGTATAACAACACTATTCTTAAAGGTGGCTTCCATGTGTTACTATAGAGTACTGCAGTGTAGCATTATTTTCAGCCTTATAAAGCTACTCTTCAAAGGTCGAAGAGCGATAGTATCATTTATTTTATACACTATAAGGTTTTATACTCTGTGTACTCACTAGTGCAGTGACAGCTACGTTTCATGCTAAAAGTTACGGAAGTTGGTAGTAGCAATAGTACAGAAAATTTGCAACACAAGGCCTCAGTGACAAGGTGCAGCTTTCAGTTTGTTCATTTAAGTTAGCAATTCCAAAAGGCAAATAATTCATCAAACCAGGCCACATCATCAAGCAAATGGATTAGAGTTAGTCGAGTTTCCAGTTTGGGATATCCACTGAAAAAGTTAGCTCGAACAGAGGCTAGTGGTGACAAGCTATTCATAACGCGATCTTTCGAGGAAAGATTTCGCATATCGACAGTGAGCTGGCTTTGGCAAGAGGAGCACGTTGGAGGATTTTCACTGAATAACAGATCAGGGTGTGTAAGGAAGGTGAGTCTAATCTCTAACCGAAGAAGGATGACTTCTCCTTTCCTGTTTGAGTGTAAACTAGAAATTCATTTGTGAAGATAGCGTTTTATTTCTTTGTAGTTTGTCGCATGGTTGCTCTCCCACGTTTTTCCCACATTGTAAAGCTTTTATCAAGAATATCAGTCGCAAGACCGCTATTTTTAATCTTCAAGTTCGATCTTTTGCAGCCTTGCTAGCATATCTGTTATCCGGTAGCTCAAATGACTGGGAATTCAACAGAAAATTACTTTCCTTTCACTTGGTGGAATTCTTTGATTTTGTTACTAATGCAATATAATAACGGGAGATCTGTGGATCCCGTGTATGCGTTAAGGCAGTTATCGCAGAGAGAGAGAGAGTCAAAGCAAGTAGATTTAAAGAGGAAAAAAGTCACGTTCCTTGATTTCGTCTAGAGCCGATTTAATCGCTTACAGCTCAGCAGTGAATATGCTGCACCACATGAGGAATGGCTAAACTAGTGTATAAGATGGAAAAATAACAGAATCTCCAGTTGAAGTCTAACTTAGATCGATCTGCATATTTTTCAATCCAGACTGTGTTCTCTACACTATAGGAAGCATGTATTTTCTGAATGGCATTTGGAGGAAGTAGTTTTTTACTCTTTGAACAAGAGAAAATCGCATACAGGGTGGAAGCTATTCCGTTTTGGAAAATATTCTGAGCTTGTTGCATTGGCAGCAATAATATATAGATCTATTTCCTATTTTCCAGGGGTCTCTTATCCTAATCCCATTTGGGTCTTTTTCCTTGGAATTTCGATCAAATTTCTTACAGTTTACTGAATCTAAATCTAATGACCAAATGGTGAAGCCAGGAACATTTATTATCGCTTTCTACATAGTAATTAGCAAATAAAGTATTTCTGTCAACGATGGATACACTTATGTATGCCATTTTTGCAGAACACCTCTTGCTAACCTTGAAACCATGGATCAGTTCAGTAAAGCACTGAGTCGCCATAAGGAGGATATTTTCCAAACAAAAATGCTTCCTGGATGGAAAGTATAAGAAATAGCAACGGTCAAAATCAGAGCAGGAGAATATTTCGTATGCGGCGAAATATCAAAGTAAACTTGGCCTTGCCTTAAAGAAGTCATTCTAGATATCATTAACGTAATCAGAATTGTTCTGGATTAGTTTGCCGTTATAATTAGTAGACGATATAATTTGATATCGTACTGTTATCAGATGTTAACAAGATGAGATGTGGATTCAAGCAAAGAAAACTAAAATTAGATTGAGGCAAATCATATTGATGATAGAAGGTTTCAAGGTAGGACAAGAGCCGAAAGTTATTGAACTTTTATTACTTTGAAAACGGACTGGAGAAATATCATCAGGAGCTGGAGACTTGTTGGTATCAAGTTCAGTATTCTAGTTGATTTCCGCTGAAAAACCAATGAATAAATTCAGTAGGGTTTCTTCACTATGGCAGAAGGTGATTATGTAGAGATTACCCATGCCTAGAATCGGACATTTTCTCTCATTACGAAATCACACATTTCTCATATTAGAGAAAAGGTGAGATTCTAATAGGGTACATTTTTATTTAGATGGCGACACCAATAGGATGTAGAATGGGTAAAGATAAGGATGAAGGAAAGTGGCCAATGTTTACGTAAATGACCAGTAAGCTGTACTATCATTCCTCCTCCTCAGCCATTTCATTGTTGAGGAGGAGGAATAAGATCAAATTCAATTCTCTTCATAGATTGATCATCAGGTGTTCCAAATCAAAATCTCTTCTCTAAACTACACAGTCAGTTGGCATGCACTCATTCTCCTACAAGTAATGTTCATCTAAGCATGCTTACTTAATCGCTACAATTAAAAAGGATTTCATTGTAAATCGTGGTCTCATAAAAAGAAATATAAATTGATTCGGTGATTTAACATAACTGAAATCTTGGTCACATCTAAGTTTCATTGTTATATATCAAACATGGAAATTGCAGTTCAATTTTTCGAATGAAAATATTAATAAAAATCGCCACTACATAATACTGCAAACCAATATCTATTTTAGATATTGGTTCTGCACGATTCTAGCCTTTCTGTGTTCTAAGAGCCGGTGAACGTGTTTGAAACTGTTATTCGACTAGAAGGTCTAGTTATTTAAAATGCCAATCAGAAGGTAATAAAAATCGCTGCTCTCTTTTAATACAATGTCATTAACCCGAATGATGGAAGCAAAAGTATTTTAAAATTATAACAGAATTTGTAGCTGCACCATGAGTTGTTATAGTTGCCCTCACATGAAAACATTTACATGTAATCTGGGGTCTAACTAGAATGATAAATGAATTTAAATAAAATAATAGGTGCCGTCGCCATTACTCATCTCAGTTGCAAAGCAGGAAAATACCACTTAAAGTATTTTATTTCTCTCGAAATACATCCACAGATGCGTGATGCTCTACAACGTTTGTAATACCTTGCAATAAGGTGTAATTCGTAGTCGCCACAATCTATTAAGTGATGGGAGGAATATGTTTCTGTCATATCAGAGGAATTTGCCCTGTAGAAGAGATCACTAGCAGCACTAAATAGTACTTTGCGTGACCAGTCAAGGTAGTTATTTCCTGTTCTCGAAAAGGTCCATGAGTAATATCTCATGGGAACTGAGTGCATGTCACGTAATGGTGTTTCATTTCTGATATCATTTTTACTAACAAAATTACCAAGTAGCTTTGAAGAAATACACTGAAACCAAAATAACTTTGATGGATTTTAAACGAAAAAAAATTACAGCTTCATCAAGAGCAAAAAAATGCTGCCAGAGCGTTTTTATCAAGGTTGTGTGATACAAGCACCCACGTAATACTGTGTAATTTTAGACCATTATAAAATATTTAGTTCCTAATGTGTAAGAATTAAAAAGCATGACTTGAATCTAATACTCTACAAAGAATGGACGGGCTTTTAAAGGTAAAATCTGATGAGTGTAAGAAGCTCTCTTATATTCATCAGATTGTAATCTTGATGAATGTAAGAGAGCTTCTAACATTCATCAAGATTACGATAGGCTATTAAAACTCAGATGTTATTTATCTGTATAATAACAACTTTAAACCACTCTTATTTACTACATCATCAGTTTATATTCCATTTGGAAGTCTCTTCAAATCCTTTGGAGTGAATAGTAATGGAATATTAAATCGACATTTAAAAATATTTCCAAATACGCCACATAAACAAAACAACTAGAACAAAGTTAGCTATTTGGAAGTGGAGAAAACAGCAGAAAGCTTTAAGAAACAACAGTCAGCTTCTTTATTGTTTTATAATATATTTCGAAAAAGAACCTGTTGGTGGAATAATAAAGTGCAACTGCAGAAGATAAATAAACCGGAGTGAAGAACGTTACAAATTATTTTAACAAAAACAGAGCGACAAGAACAACAAAAAATAACTTGCAGGGTACCTAAAAAACATGGAAGTGCTTACTTGTTTTTCTTTTCTTTATTTTTGAAGAACGTTGAAACGGCAAAGGTTGTTTTAATGTCATAAATATTAATTAGAAACGTATTGCATGTGGACCTCGGTAACAAGATACTGAAGCAAACGGAAATAACTTGTTTACAAGCTTCGACTCTTGCGACAGAGATATTAAATAATGACCTTGGAAAAGTATATAAACAGAACTGTATTGACACGCTTCGCAAATATCTAGATGCCAAAGAGTTCATAAAAACGGTCAGTGTAATGGCAAACGACGCAAAATGTATACTAAACATTTAAAATCAGTTATTTAAATATTGGGAGACCATAATGCATCACAATATTTAAGAACTGTGAGATTTCATCTTGGTAACCGTTAGGTTGTTTAAATTTTCGAAAAAGCAACAAACGCCACGAAGCATCGGTGTAATCTATTTTGATACTGTGTGCTGTGTGGTAGATTAAACGCCAAAGCAACTAAGGCTTTGAGTCCTCAATATTTGTGTCCGTTCAATGCGCATTCTTTGACCGGATTGCTGGACAAAAAAACAAACAAAACACAATTTCCGGAATATAAAACCATGCACCCTATCAGGTAGTACGGTTGGTAAAATTGATTTCCTCTGCACACCGGGAGGAAAAAAACCAAGTTCTAATCCCGTCGATGACGTAAGGAATTTGTATGGGTTTTTTTTTACAGCTGAGTTAGCTGGTCTCAGAGGAAGGTCGCAAGGCTTTTTCTCCTGGAAACCGGAGTTTTTGTCCAGAAAATAGGCAAATTAACCACAGAACACTCGCAGTTTACAGGCATAATATATACAGTTCAATATGGCCAACTCATTGATGCGCCAACGAAAACAATGTATTTTATCTATAAACTCTGTCCTTATAACCACTTTCTTGATTTTCGAGATGAAAAAATTGAACTTCCGGGCGAACGGTCCCAGTTCTAGGACCAATTAACTCGTGTACAGTGTTAAAAAATTGATAAAATTCTTCCAGTCGAGACAAAATTCTAACTCAGCCCCTTTTCACGCGGTGTAGAAGGATCCTTTTATGCTGTCCGCGAGTGTTCAAAAAATGCATGAAGATTTGTAGCAGACAGTTCATCAGATTTGGTTCTTCATGGAGTAGCTGGTAGTGTTTGGCGAAAGTCACCAGCAGTGCGATCAAGAAGCACTAATAGAGATTTATGAGACATTGTGTAGTCGCTGCAGACAATGAGCTAGCATTCCTACAGAACCTTTTCTTTGCCAGTATCCTGGAAATGGTAGTAGTCTGATGATTTCATAGATGCCACATTGAAGCGAGAGACGACAATTGAGCGAGCTTTACTTATCACACTAAATATAGTAGCGTAGCAGCAATGGATGATAGTGCCAATAAAAATGCACCAGCATGCATTACCTTTCCAATTAATTTAAAACTTCGTTTATTTATATTAATAAAGTTGTAGTGTTTGCAATAAGCGAAAGAGTTGGTCTTTCTTGACAGCGTAATAGTTTAGTCCCTTGTAGCTCGTCTGGAGACGTCTGAATTCGAATCTCATGAGAAGCTGAAAGAATGTTTAAACATGTCTTTAGTCAGGGCGGTAGTTCGTAGATCTAAAAGTTTATCTCCATGATTTATTTCGGATTTTTCCGCCCCACAATAAGCAAATCGTCCCTTGAGAACATACTAGTGGAAACTTAAAACATTGGAGCAGCACAGCCTAAGAAACATGCAAAAATGAGTAATCAAAGAAGTTTTAGTTTATTTAATTTATGGCGCTTTTCGTTCACTTATAACATTAACATTGACAGTAATTAATATAGGAAATTTTCAATCGAATCATTTATAACAATAACATTTAACTAATATCTCAAATTTTCCAAGCTAATTAATTTAACGCTTTCTTTTACTTATCTCCGTAAATTGGCACTTATGACGCCCCTGTCTTTTTATAAGGTCATGACATTTAATCAATAGTAAATTAGAAAATTTAATAATCCAAGACAACATTTAATGCGTTAAAAATAGCAATGAGATGAAGGCACCTCTATATGAGCTGGCGCCTCTACAGTTCCCTCAGTATGCATGAGGACCCGCCGATAGCACGTGACTGTCGTGCACCGGGTGTAAAGGGCCTGAGTACGAATCCACACGCATCGTATTCCGCTATCGGTATATAGAATGTTTCAAAAATTCTGCATTTAAAGTGGAAACTACCTTTCTCAGCGCATATGTTTTGAAATGTTTTGTTATTAAGTGTATTCAGCTACACCCCTGCCCTGCTGGGCTATTCTCTCTCTCTTTTGTACATGTTCTATGTTAATCTCAACTGAGTTATCTTTAAGGAAACTTTTTGCCAATCGCTTCTGAAATATCAATTCCACTTGTTGACCATGTGGCTTTATATTATCCTCTGTTATATTCATTAGTTGTATGAACTCTCCCCTCAGAACCGTTCAGTAAAATTTCCCAAATGAGAGATAAATATTTTAACTTATAGGTTTCAATTTTAGAAATCTTTATTGTAATAATAATAATGCAAATGAATACACTGCAATGTTACCCTTCGTTTGTTATTTGTTATTTGGTTTTTAGGAGCATTAGCAACTAAGGCCATATTGCTCTGGGAATATGTAGTGGTCACTCCCTGACCTTTCCGCATCATCCGTATTTGGTGGTGACGGGCTCGAACCCCGGTCTAATCAAGAAGCGTGTGCTACGCACTGCTGCTCCTTCCCACCTGGCTACGAAGGCCAATGTTATCCTTCAAATCCAGGGATTAACAGTAATAGTACGTTTACTGTTAACCCATTAACTCGTACACTGTACGAATTGCTGCTAATTCGTACAATCTACGAGTACATTGTACTAATAATACTCGCCCAATATGCAAGAAAAAGAAATTAATAAATTAATCATAACAAAATACATATGTGGACGAATAAAAGTAAATACAGCTCAACATTCAAATTATAATACTATTATATACATTACATCACAATTTACAAAGAATATACAGGTGGAAAACTGAAAAATTAGTAAGCCATCTTCATGTCATATTACCGGCTTGCGGCATTAAGGCGAGCTTCAAGGAGAAGGATCAGGGAAGTACAATTTAAAGATGCGGCGTCTGTATTCCCTGTCACAAGAAAATTTATTAAGGTCAGCATCCAAAGACTGGGCACATGAGAGTAGCTAAAAATGCAGAAACCTATCGGATAGGTGGAGACGGATGAGGTGTGGGCACAAATTTGGAGTCGCTCTGGATGAAGGCTGAGGGACTCTTCTCCAAGAGCACAGGTCCCAGAATGATGGTGCCGAAATCTTGCCAGTGATCATTTTTAAATGTGGTAAGGCATTTCAATCTAATCAGCGTGGGGAGCCTGTGAATTTTTATAAAACTGACCATTTCAGTTGTCCTTAACTGTAGAGTAAGTTTATGTTTGTTTATGGCTTATTTTAAGAGCCAAAACTCAGTAGAAAAGAGTGGTCGAATTGTGCTAGGGGCAACAGAAGCCCGTACCTCTGCAGCATATAGAAGCGGAGAGTGTACTATAGTTTTTATATGTATCCTGGTGGTCATTACTTCATTAATATAATGCAAATGCTATTTGGCCATCCATCGGAGTCGAGCTGCCTGGGTGAGCAGCTTTTCCATGTGGTTCCCAAAGCAGAGCTTAGGATCAAAAACAACCCCGAGATCAGTATGTTTATTGACGATGGGAATAGGAGAATTGCATAGTGTTGCCTGAATATAAGAAGGCGTTTTCTTTAATGAGAACATCATAAATTCAGACTTTTCTGGATTTATTTTTAGTCTGAACTGGTTGAGGTAGTTTGCAAATTTCAGGAGTATATTGTTAATTGATGCTGTTATCACTAGAAGATCATCATGTGGAGAAATCAGTGTGAGGAGTTTCATATCATCAGTATAAAAAATTTCATGCCTGGACCGAAAAAGCGGAGAGGTAAGCATGTAAACAAGATCCCAGATAAGACACCACCCTGTGGCATGCCTGAAGAGACACATCGCTCGTATGTTTGGCCGTGGGCAGTAAGCCGGATTATTCTATTTTGAAGGAGTGAAGTGAAGAACTGTATAGCGTCTCCCTTGATTTGATAATGGTCTGAAAGTAGCTTCAGCATTGCAGCACGTTTATCGAGTCGAAAGCTGCTTCGAAGTCTACATAGATGACTGAAAGCTCTGCATGAGTTTCAAATGCAGAGAGAATAGAGCTGGCGGTGGCTACGGGATTAGTCACAGCGAATCTATGAGAAAAGGAGTAATGAATTTCATGAGGATGATGTGGAAGAAGTTATTCAGTTAGAATGGGGAGAAGTGCCTTCTCTAGGAGTTTTAAAAGACTTGAGGCATTGGAGATTGGCCGGTAATGCTTAAGAAGTGTAGGAGATTGAATTTTGGGTATAGGTTTCACAAGTTAGATGTTCCAGTGTAGAATTAATGACAGAAATAAACTTTTTACTTAATTTGTATTTTATTTCGGTGCATTAATCATGTTTATATATCTATTATATTTTTATTAAAGTTTTGATTTTAGTTGTCATATTTGTCGATCGTTACACAAAATCTTTCTGAAATAAATATTAAAAGTATTTAGTGGGCTGGTTTTCGAGAATGCTTTATGAATTATATACAGGGTACTTATAAAGTCCTGTACCGGTTTTAAATTTTAATAACTAAAGTTATACAAATGATGGAACCATTTAGTAAAACTTAAATGAAAGTTTAAGTCCAAGTATTTTATATAATAATCTAACCCTTGGAAAATATGATTGTTCTTTTGTTGTATTTATATTTTATCAGTTTCTCTTTTATTTGCCGATATTGAATGCCCCCAAATGGCGACAATTGAAGAAAAAGTTAACTGCATGCTTTGGCTTGCAAAGTTTAAATCAATAACAGCTGTGAGAAGAAAGTTCACTACCCATTATAAAAAAAGATGCACCCCATAAGTAGTTGGATGAAAAATTTTAAAGAAACTGGATCACTTAATGACAAAACCATGATCTGGAAGACCACAAATCAGTCAACAATGATGGCGGCCATGTTGCGCGATAATTAAAAACTGCATTAAGAATAAAACTTTAAGGTTTGAACTTTCATATAATTTTTTTTCTAAATAGTTCCATTATTTGTATATCTTTGGTTATTAAAATTTAAAACCGTCGCAAGGCTTTATATGACCAACCTGTATTTATTATATTCAGAAATATTTTTAAAAGTGTGAATAAAGAGAAATATAAAACAAAAATCTGCACCAAGTACATAATGTGTCCTGCAGTTAGCATATTTAATATGTTTTACATTTAAGAGCTATCGGCAGGCATTAAAAACGTTTTAATTTTCAGATATTAATAAAATTCATGGATAATAATATAACAATGTTTTTATTTTAGTAATAATAATTACATATCGGTTGCTGAAAGTATTGGTCTCTGATGACTATTTAAAACACCAGGTGAAAGCACCAGGTGACTTGAAACGAGATGCGTTTTCGAATTAACGCATTTCCCAGTTTGCGAAAGTTTTTTATATCTTAAAACCTCAATATATTTCTGTTTCTAAAGTCCTTAGCTTTCAAACAGCATGCTATACGTCCACATTATCCCGTTTATTACGTGAGAAAATTTCTTTGATCACATGTTCATATTTTCCACTATCCTGGAAAATCTACTGCAATTTTTAGAAAGTTTTTTTTTTATAGTATAGAGCTAAGATGAAGTTCCGTGCAAAATTTTATTAAATTTGGTCCAGTTAGAAGATAAATTTTTGTTGCCATCATACAAGTATGATTGCAACAATACAAGTTACAATAATTCGCTTCTGGCGTAAGCTGACGTCACTTCCGTAACGCTTTTCGCATGACGGTTTTTCGTTACAAATGTTTTGGAATAACGCCAGTAAAAAGGTTTTTAACGTCAAAATATAAAACTTAGGAAACTTGATAAGTTACGAAATATGCACTCATTTTTATGCCAATTTTTTACGGTTCCAATACAGGAATTAGTCAAGAACTATTTTAGAAATAATGCCGACTGACATATTAAAAACACAGGTACAAAGAACAGTTTTTTCATATAACTTTAGGGGGAGGTTGCCATATTGGTTGCCATTGTCTACTCAGGTAGGTACTCACAATGTTATTTCCGGATCTTTCTTTGGAGAAAATGAGCTAATATCACGCTGTGTCGGTTCTCATAATGAATGAAGTCACGTGGATGACCAGGGAGACGTGTAGAGAAGAATTAGTACTCTGGTCTCATTTCACGAGTTGATCACTCTGGATTTGTTTTGTATATGACGTTAAATGAAGAGCTGTTTTTGACAAAGATATCGATGTCCATTTTGGTGATTCATGATGTACTTTTATGGAAAAATATGCAAGCGTATTTTTTTGTATGCTTGCATTTTAAGCTTAAACTGAATGCCATACCTGTTTTGTCTTCCACTTAGAATGACAATTTTGGTAGCATTTCTAAGTGAAGATAAAGCATCTTCAATGAAATATATTCAAATTTACAGTTCCGTGATCCCAGGCTGAGGAAGTAAGGTTTCCCCTTGAGTTATTCCTGATTTTTCAGTTAGTCATGCCAGTTTCACATGCATTTGAACTACTTTAAGTTCACTCCCATTCGCTAGAATTTACGGGTATCCTTTTAATTCTCATGCCTATATGGAACTATCTGCGCTGTTTTGTGCTCATTTAATCGGAGTACAATGCAATATACGTACTTTTGCAACTCGATAATTGTGGCATTTTCATCTTTGACTTTCTGATCGGTCAAAGGTGACTAAAAGTTTCAAACTGTATGCATACAGACAAATTCTTTTCGGTTCTGATTTAGGGGGGGGGGGTGCTGCCGCAAACGTGAAAGAAAGGATGCCACCTTGCGAGATCCTCACTATTGACTTGGTAGGTCTCTTTGGAGGTTCGGTTAATGGCAATTATTTTTGACTCTCCCTCAGTGTGCATATTATTATTGCCAAGATGTGTCCATTTATATTCCTTTAAGACGTTAAAACGGCGTACTGATTCCGAAACATAAATCGATGTGTATGGGTAAGAGGCGTTACTGAATCATTTATAGCCTACTCGTGGAGGGAAGACGATATCTGGGATTCTTCTACTGTAGGGGTTGTAACTCGGAGTTTTCTTCCGGAGGTAACCTTTGCAACCACTAAAAATAACGCCCGATGGTTCTCCCTCAGCCTCGAATCTTCCTTTCTCATTACCGGACACGGTTCTCTAAATGAGAAACTGCATACACTGGGACTCATCGACACTCCCTACTGCTTTTGCGGACAAAGTGAAAGTTGGAAACACTTGCTTCTGGAGTGTGTACATTACAACGATATCAGAAACCGTCTCTAGAATAAGATCCAGGACTTCCCACCAGCAGATCTGCATCAACTGATATGTACCCAAAACAACCTCGAAGCCTTCCAGACCTTTGCAGCTGAGGTATTTGCCTGGAGGAGGACACTGATCGTCAATCACCGACGTGGAAATGCCGATCACTAACAATTCCACTGCCAACTGAAAGTCACCCCTTCTACTGACTATTTTTTTTTTTCTAACCTCCGTTCTGCATTGTTTCTGGGTCCTGCCCTGGAACTAGGAGCAGCTTTGGCTCACCTTTTCTTCTTTCTCCCTCTGTGCAGGATAGATAACCACTCTCACATATATATATTTTTTTTTTTTTTTCTCTTACTCTCTCTCTCTGCTGGCACCCCGACTTACATCTTCCTCTTCACTGTGGGATTAAAATTATTTAATTATTCTGTAATTATTATTATTTATTTATTTTTTTTTTTTTTTTCATTTACTTAGCTTTATTTTTTTTTTATTTTTTTTTTTTTTTTACTCGTGCTCTGTTCTGACACCTGGGATGTGGACTATTATTGGTGCCAGACGGCTCTCCCCTTTTTTTTTTTTTTTTCATCACAGGGAATTTATTTTATTTTATTTATTTAAATATTTATTTTTTTTATTTATTTATTATTTTTTTTTGCACCACGGGAAATATATTTTGTTTTTGTTTTTAGTTTATTTAATTTTTATTTTATTTATTTATTTTTTCCCCTCTCTGGAGTGGGCCCCCAGAGAAATCTGGCCCACCTTTTGGCAACATCAGGTGGTTCAGAGTCTCGTATCGAGACAGTACGTGCTCCATTGGGACTGGCCCACCTTCCCGTGGTGTGGACGAGTACCCAGAATCATCTTTCCAGGCGACTGATGCTTCTGGGTAGTCAAGAGGCCAGAACAGAACACACACATAATACATACAAACCGACGTCACACACACACATCTGGCCCATTTGTAGTGATACTGTTCTTCACAGAGATACGAGGCGGAGTTGAACTCACGTTCTAGGAGCCTCCCTTTACAAAAACACATGTCCACATCTGTAAACACAATTTTTCATGATTATCATAGTAATCATGGAAAATTGTGTTATATTGATTCAGGTCTCCCTGTGGAAATTAAGTGCTACCAAAGCAACTTCTGCTATTTCAGATGCAGGTTCTACTGACACAGAAGCAAATTCTATAATTTCGAAACAAACCATATTAACCGGGGGTGTCGACTTTAAAAAAACTGGGCCACAAGATTCTAAAAAGGGTCTTCCCGTTCCCTTTGCAGATTTTTTTCATAAGGATGCAACTGCTTTACTGCGTAAACATTTAGAGGATTATCTGTTTAAAGAATCAAATAAAGTGACTAAACAAGTTCCTAAAAAGGTTTTATATAACTGGTTTGGATGGGAATATGATCTTAATGAACTTTACGTAGAAAAATAGGTCCTTCTCTCTCTCTACAAACTGGCATCAGCGGACAAGAATTCTTTTCCTGTTTGCCCTGTTGCAAGTGGTTCTTTATCCAAGGCTCAAGTAATGATGGCACTCTCTGCCTCTCCAAAACCTGTGACGACGTGTTGTACTACGTTATCTTCTGCAATCGCCAAATCTGATAGCGCACCCCACGAAAAACATATTCTTATGCTCAAGGCTGTTCAGACCTGCTGTCGTGATACTAGTCAGTATGTCAAATCCGAAGTCACTAAACCTTTCAAACGAAACTTGAAAGATGCGAAGATTAAAGCTATCCGCCTTACACATAACAAAAGTGTTGTCACTGAAACTCATTCTGCTGTAGACACTGCTAAGGTTGTCTCCTTATCTTCCCTTACTGCTGATATTTCTTCTGCTCTGCCTTCTTGAGAGAATACGTCTGAAGAGAGAGTAAAGAAGTCTGATCCAGCGATCCTCATCTACGATGTTGATAAATATCTCAACAAGAACTTTTTTGAGGAACTTGTTTATAACAATCTTCAAACCTCAGGCTTCACCTGGGACGATCATTCTAGAGAAATAACCTTTCGTTTCACTACCAAATTCAAGTTCTAAGAATATTGTCCATTGGGTAACTGGAGTTTCGCCTAGTCTTTATCATGAACTCTTTAAATTGCCTCTCCTTTACCTAAGATTTACGGCCCACAAGTTCCTCTCTTATGCTGCGGGTTCAACGTAATAGATATCTCTTTGCTATGGCCATACTGCAGCTAAGTGCGGACAAGTTTGTTTTTGTTGTTTGGTTTGTAGGAGCATTAGCAACTAAGGCCATATTGCTCCGGGATATGCGGTGGTCATTCCCTGACCTTTCCACATCCTCCGTATTTGGTGGTGACAGGCACGAACCCCGGTCTAATCAAGAAGCGTGTGCTACGCACTGTTGCTCCTTCCCACCTAGCTACGGAGGCGCCCGGTGCGGACAAGAATCGCCCACATGTGGCCACTGTTCTGAATGTGACCATGTTTTTACTGAGTGCCCACCGAAATCAGAATAACCTATTTATGCAAAGTGTCGATCCAATAAAAAAAATACTCCAAGCATTCTGCTCTGGATCTGAATTGCCCTGAATTTATCAGAGCTATGGAACGTATACGTATAAGAAGAAATTATGGATAACATCTCTAATACTCAGGCTACTTTTGCAGGATCTAATCCTAACTTTGAGGACTGGCATATTTTGCAGATAAATCAATTTGATGCTCTCCAGGAACGGTGTTATCATTCTGGCAAAGTTTTCGGTTACCCACTTTCCATGCAGGTTGTCCAGCCTGATCCTCGCTGTGTTTTTTTTTTTTTTTTTTATAAATAATCCTCCTCTATGTCTTTACAATAAATAATCTGACGCCTTAGCAATCAATTTATATTCACCTCTTTACATCTTATTTTTCTTACTTTCTTGTAACGCTTTACTCTCCTCCAATGGACATTACTACTATCTACATCATCTTGATAAAACCATATTCATGGTTAGTTCTACATACCTCATTATTATATCAGATGTCAACACAATATAATCTTTTAGCTCCTTCACAGATGCAAAAGGCAGATAAATTGTAGAATTTCTTCTCTCACATCAGTTAGTTGTTTGCAATCAACGTAATATTCCATTCACCAATTCTCAACCAATGATGAAAGTAATACAGGCATTACAGTGACATCACCTACTATTGCCTACGCCATATCTGATTTGGCCTGTCTATCCAAGTTTTTGTTCTGGTGACCATAGAGCCATTACTTTTGTTATTAATTCGTTATCTACTACTCTCCCAGCTCCTCTTAAAGATCTTTGCTTTTCTTTCTCTCTCTCTCCCTCCCCGAAACATTCGTTGGGATCGATTTGAGAGTGCCATTAAATCTTCTTTTTCAACAGATAATCAGAAGAGCTTGATAGCTCTTCTGATTATCTGTTGAAGATTACACAACTTATGTTCTTGCACAGCTAGACGTAAAGTTACACCAAAAAGTCCAACACCTTGGTGGACTCACGACCTCAACATCTTGCGTCGTCGAGTATTCTGAGCACGTCGCAACTTTCAGCTTCACCGACAAAGCTGGCCGCCTGAGAATGTGGAGCAACTGCAGAATGAATACCGCGCTCTCAAGAGCGAGTACCTCAAGGCCATCAATCACAGTAAAGGGAGTAACTGGCGTTCGTTAGTCCTCTCCGTTGGTAATTCTAATTCCTAGGGCTAATTCATTGGCTCAACAGAAATAAAATTCATCATTCTGAAATCCATCAGTCAATACAAAATAATAATGGAGAGTCTCTCCAGGACTTCAATTTTCAACTCCATCTTAGATTATTTATAACCATGGATGACTCCAGCTGTGATCTTTCTTAACGTCAGCAGATTAGGAGTAATAATGATTCATATGTCTCCTCAGCACCACCACGACTTCCACACAGCAAGAATTCGACACTGCGGTTTCAAAATCAAGAATAACAGCGGTTGCTGTTTAGATAACAGGCTGCACTTTTATTAAAGGGCTGCACTAACTCTTTCCTTCTGTTTAGTAGTTCTGTTTGACAAGTGCTTAGCCGAACAGGTTTTTCCTACCATTTGAAAAACATCGTTATTGAAGCTGGCCCTTAAAACAGGTTCTTCCTTTACCGCAAAGACTTATTGTCCAATTTGCTTCACTGTTAAATCTAGGTAAAACTTTAAAATGTCTTATTGCTGTGCACTTGAACTCTCTTTTTTGTTAGAGATATCTCGTTATAGTTGAGTTGGGGATATGTGCTGGTCGCGGGGCTGAAAGAATTCTGGTCGAACTCCTTTCCCATGTTTACAGATGCTGTTTTCTTTCAATTATGTAATGACAATATTTGTTGATTCCTCTGGGGTATTCAACTCCTATGGTTCGGCAGTCTGTTTACTCGCCTTAGGGCTGTTAATTGTTCCACAGAGCATTACAGATCTTACCATTAGCTACTCTTATCAGCGCTCAGTTAAAATTACTTCCGTTAATCAGAAAATCTGTCGTTCTATTTCACGTGGATGCTCTCAAAGTTCTGGCCCACTCGTCTGGGATTTTGTCCTGGACGAGTTGCTGCTTCCTCGCTCTATTCCTAATTCCTTAAGAGTTGCTTACGCCGACGATTTACTCTTTTGGTTTATAGAAACCCACTTTCCTCACTAAAAATGTCTGCTAACAAAATTATGACCGATTTATGTTTTAGCTACCTCTGATTAAATTTCCATTTTCTCACAAAAAAACCGAAGCTTCTGAATTTCAAACACATCTATACCTCCTGTTGTTCGGCTTTATGAAATTGCTTCTCCAATGATTAATCCTTATAAATTTTTGGGCAACATATTAGACTGTAAACAGTTTCCAAAGACATTTCGCACCTGCAGTAATTATAAAATACACATTCACGATATCCGCCTCTTTAGCTAATCTTGTAGTCTTAATTATTGCATGCTCAGTCTCTTATATAAAGTTGTGTTTCTCCCTCTCTGTACTTACTGTGCCGATGTCTTCCACATCAGCAACCTAAGCATATTGGTTTGTTGGACGAAAAAGCGAGTTTACGGGAGAATAAAACCATGCTACCCTCGCCTGAGGCCCACTAACTTAGCCTCGTTGTGAAAAAGGTTCATAAGAATTCTTCCCATCATCGACGGAACCCGAACTCAGTTATTTTCTACCATGTATGGGAAGGACGGCTATCGTACCAACTGTAATAATACCCACGTGGGCTCCAAATGTGCTTCAGGCCATAAATCGCTGTCTTCCACTGGACCCAAAATTATCTTGTTTCCATCTTCATCACTCAAGAATACTGCCTTCTTTGGATACACTTTAAATACACAGTGTGACCCTAAAAATTGAAAGGAAATGCTGCTGGGGCTACCTTGTTCAACTTTGGCAGATTCTCTATTTCCAAAGGTCATACAATTTTTTTTTCTAACTATTACTTTTGCTTCGCAAAAGATGTGCTAAAATAGTTGCCCCAAGTTTAAACACACCTTCCTCACTAATTGGGCATGGCTCACTTCGAACTAAACTTATGACTTTTAAACTATCTGATTCGCGTTTATGTTTTGTGGCGAAACCGAGGATTGGGAGCAATCCTTTTTAACTGTTTGCTTTACAGTGATCCCCGTCAGCCTCTTCTTATCTCTTGAAATTCATTTTTTCCTGGGAACAAATCTTCTGTTCTGATATCAAAGAAATTATTTAACCTTCAAGACTTTGCTTGCAAGACATTTATTCGCTGTAAATAGATTATGCTCTCTCTCGAGACTCAGATAAATCCTGTGCTCCGCTTTCCGTCTTACCTGAAGATCCCAGCTACAGAAATTACCTGGACTACAAATGTACACTGTCATCTGCTGCCGAACTACAATCCCATCTGCTGAAGTCTACTTAATCGTATCTGGACCCAGAATGACTTTGAGGAGAGATATTGTTGGCACAGATTTGCTTGTGCGGGACTCTTCATCTTTTTGCTATTCTAATCATGTCATTTCATTTTTCTGTCCTATCAGGTGTGTAATGGCTTCAACTTTCTGGAGCGGGATTATATTTCATGATTTTTTTTGAATGACCCGAAGTTGGATTTGGGAATTCGGAATTTAAAGGTGGACTACGGTATATCCATATTTGTAGCACCCTCCTTGCGGCGTAGACGGACAATGGGCAGGCTTTTTAGGTGATCGCCTTCCTGGTGACTAAGTGCCCAGAAACAACTTAATAACACTTACCCTGTACAACCACAACGTTATACAAATTTCTGGCCGTTCAGAGAGTTATATATCATCAGTGTTCCACGTCGGAGTTGAACTAAAGTTCTCGAGCCGTACTACATAAAATGCTACACATGTCCACACTTGTCGGAGATTGTAGGATAAAAGGCAACAGTGGCAACAAGTAGAATCCATGAACCGACGCTGCTCATCGTCCTCATGAACTATTTACGGCACGTTTTATTTTCTTCTCTGAACAGAGTATTGGTATTAAAAGAAACAGGTAAGTCATTTGCTGAATAACTGTGATGATGAAGAAACCGTAAGTAATTCAAAAAGCAAACATGAGAATGAGATTTCACCAAGCGCCATCAAAAATGTTTCAACAAACTTGGTGGAAAGTGAAAAATAGCCACAGTAATGTCATATGGCTGTAAGAACAGACTTATAAATGTTGAGGCTCATCTTCTGTGAGCTGTGTGTTTAAACGTTCTTGTTTAAATGTTTCGAAAGCTAGTGAGTCGAGAGATATTTGGAAACGAAACATTCTGAACTTGTCTGCACGCTTCATGATTGTTTGTAAGGTTATTACCAAGAGATAAAGAGAACTTCTGAGTGTTCCTACTCTTCCATCTAAAGCTCTACTTGCATCCCACCAAATGAAACTTCAAGCTACAATTAAAGTTACTCCTGGAGTTGTGACGACACATTTTGTGATATACCGAAAAGAATTAGCGTCAGAAGAATAGATTTTTGCCTGAATTATTACGCCTTCGGAAGCGTTATAGAACGGTTAATTTAATTAAACCCGACTGTTCAAATCGATCCGTTTTAAAGAACTTGGGGGAAAATACAATCAAAATATGCGGATTGCTGCTCAACAGAGAAGCGACGTAGTTATCGAAAAGAAAATATACTAAAAGGTGCGTAGGAATTCAATAATAATAAAGTATATCATGTTTTTGAAATAAAAATGATTATTGTGCTGCATTTTATGTTACTACTGATTTCTCTATTAATTTTACCAGCATAATTGACATTTTGTAGAAGCTAAATATTATTTGTAATTTTTTTCTTCTCTATGTTGTGAAGAAGTTTTTTTTATATATTTTGTTATTTGAATAACTTGACCGGTGGTTAAAATTCCTTTGATTTCTTTGTTATTCATGGTGAAGTATTTTCTATAGGCCAAAATAATAATTACCCATTTCTTTTATTTTTGGAAGACAGTTTTGGATCAATTGTCGTTACTAAAAAAATATTTTTTAAAAAATATTTCTACATAATTTAGATCAATGAAATCTAAGGCCCTTTTAATCCAAAAGCTAAATTTATTAAATGTGAGTGAAGAGAATAACACTGATCGTTCTCTCCACAAATTTTCCCTTTCATAAATTTAAAAGTCGCTGTCTAGTTATCATTAAATATACCACAAGCCTATTATTCTTTAAGTGAGAATTCATTGAAAGTGGCAATTCCTTTAGCAACACTGATGTGAGACCGGTTTCGCAGCATTTGTTTCCCGAAATCAAGGTACTTTTTCGTACTGTACAAAAGGAACTGAGAGCTACTATTCGGAAATGCAACAATTTAGAATGCTCTGTTTAATGATAAAGGTCTATTCTTCTCATTGGGCGATGCTGGAAGGTATTTCGTTCCCTAATTTCACTGTTCAATAGTTATTTACTGCTCAATAGCTGTAGGCAACATAAACGAAATGTTTATGTTGCCTACAGCTTAGATAAATTTTGTGTTGTATCTTTTAAGGTAACATTGTTGCTTTTGCGTATTGTCTTATAATATTTTATTGAATCTCCAATAGGAGACGGAATGAAAAGAAGAATAATCTAAATTTCTGCAGAATTAGAATGAGAAAGGAAAAGACGTTTAGAAAACTTCTATTTTTATTGTCCTAACTTCCTTTACATGTTCAGAGAAAAAATAATTTTCAAGCGTCCATTAAAACTGCAAAAGTAGGAATGGTAAGAGAAATGTTTGGCAAAGAGTGTAATAGATATTTATGCTTTATCAAAAGTAACCTTCCAAGGGCAGGTGTACAGCATACTCCTCAACAACCACCTCTCCATATCTCTCTCTCTCCTCTTAACCATCATCTTCGTCATCTCTCAATATCTACCATCCTTTCAGATCTGTTGTATCAATTTTTTTTCATTCTCCCTCTGGGCGTCTATCGCCAATTACACCTTTCACTAATCTCTCACCTCCTATGTATGTCAAATACAATTTATCTACCGTCTTCTGATATCTCAATCAAACCGCTTCTCTCATATATTCCCGTCTCTAAAACTGCTCTACCAATCTTATCCTTTCTAGCCCCTCCACTTCCTCATCACAAAACTTTCCAATATTCTACTATCTTTCATTCTTAAAGCCATATATGCCCCATAAAGTACTACACTCACTCCATATCACACCAATCTTTTCTTTTAATTTCCTACTATAAGCTTTTTATGACTGATTTGTAGTCTGTGTACGGCACTTGGTAGTTAACAGAGCATACAGTGATTGGATGTTTAACGGCTTGATCTGCATATTCATATCCTTTGATGCCTATTTGACCCAAGTATCCAACAGAAAGTGACTGATTGGTTAGCAGCTTGTAAGAAATTAATATATACAAGAAAAGAAAGGCGAACTTCCTTCTTAGGTTCTTACTCGAAACCTTTTAAGTAGACAACCACCTGCAATCAACTGAGGAGAGAAAAGCACTACAAATAAAACACAACTGACTTCGAAATAGCACTCTATATATCGCAGTAGAAAATCGCTTGGACACTATCGCTTGAAATTTGGGCCCCTCATAATGTGCATGGTACATGTTTGGTGGGCTTGCGATTGTGAAAATGTAGTGAAAAGAAAGCCATGACATTTGCTACTGCTATGGTGTGAAGGGAATCTCTAAGGATCATATTAATGACGGCTTCTTTTGTTCCATTAATGGAGCGAGTTATAACCGGAAGAACAAGCAGAGCATTGAATTCCAACAACTTTATTCCAGCTGTTGGGTCAGTACCAAAAGGACCTGAATTATCGATATCGCTTCCACTAGTTGTTAATAAACATATTCCATCAGATCCCGAATCTGATATTGTGCTTTAGAAGATGATATTAACTATTGTGACAAATAAATTCGAAACAATGAACTATAGCTGTTTTCACAAAGTGAACTGAGAGATCGCCTGAGAGATTTAAATATACCCAAGAGGTCTGCGGAACTTCTAGGGTAAAATTTGAAACCCAAGAATCTGTTGACCAAAGGAACAGTCTTCTTACAGTACAAGCACCTTGAGAAACGGTTGGGTGCCCATTTTCCGAAGAAGGTTCGATGATATATTGCAATAGCATTCCTGCAGTTATGAACTTTTTTGAAATTTTATACCAACCAAGAGATTAGAGGCTATATGACCCAACAATGCAAAGCCTCAAAGCATACTTAAAATAAGACTTGCTAAGCTTCTTCTGGGAAACATCCATTACAAAGATCATCGATGGCTAGTGCGTGGAGATTTTAAAGTTATTGGTCATCCAAATGGAGTAATTTAAAGTTATTACCTCAGCCAACAACTTTATTACACAAAAATTTACACACGCAGATCCAACAGTTTTATTAGATTCAAGTCTGCTTTCTTTCTGTCCTTTTTTTTTTGGGTTTTTGTTTTCAGTTTAGACCGGAACAAGGTAGTGGACAGCAATTATTTTCTTTCTGTGCAAGTGGGACAGGAGACAAGAAATGAATATCGGGATGGGAACTGGTAGCCACAACGACAGTCCCTAACGCCCGGTTCCAAGAAAATTAAAGGAGAGCAACTAGTAGATCGAAACAAAGTACTGTTATATTTCCTCTGCCTATTAAGTTAGGTTTAATGAAGCTGTTCGTCCAAGCCCTGAATAAGGAAGAAATTGTTTCAAGCATATTTTCACGAAATTCCCATCGCTTTCACACGAAAGCAGGAATTTTTGTTGGATCTCAAATCCGCAAGTTGCTGCTAGATTCTGTATTTGAAGAATCCATGAACCAAAGTGAAACGGTTGGACTGGCTTTAAAAATATAGTACACCTTTTTGGGAACAATAAACACTCAGATTATGAGACGAACGTGAGTGATATGCTGGAAAAGTTCAGAAAAATAAAGGCACTAAGGATAGGGAGTGGAATGCCCATATGATGGCCGACTACTGTCTGATGCTAAAAAGAGAAACAACCACCGAAAGTAGCTACCCGAGGAAGCCAAAAAGGCACAACCTTAACCCAGTGCAGCGTATAAGAAATCCAGTTTGAGACCGATTGTGTTTCTTATTTTCATCGGCTTTTATATAAAAAAAATGTATTTGTAAAATATGTAAAAATACAAAACAAATCAGAGGCAAAAAAAAATCATCAATATTTTTTTATTTGTAAAAAAGTAATTCTGATTGATAGACCAAATTTCAAGTAACTTTCGAAATTTCCATTAAAAACTGTACTTCAGATTATTTATCAGCAATAAAAATTCGGAAAGCTTTTCTTAAAATGCTGACCGATGTTATCGATGATCTCATATCCTATGAAAAGTTCAATTTGAATATTGCAGTTATATTGCGAGGGAGAAGAAATTCAAAGAAAAAAAAATGCCATTTTTTGTTCAAAATGAATATAAACGCGATTTTAATTTTTCACGTGCCGTACTTCTATAAATGACAGAATCCAAACAATTCCTGAATACATTTAATTCATTCCACTGAACATTCATTCCAACAGTAGTTTGTATTTCTCCGAGCACTGGCATTTCAATTTATACAGTTCCACAAATTAATAAAGAGTGCACCCGAATTCAGCAATTAATAAATAAGAAAGATACAGTTGCGTGACCTCTGGCGTGACGAGAAATGCCTTCCGTATTCTCCTAATTCCATTAATTCGAGGTGCCGTAACGTTTGAACTCATTTTATGCTTCCGTTTTTGCTCACCTGATTGGTTTAGCCTGTGGTTAATTATCGTTGCAGCGGAAGGAATTATAATAATCAGGTTCCGCGTACTTGACTGCGCCGTATATCTGGCGTGTTGACCTCTGTAGAGAGGAAGGATTAAATCTATTTCATTTCATTTACAGTAAGGATATTGTGGCACGTGACCAGAACGCTAAATCAGCGGTTATCAAGCGAGCACCAAATATGGCGTTCAGAATACTAAAAGCTTCTTTCTGCTCAGCAAATACAACGCAGATCCAACAGTTTTATTAGATTGAAGTCTGCTATCTTTCTGTCCTTTTTTTTTGGTTTTTTTTTTTCAGTTTAGACCGGAACAAGGTAGTGACAGCAAACAACTGCAGCATTTTGTATACGTCTGGTAGATTGACGTTACAATTGATTGATCACTACCGATTCATCCTCCCCAAACCTGTAATTTCTTAAGTTAGTCAGAAGGGCGAGATTATTTTAAAATATATCCAGTAACTTCATAGAGTAAATAGAGTTTCAGGGGGAAAAAAATATATTTTTTTTTTGTTCTTTCTTGGTATTTTTTCCATCTTGTCTGTTCTGTCTTTGCACTGGAAATACTTTATTATTATTAGCTTCTTTGATTACCGACTTAAAAGTGGAATTGAAATAAGAAGGATACTGGCAATCTAACTGGTAAATACGAACATTAAAATAAAGCCTCGCAACTTTCATTTATGAGATTTGAATTATACAATTTAAAATAATATTACGGAACAGCGTACAACCTGTTAAATGGAAGGCTCTACCCAATTGCCAATTACAGTTTTGCCCCATTAACTTCAAGGAAAATGAAGTCATCTACCACAAGCAAGCAAACACCAAAACGACTTGGAATTATCTGGGAACATCTGCATCAAGAACTCCTGAAAATATTTTCCTCTAGCGTGCGTTCGCATAATTAAAGAGGAAGCTGTCTGAAATTTAGTAGCGATTGGATAAACAGGTTATTCGAAAAAATCACTGACAATTTCCTATATAGTGTTCTGAAATTATTCTTTATGTGATGATATAGCCTGCTATAATAATAACCAAGTTTGTAGTTAGTTAAATCGGAAATTTGCCTTTAGCCAGCGGGTGGTTAATTGCTGGAACAAACTTCCATCTGTCTTTGTGTAAGTTGATAGGTTAAATAAATTTAAAGAGGATATTTTTTTCTTTTGGCTGATGCTGCATAAGCTCATACACTTACTTTCTTGCATCACATGCCACTACTACTACTTTTGCACAACCGCCTTATTTTCCCTTCATTCTTCCAACAGCAACAAATATAACATCCAGTACTTCATTTGTAATATACAATATATAAATAGCCCATGTGATACTATTGAAAAAAATAAATAAAATAATAATAATTACCGGACTCTTTTATTTGTCCAATTTTATTTAAGGAAATTTGGGACTGGCTCAACATATCTTTTCAAAAGAGCTAAATGTAAATTTTCATGAAAATCCTTTCACTGAGAATAGAGATTTTACAATTTTGCAAACTCACCTAAAGACAGAAATGAACAACTGCTGATTTATTATCGCACTGTACATCGACTTTCTGCAATTTGGTACTAACAAAAATTACATCAACGGAGAAGCGTCTTCAAGTAGGTAAGAGATGTCTTTTCCACCAACACAATGTACAGTAGTAACGTGTAACTATTACTCTTAACTGCTTGTTTTCCACCATAAAATATCTTTCATATTACCAGTGGAGAGGTCTCTGTCTTGTAATCTGTATGAGTCTCGCAGGCAGTCCCTCAGCGCAGATTAATATTTATTAGCAGAGCAGACTTCCACCAGTAATCAGAACAGTACCTACATCTTGTCTGCTATTCACCTACTTGTATCTTCTCTGTTGAGTTCAGTTGTTTGCTGCCAAACTTTGACCAAAATATGATATGATTTAGTGATCATATATATATACACCTGGTGGACTGCTGATGGTGGATGGACTTAATTTGGTTTATCTGGACTTGCTGCTAACAGTGTTTATAATCTGCCAAGATGTAACTCGTGTGAAGAGGACATCTTTGGGGAACCATTACTTCTTTTGGACTTCATTGAATTAAGTCAGCTAACGTGGATTCTTCTTTCTTGTGGCATCTTCGTTAAGTCTGAACTTCATCAATTTGCACTTTTTATAAATGTGGACTGATAACGTTTTAGTGAGCTTCCTATCTAATTGGATTGTAGTTTCTGAGCTTCTTTTGCTGGGCTGGAATAACTGGATCTGTGTTTTAAATATATGCATTTATGTAACTATGTCCTAAGTTCGGTGTGTGATATTGCGGGGAAGCCAGTTTTTGGAAGAGAACGTCTATTGTAATAAATTAAAAAAAAAAAATACAAGTGAGGGTGAATGTTTATGACAACGGTCAAATTGTTCAACCTATGAATTTTAGAATGAGGAGCTCATCAGTTCCGCTATGCACTTGTGTCAGCCAGACAACTGTACATAATGTAGTTAGAAGACAAACAGCTGACTTTCCTTCGAAGTCAGCTATTTGTCGTATACCTAAGGAAACTCGGATTCTATTCTTTCTAAACCCTTGCCTTATAAATCAGGATTTTTATGATATATACATTGTATCTATTACTATTCTCTTTGGTCCTGTTTATCTATTTTATAACCCCCTACCCTGACATGAGATCAGAATCTTGATTTTAAAGGTCTTTAATATCAGCAGCCTTGTAATTAAAATACATGTGAATTTCCTGGCCCTTACCTACAGTGAAAGAAGCATTATATATCATTATATACGTATAATCTTATGTAGTATGCAGAACAAAATTTCTTCTAAATGCTTTTCTTCTTAAAAAATCAATATAAAACAAAAAGATACAAAAAAAACCCTGAATAAATCCTCATATGGAGAGAAGAGACAGTACCTAACAACACAACACAGATAAAAACAGTATCGCAGGAATAATTAAATAAAAATTGAGGCCTATTACTGCTAATTTAAGCATGGTAAATAATGGTGCATATTTCATATTTACTTCAAGATACCGGTGGGAAATAAAAGTACTTCCATCAATGCACTCTTAGATACCTTCCTATATGAACTGTAAATCTAATATGTAGCTGACTTTAAACGCAAAATCTATTAGAAGTGATAGACAGACAGGGTGATTGTATAAACTTGCTTTCTCTTCAGAAGGCATAATAAAACGATATCAGGAGAGAAGAATTGGCAATGAACACAAAGCAGGAACACTACTGAGTAGTTTATTTGCATTTAAATTAAGAATATTTGGAGTACGATTAAAACGTCTAACCTACTAATATACAAAAAAAATTTGTACTAAAGATAAACTGCATTAAACGTGAGATGATCAAAAAGCCAGACAGAAGCGCATCTGGTAACGCGTCTCAGAAGATAATAAAATTAATTCTGTAACTATGGCAGATATCATCACACTAAAAGTCAACCGCAATGTTCAAAAGCATTAATGAGGTCTTGAAATTGAATTTAAATAGCAAATCGTATTTGAAGATTTCTTCGTAGAAATCTGCAAATGCTGCGCCTGAAATATGCTCATTTACAGTATAAATGAACTCGAGGACAGAAGTAGATCAAATCTGTACTCCCGCGTCATGTCGACCTGGATTTGGATTAGTGGTGGTAAATGATCCAAAAAAGCTAGCTTACATAGCATCGGCAAAAAAAATAAAAAAGTTCATATATTACCTGGCCATCTCGTTCAACAGTTTCTCTAGTTCTTCCTTAAATAAATTCAAACTAACCATCTCCACCAACAGATGGAGGTGCATTCTCACAATCAACTACCCGCTGGCAAAAGGCAATTTCCGCACATCTATCCCGCAACTATTTTTCTCAAATGCAAGCTATGCTTGAGAGTAAGAATGCTATCAGCACTGAGCTAACCCAATCCATTCAAAGCTTTTAACACCTTAGTCTCCAGAGGCTGCAATTTGCAGGTTTGAAGCCTTTCTTGGTAACATCCCTTTTTTTTTTCATTTTCTGTTAGGAAGGATCTTTCTACATCCTTCCTAATATGAAGCTTCCAGACCTGTATTCATTATTCAAGATGTGAACTAACCATTGCTTTATAAAAGGGATAATTATCTCCTTATCCTTGCAAGCACATTTCCTGCATATCATTGACAAAACCGTATGACCTGTCCTGGCAACCTGTCCGCACTGTTCAGAGCACTTCATAGCTGACTGCACAATTATCCTCAGGCCTTTTTCAATTTCCACTTGTTTGTTTGTTTTGTTATTTGGATTTTAGGAGCTTTAGCAACTAAGGCCATATTGCTCCGGGATATGCGGTGGTCATTTCCTGACCTTTCCGCATCCTCCGTATTTGGTGGTCACGGGCTCGAACCCCGGTCTAATCAAGAAGCGTGTGCTACGCACTGCTGCTCCTGCCCACCTGGCTACGGAGGCGCCTCAATTTCTACTACCCTGAGTAGTATAAACACAGCAGGTAATCTGGGATTACTGCTACCGAGATGCGATAGCTCGCATTAATTTGTCAATGTTAAACTTCAATTTACATTTCTGTCTATCTACCTATTTTTTGTAGATCTTGTTATAGTAGCATTGGTTACTGTCATTAACCACTCTGTTAACCTTCGTATCATCTGAAAAACTTAGACATTGAGTCTGATATATCTTCATCAATATCATTCATAAATATTAAAACCGACAAGAGCTCAGCAGTGTACCTTGTGGGACTTCGCTAATAACATTAATCCACGAAGACCAGTGTTCACTGAAAAACCACTCTGTCTTCTCCCACTGTCATAATTTTCCCATAGCAGTAACTTGCCCTTAATGCCACACTGCTCCAATTTAAATAGCAGTCATTTACGAGCATGCACTATCAAAAGAAATTTCAAAAATCTAAGTGCAGTATATGTCAAAATTATTTTTTGCATCCAGTTATTTTGTTACTAAGTCATACAGAATGGTAAGACGAGACAGCTCCTTTAAAAAATGTATGCTGTGGCACAACTGAATTCTTGTTTATATGGTTTTACATTATATATTTAACCAATGACTCCATTATTTTTCCTTGAACAGAAGACAAATTAAACAGGCCTGAAAATTACATGTCACCTTTGATCTCCCCCTTTTTGAACAGGGGACACAATCGTGCACATCTTAAGTACAAACCTCACCTGAATCCAAGGATGCTGTCATAATCATGTTGGTTCATAATCCTATGGTATGAAAAGCCTAGAAACTTCTAGGCTTTTTATACCAATATCTAGAAATGTTGGTATTTTCATCAGTTGATCCAGTTGCATGGAATTCGAAAACCGTCTGAGACCATCGTAGCCATCTTTACGAAAGCAAAATCCCTACCTTTGCCTTGAAAATAGTTAAGTAACTCCCTTTAAGTAACTCCCACATCAATACATTGTGAGTACTGATGTGGGATCACTGCCAATCAGTAGGTCTTTTTTTTTTTTTGCAGATTCTTAACACACGGCGTCACTGTTAATAATCAGATCAAGGGTATTGCTTTCTCTCTTTGCCTCTGTAACATTCTGGTATAAAAGAGGTTCATCCATTAAATCCACAGAAGTCTTGCTACTGTGTGAGTGACCAACTCACAAGTTCCAGTCAATATCTGGAAAGTTAACCCCCCCCCCAACTATAAAGCATTCTGATTTACTGCCCACCCTATTTGTCTATATAGTTGGTAGGGATTGAAGCCTTTCCACTTTTTCTTTGGAGGAGGAGGAGATGCGTCCCCGGTGTATACTACATGTGAAGTATCTGGAAGAACACATATACTTCTAATTCATGCAGTATGACATTTAGTTTGGTGCACTCTGGATTTCTGTTCGTTCGTCTGTGTGACTATGATTGCTTTTATTGTCAATAAATTTACAAAAGCATTGCTAGTGTGCGAGTGATCAACCCACAAGTTCCAGTCAATATCTGGGAAGTTAAACTCCCCCATTATAAGACAATCTGATTTAGTGGCCTACTCTATTTCACTGTACAGTTGTTCATTGGCATATCAGAGTCATTAGACCTATAATACACTCCTACTCTCAATTTTGGTTTTTCACTTTCTTATTCCAAAGGAATTTTTCCTTCAGCTTGGAAATATCCAGCCAGTTCCTCAAATGGGTGACAAATCCCTCTCATCAAATTATCGTCCCATTGAACTAATTTTATTTTTTACACTTTTTAAAGTAAAAACCTCCACCAATTCCTAAAGTGTCTAGAAACCGATCTGATCTATGATCGCCAATATTTCACTGTCGATCAATTGGTGACATACTGACTTATGGTACCCATCTATGAACAAATTTAATGGAAAAGTTTGGTGAAACTGAAGCAGTTAGTTGCTCTTGACATTTCAAGGCTTTTGATCCTGTTTAGCATAAAGGTCTTCTCCCATTGAGCGGAAATCCTATCCATTCCTCTCAATTCCTTAAATACTAACCGCCAGGTTATTCTCCAGTGGGGAAAAATTATTTAGTAGATTTCAATCCTTCTAAAACTCAGTCTACTTATATCTCGCAAAACGGATTTTTCTACTTCTGTGGTTATCTTCGATAACACTCAGATTTCAAGACCCAATCACATATCTCTATTAGCGATTACCTTGACTTCTAATCCTCTTGGCAAAAGCACATTACAAATATTGCTTCCTCTTCAACCAAAAAACTGGGTTTTCTCTTTTTCTCTCGGCGTTACTTTTCTTCCAAACAGCTGTTCACTCTGTGCAAATCACAAATTCGACCTACCGTGGAATATTGTTCCCACATCTTATTAACTTAAGAGATTAGCATCTCTGTAAGGACGCATTTCCTTTTCGAATTTTGTTTGTCCTGAAAATGGGAACTCTGCTTTCATCGGTGAAATGATGTGAAATAAACACGGGGGTGGGGGATACGAATAATTGGACGTAACAAATATTTTTAACGTCCTGAACCAAGAAGAAAACTTGATGCCTTGCAGAAGAAGGCGGAAAAACTTTATTTTATAGTGTGTGGTAATTAAATTTATTGTAATAATAAAAATTATTATTTTAACGATCCCGGTTATGTGTCTACTGTGTGCTATAAAGGTCTATGTTCAAGGGCCGATATACATGTGGTGCGGGATGAAAAACTCGTAATATCTCACGGAAGGAGACTACTCCTTCCTCATGAAATCGTCTAATTACAGCCTCAATTGATGAGGCCTTAAGGTGTTCTTCCAGTCGAGGAATATCATTAAAAACCACTAATACTGTCACGGAGAACAAATTTATAGTAATAACTAGAAAGTGGTTATATGTATTAAAGCACTATAAAGACTTAAAATTGCAAATCAACTAGTGAATACTGCGTAGTGTCTGTCCGCTTAATAATTGTTTTTTGTGATGATAAATTTATTTTAATATGAAGGAATATCGGTGACGCAGAATTCAATTTTCGAACAAGAGGAATGGTTCTAGAAACAGAATCAGTTTCCTTTTTTATCCAACATCAAATCCGTTTATGTAATACTCGCGCTTCGATGAGCTGAAGTAGGTCGTGAACATATTCAAGTCTACTGCCAACCTTTATAAAATGAAGGCCCTTACTTGCAGAAAATGCATGTTTTTAAGCAATGCTCATTACCAGCAAGTTGCTATCGACAAAGCAATAATGACACACCACATCTGTATCATAAACATTATCACGAGCCGAATTATGCCCAAAATGAGAGGTCATTTGCAAGAATATTCTGATTATGATCAAGTATGCTGTTGTAATCAATACGTTGAATACGCTATAAAATTTTCGATAGTGAAGAATTCGTTTAATGGATATGCTTACAAATTGCGCTTGTAAGTAATTCGAGAACCACTTACGATAGTCCACCACCAATCGTTTATTCATAATAAAACATGGTTATAAATTTAAAATACTGTCAAAAATCATATAATGTAATAAATCAAACATCCGTATAAATTATCATCTACGTATAGGCTTATCCACAGTGTATCATTCTCTTAAACGAGAGTTAAGTCTTTAATTAATTCGTTCCTTAATTTAAAATATGAATATAATCTGCTAATAAAATCGCTCGTTTAAAACAATGATTTGAAAAATGTATGGACAGAACAATGGTGGATCATGAATTTTCAAAGTTATTATCGTTGTGCTAAATCACTTCTATAGTAACTAACTCTAACAATAAAAAACAAGGTCATATTAGTACCACCTGAGAATTACCTCATCTACCCGTGTGCATTATTTTTGTAAATTGTGAGCGTATACTATGGCTAGTTTGCACGTTTGCTGGATGAAAAACCCGAGTTTCCGTGGGTGACTTTGCTGACCTTGCCCGATACTGATTAACTCAGCTATGGAGTGAAAAAAGCACAAAAATGTTCATCATATCATTGACCGGATTCTAACCCTGGAAGTTTCCACCCGATGTGGGGAGGCCAATGATTATAAGCTGTGCTACCGCGAAGAATAGTTAACTCTACCAGGGTTGGAGTTCTTCTTGAAGCTACTCGTATATAATGAAATCTAAGAGCATTATTTTAATTTTACTTTTTATTAAATACACCTACCTGTTTGGCCACTTTATTTCCTAAAGTGAAAAAATACATATGTGTGCGTGTTTTTTTCTCACATTACTATTAACTAATTACATTTATCAATCAATTACATGTACCACTGCTGAAGAACACAAATTTCACTGTTTTCTTCAGTTATTTGCTCGTTATCAAATATTCAGACTTCTATTACGGTTGATTACAGTGCGTGGAGGAAAGTGCTCTTAAAGAGGATAATTACATTTATCTTCGACTTTCGTTGACTTGTCTCCATCAACTCCGCTTTCCATTTCCAATACGATAACCGTGCACTAAGACCAATTAAATACCTAATAAGCATTTGTGATTAATGATGGAAGTAGCAAACTGAATTAAAGGATCATTCTTAAATGTGCAATTCTGTTATAAAACAACAAATTTAGTGTCTGCTGAATTCAGACGTTCTGTTTACTACTACGTTCATATTTTATATTACTAGGATAAAGTGAAACTAATTCAGGTTTTTAAAGCTCAGCAGATTGTGTTTAATGCTTTATAATCTGCACTGTTTCTCAAATAGACTCCTACACTGTTGCCCAGCACCAGTTAAACTCAGGGATGATTACTGAGGTCTTTGGAAGTGAGCTGAGTTATGTCCGAGTTTAAATTCTGACTTTAAACCCAAACTTTTCCAAACTGCAACATATCCACTCATCAAAAGAAACTCGTATATGAAATGAAGCATCCGTCATAAATTAATTTAAGGCGTTATGACCTTTGATACATGGGCCTCATTGGGACCATATGATTTCATGCACAAATAATGGCATTTCTTCGAAATTATACACAGTGAAGCAGTACCGAGTTGGTTACCTCGAATAACAGTGAATCGTAACGAACAAGAAACCTTTGTCAAGACCACGCATTTTAAAGGATCTTGAAATGCCAAAATAATCTGTAATTTTGAGGTTAGAAGCATCAAAACGAATACGGGGTACCGTTTTTAATATAAGTTGTCAACAGACAAACTTCATATCCATTTGCGACAAACGACGAAAATGACACTGAGATACTACAGATGGAATGTTTCTGTTTTAAAAAAAAATAAAAATAAATAATATGAAAGAAACGTATCCCCTCGTTTTCTTCTTCCTCTAAATTTAATGTTTGACGCTTCCAGATGTCGCTCTCCTCCTCCTGTTCATTTGTCACTTCAGAGATGAATTGCTGTTTTCGTGTGCGTACTTTGGAAGAGAAAAAAGAAAGTACAAGTCGACTCGTATCAATTAGGAGTTGTTTGTTGGGTGACGGTCGTGACTGACGAACGGCTCGTGCAGTACGTGCTGCTGCAAACGCTGCAACAGCTAAAACAAGAAAACGAGTTGCGGGCCTTTCGCTATTCTAGCTACTGTCGACACGTGTAGTTGTCATCGCGAACACACGTTTTGCGAAAACAGGAAGAGTGATTTCTTGATAATCAGGATTTCTAACCATCTGGTGGATGTTCGCGAAAGTTGTAGTCACACTGTTAACATCGTGTTAAGTTTATGGATGCTCTATTCCTTGCAGCCGCCACTCCTAAAAGGATATTTAAAATCTCAGTTAAGAGAGGATGAAGAGCAGGAAAACAAAAATATGCAACAGAAAAATAAAATTCGAACCTAATTTTCCAGCTTGTAATGTGCGACATACGCATGGAAAACTAGTACTTTCAGTATGATCCGTTGGCCATAGTGCAGATGGTATTGATGCATATGTTTTTCCTTTATTGCGTAGGTGCCACGAAAACGGATCCACAAACAATATTTTACTGGTCCGTTTTTATGTAGTGTGGGATAAAACAACCCGAATCATTCATAGCGGAAAAATTTATCAATTTGTCATGCTTTAATGAATTTGAAACGATGACTTTATCACTCAGAGTTTCGTGGAGGTTTAATATGTTTGCGGCCTTCATCTACGATCTTGGAGTGTCGAATCGTTCATGAGCAATGAGTGGAAGAATGTATTAAAATTATTTTAAGTCGTCGTTTTCAGTCGGTTATATTTGGGGAGTATCGTATTGAAGATACCCCACGAAGCTGAATGAGGTAATGTGTTATATATTTTTATAATAATAACAGTTATTATATACTAAAAAATATTTTAAAATGGCCAAGTACATAATCAAATAACTAGTCTTCTTAAGCATAAATAAAACACGTATAGAAAGTTAGTTCAAGGTATGAAAAGAACCAACTGAAAGAGTGAAAGGAGCGAAGGTGGAGTTGGCTTTATGGTCCGTAAAGATAGAAAAAACCACATTTTGGAATTCAGAAGTACATCACCAAGGGCGTCAAGACTAATACTCAGGATTTCTAAGAGGTACAAGCTAAAGGTTATAACGATTTACGCACCAACATCGAGCCATCATGATGAAGAGGTTGAAGAAATGTACACCGAAATTGAGTGTCTTCTGGATTAGCAGAAAACCCACTACACTCTCATTATGGGGGACTTCAATGCTAAGGTTGGAAAAAGACAAAACAGAACAGAAAGGAAATTTGATAAAAGAAATGAAAGACGTGAAAGACTTCTGGAATTTGCAGAATCTCCAGGAATTTCAGTATTGAACACTTTTTTCAGGAAAAGGGTGAACAGAAAGTGGACATGGAAGAGTCCAAATGGATTAACAACTAATGAAATCGACTCCATCCCCACTAACAGAAGATATATCGTGTATGATGTTACCCTCCTGAATAAGGTAAATGTTGGAAGTGATCACAGAATGGTAAGATGCACACTTGATTTGGATGTAGGAAAAGAAAGGGAAAAACTGACTCGAGTAAATAATACAAAGGTCTTCGAGATAACAGAAGAGGAGAAAAAGCAGTATGTACTGGAACTTAAGAACAAGTTTGAGCTTCTGTAGACTGCTCAGGACCAGGATATCTATGAGGAATATAACAACAATTTTCTGAAAGTGATAAAGCTAAAGAAACCTATAGGGAAAAAGAAATCCAAAGAAGAAAAAATTAGTCAAGAAACACTTGTTATAATGAACCGAAGGCGACAATTGAAGAGCAAGGTTAACACTGACAAGGAGAAAATTGAGTATACTGAGTTATGCAAAGCCATTAGAAAGAGGCCCTTTCCTAAATGAAGTTTCAGTATCATTTGTGTTTCTTAACAGAAACACAAATGATACTGAAACTGAAGAATAGTGATGGTAGTTTACTTATAAATAGCAGAGAAGGCATAATTCAAATAGCAGAAGGCTACTATAGAGAATTATACAAGGAGCGGGGAATGATGCCAGCAGTGGGGAAGATGGATCGCAAATTAGTAACACATACGACATACTCAATATTCTTCCTGATGAGGTAGAACATGCATTAAAGAAAATAGGGAATCAGAAAGCCCCGGGAGAAGATGAAGTTACCGTTGGGTTGTTAAAATTGGGCGGAAGAGACATAACAGAAAAACTGGCAAGGCTCTTCACAAAATGCATTAGAAAAGACGCCTAAGGAGTGGAATAATGCAATCATAGTTTTTCTGCATAAGAAAGGAGATAAATCAGAAATTGGAAATTATAGACCAATTAGCTTGTTATCCCACATCTACAAGTTGTTCACAAGGGTCATTACTAACAGATTAGAAAGAATACTTGATCAGAATCAACCGAAAGAGAAAGCTGGCTTTAGGACAGGATTCTCAACTATGGATCACCTTCACGTAATATCACAGCTAATGGAGAAAGCAAATGAACATAAAACACCATTATGACTGGCATTTGTGGATTATGAAAAGGAATTTGACTCCATACAACATAAGGCATGTTTCGGGCACTGGGAAGACAAGGCATAGACGCTTCATATGTTAGGATTTTGAAGAAAATATATGAGAATGCTACCTCCTTTATTAGACTAGACAAAGACAGCATAAAATTTAAAATTGAGAAAGGAATTCGACAAGGAGACAATATCTCGGATGCTGTTTACTGCTGCCCTTGAAGAAGCTTTCAGAAGATTAGACTGGTCGCAGAAAGGAGTCAATGTGAATGGAGAGTACCTAAACCATTTACGATTTGCGGATGACATTGTGGTCATAAGCCACGATCCCAAAGAATTAGAGGAAAATCTTAATCAGTTATGCACAGTTAGTAAGGATTTTGGACAAAAGATGAGTATGACTAAAACAAAAGTATGCCACAGAAAGGAACGTAATGATTGAAGGAGCAGTAATTGAACAGGTGGAGTCATACTTATCTGGGACAAGTTATTAGCTGTAATAAAGATAAATGGCTGGAAGTCAAGAGAAGAATAAATTTTGGATGGATAGCATTCAGGAAATACAAATATATATATATTTGTATAGTCACATACTGAAGAGCAATATCCCAGCAATATACCATGAGTTATGGAAGTGAAACTTGGGCACTCACCAAAAGAATGGAAGAGAAGCTGAGAAGTACACAGCGAAGAATGGAACGAATTATATTGGGAATCAGACTGTTAGTTAAGAAGAGAAACACATGGATTAGGCAGCAATCAAGTAAATGACATTCTTATCAATACTAAAGAACAAAAATGGTCTTTGGCAGGACAGATAGCTCGATGACATGATGACAGATGGACTAAGTAAATAACAAATTGGTACCCAAGAGAAGCCAAAGAAAACCTGGAAGACAACGGCGGAGATGGATATATGAAATTCATGAGTTTGTGGTTAGTAAATGGATGGCCATTGCACAAAACAGAAGGAACTGGAAAGTTGCTGGAGAGGCCTTCATCCTGTAGTGGATTGAAAATGGCTGGTGACGATGATGAAAATAACGTGATATCCAGGGACTGAAAAGGTTGGTAGACTTCCACAGAATGTGACTATCTGCTAATATTTGAATTGTGATGGACGGGAAACCTATCTAAAAAAAGTAATCTAGAAATGATGATTATGCTGGTTGTTTTGCTACAAAGGTCTACCTTTTCATTTTTACAAATCGCACTCTCCTGAGAAGTAGAAAAAAAAAGGAAACACGTAATTCATATGATTAGGAAGTGGTTATCATCAAAACATTACTATTAAGATGGTCATTTATTTCACTTTGGGAGATATTGACATTTATCAATAACCATTTTTCAATTATTAGCAATTCCAGTTTGATTTAGTGATCGGGAAGGTATGCATTCAATAAATAAGTCAGTTTCTTAAAAAAAAAAAGTAATAATTCAAAAGTTACCTATTGAATTTTGCATGAATGGCGTAACGGTTCTGTTGATGAGGTTGTATTCACATCAACAGAATTCCTCTCATTAAAAACTGAAAGGAAAATTTCGTTCGCTGCCTTAAAATTATAACTACGCCATAAAACCAAAACAAGAACTTTATTCCTGCATAAAAATGACCTGAGAGATTGATTCATAAAACTTATATAATATCGGTGTGTAGATACACCATAGACAACTCTTAAGAAACTACAAAGTAGTTGTTGTAGGCATCATTTGCTCTTTCTCATATTGTGCTCTGCCTTCACGACGAGTTGCCATGATATTGCACTACCTCGAATAAGTAACGCTTCACTAATAGAGAAGACTATTGTTACTTATTCTCAGTGAGTACCACCACCCAGACATCTCAAGGCTATTGGCCTATCATCAGTGGGTGGGCAGGTACCCTGGTGTGACATGTTTCAAGACAATAGCCTTGAAACATGTCTGGGTGGTGGTACTCACTGAGAATAAGTAACAATAGTCTTCTCTAATAGTGAAGCTTTACTTATTCGAGGTAGTGCAATATCATGGCAACTCGTCGTGAAGGCAGAGCACAATATGAGAAAGAGCAAATGATGCCTCCCACTCTACCATTGTAGTTTCTTAAGAGTTGTTTATGGTGTATCTACACACCGATATTACACAGATATTAAACTCTTAATGTATTATGCCTTGTGCATTTAGTTATTTTAAATAAAACGTATAATAAAAATCCACTAAAAAAATCGCACATTAAATTCCGTTCCCTAAAACTCATAGTCAATATACGTAGTCAAAATAATAAATGTATATAAGCAATTAAATATGAAAATTATCTATGAAAATTATTTTTACTATCCACAAGCAAGTACCTATCACGCCTGATTATTATTTTTTTTCCCCTGATTGAGGTTTCCACCTCGAGATGAGTATTGCCACCAAGTACACAGGGTGGTTGTTGTTATGACTGGTGTTACTGTTGCTCGAGGAACTCTCTGACTATCCTACAGGTGTTCAGGATTGCGACTTTCTGCAGTTCCTTGTAGGTGTTCTCTGGGAGACCTATTGCTGCTAGACTGCTATGTAGAGTCTTTGGCACCATCCCTGTGGTTAACACGATGATCGGGATGGTCGTAACTTGTAGCATATGCCGTATCTTTGATCTTTTGATCTCCTGTATTAGGTTCGTGTACTTCCTGATTTTTCCCCATGGGTTTTCTGCAGTTTGCCAGTGTTGAGTACAGCTAAGTCAATCACATAGGTAGTCTTTTCCTTCTTGTCCACAAGGGTTATGTCCGGCCTGTTTTGCGGGAATGTCCTATCCGTTTGTTTGTTATTTGGTTTTTTAGGAGCATTAGCAACTAAGGCCATATTGCTCCGGGATATGCGGTGGTCATTCCCTGACCTTTCCGCATCCTCCGTATTTGGTGGTGACAGGCTCGAACCCCGGTCTAATCAAGAAGCATGTGGTCCTATCCTTTATTATGGCGTGGTCCCAGTACAGCTTGTGGGTTGGGATCTCTAGTACTGCCTGGGGTTCGTACTTGTAGTACGGTACACTTTCTTCGATCAACTGGTATTTCCTTGCTAGCTTCTGATGTATTATCCTGGCTATCTGGTCGTGTCTACGACTGTACTCAGTCTGGGTGATCACCGTGCATCCCGCAGTGATGTGTTGGATCGTTTCTGAGGCCAAGCGGCATCGTCTAAATGTGCCATCAGACATTCCGGGCTCCTTGGCGATGTATTTTCTACAGTTTTTGGTGTTGATTACCTGGTCTTGGATGGCGAGCATGAATCCTTCAGTCCCATGGAAGAGTGTCCCACTTGTGGGCCATGCACCCTATATCTTCTACTCTGGTGGGACATGGGCATGTCCCACTGAAAACTGGGGCTACCTACTCTATTGGCCCCATATTTCTGTCTTTCTCCCCCCAGCCTTCTGCCTCCCCCCCTCTCTATCTATACGCTAGCGAAAGCCCTACCCAAAAACTTAACATATCTAAATTACCTTATGCCCATAACTTGGCCTAGCAAAACTAAGCGATTCTACCCCTACGTCGACGCGTTTCTGTCTTTCTTTTTTTATTTTTTTTATTTATTTATTTATTTTTATTTATTATTTTTTTTTAAGGTCCTAGCCGCCGAAATCTCAGGAAATTAAGTGGCAGGACCTGCCACAGTGAAACAGACTACTGGGTTCCTGGTCTGCCTCCACGGGGCGTAAGTGGGGCAACGTTGGGCCTCAATAGGGGCCCAGCGGCTAAATGACCAGATGAACAACGGTACAAGGCATCACACATATACAAAGTCCATACACTTTTAAATCTCTGGCTTTTCCAGTCAACTGGTTCACCCACAATGTAAACTACGCGGAGATGGGGGGAACCCCTTGTGCCGTTTGACCCTAAACACACTTACACTTACTTGTGGGCCATGCATTGGAAGCAATTTTATCTGTGTGATTTTAATGGAGGTCATGTAGTGTCTGCCATGGTGTCTTCTCTGCCCATCTTTCTAGCTTCGTTTGTGCCTCCTGGCTGGGGGCGGGATACCGCTTGTCTATCTTCCTTATGGCCTGGTGGAGTGCTGGTGTGTGTTTCTGGAAGTAATCCTACAGATTAGCAATCGCTGCTTTTTGTTGCTCGATGGGGTCTATCAGGCCCCTTCCTCCTCCTTTCCGAGCAATTGTCAGTCTCTCTACGGCTGACTTCGGGTGGTGTTGGCGGCTCTTGGTCATCATTGTCCTTGTCTCTCTCATTATATCGTCCAGTTTGGTATTAGTCCAATCTATGACCCCGAAGGAATATGTTAGCATTGGGACCGCATAGGTGTTTATGGCTTTAACTGTGTTCCCTCCGTTCAGCTTTGCTTTCAGCAGGATACTAAGTCTTTGGTGGTATTTTTCGGTCAAGGAGGCCTTAATTTCGCAGTGCTGGAACTGCTAAGCCTGCATCAACCCCAAATATTTGTAAGCCTCTCCCTCTGCCAAGGCTTCGATCTCTTTACCAGACTGCAACTGGTAGTTTCGGTTGACTAATTTTCCCTGGTGCAATCCGCGGGTGTTGCATTTCTCTACACAAAATTCCGCCCTAATATCATTGCTGAATTCTTCTGTGATCCGGAGTAGTTGCTGGAGTTGCTTCTCAGTTCCTGCGTATAGCTTGATGTCATCCACGTACATTAGGTGAGTGAGGGTGTACAGCTTCTTCCTTCCTTCTTTGAAGTTACATCCATACTTGCTGCTGTTAAGTGCTAGACAGAACCACAGTTGGCTCAGGGCATCGCCTTGAAAGATTCCTCTCCTAATGGGGATTGGCCTGGTTGTGAAGTTCTCGACCTTAATGGCGGTACTCCATTTCGCCATCGTTTCTCCTAGGAAGTTCGTCACTGTCGGATTGACTTTGTATATGTTCAGCGCCTATATTAGCCAGCTATGAGGCTCGGAGTCGAAGGCCGTGCGGTAATCGATGCAGGCTGTGTACATGTTGCGGCGCTTCTTGTAGGCTTGCTCTATAGCCGTGGTATCTGTGGTTAACTGCTCCTTGCATCCTTTACTCAGCCGCTTGCATCCTTTCTGCTGTTCGGCCATTATTTTCTGGCTCTCCAAGTGGTCTGATATCTTCCTGGTTATGCAGCTGGTCAGGATCTTGAACATTGTTGAGAGGCACGTGATTGGCCATTATTACTACGCCTGGTTTCTTGTATCTTCATCTTTAGGATTCATATATGTGATTCCTTGAGTGAGAATCTTCGGGATTGTCTCTGGGTGCTTTATTATTCGGGTGAACTGCTTTGCCATATGCTTGTGTGTGCAGGTGAACTTCTTGTGAAAATATTTGTGGACGTTATCTGTTCCTGGATTTCGCCAGTTGTGAGAATTTTTAATCGTCTGTTTTACTTATTCTTCTCGAATCTCCCACTCTCTCATCTCTTACAAGTCCTTGGCTTTCTTGCTTTCTAGTTCTATCCAGGGAGCTCGGCTGTTGTGTCTTATTTCCCTGCTCCATATGTTTCCCCAGAGCTACTGAATCGTATTCTGATCGGGTAGTTCGTTCCCTTCTTTCGCTTCTTCTCCGAGACACCTGTAGAGGCCTCTTTTGTCCTCATCGAAGATTCGGTTATTTATTTTCCTCTGGGAGCTCTCTTTGTATCGGCGTAGGCTCTTTCTGAGTGCGAGGAGGTTCTGCTTCAGTGTGTCCAAGTACTTTCTCTAATTTTTTGTCTCATGTTTTCTGTGGATGCTGTCTCTCTTGAGCTCTTCACTTTTCAATTGGCCTAGCTTGACTCTTAATTCTTTTATCTTCTGCTGAAGTCTGCTTTCGCAAGCTGCGGTGCCTTCTGTTTTTGATTCTTCTGCGGCTGGTCTCTCGTTTCTCTTCCAATCTTAGTGGCTGTTATGGCAGCACAATACAGGGCTGTGTGGATGGCTTTCACACAGCCGTGTTGCACCATTGTTTTCGAGGTAATGCGGTGTTATTTGCCGATTGAGGTGGTCTGTATCTCTCCACAAGGTTCTATTGGACCTCTGCTTCGGTATCTGTGGGTCTTTGCGGATCCATTCCTTCGAATTCTGTTAGGGCCTTCTTCCAATCGTCCTCTATTTTGGATTTCATGACCTCGTTTTTCCACTTCAGCTGCTGTAGGTTGTATTTCTTCTTGCTCTTCCTCCTCTGGTTAGGTGGTGGTATGTTCTTCCTCCTCTGGTTCCGTATTGACCATATTCTTTATCATTTATAGTTGATCGCTCAGGTCCTGCTTGATTTTTTGCAAGATTGCAGGAGCGATCAGTTCTTCGTGCCATGCTCCTTCTCTGGTCGGCTATTCGCTGTTCGGTGACCTGAATATCCGGGAATTGTTCCAGCCACTTTGTGTGTAGTCTCGCCCTGTATGTTGTCATATCGGTCTCCAGCTTCGTCATTTCGTAATGGTCTGTGACTTGTATGATGTAAATATTCATTTCGATTCTCCACTTTATGCGTTGGCGTTTTATTCCTTCCTGGGTGGTCACTAACGCAGTTGCGCAGGAAGCATTTCCAGTTGGTGAGGATGGATGGTCTTGCCCTTCTCTTGTGGCAGCGTCCCTTGCTCTACTGTCTTCCTTGGGAGACTATCTCTCATATTTCGAACCGACCCCTCTGCCTAAGGCCTGAAAGCGAGTGTTTTATCCTGCACCACACTCGATGCAGTATTAGTAATATTTCTTTGCGACACCATCCATCTATGGAGGTGGACCTGTTTAGCTTCGGCTTATGTCCAATGGTAGTTCTCGTAGGTGACACCAGATGGCGCAACGATCTGCCCTTAGCCGCCATTACGACCTTGGGGTAGTAGGTCCATTAGAACAACTTTCACGATGTTTATTTATTTATTTAATATTATTCGCCTGGTGGGGCATGGGCCTGCCCCACTGATTATCTGGGGTCGCTTTCGCTATCGTCCCCATATTTCTGTCTTTTCCCCCCAGCCTTCTGTCTCCCCCCCACTCTACCTAATACGCAAGTGTATACCCCACATAACTTAAAATTTAATAATGACTAAATTTAATTGCGTTCACAGTAAACTCATTTGGCCTTTCTACACAATTTTCTTAACCCGCACTGAGCAAAAATTTAATTTTATTATATATATATATATATATATATATATATATATTTTTTTTTTTTTTTTTTTTTTAGGTCCTAGCTACTGAAATCTCAGGAAATTAGGTGGCTGGACCTGCCAGAGTAAATATTTCAATACTAGTGTACCTGGACTGCCTCCACGAGGCATAGTGTGGACAACGTTGGGCCCCAGCAGGGGTCTAGCGGCTAAATGGCCAGAAGAACAACGCTACACAACACTACACTCATACAATATCCATACACTTTTAAATCTCTAGCCTTTACAGTGAACTGTTACACCCACAATGAAAGCAACGCGGAGATGGGGGAACCCCTGGTGCCGTTAGACACGAACACACTATACACTATTATTATTACTCTAATTTATTACTGTTATTATACCGGTCCCTCAGCGCGATGGAACCGCGTACGCTTCCACCAAAGCGGGACTCAAACCTGGGTCCATCAGGCTGGTAGTCCAGTGTCGTAATCACTGGGTCATCGTGCCCCTTTTATTATTATTATCTATCTATACATTAAAAAAGTTTTCTTCCTAGTGATATTTATCGCAACCAATGGGAGAGGAAGGTGAGGCAATGATGTCACTACAAATGCAATTAATTATTGACAACTGCCTCCATAATGTTCACCAATCTCGTGCACTTGATTCACTGTCTAACGTTTGATGTTATATTGTAACGTCTTTTTGTATTAATGAATATCGTATATTTTGTAAATATTTGTATAGTTTGTAAATATTTCAGTGAAATAATTTAGTCCTGCTCTTTCGGATGCAACAATATTCCTCATATATTATACAACCCTTTTTTATTTTGGAAGCATTTTCTTTAGTGACCCAAATAAAGCAGGTAAATAAATATATGGTGATATTGGCTCAAGGGCAGTATAGTATACACCGGCAGATACTTCGATTAAAGCGAGGAAGACAGCGATAATTGGCATCCGAAGGCACCTCCATTTTCTGATTGTTTTGTGTCGTCGAGGATGGGAGGGGGACTTAGCTTAGGTAGGGTGTTTATCCCTCCGTCCCGCTGTTTTAAAATGGGAAAAATAGTTCCCGATTTAAAAACAGCGGCAAATGTGGGGAAAAACGCCCTAGGCATATCAATTAAGGAGGGCAGTGGGCGGGGAATACAGTGGCATCTGCCAATCACTGCTTTCTTCCTGTCCGTTTGTCGAAATATGGGGGTCACAACTTGTCAATCACTGCTTTCCCACTGTTTTTCTTGCCGCCATCTTGGAAAGTGCACACCGTTCTGGAGTTTGACCGTGATATTTATTCGACCTTGAAAATGCTGCGCACTACACGTTTAAAACCCACAGTGCACAGGTAAATAATTATAGGTATTTTCTGATTAGATATCGACCAGTGCGTTTCGACAGGTGTGTCTTTTACGTAGAAAAGATTTGACTTACTCCATATACCCCTATAATTTACGTATAAAAGCGTGCACGGGGGTGGGCGAGCAGGGGCGAAGCCTCCTAGTAGTTATTCTTATTATTAGCCATATAATGCAAGGAAGCCTGAGACTTATGCTGCACCAGCCAAAAAAATTTCAGTTATCCAGAGAAGCACAGAGAGAGAGAGAGAAAACAAGAGTCAGAAATAGAAGGGAATTACCAAGAAAGAGAAGAATTATGATATCTAACTCAGGACCGTGGGTGTGCTAAGCTCAGAAAAACAGTTAAAAAACCTTAAGATAAAGCTAAAAAGTTAAAAAAGCGTTTATCTTAAGCTAAAAAAACTTAAGATAAACACTCGTATAAATATGAATTTATAATTTCTGTTAAAAACACAAGGTATTTAGCTTCACAAAGCTGTTGACGCTGTATGTCAGACAATGGTAACATAATGAAGCACAATGAACACTAACTTAACTCCATGCATGGTATAAAGTTTCCCGCTGTTTGGCTAATGCTTTAAAGAGATTAACTATTAGGCGACGTAAAATGCATTATGATTACATTCAGGGCTTGACGAATGCATTGCCAGCTGCCACATCACTGGTTCGAAATCTTTCCTCGGAGTGAAACTCGATAATGAGAGCGTTTAAACAAAACGTAAGAGCATTTAGGCACTACGTCATCTTTTCAGGTCTATGAATTGCTGATTGTGGCCTATGAGAATTTACTTATGACTATCTGCTGTCATTAGTAACTAATTAAGATAAATGCGTCTTAATGTATTTTCAAGATAAATTCACAAATTCAAACGCTTAAAGTCGATCACATCTTAGACACAAGACATTAGAGGGAAATAACGAAATGGAAGCTTCAAGGACAGGGTTTTCTTTCTTATTTCAGAAGACAAACTGAGTAGGCATATTGTTTTTAGACTTACTGTATAGGTATATTCAACACTACTTCCAAAACGGATTTATAAAATGCTTTTTGAGAAATATAATCCAGTATTTATAAGAAAAATATATTTAATATGCTGGTATGCTGTTCATCTTGGACAACGGGCTTGGTCTCACTTTTAATATCACATCGAATCCATTAGACCAGCTTAGAATAAATCCTTGGTGTTTCAGAAGCCATTTGCGATACTGACTCAAATCATACAAATAGCAGAGCAGATATTTGAATCTCTCTCTCTCTCTCTCTGCTTACAGCTGAGAAGAGAAAGAACTGATCTTTGATTCATAAGATGCTCTTCGTTTCTTCAGTCAAGGATAAATAAATGGATTGTAAGTGAGCCATCATCCATATTTAATTTTCCCATAGGGTCTCCTAGAGGTGCGAATATCTATCACTGCATCAATTCCATTATGCCTTACCGCTATAGAGACACTATCCGGAGTAACCCCTCAACGCCAAGGAAAATAGCAGTATGCAATTAATGCTTTAATTGCTTTAATAAATCGCTTTGAATAATATCACAATCAATATGCAATTAATGCTTTAATTGCATATTGATATTTCTAAAACATCGCATTTTTCAATGGCTCTAATAAATCGCTTTGAATAATTTCACAACTTTTTTTGAAGTTGAAAAAATTCTCAATTTTTTAATCCTTTTGAACTATTTTCGATTAAAACCTAATAAAATCACTACCTAGTGCTATGATACCACGGAGTTGGAGTAGGGGGAAAGTTTGTCCAAAATAATCATATTCTTCTGAATGGAAGAGCTGGCCCCCTGATCGAACTAACTGCTGTATTATACTGAGCTACTTCGAAGAGGATGAAAACTCTATATCCCTATATCCGTAACCAGACATTTGTAATCGTTCCACTGAATTTAAAATTCGTTTCAGTGAATCATTGAGTGCTTTTCCCTGATCCTTCTAGCTTAGTAGAATAGAACTTTTATTTCTCATTTTAATAAACCTAAACAATTTACATAAATATGTAAATTTACATAATAATAATGCAGAAAATTATTCTAGGAATGGACACTTCAAGCTGTTTAGTGAAAGTTCTTAAAGATGTTGTTTCTTCTTTTAATTCCAGTGAACCAACACTAACAAATTTCAATACACTGACTGGCTGCAGTAAATTATGGTTGATCAACACGTTCTCTCAGCAACTTCTCTCTGTGGTAAAATTAGATGTGAGCGGGCTTAAAATTAAGAAATTACGTGAGAGACATAATATGACTTGTACAAAATTAAAAACTGCAAGAATGTAGAGCTAGTTGAGTCCAATACATAGATCATAAAAGGATTCTGGCTTTGTAATTACAAAACCATCACAATTCGTATTTGTCTTGCATAACATTAATCAGAAAAGTGATCGCTGAAGGAAATTTATATAAAAGGAATTTATCCGCCCTTCGAAATGAGGAGGAAGAGTTCTGTCAGCCTAATTTAGTTGGCTTTTGTAAGGCAAATAGGAATGGCTCAGAGTGTATTCTTTCAGGACTTTGTATTTCTCGGAGAAATCAGACCTTAATTTTGTCTGGTGGGGAAAAGCCACAAATATAAGAGGCGTTACTTAGGAACGTTATGTTAGCATTGTCAGGGACATGGTCATATCTTGATTTTGATTTGATTTTACATATTACAGTTACCCGAGAATATGGTCACTGTCAGAAAAAGATTTGTGCAAAAATATGTATAACAGCAGTCAATAAACGATACATAAAATGTAATAAAAGTATACGTTAACAAAAGAGTATATGTTAAAAGGACGTAAAGAAGTTTATCAGTTTTAAATAGTTAAAATCAGCTAACACGTGGTCATTGTCAGAGAGTATCTGACTGAGTGTGTAGGGCTCAGATGGTTAAAAGCGGTAAAAACGTGGACATTCAATTAAAATGTGCCTGATAGTTAAAATGGTGCCACAGTACTACGCATACGAGGGTTGTCTGGCCTCAGCAGAAAAGAGTGCGTCAGGCGACTATATCCTATGCGGAAGCGAGCAAGAACAACTTCCTCTCTACGACTACTGCGCAGACTAGACTGCCATCTTTGGATTGCAGGCTTGATGTGATACTCGTTTGTGGACTGTCTATACAACAATTGTTGCCAAAGGGTGTGTAATGCATTTCTTATCACTTGTCCGTAGTCTGTATAAAAAAATTATAATATATATGAAGAATGAAAAAAAAAAAGCAATATTTTGATTTTTATTTTTAACTCCACAAAAGATGTTATTCTTTTATTTTTGAGAAATTGGCAGTCCTATTTGACCATAGCTAAAATACAGTTTTTTTGCATTACTCCTACCGTACGGTTTATTACATTTTGACAGTGCCATTTTCCGAAAGAATCAAAAACTTGAGAAAAACAAGCAGAGTATTGAAAATTTGAAATGAAAGTTTTTGCATTGACAAGAATAAGTATTTCTCTTGGGGGAACCATCAATAAACAGAAAGGGGAACTTGGGATTGCATAGTTCAGAACTGGAAGAAGAGAACAGACTATTTAAAAGGTTAAAGGCTGGTCGCTTATAAATATCGTGTTTACATATGAATAAAAGTCCCTTGTGCTATGACCCTAACTGCATTGCATTAAAAGATAAGCAAATTCCTATTTACGCTTCCGGACAGCCAAGGCAACTGCTAACAACTTCAAGGCGCTCTGATAACGTGTACCTATACGGTGATGCGTGCGGAATTGGAAGCGCTACTATTTTAATGGCGGACTTTCTCATAACATGCAGAAATCAAAACATAAAACGACAGAGTATTAACGTTTTAAATGTTATATGCTGAGATACCATAAAGTCGCCTCACTTAAATGAATCGAAAAACATGTCTAATCAAATTCCACTCTTGCTATAAACCATGAGAAAAGGAGTTTGATTTACTAAGGAACATTTCATCATTTTAAATTCATATTTTGAATCATCTCAAGGAATGTGTACGGAGAATACCCTCACTGCTCGGCTAATTGAAAAGCCTACTTTATTCGTGTGATAAAACCGTCAATTATTACGCAGTAACCCTATTGATGGATGGTCTAAGGGTTGTTGAATATGTTAAAAGTCAATTCAGAAATGCGGTAATTAAAGCTTAAGATAGGCGTATCCGTCATTAGTTGAAAATCAATTACCTGGTTTAAGCTTTAACACCATGAGTGCCAATTTATAACCGGTAATAAAGTTTTCCTTTGTTACCTACTAATACAATATATCACACTACTGAAACGTTCAGAAGGCGCTTTTTCGGCATGTAAATAATTAATCGGGTATGCAGGAATAGATCTTATCGAACAAAGGAACCAAAATAAGCATATCACTCATATGTTCTCGGACCTCTGTTCTTTGGCTAGCCAAAATGGCAAGCTGACATCTCAGGCACCAATAATACCAAAATGACAAAAACTACTCATCCTGTAAAGCCTCCTAGCCTTATAAAGCCTGGCTACAACACCCAAAATCCAATAAAGACAATCACTAGGGACTTCTGCAGACACTCCGACTGAGCATATTAGCACGGACCAATTATGCACTCATCAGAAAGACATACTCAGACACTCAGTGGCTAGTGAGAAACCACAGCTTCATGCTATTGAAGAAGTATCCCAGCGAGAGAACCGACCAGGAAATAACAAAAACTTCCTACAGGCTCAAAAACAAAACAATAATTTAACTAACGCCCATTATGTTCTGCCCATCTCATACGTGGCGTGCTTACCAACAGCCCTTCTAGTCATACCTACGTCCCATCTGGAGATATACAAAATTCCCTCATTCCAGCAGTCAACCCCGCCCGATATTCCTCAGGATGCCGCCGAGCTACCAATATTGATCGCCCTCCCCATCATGCAGTTATCACTAACCAGACCTCTTTATCCCGACAAGTAACAGCCTCCAAATCTCGTCTGAAACTGGCCGAGAAATATAATATCGCCGTCGTTCCCACCAGAGCCAAGATTTTCGCCTCCAGATTTGGACCTAGAACCTCTCCTGAATCTATTAGGAGAATGTTTATTAAGGAGCATAACCTTTCGGTTCAGGTTAAACGGCTTAAAAGTCGACAAACATCCTATGCCTCCTTCCTTATAATGTGTTCACCCGATGTCTACCAAAAGGTTGTAGATCCTGCCTCCTGGCCCAAAGGAATATATATCAGACCATTTTCTGAGGAAAACAGACCCCATCAACAATATCAACTAATCCACCCTCCTCTATAGCAATCAAGGCCTCAAGGAGACAAGTATAAATGCTCCACGCTCCAGGTATTGTCTCAAGATGTGCGCAGCATAAGTCGCAATTATACTAGTGGTGAACCACATCGGCATCATCATCATCAAACTGATTCCATCAGCCTGCGATCACCAGTAATAAACAGTTCGGGAATGCTCATCCCAACATGGGTCACGAACTCGAAAGCCTGCCTTCAATAAAAACAAGGTATGTACCTTAAAAAGATCCCCAGGAATAATGCAGTCAGAGTCTTGTAACAGAATGTTAGAAGACTTCGCAATAGCTGGATAACGTTGACTAAATTCTCCTCGCCAATGATATCGATATCCTCTGTGTCACCGAAATCTGGCTCGATAAAGGCCAAGAATATTTTATATCATGCGTTCCAGTTGGATGTAAATCTGCTTTACCTTCTAGAGTTGGGCAAAGAGGAGGTGGTGTTGCAATTTCCTTTAAGAGCTCACAAACCTCACTCATTCATGAAGTAAACATCAGCATACGAAACTCTTGCTCTTAATCTCAGCTACCATAGGTCCTCGTAGATGTGGTTGTTATATATATACCCCCAGCACCTTCTTATGAAGCCATCCATGAAATATCTAACTGGATCATCAACCAGCTTCATCCTTTAGCCTTGTCCTTCGTCAGTGGAGATTTTAATCTTCCTCCTCAGCTAGCTAACCTTCAGCAAATGCTCCTATCAAACTTATCTTGTACAGGGTTACAAATGATCAACGATCTCCCTGTCAGAGGTAACAACCAATTAAATCTCATCCTTGCTTCTTTTCTTTGCACACCTGATTACCTGCCAGAGACTTACTTCAATTCGGACCACAAGCCAATTGGTGTTCTTTTACACATATCTGCTCCAAACTTCAATGTTGTGAATTCGACTAATACAAAAGTAATAGTAAGTCCCAGGATTTTGAGTATTTCTAAATGTGTTGAGGCTGCCCCTGTCATTCCATGGACAGTCTTAGAAAATTTTGATCTCGAAACTGCGGTCAATTTTCTTACTAGCTGGCTTAAGACTGTTGCGATATCAAAGAGAATTTCCATCATGCCTCGGACCAGAGCATGGTGGACTCTCCAACTTAACACGAGCTTCAAGTTAAAGCAGCATCTGCACAAAATGTGGAAGCAGTCGCACAGTATCCAAGACAGGATAGCCTACTCCAGAGCTCGCGCAAAATTTAATAAGCAGAAATCAAAAGCAATTAAGAATTACATGGATAGACCCCTTCGTAACGGAAAAGGCCCCTACTCTGAGCGGCCTTCTGATTTCCCCCTAAATCTTGAACCTGACCAGTGGCTTGACTTCATATCTAGATTTGCCTCGAACACGGAACAATGTCCTGATCTTCATACTCTAACAACTAGAATCCCGCCTGACACTCTGATACTGCAGACAATCTCCAGGGAACAGCTTATTGCTGCCATTAATTCTCATCAGCTTCAGCTACGGCAGGTGCGGACGGAATCCCCCAATTCATTATCAAATGTCTTAGCTCATATATTTTGGATCCCCTTCTATTATAATGCTGTTTTTTCAAGCCATTTCTTTCCCCAGCAGTGGAACATCTACCTTGTGAAGCTTATCCCCAAAATTCAATCTCCTACACCTCTTAAGCATTACCGGCCAATCTCCAATGCATCAAATCTTCTAAAGCTCCTTGAGAAAGTACTTCTCCCCGTTCTAACTAAACTTCTTTCACATCAACCTCCTCAAATCCATTACTCCCTTCCGCATAGATCCACTATGACTAACCTCTTAGCCACCAGTAGCTCTATCCTCTCTGCGTTTGAATCCCAAGGAGAGCTTGCAGTCACCTATGTAGACCTTGAAGTAGCTTTCGACTCTATAAACGTTCCTGCAATGCTGAAGCTACTTTCAGACCACTACCAGATCAAGGGAGCCATTCTACAGTTCCTCACGTCACTCCTTCAAAACAGAATAATCCAGCTTACTGTCTATGAGCGAAGTATCTCTTCAGGCGTGCCACTGGGCACGCCTGAAGAGATACTTCGCCCAGATAATACACCACTGGGTGGTGTATTATCTGGGCTCTTGTTCACAGCACTTATCTCCCCACTTGCTGAGTCCAGGTATGATATCTTATGTTATGCAGATGATATACTGCTCCTCACACCGATTTCTCCTTACGATGATCTTTTCATGATAACAGGATAAATTAATAATACACTGACGGAAATTGAAAACTACCTCAACCAGTTCGGATGATTAAAAATAAACCCAGAAAAATCTGAATTTATGATATTCTCTTTAAAGAAAACGCCATCTTATATTCAGCCCATTCTGTGTAATTCTCCAATTCCCATCATCAATAAGCATACTGATCTCGGGGTTCTGTTTGATCCTAAGCTCTGCTTCAGTTACCACATAGACAAGCTCCTCACCCTGGCAGCTCGACTCCGATGGATTGCCAAACAGCATCTACATTATATCAATGAAGTCACAACTACTAGAAAAAATATAAAAACCACTGTATACTCTCCGCTTTTATATGCTGCAGAGGTATGAGCATCAGCTGCCACTAGCACAATCAGGTCACTTTTTCTCTGCTGAGTTTTGGCTCTTAAAATGGGCTATAAACAAACAAACTTCCTCCACAGCTAAGGACAACTGAAATGGCCAGCTTGATTCAAATTCACAGGCTCCCCACGCTGATTAGGGTGAAACGTTTTACCACGACTATCAAACTGATGGTTGGCGAGATTTCGGCACCATGATTCTGGGACCTGTGCTCATGGAGAATCCCTCAGCCTTCCCTCAGAGCCACTCCAACTCTATGCCCTCGTCTCAGCCGTCTCCACCTATCCGATAGGTTCCTGCCTTTTCAGCTACCTTCATGTGCTTAGTCGTTGGATGCTGACCTTAATAAGTTCGCTTTTGACAGGGAATACAGACGTCGAATCCTCGAATTGTACTTCCCTGTCCCTGATCCTTCTCCTCGAAGCCCGTCTTAATGCTGCAAGCCATCAATACCACCTGATGTGAAGATGGCATTCTAACTTTTCAGTATGACAGTTAGTAATGATAGACTAACTACTTCTGTTCAGTGCAAAGAACGTTGCCTGTTTATACTACTACATATATATAAATTTATTTGTTTCTACCAATATCTTCTTTATATATTGTATTGTAAATAACTGTATGATACTTGGAGTTTTGGGTTGTACTTCCACATATGCATTTCCTATGTTTTATATATCAATGCTCCCTATTTATATTGTATTATTACTGTTAATCCCTGGCCTGGTGGCCGTGAAGGACAACATTGCAATCTATCGAATTGTGTTATCATCATCATTATTATTATTATTGCAATAAAGATTTCTCACACTGACTTATTTAAATTGATGTAAAATTTATCCAGTAAAAAATCTGTATCAGTCGGTCAACGTATTAAAGGACATTGGACTATGTTCAATATAACTTTGTAGTTTCTGAGTGAACATTTCAGACAATTGTGCTCATTGGGCATGAAGTGTGACCGTTCACTCGTAGGATATGCAACCCCAGGAGCGTATAATGCCTTGAACAAACCGCAAAAGTCAGGCTGTTAGCACTTACTACATTTTTAAACTGGTTTAATGCAAATTAATAAAATAATAATATGAGCGACCACAAGTATAGATACCTCTTTGTCAATGCTTCTTCAGTGATTAGTGTTCAGAGGGATTGAAATAAAATTTAAATAGGGAAAGAAGCAAAGATTATCCGGGGCCCTGGGTAACACAGAGAACTTACTTTTCTTATTTAATCATTCTTATTTCAGAATTTTCCTATCTTAATATAGTAGAATCTCATAAAATCTGCAATATTGGGACTTGGCCAATTCAGAATTGTTAAATTATTGTAGAGAGCAGCTGATAGTACAGTGCACAAGAGATTAAAAGATTATACAATGTGGGGCAAAAAAAACTCTGCCGCTATGAATTATAACGCATAGAATCTCCCAGACCAACGAACAAACATAAAAAATATCTGCAAATGAAACTGAATTCAATGTAGCGTAAGAATCCAGATTTACGGCCATAACATGATGTCCCACTAGCTAACCTATAACGACAGTAAAGCTCTGCTCTCGATTACGAAGTAGAGGTTCCCCCTTTAAACTATTTCATAAATTTCATGCCCTCCACTTCGGGACATCTGAAAACAAACAGATTTGAAATAAAATTTATCTATGAGTATACATGCTTTTATAAATTAATAAAAGGTCGGTGCATTTAATCTCAAAGACTGAAATGAAATAAGCTTTATAACTGGATAACTTTATAACTCGTGGTTTATCTACATTTCGTTAAAAAAATTCTTCCTAAAAACAACATTCTCTCTAAAACAAAGTATTGCCCCTGTGAAGCGCCTCACACTTTGGGAACCAGTGGTATAGAGTAATTTGACTCAATAACACCATTACTTTCATTCAGCAGTTCATTCTATGAAGCAGAACCTTTATTTAAATCTCAGCGTCAGATACCTTTCAACCTTCATTAAATATTTCTGTTGATAGAATCTTTGTTTTAGCATTTACGTAGAATTGGAGGTAACTGGAAAGAATAGTAGCTCACAGACCCAGCCTTCTATTTACTTATTGAAAAGATTTCTCTTTTATTCTGTTGTTTAGCAAAAACTGAAAAAAAACCTAAAAATATGAAATGGTGTTATTGTATCCCTATGGGATGCAAAACCCCACTTCTTGCAAAGTATACTGAAATGGGAAAAATACACATGAGTAAATAGGAATCATTCATTTTCGTTAAATTATAAAGACGATAAAGAGATATATCCTCTGGAGCCTTTGAACAATCATTATCAGTGAAAACGGCACATATAAAACTCCTATTTGCAAATCCTGTACAACAAAAGATTGTGGAACCAGTCTTTGTATTGACAAAGATGTATTGTATTGACAAGAAACTGATGCCTGACGTAATGAAATATAATTTAACGAGAGAATTGGATACTAATGCCATATTTAACTTCCTGCATTCACTTAAACAAGCTGCGACTTGTTTCTTACTGAGAATTCAAATTCTTCCTTGTTTTCAGTATGAGATCCTCTCAGCAAATGGTCACACAGTGGTTGCATTTGCCACAACGGCTACATTTTATTCTTTACGAATAGACTCGATGGGTCCGTGAGCAGATTTTACCCAAAGGTATTTTTCCCAAAAATGTTGTAGTGGCAACTTTAAATTATAATACTATTATGAGAGAACCTTTACAGTATGTTGTTTCCTAATCTTAATAAACTCCCACTCTGATATGACTGAGCGATTCATTAGAAATCAAAATTCTTAATGTGTACCCCTCATTCCTAGTGCCACTTTCTGTTTTAACTGTTTATTTTATGGTTTCAAAAGATCCCATATTAAATTGCATCCACACGATTTAGCACACTGGCAGTATAAAATCATTGTCAACGATACACACTCCCTTTGTTCACCCTTAACGCTAGAGTGTCTTAGAGTTCCTTGAAGAGTACTGCATCCCATCATTTTAGCTAGATCTTTCCAAAGACTTAGGAGTAAGATTCTCCTCAGCCCTACGGTAATTTCTCTGCCCATATTAAAAATATTACCCGCAGAGGCTTTTTGAAGTAACATCATCTTTTTAGGCTCTTCCTTTATAGAACCTGTTTATAAATTATGTTTAAAAGAGATGAATCTTTCCCATTCTGTCTTATGCCTCCGAAATCTGGTCTGGTGCTCCTCAAGTTACCGTCAATAAATTCCTTGTTCTAGAATATTGGGTTCTTAGATGGCTGAATAGTAAACTTCGTTTTCCCCGTACAATACCCCGGCAACAGCTTTATGAAAACTTAAAAACAAAGCCTCTGCAACAAATGATCAACGAGTCTGGAGTCAGTCATGCTTCTAGCAAAGGTAATTACCTCTGCAACCGATTCACCAAACTTAGCCAACATAACAGCTCCCACCAACAGAGAAAATTCAAGAAACCGACAACAATTCAAATTGAAACTCTCCAGACCCAAACAAATGGACATAATATTCCCCAATGCATCCCTTCACTTCATAAATTATGATAATATTGAATCCAAGAGGTTACTCAACTCTGAAGCCTACAGGAGTCAGATTTCCAACGAAATGATGAAAAATAAAAACAGATGCCTACCGACAACCCAGTAACTGCATCCGAGAGCCAAATGTGACGTTCTGCAATATACATTTTTTGATCATTGTAAATCCTATTCATTGTTAATGTATATATGAATTCTGATACGTATTTGTTTTTATATTTATCTCATTTATTCTGAATTTATATCCCTAGTCTGGTGCTGTGATGGGCTTGCTGTATTTGCAATAAATTAATATTTATTTATTTATAACATTAGTGCGACGCATACTTGATTATGTTGCTATTCCTTTGCTCTTCGGTCCAATTCAGACTATCGTGTGTGTGTGTGTGTGTGTGTGTACACAGAGAAAATAGACTCCAAAAAAGTATACCAGAGAAGAGCATTAAATATTACACAGTTATAATTAAAATGTAGAATTTTATTAGATACTCTATAAAATTATAATCTTAGTAATTAATTGACAAGCAGATAACTATATTTACTCTTCTTTTATTAATTTCAAGAACAAGAAATAAAAAGATTCAATAAATTTAAGAAAAAAATATTGAACTTTGTATCGCACTGCGTACATTAATTAACTTGTTTTATTCATATTAATATATTTATGTACTGCATATTTATGACAATTTTTTAACCTACGTATATTTATTTTTATTTCAAGTTGAATAGTTTTACGTCTGACATCCCATAACACTTTGCTGTTTGTTTTCTGTACTTCATTATTTGTTTTATTATTTATCTTCGTATTTTGTAATTAGGAACATTGCAGTATTCTGTGAAATAAAATAAAAAAATAATAATAAAAAGGATCACAGCGATAATTAAGGCCAGCAGCGAGTCGACCAGATATTACTTTCTCGAATAAAAACTCATTTTCTTGAATCTACGCTAATATGATGGCTGAGAAGAATTAACGGCATATGTCGGTGAATTCCAAGGAAGTGGTTCCTTTAAACAAGATAGAATATTTTCCTTACAGGTATCTAAATGTTTCCCTTAATCCTCCGTTGATGCGAGGTAATGTGCACAGCACGAGGCAATGAAGACACGACAGTGGTAATTATTTTCTCTTTCAGAAATGAGTCCCATGAAAGGACAATTAACATTAATGAGCAATGGATATCAACATAATTTGTCACCTTTCATACATCATAAACACCCACTTTGTACAATTGCCGCTATAATTAAGGCGAAATGAGTTAATCTACTGCAGTTCCCTTAACGATAATGTAAAAAATGTGGGGGACGCAGGTAAGAAAAGTAATGATAGCGAATTCAGCAGATCGTTTTTCAGTATAAGTCAGGCTATGCAGCAGTGATAAATGAGGGGCGTTCAGACAGGCGTGCAGCAAAGATAAACAATGACTTTTTTCATAATTAAGGTTAGTGCATCCCCGAACTAGCGATATTTCACTAAGCCATTTATATAATTAAGAGCAACATTCCTAGTTTTAATCGGCGATGTTCGTGAAAGTTTTTGTTGTTTTGGTCAAAAATGAAAGAAAAAAAGAGAAAATTCTCAACACAGATTTTTGTGGAATTTCAAACCAAATATCAAAATTAAGAAAAAATAATAAGCTCATGTAATGCTAGCCGACAGTGGAAGCCTAGCCTGTCAGGTCAAGGCTAATAAGTAGGGAGTTATACGAAGAGTTTCAAAAACGCCAAATTAATCATTCTGAAAATAACACAAGTTCGAGACTGCATCGTGCACGATAATTCTTTTGATTTTTAAATCTCTATCTTTTTCTCTGCCAGTCCACTTTAATCAGTAACGCTGATCTCCAAATCCAAACAAAAAAAATTGCTATTATTCGAACTGTTTCTTTTCATTATAAATCGAAAAATTCATTTTCCTGTATTTTGTGGGGGTGGGATTTATTTTAACCTGTAAGAATGCCTATATTCTGTTTAAACCTTTACTCTATTCTTGTTTCTTTACCCCACATTCTAACTCATGTACCTCACAGAAGAATCGGGTTCATATGCATATTTATTCATGACTTTATTCATTTCGTATGCATATTTACTCAGTGTATTCAAATTGACTACAGTAGTTACAACTTCATTAAAGGCTATATGCAATTCTTTATTTCATATATATATATATATATATATATATATATACATGAAATGAAGTTAAAGATAATTATGCACATTATATGGTAAGATAACACAACATATATGGTACATTAAATGAACTGTTCGGTTATATTAATTGATTTTCATATACATCATTTAGTTACAACAAGCATACTTAACACCTTCCATGAATCTCCATTATTACAGCTTCTCTAATGTATAACCATTTAGGGATCACACTCAATTCCTTATTCGACATTCTTATACAATTTAATTTATAGCTGCATTAAACACAAAACCTTTTCTCTGGCTTAGTTACCATAATACAATTGGAACCACCTTATGTGCTAGTATTTATGCTAATTATCTGTTTTATACCTGCACTGAACACAAAACCTTTTCTGTCTTAGTCGCCATAATACATTTGGATCATCTTATATGCTAGTATTCACCTTAATTATCTCTTTGATTTAACCCGTCTAATATAGCTACTTTACATCCGTTCATTCATATTTAATTTGACTATCTCCGTCTAATTCTCTGTCCATTACTACGTTCTAATAACAATACTCAACTCATATACATCTTAGGGTATATTAATCATAAGACCTTACTCTTTCATTTTCTTATTATTTCCCTATAGTCCTTCTAATAATCTATAGTGTGCTTATTCTAACTTGACACTTACTTCTATATTCTTATTCTGGCAGGATGTTTTCGTAAGGGCCTTCTACTTCTTTCTCATTCAGGGCTGCTATCTTCTGCCATCCAGAGCTATTTCTTACTGCATCCAGGGCTGCTATCTTCTGTTTTCATTCTTACTGTTTAACGAACTCCCTTTAACTACCCCTTACACGTTCATCCCTTTTTCTCACACCCTTACATTTCCGATAAACTCAATTCGACTCCATGTCCTCACTATATTTCCATCAACTCTTTCTCTCTTTACATTTCCGATAGACTCCACTCTTTTTTTTCCCTTACGTTTCCGATAGACTCCACTCTTTTTCCCCTTCGTTTTTTCGCGCACACTCTTTTTGTTCCCGAACTTTACACTTCCCTTCAAATTTGTCACGCCTCCCATAAGGACTCCAACCAATCCTCCCCCTCTGTTTAAATTTATTCCTTTCCATTTGCCAACACAATTATCCCAAGCTGTCTCCCCAGCGCGCAAACCAACCCCTTTTCTCGAACTTTCTTATTTTTTTTCTCACAGGCAGCATGATCCTTTCATGTCCACCCGCAACCTCCACAAACACTGATTTTCGTTTCACACTTTTCTCTCTAAAAGTATCAGAAAACTCAAATATCAGTCAGCCTGACGCCGGTTTTATTTTGAAGCGAACACTGGACGTCCACTCACTTTTTGTTTTGGTCTAACGGTGTTATAGATCAAAGGAAGCGCTTCGTCTAATCCCGTCCTATTGTTCGTTCTCAAGCAACACTTTTCACGCCTATTCTTAAATGGCACCCCTTTACCTAGTGCTGCTGTCCCTGTTTGCTGGAGATTGCCCGCTAGATGGGCAGTGTAGTTAGTCGTGTAATTTTTTGCTCTCTTTGTTTTATTGCCTAAAATAATGGTTTATTGGAACCTGCCAACCTATTAATACATCACAGCAGCTTCCCAAAGTCTGGAGAAGCTATCGAGATGACAATGGGATCAAGACTTCTGAGTTAAGTACATTTTATTTTAAATTTTATAAAAACTTTCATACGCACAGCGATACTCATCGAATCACTTCTCTCACCGCCTACTGTAAGACAAAGACACAAACAGTGCTGAACGTTGAGCGCCTAAAGGCGATTACTCATCAACCTGGGCAATTGTTCTCCACCTGCTACTAAGCGCTTTTTTCACTGCCTCTAGCCCGACGTCATATTTTCAAGCCACTGGAGATACGATGAATGCTAGAACTGACTAATTTGCCCTAGAAGAAAGCTTAAAAACTTTTCTTTCTTAATCGAAATTTAACACAAGATTCTTTGACGTATTGTGCCTACTTGTGGTAAAAAGCATTCAGCTTATTTTGCCTTGTCTTGTACGGAACTTGCTAATCCGAACACATCCGATTTTTCGTATTTTTTGCAAATATCTCAATGAGTGATACTGAAGAGGAAGTGATGGATAAAGAGGAATCAGAACTTTCCCCCCACTTGACAAGCGAGACTTCTAACCCCGAAGATGACCTAAATAAGACTACCAAGAAAAATAAAAATCCAAAAAATCGAAGGAGGGGACGGTCAGGAGCCAACTCTCCAATCCTCAAAGAGGTACCTGAGGAAGGAGAAAATGATACCTACAGTGATTCTGAAAATGAATACTCCAAAAGTCAGGATCTCCCCTGACTGGTACTCCTGTTGAGCAAGTTATAGCTATTCAGGGTTCACTCGAAATGTGTATGGCCAAGCAAGCTAGAATCACTGCGGCCATCAGAACAGACATCATACAGTTTTTCGGCAAGATTGAGCATGTTATTCTCAACCTACACGTTGGCAATGTGAGAATGCAAACTAAGCTGGATGTTCTAGCTCAGGAACAGGAAAACCAAATGCTACAACACCCCCGTTCCTTTGCTGAGGCGTTGAGGAATGGCTTAACTACAGCCACAACTAATTAGCCACCCAGATCAAAACCTGACAAAAGACCCAAAAAACAAACGGAGGCTCACGATATATTAGTTAATCCTACCGAAGGCGCAAGACTGGGAACGAGAGAGGAGGTCAAAGAGGCACTCACAAAAACATGAAATAACAAATGAAGAACATAAGAATTAAAAGTATACGAAAAACCAGGAACCCTGGCATTATAATAGAGACAGATACCAGAGAGGAGGCACTGTAAATCCTGAAGAATACGGATATAACCAACTATGGATAACGGGCAGCCTAGTTCACCTCCCAGTGGTGATGGTGGGCAACGTAGGATACAACTAGGGGCCCTGCGGCCAAGCAGCCAGAGACACAACAACAGAACAAAACACAGTACTTCATAAACCAGACATTACACTTTATCTGGCCTTTGCAGTTGTTCTGCATTCCATCACAGAGTACATACGGCGCAGATGTGGGAAACCACCGGTGGCGCCTAACCCAAAATACTATGCCCCTGTTTGCTCTCTTGTATAATGGGAATTGAGTTTACCCATTTGCTACTATTCCTAATTCTCACGCTTAAACTAACCCATCACTAAATCTAACGTTCATCCATTTTAATCTTACTTCTAGCAAACCACATATATTTTTTATTTAATTTGTAAGATTTTACATTTTATTTATACTTGCGTTTTGTGTCACGGATTTATGTACGTAAGCCAAAATCATTTACTATCATGCGATTCATGATCCTTTTTTTATTTGTCGAATTTTGAATAGCGTTGTTTATGTAAAAATAAGATTACTGATACGTACTTCCCCAATTTCAGTAATAACAATTAATTTGTATTGTACTACATGCTGTAGTCCTTCATGTGCCCACGCTATGGAAGAAGAAACAAATATTCAACTTTATTCTGTTGATACCAAAATACAAGTTTTTATAAAAGGGTCTGATTGCAGTAAAACGCCTTTTTCAGTAAGTAATTGTACGTTTTTATTTGTCTTTATCTGTCCTTTTTTTTGTAACAAGAGCAGTAGAATATACAAACAAGAAACCAGCTCGAGCACCTCGTGTAGTAGAACGAAGTATATAATTATCTGCAATCGTTCACTGAAAGGCGCTTCCATTAGCTACGTGTTCAATATCAGAAATTACTCTCGAGACAGATTACGTGTTTATCAAGTTATAATCGATGGATCAGAGTAATAAACATATATATAAAAAAAAAAAGAATGAAACACATACATGTAATGTTGCACTCAGTTTGTCTAGCATGCTGTGGCTAATAAAGGATTATTGTTATTAGAGAAACATTTGAAAGTGTGAATATACTGAATTTTATGCGCAGTGCGCATAAAATTTACTTATGATTCACACCTCATTGTAATGTCATTGAAACAACACAAATAAGCAAAATTCGTTAAAATACTTTGTATTCTGTTCATAAGCTTATACCAGTGGTTTCAACCTTCTCTAGTATGAAGAAGCCTTTATAACGTCAAGATGTGATGTTAGAGACCTGGGGGTAATTGTGCAGCCAAATATGAAGTTCGCTGAGGAGTGCAGACGGGCTGATCATGGAGTCTTGTCAATGATGTATAGGAATTTTGTTAGCAGGGAAGGGAGGCGATAATCCCGTTATACAAGGCAATGGTCAGATCATTGCCTTGTATAACGGGATTATAGAGCACTGTGTATAGGTCTGAAGGCCTCATTTTAGGAAGGATGTAGAGTTGCTATAACGAGTACAAAGAAGGGAAACAAAGGGGTGCTCTTACCAAGGAAGGCTAAGTTCTGCAAATTGCAGCGCCTGGAGAGTAGGCACCTGCGAGGTGATCTGATTGAGGTGTATAAAGCCTTGAATGGGTTGAGCAAGCTGAATGCTGATGGGATTCTTCGTCTTGCTCAGACTAAGAACCTGAGGGAACACAGTTTCAAATTGAGGAAAGATAGTTGTAGAATAGATGAGCGGAAATTTGCCTTTAGTCAGCGGGTAGTTGATTGGTGGAACAGGCTCCCATCTTTTGTTGTGTAAGCTAATATCCTAAATAAATTTAAGGCTGAGCTGGACAGGCATTTGGAATGAATGGAGAGATGAAATGCGAGGGTTGTGTTTTTTTTTTTTTTTTTTTTTTTTTTTTGGCTGATGCTGCATAAGCTTGCTTTCTTGCATCGTATACCTCTACTAATGCTAATGTTATAAATTCAATAACCTCTTAAATGAATTAGTATTTTATTAATTCATGCGCCATTGTTTGTTGGAACTAAATAAAAATCAAAGTGATAAAGCTTGCAGTCCAGATTATTCACATAACAAACTTTCAAACAACTGCGCAGCCACAGTTTGGCTGCCCAGTTTTAGTTTTAGCTACAGTGTGCGAACCACTGGCTTATACGCTAAATTATTTTAAAAGATGATTCTCCTGCAGTATAAAACAAACTTTTCCACTTTTTCTGTAGCATATTTGGTTTCTTCATACGTAAGAAACAACACACTGTCTTAATAACATGAAATACGATTCCTAAGGGAACGTTTGCTTATTGAAAGAGGCTAAGAGTTGGGAACGACCCTGTAAATTGTTCGTTTTATTCATTGCGTCCCTCGTATTCACCGTCTGTGCATTCAGATCGTCATATTTTAAGATAAGGAATATAACATTTCATTACGTCCCGAGAGGAAACGTGCTACAACTTGGGCTTTAGAAGGAAATAGAACCTAAGACTTTTCGAAATAGTATGATATAGAACGATAAATGAAAATTATAAAAATCCTAGAGTATAACGATGGCGTGTCATTTATTTACTACAGTTTTTTGTTTTTCAATTACAGTATTATTATTATTTTCTGATTTTTATTTTGCATATACAATGGTTGGTTGTTTTTACTGAACAAGCGCTGCAAGTATGGTTGTAAAACATCAGCATAACATTTCTGTCAATTGCGTGTACTTAGATACATGCAGTTTACAGAAATATTACTACGGGATGAAAAACCAGGATGAAAAACCTTATCTTCAGGTCCACTAACCCAGACACCGTACGAAAAGCGCATAAAATAGTTAATCTCACGGTGACCACAAGTATGAGATTAAATACGTGGTGCTTCGTCTTATTTAGAACTTATCATCAATACGTTTTACATCCTTTTCATGACTGCTCTATGAGTATTATCGTACGTATATATCTCTTCTGCAGGAGTACAAAAAACAGAATAACAAATAAAAAAATGCTGCAGCCGCCAGAATAAGAAAAACAAAAAAAAATTGTACCCGAAAATCACCGAAATCGATCGCGCTTTGAAAATCCCTTTAGAAGTTTTCTCCATCATCGCCAGGATTAAATCACTCCAGGCGCATGACTCTAATCCATCCCACATCTGTCCAAAGCAGCAGAGTGACATTTTATTTATCTTCTAATATACTGACCGTCTCTGGCCGTACTAGATTATAAAAAATAAAATGCTGTAATATATTCCACTTCATTAAGCAAATTTGCTTAGCAATAAATTGAAATTCAGTTACCTTAACTTTTAATAATTTAATAAGGCAATCCTGTTGCTTCAGAAATAAACATCATTTCGAAAAATTGGCTCATTCTAAAATCCATAAAAGGCATTTCACCATACTTTCTGAAAAACGAAAGGCAAGAAATAAACTGGAATGCATTAGCTACCTTTCATTTAAAGGATGTCTCACTCCAGCCTGTCATTTTTTCCATTACTGCTGGCTTGAAATCTCCTATTACACACAGTCCAGAAACCATTCACTTTATAGTTCTTCATCGTTTTATAGCCAGGAGACTGCTTTCTGAAAGGCGGAAAGAAGGGAGGGAGTGGTCTATAAATGAAAGCAATATGTAGCTCCTCGATTGATGCCGAAACGAGAGGGTTAACTGTCTCGCCATTATCCTTTCGCTTGATGGCCTAACCGCACAAGCGAGTGTTTTTATCGTTCGATTCGATTGTATCAAGATGTTCGGTTCCATCACGCGTTCAGGATCGACTGCCTTCTGATTCTTTGCTGAATTCTCCTAATTTTAAAACTGAAAAGCAAGGTATGGCTTTAGACTACAGGAGGTAGGCAAATGTGCGGAAATTGGCGAGGCAAGAATCTCATACGCTTAGCTAGTCCATCTAATATATCAGTAAAATGTCGATCGCTAGACGTACACGAAAGAAACTCATTTTCTTTCGAAATAGAACACTGAAGTCGAGCAGCTTTCTCAGACGCTGGAGTATATGAAGATGTACTATTCTTGGGCGAATTTGTTTTACAATTTTACTATTTGTTGAGCCAGTTTTAAAAAAAAATATACGTGTGATCCAAAAGGCAGGATACTCAGTTTTATTTATTGCATATAATATGACACAAGTTACAGAACACTGATTTTTAAATATCTTCACTCATTTACTCAATGAGTAATAAAACTGCAGTTAATTTTAATTACATATACTCTTACATAAATTGATTTGCCCCTATATCTTCAATTTTGGTCCATGTTCTGACGATAGGATCGAGCAATATGAACTTAAAACGCCACTGTTGTAACACATTTAGGATAATTCGGTCTTAAGCACTTAATACAACTATATTTGTAAATTTTACATGGGAAAAAAAGTAGCTCATTATAAAATTAATCTATGAATAATCATCAGGTACAGTTATTCCCTAACTATATTAGATAGAACACTTTGAACAGATAAGAGTGTACACTGGTTGACTGTTTCAGCAAATTTTCGGCACATCGATTGTTTGGTCAGAATGCGCTAATTAATATTATATGCTAGTTTATGTACTCTTTATCACGTATTAAGTCCTGCATGCCAAAGTGTGTATATTTATGAGCCTATTTCGATGTTGGGCGGGCTAAAACCGTCTGATTAACTACTAGAGCCTCGAGTTATGAGTCATTGAAGAATTCCCCGATCTCTGAGGGTTTTTAAACCAGACGTCATCAAAGAATGGAGGTAGTGCTTGGCTCAATGTCAGCTATGAACTTATAATTCACGATGATCATCATCGTGTTATCTGTTATGATGATGACGATAACAGCCTTCCAGCAACTTTTTCTTTTCGAAAAAACTACTTTTCTACCAAAATTTAGGAAAAAAAATATTCGATACATTGTAAAAACTTAAACCTTTACGTGACGTAGGAACTGCCTGACTAAACTCCACGTTTGATCAAAAGGTTCCGAGCATGATTGCTCTTACAGCTTTTATAATTATAATTGATCTTACAATTTTATAATTGATCTTACAGCTTTTATAAGCATAACGGTAGCTAATGTTTTCAAGAATTGAAAGATTCAATTTTGAATTTTATATAATTTAAAATTAAAATTTAATTTGTTTAATTTAAAATTAATATATCACATCAATAAATTAATATTAGCTTAAATTAATATATCATTGCATCACCTTAAAAGAAAGTAACATTTGTAGTGAAAAGCATACCGATGAGCCAAAACATTATGACCACCTACCTAATATGATGTTGGTCCTCCACGTGCAGCCAAAATATCTTGTATCCGGCGAGGCATGGGCGCTACAAGATTTCTAAATGTGAATTGTGGTATCTGGTACCAACACGTAACGAGCAGATCCTTTAACTACTGTAAGGTCCGTGGTTGAGACGCCGCAGATCGGAGTTGCTGTTCCAACACAAACCACAGATGCTCGATGGGATTGACGTCTGGGGAATTTGGAGGCCACGGCAATATTTGGAAGTCTTCCTCATGTTCCACGAACCAGTCTCGAACAATCCGGGTGGTGTGGCATGGCGCATTATCCTGCTGAAAGACAGCACCATCAGAGGGGAAGACCATTGCCATGAAAGGGTGTGCCTGGTCAACAATGATTTTAAGGTAAAGTGTATCTAGGGTCAAACGGCACCAAGTGGTTTCCCCCATCTCCGCTTAGGTAGGTGATAGACATTACAGCGCCCAGCACATTGATGATTGGACCCAGGGTATCCAAGCAGAACATTGCCGAAAGCATGACACCGCCATCCCCGGCTTGTTTTCGTCCCACGGTGCATCCAGGCGCCATCACTTTCCAAGGTAAACGACGCACACGTACCCGGGCGTCCACATGGTGCAACAGGAAACGTGATTCATCGGACCAGACGACCTTCTTCCAATCACTCAAGCCGGCTGTCGCCGGTGAACCGTGGTTAACATGGGCACTTGGAGCGGCCTACGGCTACGCAGCCTCATTTTCAACAGGGTTCGATGTACTGTGTGTTGTGACACACAACTCCGTCACCAATATTCCAATTACCGGCGATTTGTGCCACAGTGGCCCTTCTGTTGCCGCGTTCCCTCTGGGAGAGCCTTCGCCCACCTCGAGCATCGATGAGCTGTGGTCGTCCAGCACCTCGCCGGCGGTTCGTGCGTTTTCCTTCCTCGGACCACTTTCGGTTGGTACTAACTACGGCTGACCGTGATTACCCCACCAGGCGTGCCGTTTCGGATATACTCTGACCCAGTCGTCCAGCCATTACAATTTAGCCTTTGTCAAACTCGCTTAAGTCCGCTGCCTTTCCCATCTGAAGAACAAGATGTAACAGTGATTAACGGAGCTCAGTATCAGGTGTTTTTTATACCGTTTCCCGAACCGTACACGCGCCGGCGTTCAACTGCAGTTGCTTCGATTTGCATATCGACTCGCTGGTTATAATGTTTTGGCTCATCGGTGTATAAGATAGTTTGATTACAGTCATTTTTGTCGCAATACAAATGTATTGCGTCAGATAACGCTTCTATTGCATCAGACAGTAATTGCAAGTTATTGTATCCGCCGTTTCTATAAATACGGCATTGGGAGGGTATACACGCTCATTAGTTTCCTGTTTTTCGGAGGTGTAAGCATGGCTCCGTGCGTTTAGTTGACACCAAGAAAAAAAGTTTAGCTGTTGCTCTGTCCCAGGTAGGGCTTTCTACACGTACTATATCGCTAATAAAATAGACTGCCACCAGTCAACAGTATTCCGGGTGCTGAAATTAAAGCGTGAAAGCGGTGATATGGAGAGAAGACCTAGATCAGGCCGTAAGAGAGTGACTACTAGTTCCTCAGATCGATATTTGAAACAGCTATACCTTCGTAATCGCCATACTAGTGATCCCGATCTAAAACTGGACTTTGAGATGGCCTCTCGTGTTGAAACAAACTATCCAAGGACTGCTTTCGGAATGTGGCCTGCATGCCTATCGGCCCAAGAACAAGCCTTCGTGGCCCAAAAAAATTGAGGAAGAAGCGACTTGCTTGGGCTAAAACACGTTTCATGGACAAAAGAGCAATGGGACGCCGTCATCTTTTCTGAAGAATCGAAATTAAACCTGCTTGGGAAGCGATATGTCAGAAGACGAAAATCGGAGGCATACCATCCTGACTGCATAACACCAAATGTAAAGTTCCCCGCCGGTCAGATGGTCTGGGGATGCATAACAAGCAAAGTGGTGGGCTAATTAAGATTATTAACGGAACGGTGAATGCAGAAGCATACAAAAGCCTGAAACCCGTTATTAGGGATCACCAAACACACGTCCAAAACTGCATTTTTAAACAGGACTCAGCACCTTGCCACACAGCAAAATTGATATGTTTTATGCCATTTAGATTTAATTATGAGTCTGCCTTCCTGTCTGACAAGGCTTAAAACATACTTACACCAATATTTTCCCTCGTTTTTCTCCCTTAAGGTGCAGTCATACCTCGGAAATTCTGGCAGTAGTGTTGGACTGGCCCGGCAACAGTCCACATTTTTGATCCCTATTGATAATTGCTGGTATATAATGTCGTCTAAAATTGCTGAGAAGAAGCCAGCAAGTAAGATTCAGCTGCAGGAGAGCATTGTAAGGATGTGGTACCACGAAATTGGGCAACAGTATATCCAGAAGTTGATTAACTCTGTGCCAGATCGAGGAGGAACAACAAAATATTGAGGACTTATTTTGCTGATTTACAGTACATAATACTATTACATTAACTTGTCATTTCAGTTTGTTCATGTAATTGCAATAAACTGTATGTTTGGTTGTCATGATTGCCTTTTACATGATTTCTCATAATCTCCTTAATTACGCATTTTACCCTTTGGAAAGTTATTTATGGCAATCAGGTATATCAGTTGGAGTCTTTTTATTGGATTTCATTCACAGAGATATGCATCCCATCTAACAAATGAATTTCGAACATTTCTGCAACCCATAATGCAGCGCAAAACACATTTTGTATGCAATAAAGAGTTCTTATTATTTGCAAAATTCACAAGTAATGCAGTTTTTTTGTCCGCCACTGTATATATTTATTTATTTACAATAGTGTTGATATTTACTTTAACATATATTCAGAATAAATACTTACATTATAATAAAAAAAAAAAACCTAAAAACATATTTGGTCCCAGAGAACAAGATGCTACCTTGACATCCACTAATTGTAAACTGAAAGATTCGCACCCAAAACTAACGAAATAAGTAACGTTTATACGTGAAGATTCCGAGCAGACTGTGAGTGAAGGCACAAAAGCGGCAGAATAACGCGATAAGAGTCTTAAACGTGTCGAGAATGCCAATTTCAGAGTTATGGCAACAACACTATGAGATGGTCGGCCAAGCATTGCAACATTCCTGAATGCCCTCTACAGTACCTCCAAAAGAACGAGAAAACAAGGATGCGTCAAGAGTCTAAGTTGAAACTAATAATAACATCTGAAGAGAACGCGGAAGACACTCCCGCCATCCTAACTTTAGAAGGGAACCTCTATCGGGATGATCCTTAGAAGAAGGGAACCATTATCGGGATGGTCTAGTGGTATTGTAGTGAGCGGCCGTATAGATCTCCACATCTTTCATGGAGACAACTTGACGAGATCCTTGAACTCTACGTTAGTCTTTCCAGAAGTGTGAATGACCATGAATTCTTTCTTTGGGTGATGAATACTCTTCCACGTTGACGAATTCTTTTCAAGCAAAGATATTCTTCGAATGAAGTGGACAACCGAATCTCTGAAACTTAATTCGATTGAGAATATCTGGAATGGTTTAGAGAAACAAAGTGGGATACCATCACCTCCTCTCGAAACGCTTCGGGCGCTAAGAACGTTTACTTTATTAGTTCTGGTGCTATGAAAGTGGAGAGTTTAAATAAATTTAAAAGAGGATTGTATAATGAAGTGGGTAATTGTGCTATATACTAACTGCCTTGTAAACAGCGAATTGTTTATTGTAGTCACGGTTTTTTGGCTGTTTGGTATGATCGCATCTGTGATTAAATCCGAGAAGTACGCAAAACTGGCCGTTCAGCCGTGGTCTCAAAGAAGAAATTTCTTTTAAAAATATATGTAATTAAGCCCTATAATACTTTTTCACAAACCATGTGATAGAATTCTAACGAGCACTTCTTCACATTTTTCTTGATATTGCAGTAGGGTTTCAGGAGTATTAGCGACTAAGGCCATATCACTCAAGTATATGTCTGTAAATGCGTGTGTTCTATGGACGATCTTACGAGATTTTAAATTGTAAATTTCAGTAGTTGTTCATCCAAAGTAAATGTAGTCATACTGTTAATATTTCAACGTTTTTTCTGGGTTTTTCGCATTCACCTTTCTACTTCAAGGAGTGTGATATTCTCCGACTACTCACAGTTTGGCTTTATGATGCTCATCCTCATGTGAATTCTCAGCTTTCTTTATCAGATGGAATCGCTCTCTGCTTTGTTTACGTTGTAAGATTATGCGCAAGTTACTTTTGAAAAATTCGAAATTAATTAGCACTTCATTTTGATTAACATTCCCTTCTAGTCTGCATCAGGGCTCATCCTGAAAGAATGTGCGAAAGTACACGAGATGCCAGGAGCGCTGAAGAATGCAATTAACTTCGTACAATTTCTGTACGAAGGTTAATTGTACCAGATCTCCTTTATGTCATTAAAAGAGCGAGCACATGCTAAAATATTGAACTAAATGTTCTCCTCTATTATAAAGTTATTTTGAGATCAAAAGAAAAGGGAATGGGGGGTGAATCACGTTACCACAACACGAAGGGGATTTAAATAAATATACAGCTGTTGACGGTTTTAAGGATGTGATCCCATACATTTAAACACGAAATGTCATTTATAAAGGAAAAAGCATTTTGCAAATCACACTGCGATGTGATTTATTTAATTAATGTTCCTTAAGGCAACGTCAACAGGCTCCTTTATAATCTTACTGCAAATTCTTACTGTAGCAAAAGAATTTGAGTTGACCGTGGTTCGAGTACAAGTATATTATCATACTGCTAAATATGATAATTTACTTGTATTTTCTATCTTATAAACTTCTCTAACCCTGTATGGCCGAGGTATAAACAAAAAGTATTTATTTATTTAGTATTTAATTATTTTTGGCTGTACTGGGTTTAAAAAACCCAGTACAGCCAAAATTAATTAATAATAATTGAGATCTGAATTATTGAATGTGCGTTTAACGCCCAACCATCTACTTACTCTAATCTCTCCAACCATGAGGACATGTGTTGTTGTGTTATGTAAGGCGGCCCCTAAACGTCAGTTCATCTCCGCCACGGTTCTCTGAGATGATATAAAAAAAAAAAAAAAAAACTCTGTACAATGGCCAGAAATTCGGTAGTGCTATGTTTGCGTAGTATGTGCGCGTTTTTGTGTTGTTTCTGGCTTTTTAGCTAGCAGGAAGCAGCGATCACTAGGAAGGCTTCCCAGTACCCGTTTACATGGTTCTCTGTCCTCTCCCCTCCATTCCGCCCACTCTTTCCTCCTGGTGGGGCCTGGGCCAGCCTCACTGACCATATTGGGATCGCCTTCTCTATCGTCCTCATACTTCTCACCCCCACCATGTCTTCCGTCTCCCTCCCCTACTCTACCTATACACTAGCGTACGCCCAAGTTCAAAAGTTTAAATTACGTCCAATTTGCGTCGTTTATAATCCTTTTGGCTCTTCCAATCCTAGTGCTCACCACCACGATTTTTTTACATTGGCCCCTAGCCACTGAAATCTCATTAAACTAGGTGGCAGGGCCTGTCAGAATAAAATATAGAGCTAAGGGGTACCTGGTCTGCTTCCACGAGGCCAAGTGCGGCAACGGTACGTCCCAATAGGGGGCCCAACGGCTAAATGGCCAGAAGAACAACGGTACATAACACTACACACATACGTAGCCCACACACTTTTAAATCTCTGACCTTTAACAGTGTACTTATCACACGACAATGTATACTACGCGGAGATGGGGGGGAAACCCCTGGTGCCGTTTGACCCGAAAACATTTTACAAGTCCAGGCCACGAGGAAGCGGGTCGAACTATACACGTACTAAACAATGTAATATTTCCAGCACCCATAGGAAGAAGCGCAAGTCCTATAGGTGCAGCAGTCTCCTATAACCACGTACGGTGGTGAATACCATAAAGAATCCCGCATCCACTGGAAAAGGTGTAATAATGGATGCCAGCAGTTCCCGTACACAGGAAGCCCAAATCTGGGTACAAGCATATGAAAATCCCGTCTTTAATAAGCTAGTCCCGTCTCTCTAATCTCCCCAATTATAGAATATTCCATGGTGGTACCTCAAACTTCTCCCAAACTTCTAGCCTTATTTCAAAAGAGGGTAGTCAGGTTAATTAATGACCCGCCTCTTACGAAATCTCTCTTTAATTAATTTATTATATACAGGGTGATTCACTTACTAGTGCGACAAACTTGCAGGAGGTGTAGGGGGAACAAAGACGAATCGGAATCACATAGCATTGCAGCGTCCGAAATGCCTTCGTCATGCGGTAGAGGACGTTGAACGCCAGGTCTCGTGAACAGCGATCCCGCTGGAAGTCAGCATTTGCGAACCGTTTCTGTTGAAGAAACCAAGTAGCAAAAGTCCTCCGGAGTGGATAATCCGCAGGCTCCAATGATTGGACGCGTTGCAGATGGTATGAACTCATTTGGTCTGTTGACAGTATCCTCCATACAGTGGATTGGGAAATACCCAATCGTTGGCCTATCGCTCGAGTACTCGTACTGCCTTCTGCAAGACGTAGGACATTCTCCTCATTGCCTGGCGTCCTTGTCGTTCTCTCTTGATTCATGGTACCTCTCGTGAAACAACCAGTCTAACGTAACCTGTGCACACATGCGAAAATCGTATGATGAGGAGCACGCCTGTGCGGGAAACGTTCCTGGTACAAGCGCAGAGCGGTGCGTCCGTTACAGTCCGCAGCTCCATACGCGAGGTGCATGTCGGCAAGTTCAACGTTTGAATACTCGTCCATCCTACTGCCTCGGGAACCGGTTCGCAAATGCTGACTTTCAGCGGGATCACTGTTCACGCGTCCTCCCGTTCAACGTCCTCTACCGCATGACGAAGGCATTTCGGACCCTGCAATGCTATGTGATTCCGATTCGTCTTTGTGCCCCCTACACCTGCTGCAAGTTTGTCGCACTGGTAGTGAATCACCCTGTATATGTTAAAGAAATATTTCCATGAGCATCGTTCTTCTGTATTAGCATCTGTAAATCTTCCAATTTAAACACGGGAAGCAGTCAGTCAGCATCCATTCGCTGTCCAACTTTAAACTCACAGAACCAACTTTTCCGCTTCCTCCTTTGTTCCTTCAACTTCCGTTTTCTGGAACAAAATTCTGGAACCTTCGTTTTCTGGAAATTACAGTCTGTAGAAATTCAAGCCTAATGTCAACACCTGTCTTCGTTCAATTCACCCACCAACCTATGCATGACACTAATTACTACAGATTCTAATACCTTTCGTGATTGGAATTTTCTTAAATAAATGTCAACTACTGAGTGCCGGGCACTCAGGATGAAGGGTCCGTATTCACGATCGTTCGTTAGTGTAGTATCTGAAATAGAGAGCTTTATGGTAACTGAAAAAAAGTTTCTAGTACCCCGGCTTGGCCTAAAACTGAAAACCTAACGAAAATTTTGTTTTCGAAAACGAAAACACTGGCTCTCTGAGTACCTCCTTGCCGGGACAACTCCAGCTTTGAAAATAGTTAAAAAATACTTCTCGTCACAAAATTTATAAATGACCTTTATAGAATTATTAACTAACTATTTAATTATTAACTAACTATTTCTGTCAACAAAAGGAGAGTTACTTAGTACAAAGAAGCACGCTGTCGAAGTGCAATAAAAATTGTTTTTTTTTAATTTTAACACAAAAAGTAAATGATAGATTTCAATCGGAATAGATTTTCCTTGATACAAGGGAAAATACAATAACACTATAACAATAACGCTAATATAGTGTCATTTTAAGGCGCCACCTGTTGTTTCTCACATCTGCGCCATATATACACTGTAAAGATATTGTATAGTGTGTTTGGGGTCTAACGGCACCAGGGGTTTCCCCACCCCTAACTCCGCGTAGTTTACAATGTCGTGTGATATAGTACACTGTACAGGACAGAGATTTAAAAGTGTATGGATATTGTGGTGTGTAGTGTCGTGTACCGTTGTTCTTCTGGCCATTTACCGCTGGCACCCTGGTGAGTCCCAACGTTGCCCACACTATACCTCGTGGAGGCAGACCAGGTGCACCAGTAATTTGTTTTACTCTGGCAAGCCCTGCCACCAATTTCCTGAGATTTCAGTGGCTAGGGCCTAGAAAAAAATTGGGGAGATAACGCTAGAATTGGAAAAGTCTGGTGAACGCGGTTTAATTTTGTCAAGTTTAAATTTGGAGGTGTAGGACGTTGGCTAGTGTACAGACAGAGTAGGAGAGAGAGAGAGACTGAAGGCTGGGGGGGGGGAAGTATGGGGATGAAAGAGAAGACGACCCCAATGATTTCTAGTGGGGCATGTCCATGCCCCACCATAGAAAGTGGGGGAAGAAAGGAGACAACAAATCGTACCCCCCTCCAGGATTGGGAAAGAAAGTGGGCGAGGCTAGGTGCCCTACCCAGATCGCCAACTGGCGAGGTGGCAGCTTAGCTGCATTCAAAGTCTTGGTTGGAGATTGTCCGTTTCGGTGATTTCCTTGACTTATCGTGGTAAGAAGATTGGACTTTAGTCTTGGCTTCAGCCAGCAAAGTGGGCTTCACAAGGTGTCCTGCCTGGGCTACCAACTAACAAGGTAGCAGCATAACTGTGGTCTGATTGGAAAGTCCATTTCGGTCTGACTGGGGAGTCATTTTCAATGTTTGTCTTGTCTTATCGTGATAAAAGGAAGATGGGACTCTAGTTTTGACTTCAACCAGCACAATTAGTTACATGCAGTTTTGGTCCAGATGGGAGAATGTCTAATTTAGTGTTTGTTACATGAGATCATTGAAGAGGAAGCGACGAGTCTGTCCAGTTTTGTGATCAGATTTTTTTTTTTTTCGATAACAAGATAGTGGTTGTTTCTTATTCTGTTGTGCCAATGTTGCTGTTCAGGCTGAGGTTCAGTGCAGGGTTCGTAGTGATGAGGTTGTTCTGGTCATGCTAAGTGGTTGCCAAGTTTCTTGAACAAGTCTTGGGTAAACTGCGCCCACAGCAAGGTTTTTCCTTTTGATTGCCAGGTTGCAGGCGGTTGTGATTAGATCGGTGATTTGTCTTTGGAGGGTATCGCATTGTCATAAAGTAGGTGTGTTTGGGTCTCATTGGTTAGGGTTGTCTTTAAGACGACCCAGTTCGCCTTTTCAATTGCATATCTATTTAACATGACTCGTATAGCTGGGGATGTAGATAGAGAGCTGTTTAGCTGAAAGGAAATAACCCTGTGATCCGATGTAGTACACGCCTCGTTGACCTTCCAGTTAGAAATGTCGCCGACAATGTTTCTCGAGGCCGTAGTGATATCAATAGTGGCCTCCCATTGGGTGTTTGAGAAGGTGGTAGGATTGTTCGGTTGACTGATGACTGTCATAGTGGAGTTTGCACTGCTCCGCCTGTCTGGTGTCAAACTGGTGACTGACAATTGACATTGGCTCCGATTATGATTTTTGCGTTCGGCAGAGTTCTCAGGACATCTTCCAGGTATCTGATAGCATAGGTAATCTCTTCGCCTGGTCTACAATATAGGGAGATCACTTAAAAGAATCCCATGGAGCTGATCAGGTGGGCACACGTAGCCCAGGCTGTACACAGTGCTGAGATTTTAGTTGCCATGATTTCTGGATTTCGAATAACTATTGCAGCCGAGGGGGTATCCTAGTCCGTTTTGAATTATTTTTTAGGTCAGGGGGTAACCTCACACCTACCTCGTGTGAGTGTACGGTTCCTGTATAATGAGAATATCTGCATTTTCTTCTTCTGCCTTGATTCTTATCTGATCGGTCACCGCCCTAGCCCGCTGTGCGTTGATTTGTAAAAATTTGTTAACTCCGTAATTATATCTTTTAGACTGTGAGCCCATAATCGGTTTTCATCTGGTATAAACTCTTGGCTTTCTATTTTATTACTTTTACAATTCGCACAGACGGGCTCAGATTCCTTGTTAGGGCATGTGTTGTATTCATGTCCTTTCTCAGCGCAGTGGCCACAGGTCTGACAGGCTGAGCACAGATGTGTGAAGTGTGCCCGAACTTGCAGCAATGTAAGGTGTAAGGTGTATTTAGTGTCAGACGGCACCAGGGGTTTCCCCCATCTCCGTGTTGCTTTCATTGTGGGTGTACCAGTTCACTGGGAAATGCCAGAGATTTAAAAGTGTGTGGGCTTTGTATCTGTGTGATGTCGTGTACCGTTGTTAACTTGCAGCAATGTGATTTTTAAATTTTTAGCTCCATTAGCGACAGAAATAGAGGGGAAGGACACAAAAATAACTCCCATTTTCCTGTCTGGCGCCGCCATTTTAATTTTAAAAATATTTTAAACCTACTCATTGAGCTCTTTCCAATGGTGTATAATGAGCTATAGGTTGTCGACAACATTTTGTCTCCCCACATTTACCCCCCATTTCTCAGACAAATTTTTGTCAGGCGTCTCCGTAGCCAGGTGGGAAGGAGCAGCAGTGAGTAGCACACGCTTCTTGATTAGACCGGGGTTCGAGCCCGTCACCACCAAATACGGAGGATGCGGAAAGGTCAGGGAATGACCAGCGCATATCCCGGAGCAATATGGCCTTAGCTGCTAATGCTCCTAAAAACCAAAAAATAACAATAATAACAAATTTTTGTCAACAACGATTAATATGGCGTTATGTTGGCCCACATGATGCACAAATCCGTGCAAAACTTCAAGTCAATAGGTTGAGTGGTTCCAGAGATACAATGCTGTGACATACGGACGGACGGACAGACAAACAGACAGACAACCGAGTGACATTATAAGGGTCCTTCGTTGGACTACAGACCCTAAGAAAGCAATAAGGTTAAGGCATCAGTAAATTGTGTCTGCAGTTGCGTGTATTCTTCCGTTGATTTGCTGGTTCGTAGAGAAAAAATATGCAACCATCTGAACCCGAATAAAGCCACGTTGTGAAAAAATATCAATAACAATTCGCGTTATTGATGAGATTTGAACTACGGCCTTTCCCACCGGGTGTGGGAGGATGGTGATTCTAACCATTGTGCTACCGCGAAGGCTTCCGAAACCAATCAGAGAGACATAAAAGAGGCCATCGACGGTTACTATCGCGTCCCTTTGCACACGTCTGCAAAGGGTCCGTCTAAACTTGTGGTATTTTGTTTTTTTTTTTTGTTTGGTTGTTGTTGGCGCATCAGCTTCTGTGGCCATAATGCACCTCCCAAGGTTTTTTTTGCAGTACTTTAATCCCATCCCGAGGCGGGATTCGAACCCGCGACCTTTAGGTTGCCAGGCAGGCACTTTACCCACCCGGCTAGCCCGGTCGGCCTAAACTTGTGGAATTCTTATTTTTCGCTTTATGAATATGAGCGGATTTTTTTTTGCTTAAAAATTATTTCGAAATTATCCTTATCTCTTCTCTTTCTGAGCAGTATATGATTCAATTCCTTATAACATATGCTACTCAAGCCTGTCTGCGCGGTAGCACAGTGGTATCGTCACCGTCCTCCCCCACACAGGGTGGAAAAGGGCCGGTTCGAATCTCATCGATAAGGCGAGGAACTTTAATAGACTTTTTTACTCCGTGGCCGAGTTAGTCGGTCTCCGGTGTAGATAGCAAGGTTTTTTCCCCAAAAACGGGGCTTTTCGTCCAGACAAATCTACCAGAGAACACACGCAATTTACAGACACAAAATACGGGTCTATGTAAAAAATTACCGGGTGACACTAATATATAGTAATAGTTTGCTGCTCTGTCCTGAGTTAAACCCACCACTGTGGAATTTCCCTATGTTGATTCCCACGCTTAATAAACAAATATTTGAAGTAGTTTTGCGAATAATGAAAAAAAAAAGGTTTCCTCGCTTTTTTTTTTAAACTGAATAGACTGAGTGAGAGATTGCAGCCGAGTTACTAACAGTAAAGGACAGTGAATGGTTATGATATTATCAAAGGTTAAACTTCATTTTCCTGTTTTGTTCAGTGTATACTCTGGTGAAGGCTGACCAATGGTTACTTGCTTCACTTAACGTCTTTGATTTTCACTCATGCATAGAAGGTGTAAGATAAATATCGCAATACAAGCCCACTAATATTTCATTAGTGGGCTTGTATTACACGCTAATATTTCATTACGTTTCCAGTTGTGGAAAGAAATGCTAATAATCGAATAACTTCAAAAAATCAGCCTATAATAAATAAATAAATAAATAAAATAAACAATCTTTACTAATAATGCACATCTTAGTGGTTGCAGTTATGTAAATTACTATTTCTTGTTCATCATAGCAGCAGGCTAGAAGCAATACATTTATTGAAAGGATATCAACACACACTGACTAGGAAAAATATATGAACCTTTATGCAATATCGAAGCGGCCCTTTTTCGAATAACGGCAATTGTGCAGCGCGGTATGGATTCTATTAGGTATTTTAGTGCGATTGTCTAGTTGTAACCACTCTTCCAGCAAAACATCGCGTATCTGCAGGAAGAGGAATTCACTGCCGAGTAGCTCTCTCCAGCATATCCCACACATTCTCAATAGGACTGAGATCAGATCTTCCCTAGCCCTATCTCAATTGGACTGAGATGGGGCTGGGGTAGATGGTGGAAATCCTTGTCATGTTCTCCCAATCATTCTTGCACAATGCACCGTTGCATGTCATCTACAGAGCGGCCATAACCTTAGGTATAAAAATGTAACATTGCAGGGTGTTGTAGATCTGATACACAATTTAGGTACTCCCTGGATGATATTCGATATCCCACCGGTATCAGTTGACCAGTCCATTCCAACAAAACATTCCCTATACCATTATACCACTTCCAAATGCTTGATTTGTCTTAATAAGGGTCCTTCGCTTAGTGAGATTCTCGCCACACACTCAGCCTACCATCAGTGCAAAACAAAGTGTATCGTGATTCGTCTGACCACGTGAATTTCTTTCATTTTTTCATCATCCAATCACAACGTCCTCCGCACCACAAAGTGGATTTTTCTGACTCATAATAACTGCAATGGAATACACCAACCGTATATGATGGTAACTTTATTAACATAAATTAAAATAGAATAATAATAAAATAAGACTAGGCACAATTTTTTTGTAAAAATACAGTACACTGACAACTGTAGAGTTAACAACGATAAAATTGAAGATAAAATTAAAATATAAGAAATATTAAAAATTAAAAGCGATAAAACAACCTGACTTTCAAAGGCGACCACCTCCTTTACCAAAAGTTAAATTTTTCTGATTTTTTTCTGAAAGAAGTGGCTTCCGAATAGGCAGACGACTGCCAGCACCCACTTTTTAAATTCCCTGCATATGATACGGGATGAAGTAGGACTTGATGTCCCATTTTCCCGTATTTTCCTCCTTAGAGTACGACCCCTAACTTTATAGTCATTAAAACCCTTTCAGTGGATACTTTAAGGAAACCAGTTACAGTATGTCTTTCGCTTCTTGGTGTTGTTGTAGTGGGAGTTTAGGAGCATCAGAAACTAATGCCATATTGCCCTGTGTACAGTATACGGTCTGTAGATTGCGTGTGTTCTGTGGGCGATTTTCTGTTTGCTGAAAGAAAAATTCGAGTTTCGGGGGAGGAGGAATCATGCTATCATCGCCTGAGACCGACTAACTTCAGCCACGTTGTGAAAAAGGCCCATTAAAATTCCTCATGTCATCAATCAGACTCGAACTCAGGTCTTTTCTACCGGGGTGGAGAGACGGCGATTCCACCAACAAGCGTTTTCCCCATATCACTTTCAGTTTATTGCAGTTAAACAGTCTTTGCAGTCTTTATATTCAAGGAGGCAACAGGTCATCATCCACACGTCACGGTGGTATTGCATAACCCGTGCAATACTACTTTGCTTATTGGAGGCTTGAAGTGGCAAAATCCATGTTTACTCTCTAGTGTTAAGTTTCCGGAATCCGCCTCCCTATCCCCTTTAGTCTACGCACGATACAAAATACTCTAGGTTTTGATACCTTTCGTGTTTGAGTACCTGTCTTATTACAAAGGTTCGTATATTTTTTTCTTTTTTTATTGCCCAGTGTACGTAATTTAAATTAAGTTACAGTATAACAACTATATAACAATTTATGATCGGGCCATTTCTACTGTTGAGTTATGGAATCATCCGACTTGCTATTTCTTCACTCTAAGCTCATGCTAGTTTACCGACATATTTCTTTATTCCCATTCATTGCAAAAACTATTGTTTCGCGTAAGACGTGTGATAATGACAACTTTTCCAACAAATATTTATTTCAATAAGTTCTTTAAGCAATGATTTATTATGGAAGCTGCTCAGGGGAAAAGTAAATCATCTTTGAGACTTGCTGAATATCTTTACTGATGATCAACGGATGAGCATTAGAAAACCTAATTAATGATCCTAAAATGAAGGTGATGAGGAAGCATCTATTTTATCCAGGTACTCAGATATTGTGCACAATTTGATAAACGTCATTAAGCATCGGACAGTGCATTTTAGGGTGGTTCCTATAGCCGCTAATTACCAAAGTTAGATTTCCATCCAACACCTTCGGCAAATTAAGCGTAGTGGCCAGCAGCTCCCATTAACTCACATAATCACAGAGATTAATCAACTTCCAGCTGAGAACTCCACTTAGCAACAATCGACTCACAACTGACTCGAGCAGTAGGAGCAGCCACAGATGGGACAATCACCAGTAGCGATTATTACCTTTACAATAGACACAGTGCCGGCATGTCTCGGTGGCAGAAATCTAGCAACAATAAAGAGAGTCCTCCTTCCCATACTAGTGGTATTTTAAGAAATGAAGTTACCCAATCGAATAGCATTTGTTACGTACATTGCGTTTATTATCTATGCACAAAATGCTGAGAAAAAATTCAAATCAAGTCGGACAGAGATTCTCCCTTGAGAACGACATAATAATATACAAAGAGAGAAGAAATAGATTTCGTTTTAATCAAAAGAATGATAATATATGATAATTAAATGATAATATGTGCTAATTATAAATGAGAGATAATTAAATGGAGTAGACTTTTGAGGTTTTTTATTAAACATTAAATATTATGTACTGCCTCCAACTTAACTAACCATTCTGGAAGAATTTCGGGAATTACGTTATTTATAATACAATTCGATGCGATACAATCTTTGAGTCTCGAAAATATAATCCATCTTTAATATTAATCATGATAATATTTCTGTATTGCTAAGACTATTATAAATTATATAAAATACACCAATTACAGATAGCAGAGATGTCTTAACAAATATTAAATGAAAATATGAGTAAAACCATGCACAACGAAAAAGCAATTGGGTGTATACGAAGTACTATTCAAATGATATTTTTTAATTGTAACAGGACGGTCCCAGCCAGTTTTCTTGGCAGCCCCACCATCTATTGAAATACTGTACCGGTAATTTCTAGCATAACATATATACTAATTGGTTATCATTCCTGGCACATGGGAACGGCCAAGGTTCGTCTGCCTGCGTACGGATGATATCAAATACAGCATAAATCGTCTGCCAGCGTACTGATAACATCATACACAGCGTCAATATAATACCCCCAGTTTGGATGGTACGTCAGTTCATATGTCAATGAAGCAGCTATTTCTCATTGAAGCTGATCCTGAGTCTAATGGTCTCGATTAGAGGATAAGTCTTTTTCGCGTGCAAATATAACTGTTTTACCTCACCACAGAAAGTCACTTTGCATTCAATACTCAGATGAATTATAAAAACAATAAACACAGTAAGATCACTGACGCTTAAAATAGCCAAAGTCACCACAAGTATTTAAAAAAATCCAGCCACGTTTATCAAATACGTCTTACCAAAATCGAAACTCAAACTAAAACGAAGGTCATTAACAAGGTGCGTGTGGCTGTTTAGCAATTTTATATTGTTCCAAATGGCATTGATTGTTTGCCTAAGGAATCATTGCTCTCGGTTCGAGATCCAAGGATTGTGCGGAGCCAGGTCATTCTCATGCCCCTCCTCGACGCAGAATCTTATACGAGGGTTTTTCTCTAGTCTGTATACTGAAATTTCCTCCATTGCATATATACTGGTCTAGAACATATGCAATTTACAGAAGTAATATACTTCCGCTTTGTGGCCTTAGTTTCATTTGTCCAATACTAAACAAACACGGGCACACCATTTACCCAGCTAGTGCACCCAACATTACTTCAACTGCCTAGAATGTCACCATCAAGTATGATGGGTACATAACTCAGGTTGTTTTCTCCACAGCCTTTCCACTTGTATACGATGCTGCTGGACTCTCAATTTGTTGCATCAGGCCACTGCAGGTGTGTCTCAGTTATATGCGACAATTGAGAGTTGTGGTATGAATTGGTTTTTTTTTTTTTTTTTTTTTTTTGATTTGTTAGTTGTTGGCGCATCGGCTTCTGTGGCCATATTGCACCTCCCAAGGTTTTTGCAGTACTTTGATCCAAGCCCGAGGCGGGAATCGAACCCGCGACCTTTGGGTTGCCGGGCAGGTACTTTACCCACTCGGCTAGCCCGGTCGGCGGTATGAATTGGAACCTTTTGTTAAACCAGTATTGCTCAACCGGGGGACCTCAGTGGTAAATTATGATCGAATCTTAGGTAGACTTTAAGAAATTTATTTACTAAAATATTTTAATATAGAGTCTACTTTAACAATTAAAACAGAATAGTCCTTTATTGAATTTCCACAATAGGATCCGAAAATTTTCGATTGGTAGGTGAGCTATGATAATAATAGCGGTTTATCCATTTCACTTGCAATTAGTTCAGTTCTCATTCCAAGGAACTGTCCTCTTATGGTCTTATTGGAAGACTGACTCTAAACAGTGAAGGAATTTATCACTGTACACCTGCTAAATTCTAAGGAGGATTGGTTTGCAATTTAGTAGCCAGCGTTAGGATAAAATCAATTGTGCACGTTCTTGAGAATTAAAGGGATTACTAGTCTGCTATTGGTGTCCTGATATTTATAATATGGCCTAGATATAGAGGGCCACAGCAGGGCCCCAAAATTTTGTCTATGTAAAAAAAAAAAACATGAAAAGAATTGAAAAGGGTTTAAAATTTATTATGCAAGTGCTATTCTATTTGTGAAGTAATAATACAATAATAATATTTTTGATCGCTGAAGTGGAATTTACTCAAAGAGGTAACTACCATCAGGGGTAAGAGCAAGGGTTTTTGCTTTCGTAAAGGCGACTACGGTGGTCTGAGACAGTATTTAAATTCTATACGGTGGGACCAATTGATGATGTTACCAACAGCAAATTCAAAACGGGAAGTATTCAAAGAACTTACTTGGAAGCTACTAGGCTTTATATACCAACTAAGAAATATTGTTCAAGATTTAGACTTAAATGGATGTCATGTGAACTAATGAGACATGTGGCAGACAAGAAAAATGCATGGGATACATAAAAATTAATGGGTGACATGGAAGCCTATGATAGATATAAGCTGGTCTGTAACCAAGTCAAAAAAGGAGATTAGGCATGCAAAAGCAGATTATGAGAAATCCTTGGCAAAGGATGCAAAGAAAAACAACAAAGAGTTCTTTACCTATGTAAACTCAAGAAGGAAAGGGATGAATCAGATTGGTCCACTGGATATTGATGGTTCAACTGTTGATGATCCTGCTCAGGTGGCTAACAAACAAAATGAGTATTTCGCATCTACGTTCACCCATGAGGAGTTATTCAGGGAGGGAAATGCCAGAGTTGAGTTAAACTCTGGCAGTGAGCTGGATGATTTTGTAATAACTGAAAGGAAAGTGGAGGAGAAATTGTGGAAGATAAACGTAAAAGAGGCACCGGGTTATATTAAAGGAGGCAGCAAAGGAAGGAACAAAACCCTTAGCCATAATTATGAGAGCTTCCTTGGACTCAGGGGAGGTACCCATGGACGGGAGATGTGCAAATGTGACCCCAATTCACAAAGGAGGATCAAAGGCTGACACAAGTAATTATAGACCTGTTAGTTTAACTTCTGTTCCAGGAAAAGTAATGGAGGCACTCGTTAAAGAAGCACTGCAGGATCATCTAGACAAGACTTCAGTTATAGCTCGGACACAACATGGGTTTGTTAAGGGAAAGTCTTGCCTGACCAATTTGATTGGATACTATGATGTGGTCACAAAGGAACTGGATGCAAGGAATAACTTTGATATCATATATTTGGATCTTAGAAAGGCTTTTGATACTGTTGCACATGGAAGACTGCTGCACAAATTGGAGCAGTGTGGCATTGGAGGCAAATTGCTGCTGTGGATAAAGGGATGGTTGAGTGGGAGAAGACAGAGAGTGGTAATCAATGGACACTGCTCATCGCGGATTAATGTTATTAGTGGAGTCCCTCAGGGCTCAGTATTGGGTCCATTGTTGTTTTCTGTATTTATAAATGATATAGATGATGGTATATCAAGCTTAATATCCAAGTTTGCAGACGATACGAAGGTTGGCCTGGCTGTTAAGGACACTAATGACAGTACGCTGCTACAACAGGATCTAGAAAAGTTGAGCAGATGGGCTGAGAGGTGGCAAATGAAGTTTAACATTGACAATGTAAATACTACATATGGGAAGCAGCAACCCCAGAGTGACATATCATTTCTGTGGTACTACACTGACAGTGGTAGAGAACGAAAAGGATGTGGGGGTAATTGTGCAGGCAGACATGAAGTTTTCTGAGCAGTGAAGACGGTCTACAAGAGTAGCTCATAGTGTCTTGTCAATCATATACAGGAATTTTTCTAGGATAAGGAGGTGATTATCCCCTTATATAAAGCAATGGTCAGGCCACACCTTGATTACTGTATACAGGTCTGGAGGCCTCATTTTAAGAAGGATGTAGAGCTGTTGGGAACGAGTACAGAGAAGGGCAACAGGATTAGTGAATGGAACCAAAGGGTTGCTCTTACGAAGAAAGGCTTAAATTTTGCAAATTACAGTGTCTGGAGACTAGGTACTTGCGAGGTTATCTGATTGAGGTGTATAAAGCCTTGAATGGTTTGAGCATGTTCAATGCTGATGGAATTCTTCCTCATGCTCAGAATAATCATTTGTGAGGGCATAAATTCAAATTGAGAAAAGACAGATGTAGGATAGATGCGCGGAAGTTTGCCTTTAGCCAGCGGATGTTTGGTTTCCTTTGTTGTTCCATGCTTTTTTGTGGAAGTTGATAGCCTAAATAAATTTATGACCGAGTACTTGGAACGAACGGAGGGGTGAAATGGGAGCGTTTTTTTTTTTTTTGGATGATGCTGCATAAGCTTGCTTTCTTGCATCATATCCCTCTTCCAATGCTAATGCTAAGACCGACCAACTCCTGCCGGATTTCCCAGTAGGCCGCAAGCGATTTTAGCCTGGCTATCTTGATGTGGTCTTTGAAAGTAAGCCCATCCCACTTCAACGCCAAGTCCGTGTGAGAGTGAACCTTTTTAATGGCGGTCCTATTTATTGTGAGCATAATTTCATTAATAGTCCTTTTTATGAAAGTCATCTGAGCTGCTTTTTGAGGATTCAATTTAAGTTCCAGACGTCCTAGATATAATCCTGAAGCTCGAACAATACTATCTGATTTTCATAGGCGACTGCCTCAGCTTTTGATGGATCATCGGATGTGACCAGCATCTTAAGATCATCAGTGTGTGAAATGAAGTTTGGGTGCTTCGCAAGGAAGGGGTCTAGTGCTGCGGAAAAGAACCCTGATGAGAGAATTCCCCCTTGAGGGATGCCGACAGAGGTCGTGGTGGTCATCTCCAATCTGTGATCATATTCGATAAATATTTGCCTGTTGATGAGGAGTTGATTGATGCCAGCAAGAAGATTACCTTCGATTCTGAAATAATGCTTCCGAATTTAAACTAGCTCTTTTGTGCTGAGTGTGTCGAAAGCTTCTTGTATGTCTAGGAATAATATTTCAAGTTGTTTCTTTGAGTTAAGGGCTTTTTGGATTGCCCAGCTGGTCATTAATAGATTTGATAGCGTAGACTTCCTAGGAATAACAGTATGAAGATGCTGTGGATGCCCATTGAAGCAGTGATCGACTAAGGTGGACTGTATCGTTTTTTTAAAACACTTTTAATAGTTCACAGGAAATAGAGATTGCTCTGTAGTCTCTGGGATCTTTTGGTTTATTCGTTTTTGGAACTGGTAAAGTATGGTAGACATTTCATATTGTTGGTGTGATACCATTCTCGAGGATGCAGTTGAAGAGGTGATGTAACAGGTCAATCACGTAGAACCTGCATATTTTTAGAATAAAGAGTGGAAATCCGTCGGGACCAACTGTAGGTTTATTGGAAAAGCTGTTTATTGCTTTCATAATTATTTCCCTTGATACCTTAACATGCGCAAGCTCGGTCCTGGCATTATCTGTGATGGCCGCAGGGAGGGGCGGATGTTTTTCCTGTCAGAGTGGAAGCTTGACTGTGTCCACAGTTTTATCGTTTCTTCATCCATTTCCAACTGACGACCACGTGTGGAAATAATACGCTTGGAATGCCTAAGTCTTCTCTGTATATATATACGATGTGCCTTTTTCCGATAGTTATTGCAAAAATATCAAATATACTGTACATTGGAATCAGCGTACAAAATACACATAAGCAGTTAAACATAAAGGTAACTTTTCTTCTGTTGCATGTAGTATATAGCTGCTGTAGTAGAATTTTTAGGAGCATCAGCGACTAAGATCATATTTCTCCATATTGTCTGTAAATTGCGCGTGTTCTTTGATCGATTTTCCGTTTTCTGGACGAAAAACCCGAGTTTCTTGGGAGAAAAATCATGCTACCATGAGACCGACTAACTCAGCCACGTTGTGAAAAGCCCTCGTACTCAGTATTTTCCACCCAGTGTAGGAAGGATGGCGATTCTACTAATTGTGCTATCCACGAGGGCTTTTCTTTTTGTTACATAGTATTATTAATCCAATATTAATGGTGATAGTACGCAATTTATTCTGGTATTTTAACATTGCTCTACGTTTTCTATTGGAAGCACTGTACAATGTTCGATATAAGTTTTAGATTCTTTTGTCTTCTTGCGACAACCTAAAAATTCGAGGTAGTCATAATAAAGTTTCAATGTGTTTATTCTGAAAGAACTGAACAGGTGGGCAGGCATCAATAGGAGATATAAATTTTAAAATAACTTCGTTAAAGCAGCAGGCATATGGAACAACACTTCAAACCAAACAGGCGGCTAAAAGAAGATAGCAGCTCAGATAAAATTCCTGGAACCCAATGCTCAAACATAATAAATTATCAGCAAACATACTTTTGTACTAAATAAATTCCTGCAGTCATTGTCAGCACCATAAATGATAGTGCAGTGATTATGATCTTTCCACAGAGAAAGTGAAAAACCTTTAGATTCAAATTCTGTCAATACGAGAAGATTAATTCGGTCACTTTCGGAGAAGATTGCGCGGTTTTTCTCTCCCCCTTCCCAAAAACTCGAGATTTTCATTAACAGACACAATACACTTCTGTTTATTTTGTGCAAAAAATTACACATCATCGGTTCCATAGGTGTAAGGATGCTACATATGGAATATAACGACTGGCTGCGAGAGAGTAGATACTATATAACGAAAGAATGTTTTGTTCTGTTCGTTTTTTTTTTTTTTTTATTGCTCAGATTTTGCCTTACTTTTCGGGAATTTCGCATATATTGATGAAATTATTCTGATCTATGAAAAAAAATTAGCCATTTTTGCCATCCATGAGTCAATAACTGTTATAAACGTCATTGTTCATGCTGGAAACAAGCCATCAATGAAATACAGCTGCTAGGTCGAGGTGTTTCATTAGCGACTTCCAACAGGGGAATCACCAAGTTGGTGTCTTCGTAATAAAACTGTAACACCCAACGGTGGCTGACAGAAACACCAAATGGAAACTTCAGGGTAGTTGATTGCAGAAATTTACGGAAAGAGACCGGAGTGCGCTCAGAAGAGTGGTACGTCCATCCCGTCATTCCTCAAATACTCTCAATCAGGAGTTCAGAGAGACCATAGGAACCGATATTAGCAAAAGGACTATAGGCAAGGAGTTGGATTGCTTCGGATTTTATGGAGGTGAAGCAGCACGCAATGCACAGCATTGACTTGCTTGGTGCACAATTCATTAATTGGTTGTGCCTGGAACTTTGGTAAGTTGTGTTATGGAATGACGAATCAACAAACAAATTGACCATATAATACGAGAAATTTACAGGCATGATATACTGAAACCTTATATCCTTACTTGCCTTGGCGCAAATCTAAAACAACCAACATAAATACTTATACTTCCTCTCAAGTCGTGCACTGAATCATTAATTGCCTCACCATTTAAAAATCGAATTATTAATCAACTTGTTACGCATGAATTCGTCTTTAAAAATAAACCACTTGCCCAACGAATGGAAAATTTTGAGATTTCCTGCGCAATATTGTTACATGACATTTAATTATGAATATTAAGTAAATAATTTATTTTAATAAATAAAATTCAAACAGAAGTAAACTGTCGTGACTTTTGGAACTGTCCGTGTGTGTGTAAAATATTATTTAAAAAAAGGCGTATGAATAAGTGATAAATTTCTTTAAATACTTTTATAAAGGTACTTAAACGTTTGTAAGTCCAGCTCTTTAATCTTTTTATTCCTCAAATCTTTTATCCTTTTTGCCCCACATATAAAATATGCACTTCTCCAAATTACGTGAAATATATTTTTATATTGATCTGGGTGATATCTAGCGCAAATATATTAATGCAGTATAGATCGTCTCAGTTTTTCAATGACTGTGTGCTGAAATCCATTACTAATATCAAAAGCAAAAAACAGTTGTCAGTGGGGGGACGGATGAATTTTGTATGCACCGCTCAAGATGGCTACATTTATCTCAAACGAAATGTAGTTTCTCTTCTTTTTTTAAGTAGTAAAGCTAAAAACTCTTGGAGTCGTTGTTCGCCACTTATCCTTTTCCCAAATATTTCACAACGAAATTGTTCCATAGTTCCCCCATTCATCTCCTCAGAGAACTATAGTCATTTTCGAAATAGACAGATGCCAAGAAAAAAAAGAAGAAATCCGATATATCTCAGTCTGCTGTGCTTATTTTTCTCCATTACGTGTGCTTAGGGTGTCCCGGAAGCTTCGAGCTGTCAAGGAGATCACGGAGATTGTGTCTCGTTCTCTTTTATATCCCTTTAAAGGAAAAGAGCCCTTTACTTTCGATAGCGGACAGCAATTTGGGGAAACGTATTTATTCTGCTTTAATGGAAAACTGATTTCTACAGATTATTAAAAGTGAGCACGAGAGTGAAGATATTTTAAATTGAAATATTTTTAAACATGGGAAAAACACGTATTCAGTTAAAGTTGAAATTTCCAGACGAAAGCGATTAATATATTCATTACAGATTTTAAATAACCGATATTGAGATAGAAAGCGCACAAGGGGATAAATATCTAACGTGCAAATACATTTGTAATTATGGAAAAAAGAATTGAAGAAATGTAAAAGTAATTAGTTGATAGAAAGCATATATTCATTGATGAACTGTAGAAGAAGTTATTGGGACATCAATAAGAGCGGGCTCTGACTATGAAATACTTGTTAATTTCAATTCTATAGAGCGTTAATCTTATTACATTCTAGTACAACTTTGGATTAAATTGAAAGCTGTCCAAGATCGCTTAAACACGTCCAGCTAGACGACAACGGTCATCTAACTGGATGAAAAAGATCCGAAGTATGCCAAACAAATACAGAAGAATAACAACATAACAAACATAGCAAAGAATAACTGAACATAAAAGTTAACTGTACCCATGATTGCATATAACTCAGTAGGACAAAGGATTAAAGTTAAGAACCCGTCCAATCTGGGAATGAATTGGAACCCAGATCTTACGAAGAGTGTTACTAGTGGAGAAAACACATTTTTCATTAAGGACAACGAAAAGAGATGAAGGAATAATAGTAACAGTATTTTGCTATACATAAAAAATAGCCTTTTTTTGGAGATATGAGATCAGATGACATTATGGAATAATTTAAGCAGCGTGTACGAATTCTTTCACTGAAAGAAAAATGCCTCTCTGCAATTGAATTTGGTTCACCTGTTGTTCCAGAAATTAACTTGTACGCTACAGGAATTACAAGAATTATATTTAGTATCCTAAACAGACCGCAAAAATTCTACACTGACAGGCATAAAACAATTCTATACAGTATTTAGAATTTGAGCTTAGCTACCATTAAATAATGTGGTACTAATGAAAGGGTCTGCTGAATTAAAAGTTTACAGGGAATACTTGAATTTAAATTAATTAAAATACAATTAAAATACATTGAAACTCATATTACTTGTTTTAAAAGGAAAACCCGTTTTAACTATACTGTAAGTTTAAGAGATATATTTAAAGAAAACGAAGAGTAGTGTTATATGCAGGATCACACTACTGTGATCCTACTGAATCAGGGCCTGTGCATATTTATATACAGGCACTGATTTTAAAAACGTTTGCAGAAATTGGAAATAATCTTAAACGAATAGGAGGTCCTTATTAACTGAAAGTTCCTTTGTATTTCAAACATGTATAATAAACTTGAATAACATATTTTGCTTCTGGGCAGGTTAGCTCACTCTAAATAATCAAATTACAGAAAAGCAGAAATATCCACACCGAATAGGTTAATGCAGTATGATATTCTTAAGTAAATTATTAAAAGTGGTTGTTATAAACTATATGCAATATTATTCACTCACGCGGACATGGGCAAGTAGTGACCCTTGCATTTTGACAGGTTAGTTCATGCCACAGAGACATTCTAAAACAGATTAACCACACACTTAGCGAGATATTAAACGCTAGCTTATCTGGCAAATAAAAGTGAGCCACTGTCAGTCAGTCACTACCTTCATTAAATAAACAGGTTGGTTAACAACTGATTCTACACTAAGTGTAGAATCAGTTGCTAATCAACCTGTTTCATTATCAAAGGAATTGATCACTTCGTTAGAACACATAGTGGCATAGTATTTAGGGTAAGGCGCCACAGGTGGTCTCCCATCAACTGAGCCATCAGTACTCTTCTGAAGTGTACAGAACTCTGTAAATGCCAGAAGTGTGTGTGTAGCATGTTGTATGCGTATATTATTGTGTTGAGTTTTGTTATTTCTCTAGCTGTTTGGCCGCAGGACCCCACGTTACCCGCCACCACTACTAGGAGGTGAGCTAGGCTGCTCATTATTCTCTGGCTGGTCTCCGCCAGGGTCGCCTGAGCTTCATGGAAAAACAAAAAAGTGTGAGCAAGGGTGATAGTCGAAGAATGGGAGTCAAAGCGGGTAGGAAATGGAGGGACGAGGAAAGAAGACCTCCTCCAGGTGAGGGAGGCAGGGAAAGATTAAACGGTTGGGTACCCCTGGGCCGGAAAGCCTACCCAAGCCCAGGGGTAGTAAAAGTTCGCAAGGCAATGAGGGGCGCCATTTGCATCCCACACCCGAAAATGTCAGCAGCACCAGAACACCCTACTGTGTAGAGGTGCATAGTAATTCCATAGCTGAAGGTGTCAGCGAAGACTCCGCTCCTTGTGAGGGTTTGCAAGTTAGGTTGTTCCTACTTAAGGATGTATCATCCCGCCCTCTACGGGAGTGTCAGCAAGAAGATCTTTACCCTAACTGGGGGTTGCAGGTGAGATATCCCACAGGACATAAGTAGCCAGTATTCCTACCCACATACAGATTTACATAAAAGTCAGTTTCATGGAGATCCATTTAGAGTTTAATATCAGAAATTTCAAATCCAGGTAAGGTCAATCAGTAAGGTGAAACTTCATCTAGCTTGCGTGTGTCTTGTGATTGAGTCTCTGCAGGTTGTCTTCCAGTGGATCCTACCAGCAGGTAGGCGTGAGGCGCTACTCTGCAGTCCAACTATAATCAACCCATAAAGGTAGAATTGTATGAGGCAAGCGAGTAATTTCACTGGAAGGAGTCCCTTCATGATAACAGTTTATCAATCTGATAACGGTTACAACCAAGAGAATAATGCGCCATGTCACAAGCGTAACAGGGTAATTTGAATATTTCGTAACAGGGTAATTTGAATATTTCGATTTACTGTTTGATCGAATGTCTGTGTCGAATTAACTCGAAATTAAGATCCGGAAGGAGAATAAATACGAATTCCAGACAGATTGAACTTCAAATGGATTTTCAGGTTCTGTCTGTGAGAGATAGTTACATTACATTACAAATACCAAGTAATTAAATTTCTCAAGAAGGACGTACATCTTATTTGTAGTGTCGAATCGAAGCAACTCACGGTAAGGGGAAGTTGCTTAAAAAATGAATAACTTCGCGAGTTATAACAAATTAAGAACTAAAATTTTAACGCATATTAGAGTTATAAATGTTATAAAAAGCCTTGTTTTGTACATAACCGAAAAGTCCACGTTTTGTTGCGAAATACTGTTGTTATTGTTGTTATAGAGTTTTCGGATCAATATATTTTCAATCTCTCCTGACTAAGGGGTCTACTGTTTGGCCTGTACCAGAGCAATCTAATCTTTCGGACATTACATGGCCCAATAGTGAGACCATTCCTAAATCTACTGACTACAGCTAACGACAGCATCATCCAACTTTTGGGATTTCTCATATTGGAGATTATCCAGCTGGCCCTTGCATATCAAGCCTGTTTTTCTTTCACTATAAAGGAACAAGCAAGTGCCAACTGTTTCTCCAATGCGGCTCTTAATCTTTTGCCTACTGGAGCTTTCATTCTGACGTCTGTAGTTCCCAATCAGCTCAATGGACATCTTTAAAGTATTCTCATACTGGACTAGTTGCGCCTTCTATTGTTCCCAAACTTTTCCAAAAACCAAAAGATGTTTCAGTCTAATGGGTCTTTTGGTATTATCTAGCTCCTATGTTAGCGTTCTTTACGGGACGAAGATCAACAAGGTTATATAGCATTGTTTTTATTATTATTCTTTTTAATATAGAGCCAATTGTATTTCCTTTAATTTTGTATTGCACTTCATATCAGGTAAACAAGAACTTGATTATGCAACTTATTTTTCTTTTGTAAACCACTCTGTCTAACTGTTACCGGGGTAAAATTACGTATTTTCTTTTGACAGTGAAATGATATTATATATATATATATATATATATATATATATATATATACACATACAAGTTGCAGCAAATTTTCAGGACTAGTGCAATAAAAAGTTATTATTATTATTATTATTTAATTTTATTTTTTTGTGAAAAGGTGAAATCACCACCTGATTTCAGAAAAGTACACTAATTACACCGTTCTAAAAGTTTCAAAAAAGAGTCAGTTTTTATAAGTCGCTATTCTGCGAAATTTTAAATAAAAAATTCGCTACAATTCTGAAATAAATTAATCCTATTTTTTTTTTTATTTGCTAGTCCTCCTGTGAGAAAACAAAATTACATGAATTATATTAAAATTAAAAAGTCCAGGGGTGGCAGGAGTTCTACCCCTAGTCCCTTACTACGGGCGTCCTCCCCACACACAATAATTTTGTTCAATTTCCACGCAATAAAATGCAAAGAAAAAAACTTGAAAATGACATTTATCATAAAATATTTTATTCTGCTTCTTCAGAAGTTTCTGAATAGAAGCAATTATATCAGTAATTACGCTTTATGCCTATGAAAACGCTTACTGCAATTCGCATCGCGAGTTATTCGCGTGACTTGACTTTTATATTTCTGTGACTGAATCTACGGTTTTATGTGACGTCCAACAGTAAAGGAGGGGGGGGGGGAATCATATGGAACGCTAATCGTAAGCGTATATGGTGTAATGTTCTTATAATAAGGTAAAAATTATATGCATCGAGACCAATTTAGAAGGTTCTGCTCCTGTCTGTGGAGGAAGGAGTTGGAAACATGGTGTCCAAGGTAAGCTGTGCTCTTTTCACGTTTTAATTAAACAGCCATAATGTACTTTCCTTTAATGTCCGCAAACTTTGATTGTCAGTTGCCTTCAGAGAAATTTGGCTGCTTCTGCATTTTGCACACGGAAACTTGCCCTCTCATTAAATATCAGATATACAATTCGACAAGAATGATAATCTATTCTAAATTAATGCTTGTGGCCGTCTCGCAGTATAAACAGAAAATGTATCTGTTTATCATTAGCTATTGCGGACTTCTTAGAATATTTACTACAAAACTGCGAGTCTAATCTAAGCGAATAATGCCTGATTTGCTTAATACATATGCAGCGTCTCTAGAATTAGCATCTGTTTAGTATCCCACCAGGACGCTAGTGAGATTTATAGATTAATTTCCTATGCAAGGAAAGATATTCTTCTTATTTATATCATGCACTTAATTAAGTTCTCGAATGGACAGTCAGAATAAGAACGGAATTCTGTAAGTCACCCTCTAAGAAATGATTCCAATACATTCCGTGGTTATATGATTCACCAAATATAATGAGAACAGCTTCAGTCTCGATCCCACAGATACAAAGTACCGAATTAAACAACTTTGGTGGTCATTTACAAAGAATTCCTGCCTTGTTTTCTTATTGTTTTTGGAAACTATTTCGATTACAGTTACGTAAAAACTTTTATATATATATTTTTAACTCGCATACAACTTTAAAGAAATTTGTGCACCACAAGAGAGGTTATTATTAAAACTATTGTTAGATCTCTTTATGTTTGCTTCTTCCTTAAAGTACTGTGTGACACATTCTCACCTCTTTCAACCTGAAATTCAAAGTGACAAGAATCCTGACAATAGGCAAACTGCTTGAGTAGCGAATGCAATACCGAAACTTCCATTTCAGGGTGTTCCTTCTGGGTGTGTCAACACAGCTGAGTTTGTGACCTTCTTTGCTCTAAACTCTTTATCATAGACTCTCATACCTGTCCAGAGCATTTCATAATTAGTTCTACCTTTGGCAGAGAGAAATGGCTTGACAGTGGTAAGCAGATATATGAAAGTAATTGCATTACGATAGGCGTGGGCAATTAATCAGTGACTATGTGAAATACATTACAAAACGACATTCGTGAATGTTGTGTGTGTGTGTGTGTGTGTGTGTATATATATATGCACACACACACACACACAATCATCATTTTGATGTTATTTTGTAAATTGGTTCTGCAGATTTTTAATGCAGATGCGAGTTTCCATTGCGTTACCGTAGAATATTGGATTTAAGAATCCATTTCCTTTACCGTGGAAATAATTTTATAGAATAGAAATTTTTGTCACAGAAAAGTTACCATAGGATAAATACTGAATCTAAGGATCCAGTATTCTATGGCAACGAATTATTCGAATGTCATTATATATTAATTTACAAAACGTGGGATATGCGGTGGTCATTCCCTGACCTTTCCGCATCCTCCGTATTTGATGGTCACGGGCTCGAACCCCGGTCTAATCAAGAAGCGTGTGCTACGCACTGCTGCTCCTGCCCACCTGGCTACGGAGGCGCCAACGCTAATGCAGCACGACGTGAATATCGGAAACTTCATGGTTTGCGTAAAGGACCTTTGACATTGTCAAAGGTCCTTTAGGAAAACCTTGAACGCAAAGAATTTCTAAACTAATGAAGAAATTTGAAGCGACCGGCCGAGGAGTTAGGTGTAATTCCAAGCAGGGGACGACCACGTATCGTAACGGAAATAGTGGATGAAGTGGCTGTTGCAATGGCCTCCAGGTCAGAATACGAAACACTACCAGTCAGTAGTGCCTGCCAGAGGTGTGTCAAGAGACTTGAACCTTCCTTGGTCTACTGTACGTAAAGTGCTTCGAATAATTTTACGCTGGTTCCCGTACAAGATTCACGTAGTGCAAGAACTAAAGTCTTGTGATCAGCAACAACGAATATACTTTGTTATACGATTTCTGGCTCGTATGGAACTTGATGATACATGGGCTCGAATGATCTTGTGGTCTGATTTCAATCTTCGTGGGACTGTAAATGCGCAAAACTGCCGAAAATGGGGAACTTCTCGTCCATCTGCCGTGCATGAAAGACCATTGCAAAGTCCATATGTTACAGTATGGTGTGGATTCACAGCAGAGTTTATAATAGGAAAATTTTTCTTTGAAGAGTCTATACCTCATGGCCCTGTAAAAGGTACTGCGCTCTTCTAACAGATCACATTATTCCCCCTCTGCAAGAAAGGCAATGCTTCCAGATGTAATGCAAGATGGTGCCTCCCCCACGTTGGTCGACAAGTGAAGGAACTGCTTTGTTCAACATTCAGAAATGTTCGCATCATCTCTAGAGACTTTCCTCAATTCTGGCCAGTCCGATCCGCAGATCTCAACCCTGTGATTTCTGGCTATGGGGATATCTGAAAGACGCCGACCGGGTTAGCCGGGTGGGTAAAGTGCCTGCCTGGCAACCTAAAGGTAGCGGGTTCGAATCCCGCCTCGGGCTTGGATCAAAGTACTGCAAAAACCTTGGGCGGTGCATTATGGCCACAGAAGCTGATGCGCCAACAACTAACAAAATATATATATATATATATCTGAAAGACAAAGTTTACCGTGGCAGCATACAGACGCTTGTCGATTTGAAAGCAAGCATCCATTTTCGCCCCTGGAGGCGGAAATTTAAACAATTTTTTTCTTTCCTACAAATCGCTTCCCCATACCCTAAATGGCATCCCCACCGATTTTCACAGTGCTAACTCTAACCATTTTGACACTAGGGTCTCCCTGAATAGGGAAACTTGAGCAGTTCGTCCCTTCTTTGGCTACAAATCATACTGGTAGTGACATCGTGCTGATTTCACTCTTAATTTCTCTTTAAGAAAATAATTCATACATTGATTTCTGTGTTTTATTATTATTATTATTTCCGTTTTATGTTAGCACCATGCATTTTTACTTCAGAGTTAGGCACGGAGTACCCTTTGGGTATCACTGTTTGATAAAAAAAAATAAATAAAATAACAATTATTACTTTTAGCTGCTGTTTTTCCATTAAGAGGAATTAACACACCGCATTTACAAAGACAACTTTCAGTCGAATTAGAGTTTGCTTTGTAGATTTTTGCTAACGGGCGACTCTGGACTTAGCACAAAGGAATAATATGAACACTAAACCAGTTACGCTAATGGTTTTTATGTTTGTTTGCTACTTTTTTGCCCTTCCATTTGTTTAAATTTTCTACACCGTTCGATTTTACTGAGTGAAATCTAACATCGGAATTATTTTCTTAACAAAAAAAACGCTACTGAAGAAAACTTTTTCTTCCCTCTGCTATCTTCGTTACCTGCCCATTTGCCATAAAACGCGATTATGATAATTTTGCTTTTTCGAGAACTTTTCGATTAATCAGCGGTAGCTTTGGAATTCAGACTGAATTGTTACCAATGGCTAATTAGAGGTTTAGCTCATTATTAAAGGTGTAATGAAGAAATTTACGGCAAGAGACTTCGGCTAAAAACTTTTAACTCTTCTATCATTATTAGTTTTTCTTTTCGCCTCCTCGTTCAGTTCTTGAGTTCAGCTAATTGTGTAAACGACATTGAATACTAAATAGTAGCATCGATTCTTCAGCATGAGAGAAGGACTTTAGTAAAACTCGGGTACAAGAAATCATTCATATGAATGAGATGGAAATGAGACGATAAGTTCGAAAAAGTGTCAACGAAACAAAACGAAAACCAAGATAACCGCAAAAAAATGAACTAAAAACATGAAAGTTTACCCTCCAAGAGGATACTTCTAAAAGTTAAACAGGTGGTAAAATGACATGCATGCATTCAAATAAAATAAAATTGAATATAACCTTGAAATATAAATTTCAAGTTTAACACTGAGAAGGAAACTGCGAGTAGATATTAATAAGCTACAAAAACGCAAAGCAATATCTTAAGACATGAAGAAATACTTTGTAGAAATAAGTATGTTGCTATTAAGCCCAGACACTGAAGAACTATAAAATCTGATTAAAATATATGCCCGTTATTGTATCTACTATCCTCAGTTTCCTTCTTTGCACACGGTACGAGAAAAGGATTCCTTGAAGAATTGTGAACTCCGAGTGACTCTTTCATATTTTACCACATTGGTAATCTTTTGTTGCCCAATGAAATCACTGGACATCAAATTTTAAGCGTTCATTTTTTTACTTCTGAAATATGCTGCATCTCAGAGAGTTAGATCAACTGAATCTAATGAAGTTAGATATTGCCTAGCACCTACAGATTTATACAGGAATGTAGGTGAACCTTAATAAAATATTACCAAAGATTTCAATAAACGGTTTAAAAATAGTATATAGTGTCAATTATTATTTGTTTTAGTTTACTTTTCCGATCAATGGCCAGCAACTGCTTTTCCGAATACTAGTTCTTCCTTGGATCCATTTCTTCATTTTAACAAAATCTTGATAAAAACGCTCACCGTGTTCATAACTAAGGTGCCCAAAGTTATCTGGGAAAAAGTCTTAATGGTAATGAAGGAAGTGCATTTTTAGAGACATACTGCAACTGAAATTTTTGCAGGTTTGTAATAAATTTCCAAATCAAGATTTTATGCTTGCCTGCTCTGCTGTTTCCCAAAAATGTCCAAAAAGTTTCTTAAAGAATTTTCAATCTTCCAGTTGCTGATATATGCTGGGCTAATTGAAGAGCATATATGAGGCACCCACTTTTAGCCAAAATAAAGTTCATTTTCTTTCTTTACTGAGCTCACTGTGAGTTTTAATTATGTAATCTGATGAGTTAACACACTGCCATGACCTTTTAAAAGAAAGCTCAATTGCAATCGACACCGTAAACCATTGAAAAGATCATGTAATAATGTTACTTGCTCTAATATGTAACAACATTAACTCGCACACTTAACTGCGACTGTCTGATCTGTCCTGGAGCTTTGCATCATACAGTATATCCGTCTGACATTCAGGGAATAGGTAGGAGTATAATAATCTAAAGATTGCTGGAAAGTGATTACTGGAGCAAGGTATAAACCCCGACTTCAGTACAGTACTTCTCAATTGGCAGTCCAACTAAGATAAACAAATAAACCAAAATCTAAGCACTTTTCTCAGCACTTTTCATCTAAGCACTTCACTCAGTTCTCAAGACGAAATGTCTTGAGAACTGAGAGTTCTAGGTAAAAATCGGGCTGCATATGAAATATCACCGTTACAAATACAAGTCCAGTATATTCCTATTGAAAAAATCCTTGTTGTTCATTACTGCAAAAGAATCAGTTATAATCGAATTTAATATAACAAATCGGTAAAACAACTTGCGTCACATGATTAAATTTAAAAAGATTTGGGTTTGCTGAATTCCTGAGGGCATTTTCCCCATGTTCACAGGTTAAATGGGGTTAAATTAACCACAGTATATATTACAGATAACGTTAATGAATACAGTTTGGGATCCAATCATTAAGATCTAGAGCAGAAAAGGTATATTCCATTTTTCTTTCTTTTCTTTTCTTTTTTCATCTTTTGCCTTGATCGTTGCCAACGTGGATCCTATCATCAGGGCAATGTGCTCGAAAAACTCGATACGATTGTCCCTTTTAAGAGTACCTGACAAAATCGAAGAATTCCGCTCTAAATTTAAAATAAGCCTTACTTTGTCCCACCATCACACAATCGTTGATTTCTTAACCATGAATAAAATCCCCGCTTTTATCTATGTAAAGTTAACTTAGTTATCTAAATAATCTTCATAGTGAATTTACAAAAGGAGTATAATTGAATATTTCGTCTCCTTTTATAAATTCAATAGAAACCATTAAGTGATTTTAATAGTACAATCTAATACGTAAATAATAGCGTACAGAATATAAAATATCTGTTTGCGCGTCTATTACCGTAAAATACCAAAATCCGATAAATCCTAGGAGTATGAATTCCTTGCGTTTGCAAGTAAGTTTTGGCAAAATGATGTGAAGGTGATTTCTAAAAATCAATAATTCAAAACAAGTAAGGTTATTTATTTATTATTTTTTTAATAATAGTAGTAAATTAATAAGAGGAGTTTACCTCAATATAGTACGTGGAACACTTCCGTATGATACCCTCCAGAAATTAAAACGGAAAAAACGAAAAAATCGACAACTTATCGGTACATTAAAGTAAAATATAAATAATTAAAGTAAAATATAAATAATTAAATAATCGATTTAACACAATTCAAAACAATTAAAATTCAAATTAACGCAATTAAAAGAATCTAACGAAAATAATCAAAACGATTTTCCTTCCTGTTTAGAAAGGAAGGAAAATCGTTTTGAATATTTTCGTTAGATTCTTTTAATTGCGTTAATTTGAATTTTAATTGTTTTGAATTGTGTTAAATTGATTATTTAATTATTTATATTTTACTTTAATTATTTATATTTTACTTTAATGTACCGATAAGTTGTCGATTTTTTCGTTTTTTCCGTTTTAATTTCTGGAGGGTATCATACGGAAGTGTTCCACGTACTATATTGAGGTAAACTCCTCTTATTAATTTACTAATATTATTATCAACGTAGAACATATTGAGTATTACAGCTCTGACTCATACTATCTAATTATTTTTTTAAGAAAGCTTTCTTCGCAAATTCTAGTATAAAGAAACAGAAGCACAGAAAAATAAACCATAAACAGATATAACTTCATACCTTCACTTTATTCGGAATATGGCAAATATAGTGAGTATGCTACCCAAGTAATGTAAGATAGTAGATATAACCGCCCCTTCCCCATACCCTTGTTTAAAAATCGGAAAAGTGAATGAAGCAAGATATTATTATGACTTCCCTTTTTGCCTGATCATCTCTTTTCCGATTTTTAAGCAAGAGCATAAGGGATGGGGGCGGTGGTATATCTGCAATCCCCGCGATAACATTCACTATATTCGCAGCACCTAATATACAGTAATGAGAGTATTTCAGTCATAATGCAACTGTTTTGTTCTGTTTTAGTGTAATAGAGCAGCAATCGTGCGAAATGTATTGATATTAAGAACTTCCATTGGTGCAAATCAGAACGTAGTAAATTCTAGGATTAAATGGATTTAGGGCTTTTGCAGTAATACACACACGTGTGTGTGTGGGGGGGGGGGTATATATATATTTTATTTATATTTTAGCTAAACCAGTTCTGAAGTAATGGCGGATAACACTTTCTTTTGTTTCAATTATTATAAACGATATTTGAGAAGTGAAAGAATCTGTTTCCATTTCTTTAAAATTTTATCATGAGAAATGTAATGTAGTTCCATTTTCTGAAAACAAATGAAACTGCAAGAATTTATCTCGTATATTTTTGTTACATTTATTATGACCATCCTAAACATATAAATCATAACTAAAGGCAATAAATACGCCTAGAATAACAGAGAATGTTATTACCGCTGTTTACTATGAGGAACTTTTATGGAACTTTATGGAACTTTTAAGATTTTTTTAAATTTTAATTTATTTGTTTTATTTTTCAATTTAATTTAATTTTTATCCACTCTCAATTTAATTTAATTTAATTTTTTCAGTTAATTATACTTATTTATTAATCTTTCATTTCATTTATTTTATTAATATTTATTGTTTTTTTTTGCTGGACCCTTAGCTTAGGCAGCTGCGGGTACGGGATTTTGCTGGCACCCACTGGTATTGCACTACGTCCAGTGGATGCAGGACTTCGCCCTTCCTAGAGCAGACAAAGATAGCAGTCTTCCACCTCCATGGGGCCAGGGACATGGACAGTTGTGGCCCACCTCCTCGTGGTGTAGACGGGCACAGAATTGACTTTCCAGATGATTCCTAGCCTTCCCGGTGGCAAAGTAGCTAGAAATAACTAAACAACACTACACACATTTGTGTCCGTTCTTTAGAGTCCTGTATAATTACAAAGAACACTAGCAGAATTGAATTAATGTTCTGGAGACGCTGTAAAAAAGATACTATACATGCCTACATTATCGCTTCGCTATGCGACAATCTGGCACACCTCCATCGTCAACTGAATACAACGTTTTACGGTTAAAGTTTTGGGTTAAGTTCTTTAGAACTGCACCGATGCTGGAGAGGCACTGGTACGTTGTGTTTGAAAACCGCATCTATTCTTTAGTCGGCTTTCCCGGTTTGTTGGATGAAAAGTCCACTTTCTATGATGAAAATCATCATCTTCTGCCAAAGTCAATTAACTGGACGACGGCACGAGAAAGTCTAAAAACGTTCCTTCCATCCTGGAAGGAACGATTTCTTAGCTTCATTCAGAAATGGGACTGGAACCCAGGCTTTTTCAAAATATAAAGCAGAGACTCTATTCATCTCGCTACCCGCTGGAGCATGCAAGGGAACATAAATGTCCATTTTGTCAATAACTAAATAGTTAATCTTAGCTTATTGGGAGGAGCAACAAACTAATATGATATTCGCCTTTGCCACTCCACAAAAATGAAAGAAATGTCTTTCATAAACATCCAAAAAACGAGATCGTGGAGGTTTTTACATTTGTTCAAAAAATGCCCATAAAGTAGCAGAAGTAGGTCTAATACCATGGAAACTGGTTATTCTTAATGCGCACAGCTTTTGTTAACAACTTGCAGAAGATTCGGAATGCAAAACTATATGCAGCTGTTCATCGTAAGCAGGGAACGGCAAATACACATAAATATATATCGCTGTGTGTACGTTCATTCATTTCACCTGCTGGTGGTATAATGTTGGACGGGCAAGCGCGCTCTCCTAACACCCAACCATATTGATTTTAGGGGGCGATATTAGAACTTGGCAGCAATAAAGTTTTTATTGAGATTTCGATAAAGATACGAAGGAATGGTTTTCTATTCAGTGTGAGGAAATCTCTGACAAGCAAGCCTTCAGCCCCGCAGCAGTTATTGCAGGAAGGAAGATATATAAAATGGGTAAGGACCGCTCTTTACTTGTCGCCATTCAGCATTACCACGAGGGGGGCAAATAAATAAATAGTCTCCCCAATTGTTTATTTGCTGCACTTCCAATCTTAGTTTTAGCGAGCTTTATGGTAATCACTATTTGAACTAATTTACGATTTCTTGAATTTTAAATCGTAACCTTCTTGGATTTCTCCGTTATGTCAACGGTTATCCTGGACATAACTGTTTTTTATATTTTAATTTATTTTGTTCCTCCACTCTTTAATTTCCTCTTTTCCATAGCTATCCTAACTCCCTCCATCCACGTGCTTCTAGGTTTTCCTCTCCTTTTCCTTCTAGGGGTGTCCATTCCATTGCTCTCTTAGGTAGTCGCTCTTCCCCCATTCTCATAGGATCTCCATACCATTCTAATATTTTTTGTTATATTTTGCCAATGATGTTAATTTGAGCGTCCATTGTTTTTCTTATATCTTCATTCCTAACTCTTTCTAATTTAGATCTTTGGGCTGATTTTCTAATTTAGATCTTTGGGATGGTCGAGATGGATCCAAAGATCCATCTCGACCATCCAAAATCGTAACCGTGGATACATAATTTCCATAATAATCTCACTCACAGTATCTTTCTAATATATAAACTCTAAAAGTCAACCGTGATTAACAACAGGAAAGCACATCGTATACTGATAAATCTTAATTGCCAACACGATTTTTCCATGAGTAACCAACACGTACATTCAAATTCTTCTTGAACAAGCATTGTTAAAATAACACATTTTAGACAACTATGTTTTAATGGAGAAAAATGAAAGGCCTTACACTTTGAGAATTGCAATCCTAAAATCACTTATATACTTAATGCAGTTGAACTAACAACAATAAAGGAAGAAAACAAGATTCAGAAGTTCGAATACGGTGGACATCAAGTTCTATGAGCAGTGTAAACAAGCGACAAGGAGAGCTCATTGTGTCCTGTTGATGATTTATCGAACATTTGCATATAGAGATAAGGATGTTATCCCACTACATAATCCCACTGTATATGCAGACCGCACCTAAAACAAGTTAGTTAATTTATTCAGTGTGTTACCTTTCAAGCCCCTTTTTTTTCTTAAATTAATTGAATTTTTTCTGTGATCAACTAGAATTAAAAAACCAAATATATAAAATAAATTGTTTTAGTCTATAGTTTTACGTTCTCTAAACTTAGCCATTCTGTTTAATTCCAACTGTATAATATTCATTTTTATTGCTTTTCTCCCTCTCTCTCTCCGTGTATCTCTTCACTAAGCATTCGAAGAGTGCACGGATTGTCTAAACTACATCTAATCGATGAATTTAATCTTCCATGCAATTTGTAAGGGAAAAAAAGAAATACTAATTGCTGGATTTGTATTTGTCCGATCTAAAATAAATTTGGGACTGCACGACAAATATTTCAAAAAGAACTGAAAACAAAATTTCATGAAAATACGTCCACTGGGAGTCGAGTTGTTACATGCGGAAGGACAGAGAGACATGGTGAAGACGACATCCAGCTTCTTGAAAGGGGTGTTCTTTGGAAGGGGCAACGCGCATGGTCAGATTGGCAAAAGGGCGTACATATGAGGAAAGGCTTCGTATATGCGGGTTGAGAGCTTGGACACGACACCTTAAGGGACATTTGAACTGGATTAAAGGATGATTTGTTTAAGCCAGCGAGCAGTAAATTATTGGTAACTTGCCTCCACGGGGGTAGAAGATAACAGTTCTGGAAATTTCAAAGCTCACTGGATAGATAACCATGTGAGGACGATCCCATCTTAGACTCACAGTGCCAATCCGAACTGCGGAGAAAAAATCAGTTTTATGTAGCTAGAGGCAATACCATGGCATTTACAATAGATGAACTGGCAGGGGTGTTAAAGAAACTTAATTTTGCAAAATGTCCAGGAATAGATTTGATTGAGAATGCATTTATAGTGAGATTTTTTTAAGTTAATACTTAACATGTTACTTTTGTTATATAATAAGTGCTTAGAGGAAGAAATGTTTCCATTGAAATGGAAGATTGCTTTATTGAGGCTAATTAGGAAGCCTGGGAAACCTTTAATTGAGCCTAAGTCGTACCGTCCAATTGCTTTGTTGGCTAATCTGGGGAAAGTGTTAGAGAGGTTAATGGCAATACGTTTACAAGAATTGTTAGAACGCCATGACATGATTACACCTGATCAGTATGGTTTTACACCGGGGAAATCGTGCGAGGATGCTCTTTTGGATTTTCATACATACATTTCAAACTCTGATCCAAAATATGAACTTGCTATATATATAGATTTTGAAGGTGCGTTCGACTCAGTATGGTGGGAGGCAGCTCTTTCTCAACTGTATCGAGCTGAGTGATCTAAGCAGTTATACAGTCTGTTCAGGAGTTATTTTTCTGAGAGATATGTGACTGTAAGGTCTAAACATTTTCTCCTTCAAAGACAAATCACGCGAGGTTGCCCTCAGAGCTCTGTATTAGGTCCTTCCATTTGGAATTTGGTGCTACAGAACTAGCTGGTTCGACCACAAGTAAATTGTCACGTGATAGCTTTTGCTGATGATGTCACATTAATTGTGGCAGGTCGATCACGACACGATTTGGAGCAAAATGCAAACCGTGTAATAAATGATATTAATACCTGGGCACAAGGATTTAAGCTTACCATTAGCCCCAAAAGACCAAAATGATGCTTTTTTTTAAAACAAAACTTGACTTGGGACGACCGCCGCAAATAAAATTAAATGGGAAACAGTTGACTATGGTTTCTGAAACGAAATACTTGGGGCTCATTATTGATCACAAGTTGTCTTATTATGCGCATATAACACATCTACATAGCAAGATTAGGAAATTTGCCGGTTATATTATAAGAGTATCAAGAGGAGATTGGGGTGTGTCCAATAAAACTTTATTTTTATATTATAAGGTGGTATTTCTGCCTATGGTTACGTATGCAGCGGGAGTTTGGTCTCACAGAGTGGCTCTTGTTAGATTTCAGGCTAAATTAAACTCACTACAAAGAACAATGCTTCTCAGCATATTAAGGGTATGTAGAACTGTAGCTACGACTGCACTTCAAGTGATAGCTGGGGCAGTCCCCTTGGATTTGTTCGTGGCTTATCAAGGGCTGAGCTATGGCATTAAGAAGAAAATATCTACTAGACTTGTTGGCATAGAAGTTGACATAAATTCTGACATTAAGAGGGAGAAGAGAAGATGTTTAAATGAGATTGTTAACTTGTGGCAAACAAGATGGGACACTGTATTTTCTGGTCGAGTGACAAAGAAATTTATTCCGGATGTTACCTTTTTAAGCGACAGAACAGTTCATAGTTGGTTTACACCAAGTTTACAAAAATCATTTTTAGTAACAGGTCACGGCTCGATAAAAGCGAAATTATTTCAGTTGGGACTTTCGGATACAGATCTCTGTTTTTGTGGCGAGGTTGAAAGTTGGCACCATATATTATATGTGTGTACAATTTATGATCTAATCAGGGAAATCATTGCTTAAAATGAGTTAGGTCGGGAAGAGATGTTCTTATCTAATAGGAGTGTATTTCAATTATTCCAGGATTTTGCAAAGGGAGCCTTTGAACTGAGGAAACGCCTGTTAAATAGTTGAACCAAAATAGTGTGTTGAAAACATTACTGAAGTGTGTCCAGAATGCCCATGAGACTAATGGTGATGATGAGGAGGATTTTTTTTTATTTATTATTTATTTATTTTTTTTTATTTATTATTTATTTATTTTTTTTTATTTATTATTTATTTATTTTTTTAAATTTTATATATATATATATGTTATTTTTTTTTTAAAGCTCTGGATTGGGACCCCAGAGGATTTTTTTTCTTTTTTTTTTTTTATTGTTGTTGTCTCATAACCTGAGACCTTATGCGTTCCATCTACTGGAACTGGTACACCTTCCCGTGGTGTGGACGAGTCTAGAAGAGAGAATCTAGAAGCAGCCTTCCTGGTGATAGCTGCTTCCGGGTAGCCAAGAGGTCAGCATAACACAACAATAATAACATGCATTAAACTTCACGAACATTGCACTATTACACGCTGGCTTGTTTTGCAGAGTCTGTTCAACGTACAAAGAAACGAGGTGGATTTGAACTTACGTTCTAGGAGCCACCCTACCTATACACACACACACATGTCCACACAAGTGAGTAGGGAGTATGAGAAGCGATTTCTTATTATTATATTTTTTTTCACGTGCCGTATATGTTATAAAATAACTCTGTTTTTAAAAGGCTTCATTTACTAAGCATACTCTTGCGTATGCTCGCCACTAATATCATTACTGTAAACCTTTGAAAACCTGTTGCATGCACTTCATTGAAATATGATTTAACTGATCCATAAAATACACGTATTTCACAAAAAAAAGCCAAAATGTTTCGCGTTCGCCTCTAAGTTCTAACAAGGGCGTGACGTTGTTTACCATCTTAAAAATTAAACTAAGGTAATAACAAAAGCAAGCTTCATCATCATCATCAGCCATTTTCAATCCACTGCAGGATGAAAGCCTCCCCAGCACCTTTCCAGTTCCTTCTGTTTTGAGCACTGGCCATCCATTTACTACCCAAAAACTCATGAATTTCATCTATCCATCTCCGCCTTTGTCTTCCAGTTTTTCTTCTAGCTCCTCTTGGGTACCATTCTGTTATTTTCTTAGTCCATCTGTCATCATGTCTTCGAGCTATGTGTCCTGCCCAAGACCATTTTAGTTCTTTAGTTTTGATAAGAATGTCCTTTACTTGAGTTTGCTGCCTAATCCATGTGTTTCTCTTCTTATCTAACGGTCTGATTCCCAATATAATTCGTTCCATTCTTCGCTGTGTAGTTCTTAGCTTCTCTTCCATTCTTTTGGTGAGTGCCCAAGTTTCACTTCCATAAGTCATGGTGGGTAGTATACATTGATTCATTATTTTACGTTTCAGACAAACTGGGATATTGCTCTTCAGTATGTGACTATATTTCCTGAATGCTATGCATCCAAAATTTATTCTTCTCTTGACTTCCAGCCATTTCTCATTATTACAGCTAATAACTTGTCCCAGATAAGTATATGACTCCACCTTTTCAATTACTGCTCCTTCAATCATTATTTCCCTTTCTGTGGCATACTTGTTCATCATTACTTTTGTTTTAGCCATATTCATCTTTAGTCCAAAATCCTTACTAACTGTGCATAAAGCAAGCTTATACCACGTGAAAATAGATTAAGAATTTTTTTTGAGAAATACTTTCAATTTACAGAGAAGGCTACATCTCATCTTCAGAATTTATGATTGTGGAAGAATACAGATTTGAGGAGATCGGAAACTGTAAACGGTTGAAAACCGTTCAGACTGGCTAATTTTCAGCCGATTTCAAATGAGATAGATCTTTCAAGCTTTTCTGTGATTGACTGACAGTCTGCTGGGCATAATAACTTGAATAATTAGTACACCATCTTGTCAATCAGCTAATTACAGATATTGCAGATAGTTGATTGAAATATGCAGGGTTTTTATATTCGTTTTCCAGAATAGTAAGGCAGCGATAGGCAGCCCAATCAGGTCGCACTTGTGATGGCTAAATCATTACGGACATAGCCTTTTATCGCAGAATATTTACAGCATTTCGCATGTCGAGAGCGTCAGTAATATACATTTTTAAATCATCGATGCACAAACACGAATTGATTGAAAGTTGCGAAGAATAATCTGCTTATGGCTTCCCGCGTCCCTCCGTTTGCGACGCCCTGACGCGTTCCTCGAGTATTTTGTAGCACGTATGATTATTTCGCCGGGCGCGACAACCGAAATTCAAAAATGGCCTCTTTTTTGGATACTTTCAGTTAATATTGGAAACTAAAATTTTGCACGGAAGTGCCATGTTGTCAGCTAATAAATTTACAGATCACATAAACCAACGTCGTGATCTATAAATTGGCAAACATCAAGCTGAGATTTCGATATGGCAAGATTGACATCTGGTGTAATAAGAAAAATTAGTAGGCTTTTTCCAGTTGGAGAACTTTAAATCTAATTTTCTATAATGACCACTATTACACCACGTGAATATTAAATAATTTAGCTCATAAATAAATCCCTATACATTAAGGTAACTTTTCGGGAACCATGCCGAATGTCTCAGTCGGAATCGAGCCATTTGGAAAGTGGGAGACTTGCAACATACTGACTCCTGCATATATGAGTTCTGGCCCTTGATGGAAGTCATCCGTACGTTACCTTAATGTTTAGAGTTTATTATTAGCTAAATAAATTATTTATGTTAATATTCACGCAGTATAAGAGTAGTCATTATAAAAAAAATTAAATTTAAAGTAGGTTTACATTATTTGGTTTGGTTTTTTTTTTTTTTAGGAGCATTAGCAACTAAGGCCATATTGCACCGGGATATGCGGTGGTCATTCCTTGACCTTTCCGCATCCTCCGTACTTTGGTGGTGACGGGCTCGAACCCCGGTCTAATCAAGAAGCGTATGCTATGCACTGCTGCTCCTTCCCACCTGGCTACGGAGGCGCCAAGGTTTACATTATCGAAAAAGAAAAAATACAGACAGAAGCACACTGAACCTGGGTTAATGTTCCTTCGATCTATATTCTTTAAATGTCTGCTTTGCCAATAGTTCCATCGCAAACATCAGTACCAATCGAGCCGGTTAATACATTAAATTTTACAATGACCGCCGTAGCCGTTCTTTGAGTGATCGGGATTGAAGCCCGTGACTGCTAAATACGGTGCTGTTTCTTATATTCTCTCGATCTTGTGAACTCTTCTGACGTGAAGTCTTCCCGGAGTATAAACATTTATTTAGGCCCCTAAATGGCAAACTTGCAACGTCGGTATAATATAGGGATCCCATTATGACGTTTATAATGAAATGTGTCAATTTTCCTTTCTGAAAACTACGGTTTGGGTTCGATTCTCGTCTATGATTAGAACAGTTTCAAATGTCTTTGATTTATTTAAGAAATACCACGCCTAAGTTAATTATTAATAGGAAACCGAAGTTGCTACATAGCAGCAGATTGTGTTTTTCGATAGGTTGATTATTTTCACTGAGCTGATGATATCTTTTCTGACATCTGCTCACTGGCCACTTTGAGATGACTTCAATTAATTGTTCTAATGCACGATTTCATTCAATGTCGTCATAATTTCCCCTCCTCACACATGCCTCCTCCCGTGAATTTCTTGAAAAATTCCGATTGTATTAAATTATTCCATATTTCATTTTTAATTTCCTGTTAAAATATTATTATTCTGGTAGCCATTCGATTGTCAAAGAACATCGGTTTTGGCAACGTCTGTTTTAGACAGTTGTAATACAAATAAATCATTTTCTGTTTATACTCCGCTAGGGCCACATAAGGTGAAAAAAATTGCGAGCGAGCGAGAGAGGAATTACTCTCTTCTTTCGATAATTTAGTAGTTTTCTTCTTGCAAATCGTATTCAACTATATTCCTAAATGAGAAAGAAAAGTAAGAAATTCAGGTGTGAGCCGAAAGATCGCTGCAACTACATGGTGAGCTGATTATTATTTTATAATCAGACTGGAGTTTTCTTCTCCTATATGGAATCCACACTATGTATACTTGATACAGCAAACAGAATCGCTGCAGATGAAATTCATCCACTATGTTTCCAGACGTAAGCCCATGTTTTACCACAGAATCTTCTACCCGAATCTCTATTCCTCCTTCAAGCTTCAATCTTTGGAAACTCGGCGAACTGTTCTCGATCTAAAACAGTTATACCATATCTTCACTGGTTCAGAGCCTACCTGCCGGATCTTCTATGCCATATTAATCTTCACGCTCCAGCGGTGGCTACTAGACAGAAGACTACATTCCAAATCGGTAACTGTAGATTAGAGATATCCAGGAACTCTTCTTCAAAAGAACATTGGCACTCATGAACAAGTTTGATCTGGATATGGCTGTAAACACGAAGGAGTTTCACAGAACTATTTGCAGTAGGATGAATGGCTGATGGATAAGTTGCGAGTTAAAGATGTCCTCATTAATTCGTGTGTATGTGATGATGTCTCCTGCAGCTACCTGCTCTCTGCGATTTTCTTCATTACACCGGACTTGATGTCATGAATACCTTTTTTAGTTCCTTGAATTGGACTTTTACACTTTGAAGAATAAATAAATAAATAAATATTCATTTATTGCAAATACAGCAAGCCCATCACAGCACATGGCTAGGGGCAGATAAGAATACAGAGGAAATGATATAAAGTATATGTACATAGCAAATTTTATATAGATATTAACAATGGCTAGGAATTTTAGTTATGAAATTTAAAAAATTGTAGAACAGGGCATTTAGTTTTCAGCTGCCATTACTGGGTTGGATTATTTTTCTTCATTTCATCGGAGATCTGACTCCTGTAGGCTTCAGAGTTGATTAACCTGTTGCAATCAATGTTGTGATGATTTATGAAGTGAAGAGATGCATTGGGGAACATTCTGTCCATTTGTTTGAGCCTGGAGAGGTTGGATTTGAATCGCTGGATTCTTGTATTTTCCCTGTTGGGGGCAGCTATTATATTGCCTAAATTTGGTGAATCGCATGCAGAGGTGATTATCTTTGCAAGAAGCATGACTCCAGACTCGTTGATCATCTGTTGCAGAGGCTTTGTTTTTAGGTTTTTATAAAGCTGTTGCCTGGATATTGTATGTGGAAAGCGAAGCTTCCTATTGAGCCATCTAAGAACCCAATATTCTAGGGCAAGGAATTTCTTGACGGTTACTTGAGGAGCACCAGACCAGATTTCGGAAGCATAGGACAGAATGGGAAAGATGCATCTTTGAACATGCTTAATGACTGTTTTTCTGTCTTGAATCGCTGCTGTTTCTTGTTTCATTAACCATTTTGCTTTTTGAATTTTTTGAGCAACATATAAATAGTGGGCATTAAAGGAGAGATTTTTATCAAAAACAACTCCAAGGTCTTTGTGAGCGTAAACATTTGGGATTGGGACATCTGCAATTTTTATTTCTATGTGGTTGGGTTGTTTCTGAAGGGAATAAGTAATTTGAGCAGATTTGCTTGCATTTATATTCAGATTGAGATCTTTCAGGTACTTGATGATTTCACAAATCTGTGAGTTCGCATCATTGATAACTTTGCGAATATCATCACTGGCTTTGGAGGTTATAAATAACTTTAAATCATCAGCATATGCCAGTAGATTTGGATTTTCTTGTAGAAGTGGTTGAAGAGATGCTGAAAATATCGTACTGGAGAGAACGGCTCCTTGGGGAATGCCTGTTGAGGTTGTGACGAGAATATCGTCAGTATTAGTGGGGAAGAGGAGAAGTCTGCGATTTAGGCTGTATTGAAGATAGGAAATAATCATTGTGTCAACGAGAAAGTGATTTTTTAGTATTTGAAAAGCTTTTTTGAGATCTATGTTGTCGAAAGCACCTTTGATGTCAAAATAAAATACGTCGCATTGTGCCTTGTCTTGAAATGCAGTTTGGATGCGTACAATGGTGTCAGCTAAGCTTGTTGTTGTGGAGCGCCCTCTGGGACCAAAATGCATATTGACAGGTGCCTTGGCGAAGATTGCATGTTGAAGATATGGGAGCATAATTTTTTCAATAATTTTAGTGATTATTGACGAAATAGCAATTGGTCGATGGCCGGGATGGTTATTTCTGCAAGCTTTTTTAGGAATCAGCGTAATCCTGAAAGTTTTCCACTGTCTTGGAAGGAATGGCTGGCAGATGCACCTGGAAATGATATGCACTAACGAATCAATGATGTATACGCTGGACAATCTAATAATAAAACCAGGGATGCCGTCAGGGCCTTCACTACTATCTGGGCGTATTTGGTTAACTGCACGCTGAACTGTATTTTTGTTCACAAGTTGGTTAATTAGCAGGGCTTGATTCGGAGACACATCATGTTGCACTTTGTCTGCTTGTTCATAGGAATTAAATGCTATAAATCTGTTTTGTATACCTTCAGTGAAAATGTCAGATCTGCTTGTTTTCATATTGCATCTTATCCATTCAACAACTAGATCGTGCTGTAAGGTAGCTGTTGTTTTTGTAGATAGTGCTCTTTTATTGTGCTTTAGCGTGGACATAACATAATTTTTGTATGACTGAATTTTTTTGAGTTGAAACAAAGCTCTGCTCTTTTTATATTTTATGTGTGCTGATGAAGTGCCGTATTTCTTCCACTGTCTGTGGTATTTTTGCTTACTTTTAAAGTATGGTTTCAGGTGGGATTTGAACCAAGGTTTGGAGTGAGAGGATATTCTAACAAGTTTGGATGCCGACTCTGTTTTCAGTTGATTCAGCCATTTTATAAGAAGAAAGGTGGCGTCCTGTATAGGAATATTTTTGAGAGAATCCCATGGGTAGTATTTTAAGAGCTGCAAAAACTTTTCTTTCTGAAGGAATTTAATTGATGATATTCTTTTAGTGATTTCCAGAGGGGGCGAGGATTCCCGCAGCAAATTGTTGCTTGCAGTTCTATACTTTTGTGGTCAGATTTAAATGTAATGTTCGTACTAGATTTTTCATGCAGTGGAAAGTTAGAGTATACAAGATCAAGCGCTTGAAGAACTCTCATTGTACAAAGTGAGTTATTCTATTAAAAAGTAAGCTGAAGTTTACTCTAAGAACGATGCTCTTTTCAACACAGCAAATAATAATTGAATTGCAATAAGTCTTTACGATTTTTCCCTTAATTTTCATCAGGACAGTGTCACTCACAAATATAAGTGAAATGAAAATATAAATGCACGTTGATGCATTCGAAGTATAAATTAAATGCATTTGCCTACATTTATCTATTCACGAATGCATTTTATCAGTTATCTTCTCTTAAACCGATATTTTACGTTAGAATTTATGTTGACGTTGCAGAAAGGTATCAATTATATATTAATTTGCGCACAGTGGAGCACTTCATATATGATTTTCCACTTCTCAAATTCTTCTTACTGTGAATTAAAAGGGAAAAAAATCTACTTTGTCTTACAAATATCCGTTTCCTTGGTTGATATTTCAACAGAGGGAGGGAGAAAGAAAAGAAGGTTTGCTTGTCGACATAATCTTATATACTAGCTAGTAGCCAGCTAAGAAAACATTCGCGTAATAGGTGGCATCGCTTGTATCCACAACACAGTCTATCCGAACTGTCTCCCTCTAGCTTGAAGGAAAACAAGACTTCATCCTGTCTGTAAGCTGAAGGACGACATAGCTTTAAGCCAATAATCCTCCACTGGGAACCGATCGCCGGATGGAACAATCTTCTGGGTATGTTTCTTTCCACGAGCACGAGTTGACTACCACCAATTGACTATGTTATTGCTACCTCAAGGTTGAAACCAATCAAGTCAGTTCGCTTCCTCCCGACCCCAGAGCAAATTTAAAAACTTCACTTTCCTCGAGCATAAAAGAAACAATCCCCTCACCTTACGTGGTAGAACAAGCATTGCATACTTTAACAGGAAAGAAGGTCGCAAAAGGTAATTTCCATTGAAAGATTAATAACCTTTGTCATACGTCGCACGGGTGTGTACTTGGCTTTATTTTGATACCAGTTTGCTGGATTTATTCAATAAATTTACTTTTGTGTTTTTATCTCACTTCTGTTTTTATATTTCAGAAAGTTTTTTTTTTTTTATCTTTAAGAAACACTTGTAATATTTGCATTAAGTAGATTATTACATTGATTTTTCTTATTATTAATTTGTGTTCCGATATCAAATAATGATATTGGAACAATTTTATATCTTGCATTGCACAGAAGATATGCAATATTATATCTTGCATTTCGTCTTTTACTAGCTCAACTTTTACTTTTAAAATAATCTTTAAAATAAATGATTTGAGCAAAAACTATCTTTTTATTAACTCCGAGTTGAACATGTCCAGCAAATGAATTGTGCACAATAATCGGTTACAATTTAGACTTAAAGTGTAGTAGCTTCAAAATTCTGCTCTTATAAACATATATTCATACAAGTTGCGCTAATATAGACAGAACTGATTCAAAGAGATTATCACAAATTTTGTTTTATTATCGTTATAATATGGGTGGGTCAAATGCAATTTTTTTAGCACCTCAATATGTAAAAATAAATTACTCTACTAATTCGAGTTTTACATTAATTTTCAAATTAATTATCACTACCCTCAGTGACAGAAATAATTAATTCACAAATGCACAAATTTGAAAAACATTAGCAGGTTTCTTGATAATATGACTGTCCCAATATAGACAATTAAACAACATAATACAGCATTATGCTTTTTACGCTAAACAAGGAGTACAGTAGTGTTAAAAATGCTGATAACTTTTACACTGAAAGGACAGAATTCATGGGACAACTGGTTCCTGTCACCCCTCTTGCTAGTGGATGAACCCACCGCTTAACAGGTATTTAAGCAAATTGCATCACTGCATTCACGTAGATGGTAATTCGATGTCAGTATGGATAAACGTCGTGAGTTAACCGACTTTGAAAGAGGGGTGATAGTGGGTGCCCGATGCATCGGTAACTCTATCACAGAGATAATACAGAAATTGCACTATCCCCGTTCAACAGTATCAGAGTGTATCAGGAATACGCAATTTCCGGAATAACATCTGATCGTGGGCAGCGCTGTGGGCGAAGAAGGTGATGGATGAATGACCGTCGACTCTGTCTCGCATTGTTTCAACCAGCCCAAGAGTGGCACAAGTCACCGCGGACTTCAACGAGAGAGGTGCCAGAAACGTCTCCACGAAGACCATAAGGCGATCATTAGTCGCAATAGTTAATGGGACCCATCAGAGTCCATTGCTAACACCATGACACAGGACTCTACGCCTCAACTGGACCGAAAGAACATCGGCACTGGATCCTGGATGATTAGAGACGGGTCTCTTGGTCCGATGAGTCCCGTTTCCAGTTATTTCGAGCGGACGGGAAAGTGCGTATCTGACAGAAACCGCACGAAGCTATGCACCCGTCATATCAACAAGGAACTATTCAGGCAGATGGACAGTCGGCAATGGTCTGAGGCGTGTTGAGCTGCTACACATTGGAACCTCTGGTACATCTAGACACATCTCTGAACAGTCCAGATTACCTGTCCATCCTTGCACACCATCTTCATCATCATGTGTGTGTGCGCGCGCGCGCACACACGCGCACACAGGGCCATGGATTCTTCCAGAACGACAATGCGCCTCCCCACAGAGGTGACTAGAACGTGGTTCGAAGACCATTCCGCAGATTTTATCACCCTGGAATGGCCACCTCGTTCACCGGACATGAATCCTTTGGAGAATTTTTGGGATGCCGTGGTAAGGTATATTCAAACTTTGGATCGTCCACCCAGGAATGCGACGGAATTATGGACAGCGGTGCAGCAAGCATGAATGGAAATATCTGCGGAATGCTTTCATGAACTATTGGACTCAATGCCTCTCCGTGTGACTGCCCTTATCCGGGCGAAAATTGGGCATGACCGTTACTAGGTAGGTATCCCATGATTTCTGTCCACTCAGTATAAATGCAACTGCTCCATTTTATTTTTTTTTATTTTCATGTATGAATCAGAATGAGTTCAAATATGATTTTAAGCTCTATATTACAGAGCTTAAAATAGTTTGGTTGTTTAAAGCACTCGCTTCACTATCATCACGCCTTTTTTTAATCCTGTGAGGTAGAGAATTCGCTGATTAAGTTTTCTCTTTTTTAAATAGCAAAGTGGATATCTGAAAGAATCAAAGCTGTGGATGGCTACTGGAAGAATGTCAAGGTAGTCACAAGCGGAGGTGGCCAGAGCTTTAAACATGTCAGGGGTCGTAATTTCAAGATTATGGCAAACATTAAGATATATAAATGGACAATGTGTGTTTGTTTAGCGGTGCCTGTGGTTCCCCACAAAACAGCGCTTAGTGACACTGTGAAGGAGGCAACCCCAAGGTGAGCCAAGAGTTGCAACATCTCGGAATCACTGTTATGTGTTCCTGACAGCGAGGCGCCAAAGAGACGGTAGTCAGCCAGCTTTCACTCTTTAGCTCTCAACAGCCACAGGAATAACTGTATAGAGGAAAACTATATAAAAGGTTTCAGAAGGGGGATTATGCAACATATGGTTTGTGCTACCGAATTGGCGAATATTCTTCATACAGATAAGTAACGATTCTGATTCTCGATGGTTGTGTGACTATATGTGTTGGTATGGATGAAAATGCTTCGTATTAAATTGGTTACTTAACCTTAATTACAGAACTCCGCTCAATTTTCAGTAGTCACGATTATATATTTATGTAATCGTGACTACTCCGCTCAATTTTCAGTAGTCACGATTACATAAATATATATATTTCTTTTCCAACGCAACGTGGTACTGCATAACTTAGTCTTATTATATACATACATATATATATATATATATGTATGTATATAATTATATATATATATATATATGTATATATATGTTATAAATATATATATGTATGTATATATAATTGATTATATATATATATATATATATATATATATATATATAATCGATAATTAATATAAAAATAAAAATAAAAACATACGCCAGTAGCATGGCAAAACTGTAGAGCGAAAAATTGACATAAAAATTAAATCAACAGGGAAGGGAAAAGCAAAGGTAACAAGATTGAATCTGTAGCCGAAAGTCTCCAAATATTTTAGAAGTTCAATTAAACACAATTAATAATAAATCCATTTTAAATTTAAAATATAAAGCCAATTGTGTAATAATTTAGAGGCACCCCCCTTTTAAGGTTCCAGTTCCGAGAGACGTGAAATATCACCAAAACGGGACTAAAACGAACTACTAAAATAAAACAAAGTAACAAAATAATAGACTGACCATCATGCCCCATATCGACGGAGGACCACGAGGCTAATAATGGTCATGGAATCGCTGTATTTCAATCGCTAGACAAATCGTCGCAAAGGTGAACCGATCGAAGGACCGAACCACCGATTGATCCACAAATGCAGAGGATTTGCATAGCGGTGGTCCTTATGCAGCGAGAAATAAACTATAGAACAGACCAGCACCCTGGAGCAGAGCCACACCACGGACATTATGTAAGCTTAACCAGCTTATATAGACAGAAAAAAGAAATAAAATATAGATGGCGGTATAGTAATCTATACAAACTATAGAACAGACCAGCACTCCGTGGCTCTGCTCCGGAGTGCTGGTCTGTTCTCTCTTTATATATATAAAGAGAGAATCTTTATTGCAACTAGATGAATACAATGGAGAGTATGCGTAATATTGCAATTGTGCCGTCATGGCTAGAAGCCAGGGGCTTACACCTGTATTAAATAGTTAAGTAAACACCTTAAAAAAGTAGAAAATTTGTAATAGGCAATAATGATTCCTGGACATAATGCAAATATTAACTGTAAGGATGCAGAGGAATATGAACGAGCTCAGAATTATAGTGAATAGGAAGCCAGACAGGACGCTTCCCTTGTGAAACACCAGCAGATCTGATGGTTGAAGATCCTACTCTTCAATATCTGGTACTTTGAGAGAGATTATTTCATTGTATACATTCAAGCAGGGAAATTAATATGTAGGAGCTGAAGATTTGATAATATAATGAGACACCATGGCATCTCCTGAAGAATGAATTTTTAAACTCTGTTAATGATTTCTTCTAATTTGAATGGATCAGAGATACTGGGCTGGAATGCTCTTTTGAACGGCTAATAAATTTCTGGGAGAAAAAACTCTGGACTAGAATCTGCATAGCATACTATTTCTCTTGATCTAATATCAACACAATTATCTGGTATTCAATCTAGTTTTCTTGTGGCTAACAGGCTAGGAAAGGCGTTGTAACGTTATATTGTAAAATAAGTTTATTTATTGTGATGTAATAATGTTTGTAAATTTAATTTCTAGATGAATAACTTCCTTGAAGAACACGACTCCTTTGAATCATATATTATGGGGAAAATTCAAATACAGTATATGGTTGTTACTATTTCATGTTGACCTGATTTTACAGTGTACCTTCTATTACAAGACTGTTGTGGACAAGGTCTTTTACGATTATTCATCCTTTAGGGTTAAGCAGAGCTTCTTCAAAATTGCGAATCTGATTCTGCCAGTTTTTTCAAACATTAGCAACAGAATTCGAACGTTATACAAATATACTGCATAAAAATATAATACCTCCTGTTCTTTAAGTAGGTATATAATTTAATATTTTCCTTTTCTGAGTGTGTAATCATCTTAATCCGTTCCATTCTCTAGACAATGGAAGAAATGCAAAATAAAGAAATCGGATACTTAGGAATTGCACGATCGACAAATATCTTCAAAAAATCTGAAGTTATAAGAGCTAGTTGGCATAAAGACTACGTTCAAGCGGTAAAAAGGGAAGAAGTACTGATGGGCGCATTATGAGCTGAAATATGACATTGTCTTCATCTTCGGTGGAAAGAAAAATTGTGATCTCACTTATGTTTCTTACTTTTATGACGGTGCTTTCTTGAAACGATAAGGCACTTATGCCTCCAATGAAAACTACCACCGGTTTGTTTGATGATTTCTGCATTACAATAATGGATTTATTTTTATCGTAATGGAACCTACAAAAGGAGTAGCATTAGCAGGAATTCTGAAAGTATCCTAACTATGTAATGGGCATATCGACTCAAAGCGTATTTTCGATAAAAATAATTCTGAATTGCAAAACCTTTGGAGTTTTTTTAAGCTAAAGCTCAGCATCACTACAATAAGAAACATCAATATGTCTAAGCTGAGGACTACAACGACCTTAAGTGCTCCAATAAAGATTCTACCGATTGAATTTTTATGGATAATGTTACAGAAGGCAAAAATTATTTTTGCTAAACCTTGCGGGTTAATTTAACACCTAAATGACACCAGTAAGCATTTTTAGTTTCTTAATCCTGTAAATAATGTAACTGCTGCCTGCTAAATCCATTAAGTAAAGGAAGAGTAAAAGCCTATAAAAATTCGCATAAAAGTTACCGGAATAAGATATTAGTAAAGACTCGTTAGGTTTTGATGTCATTTTAAGTAATCAAAGAGAACAGCAAAATGTGTCCTATTAAAATAAATTGCCCTCTATTGGGACTTGTTCGCCTTCCTTAGCTTTTTCTTTTATAATAACAAGAAAAACATTACGTTCGCATAAATGATATATTTATTAATGGAATTAAGCCTAACAAGTTTCGCGCACCGGATATCTTATTACATTACTGAAGAGGTCACCACGAGAAATATTCCTCTGCATTACATATGGATCATTGATATTAAACTTGCATGAGTCGAGGCAAAGTTTAAAATCGATCTATATTCCAAAGGAACGAGAAACAAGAAACTTCTTTAAGATGTCTGCTTTGAGTTATTGACTTGCTCTGACTTGTGCGTCTTCTATTACCCCGCTCAAGGAGCAAGTCCTATTTAAATTAGTATGCAAATTGTAGGGTAAAGAATAGAATGGCGGAGTTCCAGATGCATAGATAACATTCAGTCTGGCTTATTGCGATTGCTACTTATCTGTACACCCAGGGCAGAAGAGTAATATAGATGGTAATTAGTACGGCCTCTTCTTCGATCTGTACGAAAGACATCGTACATTCAAGACTATTGGTCGCGTCTAAGCAAGAGTTTTAAGACAGTACAATGTGGCCCAGGGCTAATGACTTCCGAATTTAGGGAGAACGGTTTACTGCAGAAAAGTTCCCGGCATGTTTAGAGATCGGCGAACATCATGATTGGTCGCTGATGCTAGCAGTTCTACGGACATGTTTTATTTGTCTAACCTCATTACTGAGCTCAGGAGAATGGCTGTGCTTCTGATTTGATTTTCTTTGCCGAATCGTTCTGCACTCCGTATTAAACTCGGATGATCGATAAGTGGAAATTCTTCGAATATTTTGCCTCTTATGTTTTCTTTGCCGAAAAGAAAATAAACTTTGTCGCCATCTTTCGATATCTGCCGGAACAAAGTTACAGTTCGAGAAAGGTATTTTCAGTTATCTGGGTCCATTTACTTGGAGCGATTAACTCTCTAAAAAGCGGATTGGATTGTCCATAGTGTCCTCATCTTTCAGTTTTTGAATCTTATTAGGACTTTACGTTCGCTGTCTTTTCATGATTTATCGCAAATGATCAAGCCAAAATATTAATACCACATGGAATTTTCTTCTTGTTGTTATGCAATATAAATGAGGGACAAGATAGGGGCTCTCATCGTGTCATAGAATTTCTGTGTAAAAAGTTTCCAAACTTTCTGTTTTCAGCAAGAAAACCAACTGAATTCATCAATAAATAAGCAGAGCTAGGCTCATATTTGAACCTCAAGCAATTTTTGAACAGTTCGTCATTAATATCGTTAGGGAGGTTGGACAGGGAGTGTAGTTTATTGCTAAGCATCGTCTATATAAACTCAGTCAATGTACGAAAATGGACAGGCAACAAGTGAGCATAGGTTTTGATTCAATTTGGATAAAAATAAATGATGTTCCATGTTGTTCTTTTCTATTGTACTCTTATCGAATATACCTGATTGGTTTCTGATATAGTCTTATCTTCCATATGAATTACTAGAGGTATTTCTATATTTGCAAATGAGCTATCTCCTTTGCCTACATTAAAAATGAAAAAAATGTATTGCGCTGCCAACTTCTAGCACACAAGTCCCAATCTCTAGAACAGGGAAAGATAGAGAGCTGGTTAATATCGTAAAGTGATATTAGACAAAAAATGCCCCAGATATCCCAGCATTCAATAAACTAAATTATTTATAAAAGGTTGCCTTCATTTTTAACACAGTTGCCTCTTGCTCGCTTTACATTTTCATTTCGATACAGCATTTCATTCTGTGTCTGATGGTTTTGTTAAAAACTCCTTTCAAAAATTAGTTATTCACTTTTTGAGTTAAATCATACAACACTTGCATTACAATACATATAGCTTCAGCTTTTAATAAATGCTATCCAATTTATCAGCATATTTTTCAGTTCAACTTAATACTTTCAGCTTATTAGTCTGGCCCGGCAGAATAATGGTTTCGTCCATTTCTACTCGTTTGGAGAGGGGCTCTGCTCCAATAGTATATGCAACATCAGTTGCATATATTAAATAATAAAAACAAAATTGAGCAGAATCCTCTCCGATTAAAGTTCAATCTGCCTGAACTTTAGAGATTAAAAGAATTCTTAAAGGATCTTAATCGGAGATGTAAGGTCGGCCATCTCAAGTGGATGGATAGGGATTTTCCCCAGTGAGCCATCTTTGTTCCTCCAGTCACCACAATATCCAAATTGGCCTGTGAACACAAACGCTTATCCACATAACGCGATAAATCATATGAAATGACTCAAAACGATCAGTGTAGTCGATACGGGAAAAATATCCACGAACAAATATATCTGAATGTTCTTTTATATTTTTTTTCTAACAGAAAAGTCAGAGTAATTAACAGAGAACAATTACTATTTTGACGATACCAATCACGGATTAGAATCCTTAGCCCATCCATCTATATTTGTACTATATATCTTCCTTCTGAATATTTTCTTCTTCTTCGGAAGAAAATCAAATAGAAAAAGCTTTTTTCCTGGAGAAAATCTGGGAGTAAAATTTTCTATCGCTGCCTGTGATCGAACTAACTCTTTATCGAACGGTTGAACACCAGAAAAATTTCCGCCAAGGCAATAGTAGAAATCGAACCCCTAATCTTTTTGCTCGGAAAGACGCGTGTTACGCACCGGGACACCTCTCGTTATCGATCGCACTAAGTTTTCTTCGAATTCGCTAAATGTACGTTTACTTTATCTGTAAGCAACGATGCACCTAATTGTAAATTACTGTTTGTTAAATTGTGTGCTTGCTTTTGGGTTGGATAGTTCTAAACTGAAACAAACTGTGTCATCAAAGTTCTGTGAAGTAGGTTAAATTTTTTTAAAGATCCAGGAAAGATTCTGAGAATGAAATATGCGAGGGATGCCAAACGCGCGGAACGTGCACAGCCCTACGTGTGCGCACTCTCTTTGAGAGCGAAATGAGCAGACCATCTGTTATATCAGTACTATATCTACACTAAGTGTCCATACTATCAGGTGCACATATTTAACAGTGAGTAAATTTTTTTTTTTTTTTTTTTCTGTTTATACTCCGGGACGACCAAACAGTCAGAGGAGTTAACAAGATAGACAGAATACAAGAAACAGCACCGTATTCAGCAGTCACGGGCTTGAACCCCGGTCACTCAAGGCACGTGTACTTATGTACCCGCGTGTCTGACCACTAGGCTACGGAGTAGCTCCTCTGTTTAACCCAGATTCGCCCTGGTATGGATTCAAGGTGTTGAACGCACGACACACGGATGCTGGTATGTTGACTCGATTGCTTCTCACAGTTGGATAGTTGCAGATCTCTTCGGAGTAGAAATCTGCAACCATCCCACTGTTAATCAACTGGATTGTGATCCTGTGACTGGGCAGTCTGCTGGTGTACTCTGAATTCGCTCTCTTGTTCCTGGAATCAGTTCTGTGAAATTCTTGGCCTTGTGATATGGCTCATTTTCCTGAATGGGAAGAACCCGTTCGCAGATGAATACACTGAACCATGAAGGGATTCATCTGGTCGGAAACAATTCCCAAATAACATTGGCATCAAAAATGTTGCTCCACTGATATCAAAGGGCATAATGTGTACCACGAAAATACTTCGCACACCATTGAACTGCCTTTCAAGCTTGTACCCGTTGATACTTGAAAGGATTCATGCTGTTCCTGAAGAGAGTTCCTGTAGAATACATGGATGATAAAGAAATATTTAAAACTTAAAATAGTGACAGGATTACAGCAATTTTTTTTTTGTTTAGATGAGACAAATCATATTTGGGTTGTTTAGTCCGCATATCATATATTTCCGTGTTTTCCCCATTCTCTCCAATGAAAGAAAAAAGGTAATTTCAGATATAAGGAGTGCCGATTTTCACTACGTATTTTAATATTCATTATGCTAATTACCAACTCCCGTTTATATTAAAGTTACAGAATACTAAAACAATCCAAAATAATCGCAGATTTATGGGTACTTTGAGAAGTATTTTTTTTCTTTCTGTAGTTTTATTTCTTTATTCAGATCTTTCTAGTCTGGTTTAGATTTTAAATTCTAAGGAATTATGGAGATATAACAAACTGGAACTAAATTCTACCTGTATAATCTCTTCACTAAGACTAAACTGGGCATTCTAGTAAGACGAAAAGTGACTTTTTTTGCATGAAATACGAAGACGCCCCAGTTTCTTTCATTACTGAAGAAAGAAATGAGAACGATGGTTAAAAGAAGAACAAATATGCTTGGCATCAATTAATGAGGGAAGATTTTTTGTTTAGCAGGTGTCTGATTACCTGAGCCTGGGGAGCCTCCAAGTGGAATGGATTAGTGGACTCTTAGGATGTAGCGATAATTACGGGCTGTTACAGCAAAGTCTCGAGTGGGTTCCAGATTGACTTGTTTTGGTTGCAAGCTGATTGGATCTTTCACAGCCGATACAGACTGTTACTGCTGTGATCTTCTTGTTTCTCAAAGGAAAAAGTGATTAGGATAAGCGTCTTTAATTTCCTCAAAAGGTAAGACGGTAAGTTTTTTTATTGGGCAAGACTTTTTGTTGTTTTTGCTATTTTAAGGAGAGCGAAATAATTAAATATGCAAGTTATCCGTGAAATTTAAATTTAGAGCTGTCAGGATTCAATACTAGCATCGTTTTATCATACACTCGAGCTGGTATTGAATAACACAGGGGTTCCATTAGATAAAAACAGGATACTGAAATTTAGAAAAGATAAATCAGATATTCTTGTAAATTAATTTTCTTGCTAATAAAGTTACAGATTAAATAAAGATACTTTATAATAACGACGTGCTTTACTGCTAACATTTTTCGTACTCTTTTTAACTACTTATTGGGCTGCATATATTATTTTCATGATTTTGTGTTTTACATCTTCTTGAGGTGAATAAAATAAAATATGCCAGGAACTGTTTAGTCTGGAAAATAAAATGGCAGAAAAGATTATAGTTGGTTGATTAACCTATTTTATACGAAATCGTGATAATCAGGAGAGAAATAATAAGAATACAACATCTAATTGCTGCAAATAGGAAATTTAATACACTATAAATGCTTAACACTTTGGGTTGAAGATTAGGAAACCAGAAGAAACTTGTTCCCTCGATTTTCTGTGGGTTATAATTTCAACAAACAGTATGAAAGGAAGTATAGAGAGCATCAGTGAAGATAGAAAAAAATGAAATTATTTTGGCGAGTTTGCAATTATTAATTCGTTTCATTGGTTGCGAAAGATTCTTTTTTTTTTTTTTGTACTGTTTTTCTCGTGAATATTTCTGAAGCAAATTGTGTTAAATTGGGATGGCAAAAGAGCAACCGAAACCAAATTGTGCCTGTCACAATAATTATGTGGATTCCATCATTCAATCTGATTATGAATTATATTAGAACCGTTCATATAAAGCATATTTAAAAAACTAAATAAGAGTCTAATTAGATCCAAAGGGTGAGTCGAGCAGCGTGATTGTGGAGCCAGCTTTGCTGTATTTTACTGTTTAGTAGAGAAGGGCAAAAAGAACAGTAAATGGGGGGAACTCACCTATTTACAAGTGAAGGTGGATGAAATGGCTATGTCTAATGCGCGTCTTCGACAGTAGGCTTTTCCCCTCCACTATTCACTCGGAAACTGGGGAGCCAGAGTTTGGCAGTTTGCTTTATGTAAATTTAGTCTTGCCATAGTGGTGTTCATCATGCCTTCGGTATAATGGGATCGTAGGCCACATATAAAGTTTATAATGCACGGTTAAGGGAGGTTTGGGCTACTTTTCCAACCTTGCCGTGACATCCAACAGAATCTTAATACTTTTCCAAGTTTCTTGAAATGATTTAAAAACTCTGTTCTGATATGTTTCAAAATAGAGTGATATTAGGGTTTTTACGCTGTAACTCAGTTAATCTGCTCAGTGTGTTCGTATATATAAGATTATCCTAATTATACACGTCGTTGATATGTGCAATAGCCATTTTGATTGCTTGAAGTTCAGTGGCGTAAACGCTGAAACTAGATGAGAGAGAAACGGAGACAGTGCACGTGGATGGAACCACTGAAGCGCCTACAGATTCATCAGATTTAGACCCATCAATGTATATTTAATGACTGTAAATTTGCTGATGTATGAGTTGCATACAGCTGCTGTACACTGTAGTTGTCAAGAGCGTTTTCCCCATCGCGGAAAACAGTTATCGAATAATGGTTTGAACGTAGACCATGTTGGCTCCATTGTTTCTTTGATATCTTTTCATTTCCTGTTTCATTTTTTTCACTCATGTAACGGTTTACCAGTGACAGGTTAAAGAGAAGGCCAATTAGGAAAATAAACGACTCCAGAGCTCAGCTGCATATGTAAATAGAAGAATCTGTCTCCGAAAAGATAATTGAGGTTCTTGTGCCCATTTATATATAAACTTTGTCTGGTAATGTTCAGAAAACACTTGCCGCACCACAGATTTTACTAGCACCTATAAAAGTGAAATAAAAACAAATCTGAAGCTATTCTGATGAGCATTATGTTATTAGCTTCAGACCTTAAATGCTGATTTTCGGGGTGAGTCATACCTTGGTGCACAATAGTGTAGTCGGATCCTGTAGAGGTGAGAGAGAATATATCAATTAGCTCGCCATGACATTAGTAGTTGCAAATGATGCAAGAAAGCAAGCTTATAGAGCATCATCCAAAATAAGAAACTGCCCACCTCACTGGACTGGCCTAGTCTATTCCCTCTAATAATTTGTCTAGTTGTTGAATTTATTCAAACTAATCACTTCCCCAACAACAGATCGAAGTTTGTTCGAACAATCAACCAGCCGCTGGCAGAAGTCAAACTTCAGCACGTTTATCCAGCTATCATCCTTTCTCAGTTTGAAGCATGAAAGTCTCAAACTCCACAACGATCAGATCTACGAATTTCACTCAATGCCATCATAAATTTTCAACAAGTACAACACATGCGCATAGGGTTTGTGACGATTTTTAGGTAACGTAACGCTTTTTTTCCAAATAACCGTCAATAACGTATATAAAAACCCTACAGCAACCCTAGACATAAGAAAAGGTATTATTTTGTTAAATGTATACGTATGGGCAATTACGTGCGTATAGTGCCAATGGAATACTTCGTGGAACCTTCTAAGCGAATGAAACGTTGAATCCATAGTTCTGACTAACGATCATATTCTTCAACGCGATAAATCCAAATCTTGAGTGTTGGTGTTGTCTATTTATTTCTTTCTTTCTTGTGCTATGAAACAAGTAAGCTTTAGATGTTTTTATTAGTTGGATTTTATTATTAACAACAACCTTTGGTTGTGTGGTTGTTGACTTTTCTACCATTTGACTTTCTTGGAGTGAATGTGAATATCCCTGAATTCGCCTTCATCTTTTTCGGGTGTTAATATTTCGTGTAACAATTCGAGTACGTCGTGGTGAAAGATCTTCATTTCTTAGTGTCAGAGTTAGATGAGCAAGGCGAAGATGTGTTGAGAATAAGACCGATTCTGATGTAAAGATTCCCATTTTCAACTTCAGATGACAGATGCATTTATGCTTTTTTCTTTCTAGATTTAACTAATATGTATGTATGTATGCGACAGACGTGTTTCAGTCTGATCATCTGGTTCCTTGGATGGTCATTGCACACTAACTGCTTAAAACTCTTCACGGAATAGGCTAGAGTGGTAAAGATATATTCCAGTATATCGAAAACCTCCAACACCTTTCTCGATATTATTTTTCTGATTATCATATTAATGCAATTGCGAAGGATCGGTCGACAGGAATAGTAATTGCGAAGGATCGGTCGACAGAATTCATTTACATTTATAATTTATCATACGGGGTAAGCGTGAACAATATAGAAAATCGAGTAACTGAGGCAGTCGACACTCCAACCTACGAAACCATGCATGAAACTTACTGACTTTTAGGCATAACTTAATACTATCTGCAAAAGTTATATCATAATTGCGCAGTAAATGATCTTAGTTTATTTCTATTATAATTTATATTTGATACAATATACTTTTCTCATCATGATAATTCATAAATATTCCACAATTGCTAGATAAACTTGCCTGGATATGTGAAAAGCATACCAAAGGAACCTCGTGATACAGAAATGATGAAGGAAACAACACCGACACAACAACAACGGAAACAAAACGGTAACAGAGGGACTTTATTGAAAAAATGGCAAAATAGCACTGGCTGCCATGATACAGATGCATCACTGCCAAAGATGGAACAAAGGGAAGAGGTCGTCCTCAGTGGGGGATATGGCCACCCCTACTGTCGATGCAGGCTTTGCACCCCCTGTCCATACTTAGAACAATGTTGTTGATAAGTTCTTGCGGTAACGTCGCCCATTCCTCTGTCAGCGCCATCTTCAGCTGATGAACATTTTTGTGATGGGTGTGAACGTGCCGCTAGGCGTCTCCCCAGAACGTCCCATATGTGTTCGATGGGATTTAGATCGGGATAAATCCATACGAACAATATCCTCACTTTCCAAAAGCATATCAGCAGCTGCAGTGTGATGGGATGTGGCGTTATCATCCATAAACACGAACTCGGGACCAATGGCACCTTGACACAGACGCACATGGGGAAGGATTACCTCAATACAGTAGCGTGCACCGGTTACAGTACCGCCTTCCAGTATTTGGACTTGTGTACGTCCATCCAAGAAACGCCTCCCCGACGAGAACACCTCGACCGCCATATCGAACCCTTTCAGTGATGTTTGCGGGGTGATACCGTGTGCCAACCTCTCGCCAGATTAGCTGACGTCCAGAATCGCTGCTGAGACTGAATTTACTGTCATCAGTAAAGAATACCTTAAGTAAAGATTTCGTGGTTGTAACCTTTAGAAATAGTGTTGGTCCTTAAGTTTTGCACACCAGTGTAGTTTCCTGCTATCCACACTTCCCCCTAATAGGGTGAAGTGAGGGAAGTGTGAGAAAACTGCTGACTTTTCCCGACAGTTTTCGTCTAAGAGCAGAACTTATTTATAGTTTCAGCAGTTTCACTGACTTCATTTTCGTCAACTTATAAGAGTTGCGTTTAATGGGAAACTCCACGTGCACAAAGCTTCTAAAAGTTGCATTTCCCAGACAGCACACCTCCCAGCTATTCATAATATATCGCTGCATTTAGAAATATTTACGAATTTTGGGAAAAATGAATTAAGCAAAACTGAAGTTGTCATTATGGTTCTTGGAAAAGGTTGTGAAAATAACAAAAAGGAGATTTTGTCAGAGGATGCTAACGACAGCTGAGAGCGGTTACTTCCTGGAAGAATTTAACTCTAAGAATAAGCTCAAGACGTTTTCTTAAAAAAATAAACATCCTAATTTTATTTTCAAAACTGGTACAGGATAATAACATAATTGGGATAAAGAAGATACCTTGGTATAAGTATTTAGTAATTCTGTGCACACGATCATGGCTGCCTTGGGAAGGACTTTGACAGCATTATTTTTTATAGAAATTACTCAGTCCATGAACACTGAATGGCTTTTTAATTAAATTTGCCTGTTGCATCGGATTATTATTTTTCACAAGTCACAACCGTTACCGCTTGATAACCCACAGTACTGTAATACCACGCAAGACACTAAAATACTGTAGTATTCTTGTACTCTGTGGAAGGTGTGCACCTCTGACCATCCCTGAGTATAAATACTTTTGTTTTGAGTCGTTAACTACTTGAAGAAATGGTTCTATAACAGTCCATAATACCAATAAGTGAACAGATCGCCTGATCATTGATGCATGGTTTGGGCAGCCTGGGAGGGGGATCGTTGGCCCCCACCGGTATAGCGCTACTTCAGGTGGGTGCGGGATTTTAGTGCATGAGGCACTGTCAGGATAGTGGACTCAGTACGGCAGTAGGAGGGCGACTGTCGAGGGTACTGGCAGCTCCCCGGTGGAGTAGAGGCCTTCCATACAGTCCCGTCTTGCAGAGGTTCTGTGTTTATTCAGTTTTTCAGATGGAGATAGACGAAGTCTAGGTGCCATCATAGATATAAGAATCATTCAAATCAGGATCATGGTGCCATTGTTCATTAGGATGTACAGGATGAAAAATTCTCTAACAGAGGTGGTTTATGTCCGAGTACGCAGCCGTTAACAAGAAATCCTTGGCAAAATTTTTTTTGTCAAAGCCCAAAATTATATTCACTTAGTATTTAAACTGAACTCAATCATGTTAGCAGGTCCTTTTACGGAATATTTTTAATTAACAGGAGAAAACTGTTCTGCAGTGATTTACAAAATCGTAAAACGCATCCATTAATTTACATAGAACTATAAACAAAGCAAATATTTTCTGAATTCGCTATTTTCCTTTCATGGGAGAAATTTCATTCTTTCTACTTTAGGAATTCCACTGGAATGGTAAAGACCGACTTTTTCTTCGTGTCAATTTGATATTACCATCAGATGGCAGCACTAAACAACAAAGAGAAGCAAGTTATGCCAGACGATAATAAAACTGTTTTAAGATAGTGCTAATTACAACAGAAATTAGTGGCCCAGAAAACTGCACCTGATGAAAATGAAGAAAAAGTTCCATCATTCGTGTGGGCTTATTATGATGTTCTCTGGGTAAAGACGCCCATTGCTTTGGAATCTCTTACTGCACTGTTTTTTTTTTTTTTTCCTGGTAAAATTACTGAGAAAAAGATACTTTGAAATTTCATCTTCTTAAAACAATCCCATTAAGATTTTTCCATCATGGAGAGTCCGAAATAAAATGGAGTAGACTGAGAAGAAATTACTAATTACCCATGAGCTATACGCACGTGATAGACTACTACGATCAACTATTCACGAAGAAATCCATCGTTACACGTCACATAGCGATGTACGAGGGTGAGTCAAATGAAAGTGGAATTCACGGTGTCTAAATTTAAATATCAGGCACTCATGGATGTAAATTTGAGAACTGATACTAACGCTTCTAATGGCGGGTGCGTCGAAGACAGCGCAACGCAGAGTTATTCAATTTCTTACAGTGGAAGGAGTCGCTTCAGTAGAAAGAGACCGTTGATAATATAGCCAGGGAACTTGATGTCATCCTACACCAGCATCCATGCCAGACTGCAGTACAGGAATGGTATTATCTGAAATGGCTCAACGATGAACTGAGATGTTTGCGAATGGGACTGTCTGTCTGCAGGACTTAATGAGATATGAGAAGGAAGGAAATAACCGGAATCGCATAGTACTTTTAATCAAACAAGCAACTAAGGATGCAGGGGGAAAATCAGTCAACGACATGGCCGAAGACTCATGGTCCACTTATTACTTATTTCCTTTAAGGACAGTCAGGTCGGCTCTGTTCTCAGACTCAAATCAAAATAACAGTTCGAGTCTCTCTACTGAATCATTACAAGCGCATTCACCAACGATTTCAGTTCTTCAATGTAAATTAAACTACTCAGTATTTCATGCAGAAGACAACTACATCAAACAATATTGAGGATAGTATCGCATTATAGCAGAATTTTTGCCACGCTCTTACATTACATACTTTATTTTTTTATAGCACTGCTTCTTCGCGGAATTCAACTTGGCAAAAGTTTCGCATTGAAGCCTACTTTTGAATTGATGCGTTAGAAAATCGTGACATTTTGGAAGACTATGCTGGAGAAATTTCGGATGCGGAATATTCTATTCTATGATAAAAAACACTTTAAACTTTTAGTTTTTTTTTCAATGAATGACAGAGGAATCGGAGTTAAGCTAAATCACCATTGATAAGTCAGCACAGAAGGTGGCAAGCGTCAGCAGGCGACTGAAAATATCACCCAAGGTCAAATCGTATGGCGGCTATTGAATACAAAAAGTAGAGACTAATATCCACGGAGAACCAGCTTATGCAAATAAGTACTCGAAGGAAATGCACATATTCAACGCATTCACTCTCAACTGTGAATTGCATAATCAATAAGGAATTCTTCCGCTAGAGATGGAAAAATAGTCATGTGGTCACGTTCTCACACAGAAACATATTTTCGAAGAGGCAGTCAATTGCTAAAATCCTACGATCGCTACGTAGCCGAGAGTCGATTGAATATTTTGTTCTCTTTGAAAAAGGCGTGGATTTATGTTGCCGTTTATCACACTCACGGCTGTTTTCTTCTATATAATGCGATGTATTCTAAACAGCAATCGTGCAAGCTATAAGAATGCTGGTCAGTTGTTCGTTGGATATTTCTGCTTTAGAAATACTTGGTCATAATTCGTATACTACACCATTTCCTTATGGTTTGTCCTGTATTAAGGTATGTCTATAAACAATGCGTATACAAAAGATTTGTATTTTGGTATGCAAATTCAACGAAAGAAATTTGGTACGAACACGAAAACAAATTTTTATTGACGAGGTTACAATAATTATTGAAAATTATAAGTAATCTATAATAAATGTTGGACATAATCATAATTGGCCTTTATGCATTTTTACAACATCCAAAACGTGTCGGACCAATGGACCTAGTACTTCCACATTTTACTATATACAAGATCTTTTCTTGCGTCTCCACAACTAAAAATCTAAATAAAATGTCGAGAGCTGGAGTCTGGGCAGGAGTGTCGATTAGTTACTCCAGTGGCCCTTGAGCAAACTATCACTGGTCCAGTGTTTCTCAGTTCGGAACAGGATCCAGTCTCAGAATTGGAGACATCCTGTTACAAGGCTAACTGTTCAAGGCCTGGAATGGATAACTAACCTGTTCCCCTATCCTTTTCGATGTCTCTAGAGTTGGGTAGTATGGACCAAGCACGGCCAGTCCCATCCAGCAGGAGAAACAATGATCTAAATATGCTTTCGCCGTTAGCATGCTAGCACGTGTTGTTGTCAATATATTGCATCTTATTATTGAAGCCATTATTGATGTTCAAATACATGCACCTCCATAAAAAAAAAAAGACTCACAAACGAGCCGGGATATGTAAAGCTGGAGATCACAAATTTTAATATTTTTCACTTATATGTTCACTACATTCACGTATGATAACTTCATCATTATCGAGATTTGGACTTTTTACATACTTTTCACTGGAAACAACATCAAGAATAAGTTCCTAAATGAAGTCAAAGTTACATGTGTGTCTTGTAAATTTCCGATTTAGGTGGTAATGAAGTCTATTAAAAATACAGGGTGAGCCTTATATCAGTTTACCGAGAAATAATTTCTACAACTAAAATTTAAGTGTCAATTTTATGTCCATATTAATTTATTATTATTAAATATAAATATTTAAATCGTGCTATTTATAATATTTAAATCAATTTTTAAAGCTGTTTTCAGCAATCTATTTTACATCACTTTTTTACAGAAAATTGCATCACTTCTGAAAATCGACAATAACCCACCCTGTTTATATCATTTCTAAACATTTGAAAACGCATCAATGTCCGAAATGAAGACCATCCTTAGTTTTAAGGATCTTAGGCCTAAGAAGATTCTTGTGAATTGTTAGTTCATTATCTACTCAATACAATACTGATCATATTACCTCGTCACTGCCAATAAATACAGAGAATACGATGGTGCATCATTGTTGTTGCAGGGTTTCTAGGAGCATCAGTGACTAAGGCCATATTGCTCCATGTATACTGTCTGTAAATTTTGCGTTCTGAGGTCGGTTTTCTGTTTGATGAACGAAAACCTAGAGCTATCAGGGGGTGAAAACCATGCTACCCTCGCCTGACACCGACTAACTCACCCACATCATGAAAATGGTCCATAAAAATTCCTTCCTCCGTCGATCGGACTCGGGTCTTTCCCACCAGGTGTAGGGAGGACAGTGATCCTACCAACTGTGCTACCCATGAGGGCACGATGCGAAATCTGCAAAATTCAAATACTGTTTTGACAATTTCAAAGGATGAAATTCAAAAACTTTGGAGAAGCGGGAAGGAATGGCTTAAGCGCTTTCTGTAATCGTATATATTTTCGTAAAAAGGGGCTAGCAGTTAGCAACCGGAGCTTGATAGTAGGTATAGCTTAGCTTAATTTTTCAGCACTCAACCTCATAGTAATCCGCTTAGTTGGTGGAAGGTTTTACCACGTGCATAGCGGTTAAGAGATTCTAATAAATTAAGGGGATTATAAATTTAAAAACTAAGTTATGGGCTTTAAAAATTTTGTTAAGAAAGGAAAGCGCACCTTCCATTCTATGGGTGTCTAATTAAAATAAATTAAATGAAGAGAGATAAAAGATAATAGCCGCGCACGAGCTACTTTTGAAATCGTCTTCAGTTTGCTTTAGTGGGGAGCGAAGAGGGCGCGAGTGTGTTATATACAGGTTGGATTCCCGACCTGTATATAACAAACATTTCACACCTGTATATTCCCATTTCAGTGCACGCGGAAACTTAATACGTGCTAAATTCCAAATAGGGGAGAAGTTGGCGGGAATCTTTTTGTTTAATATGTCAAGTGATGTGTGGCGCTTAAACCACTCAATGCAATGACGAGGGCTTCGTTTTGAAGAATTTTAAAACTGGAATTTAATTTAACTACTGTAATGGCTGAATCAATGAGTGGTTTATGATTATAAGATTGGACGTGTTGTGTTAGTTCTGTACTTGCTAAATTAGATTTGAAGCTATTAAAGTGGTAGTATGCACGCGTGTTAGAAAATTTTGATGTCCCAAATTTCGCTGTTGTACTGCCTATGTAACATGCTTGGCAATCTGATTGGCATATAATCAAATATATAATGTTGTCATGATCTTGTGTCGTCTTGTATGAATTGAATTTAGAACTTAAGTTGTTATAAGATGTGAATATTAATTTGATATCTGTATTCTTAAAAATCTGTTGAAGCCTTCTAGCATATTGTTGATGATATGGGAGGGCGATAAGGGGTTTGTGTATCTTATTCTTATTCACATGGTTATTAATTTTGCTCGGGTTATTAGTTTTATTATGGCCTTTGTTGACGGTTTCTTTTATTAGTTGTAATGGGTATTTTCTGTCGATGAATTTTTTGGTGAGGTATTGCAATTCTACAGGTAGGTCTGTTTGTGTGTGACTATGTTTGATAGCGTTGTATATCTGATTGTATAGAACTGCTTTTTTGATGTATAGAGGATGGTGTGAGTGGTAATATAAGAATTTACCTGTATGTGTGTTCTTTCTCTATATTTTGGTGACTAAAGATGTACCTATTTTGTATATAGTGAGGTTTAGAAAATTAATTTTATTATCGGTTTCTAGTTCGAGGGTAAATTTGAGTCTCTCATGTATTGTATTAAACGTGTTCAGTAAAGTATCGATGATGCTTAGGTAAAGTATCGATGTACTTAATTAAAGTATCGATGGTGGTTCTTAGAACCACCATCGATACTTTACTGAACACGTTTAATACAATACATGAAAGACTCAAATTTACCCTCGAACTAGAAACCGATAATAAAATTAATTTTCTAAACCTCACTGTATACAAAATAGGTACATCTTTAGTCACCAAAATATAGAGAAAGAACACACATACAGGTAAATTCTTATATTACCACTCACACCATCCTCTATACATCAAAAAAGCAGTTCTATACAATCAGATATACAACGCTATCAAACATAGTCACACACAAACAGACCTACCTGTAGAATTGCAATACCTCACCAAAAAATTCATCGACAGAAAATACCCATTACAACTAATAAAAGAAACCGTCAACAAAGGCCATAATAAAACTAATAACCCGAGCAAAATTAATAACCATGTGATTAAGAATAAGATACACAAACCCCTTATCGCCCCCCCCCCATGTCATCAACAATATGCTAGAAGACTTCAACAGATTTTTAAGAATACAGATATCAAATTAATATTCACATCTTATAACAACTTAAGTTTTAAATTCAATTCATACAAGACGACACAAGATCATGACAACATTATATATTTGATTATATGCCAATCAGATTGCCAAGCATGTTACATAGGCAGTACAACAGCGAAATTTGGGACATCAAAATTTTCTAACACGCGTGCATACTACCACTTTAATAGCTTCAAATCTAATTTAGCAAGTACAGAACTAACACAACACGTCCAATCTTATAATCATAAACCACTCATCGATTCAGCCATTACAGTAGTTAAATTAAATTCCAGTTATAAAATTCTTCAAAACGAAGCCCTCGTCATTGCAGTGAGTGGTTTAAGCGCCACACATCACTTGACATATTAAACAAAAAGATTCCCGCCAACTTCTCCCCTATGTGGAATTTAGCACGTATTAAGTTTCCACGTGAACTGAAATGCATTCCGGGAACTCAACCAGTATATTACACACTCGCGCGCTCTTTCCTCCCCACTATAGCAAATTGAAGACGATTTCGAAAGTCGCTCGTGCGCGGCTATTAGCTTTTATCTCTCTTCATTTAATTTATTTTAATTATGCAACCATTGAATGGAAGGTGCGCTTTCCTTTCTTAGAAAAATTTTTAAAGCCTATAACTTAGTTTTTAAATAAATAATCCCCGTAAGTTATTAGAATCTCATAACCACTATGTATGTGGTAAAACTTTCCACCAACTAAGCGGATTACTATGAGGTTGAGTGCTGAAAAATTAAGCTAAGCTATACCTACGATCTAGTCATTACATCACAGCACATAAGGACTCCTTAAAAAATATCAACAGTCAACCGGAGCTGTTATTAACATGAATTGAAATTGAATGAAATCAACTCAATATCCATTATTAATAAAATAAGTTAAACGCCAAACACAAAGAAACAGTTATATTTCTATGTTTAGCGTTATTATATATTTACCATCAAAACTTTATATAGCAATATGTCTCCCTCTCTGTTCTTCCAGAATATCAAAAAAAAAGACAGTATCGTCTTGCTGTTAAGTTATGCCTAGAATTCATCAAATATTCATAAAATTACAATGAATGATATGTCAAGAAAAAATGCATGCACAACGCTTACATTGTAAAATAAGACGTAGATTTTATTGCCCTCCTCATCGTGATGAGGACGGCACCTTACCGCCTTATCGTGATGAGGAGTTTTGAGTGCCCCATTAAATCCTCGAACGATGCTACCAGGAGCTTAAGTTCCTGCTAGGAGCCACCTTATCCCACAGGTCAAAGGAAAGGGAGGGGGTATGAAACTACCTTCGACGAGAAGGGCTAATAACCGCCCTTAAGATGCAAAATTAAAATGCTCAAAGAAAATTAAAGGATAGAAAGCGGACTAGCGATAGGGATCAAGTAGGTTTATTGGTTTTTGTAGCGTTTTAGGTGCACCAGAAACTTAGGCAATATTGCGCTGTATATAATATGTATGTAAAGTTTGTGTTCGATTTGCTGTTTTCTGGATGAAAAACTCGAGTTTCCAAGGGAAAAATCACGCTACCCTCACCTGAGACAGACTAACTCAGCCACGTTATGAAAAAGATCCAAAAATTCCTGCCAACATTGACGGGATGCGAACTCTTGTCTTTCCATTGGGTGTGGGAAAGACGGTGACTATACTAATTATGCTATCCACGAGTGCGGATCGACTAGGAACGGATTGGGAAAACTCTACAAGAGTAAAGGAATAATAGCTATGGGAACATGAAATGTAAGGATTCTTAAATGGAAAGGAAGAAGGTATGTGGGATAATTGGAAAACTTAAGATAGCGCACTAACCGAAACTAAAAAAAAAAAGGCAAAAGCATAATAAAAGAGAGAAATTATATATTAATGTACAGTAGGGTGAATAAATTTGAATCAGCAGCTAGAGGCGTAGGTAGGGATTTTAATACATAATCATTAAAACAAAATATAGAACAATGTAATCAAGAATTGGAAAAAAAATATTACACTTAAAAATGAAATTGCAAAAGAAATCATAAACGTATTAATTGTACATGGTCCAGAAGAGAAAAAAGGCTTAAAGAAGCTGATAAATTCTTTATCAATCAGAACATCTAACTAATAATAAGAATGACTTAGTAATAACAGCTGAAGAATTAAGTGCCTGAATAGGAAATACCAGGAATTTTTGAAACGTTTAATGAACACACTATGAACTAAAATGGAACGAAATTATTACAGTTTTGTACAGACTATGAATATAGAAATAACAATAATAATATTTGGAGCATAAAGGACATAAAATAACGTGAACAAATAAAAGGGGCAGTAAATCAGTAGTCGATTAGATAATCATTAATAGAAATACAAAACAGGAAAATATAAAATATGTAAGCGCAATACCATCACTAAATATTGGAAGCGATCATAAATTAGTAGTGGGAACATTTAGATTTAGAAAATCTTTTAAGAAAAAGCAAAAAACAAACAAAGCTAAACAAAACAAAATTTCAATTATTACAAGATGAACGTATTAGGAATCTACACAGAAATAAATTGGGAAACTATTTAGAATTAAAAGAAATGGATTATGAAAATCAGTCAATAGAAGTATTTGTACAAATAAAGTAGTATATGATATATTAGGAGGACGAAATATAAAAAAAAGAATAAAAAATGGACGGCGTAGTATAAGATCAGATCTAAAGCATTTCAGAAACATTTATCAAATAAAAAAGGTGCAGAGATATACCAAAAATAAGAAGATTCGAAATGGAATCAGAGGAGATAAGAAAAATAAAACAACACCATTGGAATAGGTTTCAAAAGAATTAGAACATGATTTCTATAGAGAATTTGAAATTTGGGAAGGTTCAATAATTCGTTTCAATGGAGCCAAATTTAAAATTTTCTTGAAACCCATCTACTAGAAGTCAAGTTACTACACTCGGATAGATGAAAAAAGAAATAATTGCCGACTTTTATTCGTCCAATTTTCATGAAAGCTGGAAACCCCTCACAAATCTGTCTGAAAGTTCGAAATATAAACTTTAATGAAAATCCATCCAATAGGAGACGAATTATTACATGAGGTTTGAACAAAAAATAAATAATAATAATTCGAGATTTCTACTGGTTCGATTTAATTAAATTTGGAATTGCTCAACAAATTTTAGAAGGCCAAATATAACATTTTATGAAAATCCGTTCAGTGGGAGTCGAGTTGTTACATGTGAACGGACCAACGGACGGAGGGACATGACAGCAATAGGTACATTATGCATATATAATATGTGCTAACTCGCCTAAAAAGGAAAAATAGATATTGCCAGAAAATTATAGCGGTATAAATTTAGTAAACACTTCACAGAAACTGTATACAAAGGTATTATCCGAAAATTCAAATGAAATTATAGAATTAAGTAATGAGCAGCAAGGATTTAGGGGAAAAAAATAGATCACGCATAGATGCAATATTTATGGAAAGCAGATAATAAAATTAACGAACAGTAGACCAATTTACGTGTGTTTCATAGATAAAAAAAAGCTTTTTTTTACGGAGTTAAAATAAAAGATATAACCGAAATGTTACATTTTTTATTTTATGCTTAACAATTAATTAGAAGTCATCAGAGATCAATATACAGATAATAAATGCATAATTAGAAGAGATCAAGGAATCATACAGGGAAAACAGAAATAACTAAAAGAATAAAACAAAGCCACTCGATTCAGTTAAACTCTCTTCAGCTTGCTAATGGATGAATTAATGAAAAAGCGTTTAAAATTTTAAATATAATCTGCTATACAGATGATGTAATACCGAAGGTTTCCATCACTTAAATATTAAAGAACTGAAACCATAGGTAAACGAAAGAGCGGAAGGCCAAGAGGAGGATGGATAGGTTATATAATAGTTATATATAGCTATAACATAAAGAAAGTAGGCATCGGCGGTTGTTCAATTAAATTCACACTAACAGATGGCTTTCTGAGCTACATGCCATAAGAAAAAAAAAATTAGTATATTCCATTAAGTGCATGCCAAACAGGCAAGATTTCTTCAGCTACGCTATTCAGTTTGGCCATTGCAAAATAGCATCGCTCCTACATTCAAATTCCACAATGCGATAGATTATTAAATCGCAGTTTATCAGGCATACATTCAAACTAGAACATTAACTAAACTTACGTTATACAAATGTTTATTTATAACGACGGGAATTACTTTCTCATAAATTGCCTTTTAATATTTACAACCTTTTAGAATTAACAGATGATTTCCCAATTTGAAGCAACAGCCGAAAAGAAAATATGCCTCTTAATTAAGCCCTTCATCTGCTTAGGTATGCTGATTACTAGAGTCAAATGAAATTTAATTGCATTCCGACGCACTTTCACAGTAACAGAGCCGAGTTAAAAGGCTTCTTCCTTTGAACTTGCCTCTGGAATTCTATCGGGAAAGGTGGAAAAGTTCCCGACTTTTCGGAGCTCTTAAATACCATTACAATGGAGGAGGGAAGGCAAACGCTCGCATGGAATAATCTTTTAGGGTAGTCTAGAGCCCTTATTATTACGAAATAAAACGAAGTGCATCCAGTTCAGTATTGGCTGCAACAGAGTAATTTCTCACCATCACTCAAAACTTGGATAACTTCTAACACACACTTCACCTGCCAAACTTTTACCTTTATCACCATTAATTCCTATTAAGGTGTTACCATTTAAATTGTCTATGTACTCCACTGCAAAGATCCAACTCCCTTCTTTCCAAAACTTTTCTAAGTCACCGCCACATTCCCTTAAGATCAAAAGTCACCCAGCCTACTTCTTTTAGAAGCCAGCCTTATTAAATCCTCAGAAGAGGATGTGTCTAAATTCAATAGTTCTAGGCCTGGAATTTGGAAGTCGTATGTAAATAAAAAACAAACATATAGGAGTGTCAAAACTTGTCTAAAGATAATTTTATTTTATAACATCGACATATATGCCCATAGTAATTCCTCTCGTAAACTAACTGGCACGCTTACTGAAGGCATTTTCGCATAATTCAAACTTGCCCTGTTACAGCTTCAGAAAATCCCTAGTTATTCTTGGTGCTATCGTGAATATCACTAAGCTGCTGAAAAGTTAATGAAGATCTTTGGATGAAAGCACTGTCTCTGGAAACAAAAATCCAACGGCTTCATTACATCAAGAGTTCTACGTATCTCATACCTAACAGGAATTATCTATACGCATCGCAATTAAACTTTTCTGACAGTGGCAACTGTTTAAATTTTTAGATTCTGTATCATTAATATTATCAAAAATAAAACAATCGCATGTACTCGTAACTAAGATCCTTACAAAGTAAATTCCGCTAAACATGTTTATAACAAATCTGTATATTTAATACTTATCTTTTTCATATGGTGTGTGGCCATTAGAAAGTCATTTCACAGAATTCAATAAATTATTTGTGAAAACTGCTATCACATAAACCTGAAATTATTTTAAGAACGTAAAGACGATTTAATAGTTCATTCAATAAATGACTCATGCATCCGGGAGTAAAAATGCAGGCTGTTTTATATAGTCCCTATCTATTTCAGTGAAATAACGGTTTTTATTGATTTTATTGCAGAAACCCATGGAAATCATGTAAGAACGTGTGATGTTGGAAACACTGCGTATTCAAGAAAAAGAAATGCAATGAAATTAGAGAGAAGTTTGAATGAAATTTGAATGAGCGAGGTCCTATAGACAAGACAACAGGTGAATTGAATTGTTCAATACATTCAAAAGACCGGATCTGTTAATGATGAAATAATGATTCATCATTAACAGATTCCGTTCTTTTGAATGTAATCAAGAATTTGCGTGTTGTAATACCTGGATTAGGAAATTTTCGTTAAGACTTCTCCCTAATTTTATTGCATTTCTTTCCTTGAACACAGAATGTTACCACCAACGTTCTTCCACATTCATCGTCATGGGGTTCTGCAATAGAAAAAAAAAAAAAAAAAAAAACGTTATTTCACTATAATAGATAGGGACTTTATAAACATTCTGCATACGCTATATATAAATAAAAGAAATCTGAGGTTCTCTTAACCTGATCGATTACATATTTCTGGAAACATAAAATATTCAACCAATAGAACCAATAGAATCCGACAAACATCGGCAGTTAGTTTAGTAGGCACGATTAAAGCTGTTTTATGCTTTCTGAAAGACAAATCATTGTACTGTATAATATTCACTATTGATGAAACTGTAAATCTAATTTCAGGAATGTAAGGCATGTTTGTCAGACGTATAATAATATCATATCGGATTTTGAGTCTCTGTTGTACGGTTAGACTGCTATTAATCTTGTAATAAGAGAGCAATTGTCAGATATGAAGTTCTTAAGTATGTAGACTCTCATTTCCCAACAAGAACAGTATATGTGCTTTCACACCGTCAACATAAGATAACGTGTGCATTTTGTTGTTCTAGATTATAATCTAAGACTTCAACAGCAGTACTCTCATGCTGTGATGAGCTGTGTGTTAAGCTCCAAAGTAATTAAGGCTATAAGGCATCAGTATGTGACTGCTGCTGCGTGTATCCGTCGGTCGGTTTGCTCGTTTCCTGGACGAAAACCAAACTTTTTGGGTACCATACATCATATAAAACCATACATCCCTTTTCCGAGATTGACTAAGTTGACCACAATGTGAAATTGACCATAAAAGCGTCCCTTATCGTTGAGACTATTTGAGGCCAGGAGTTTTTCATCCGTTGTGGCAGGATGATGATTATAACCACTACTGACTAGAGTTATTCTCATGAACGATGAATTAAAAGTTCGGTTGTATTAATAGTTACCGTATGGTGGAAGGAAGCCCTAGATTTTCCTGAATCAACAAAACAAAATAAAAAATGAAAATAATAAAATACAGTGCCGATCCAGCTGAACTTTAAATTTTCGCAAAATGTCCGCTTCAACTCTCCATGGAAATAATTATGAAGATGCATAGTAGTTCATTTTTCATTTGCTCTAGCCTATCTGACCATAAGGATTTCAAACCATAAATTATGTAATAAATAGACATGTTTCGCATGCAAATGGTAAAAGGTCGCTCTGAAACTACGGTCAGAAGACTGTTTTTAGCCATTACGCAATTATGTTCCACTAAGAATGACCAGAAGCATTCAGAAAGTTTTTAAATCGTCCCCAATACTAAATTCGTTAAAATCCGTTCAGCCAGTTGGTGCTTTATTAAATAAATCCAAAAAAGCATGGAAAAAAAAATCTATGAAGATATTTCAAATTCTTGTGTCATCATTTAGCGAAGGAGTGTGGGTACCTGATTTACCATCGATAAGGATAAATCCATAATGACAGTTCGGCCGATAAAATATCAGTCTTTCTGTTGCGTATGGAAGGAGAGAGACAGAGATTCTGATTTCCAATTAAAACGAGCCGAGAATAGTTATGACTTATAGCTGTCTCATAGATATAAAACTTAGTTTAGTAATGTTATAAACAATTCGTAGTGGAAGACTACAGTAAGAAGAGGCACTAGCATATACGCCATATTACATCTGTTTATATGCGAATGACATCCTCAAGGTTCCATTCAATGGAACCTTGATTAATACCGGAAATTCAATGCTTATGACAAATTAATAATAAAAGGGTCTACTGCAATCTTAGTGGAAGAACAAGGTTTGAACTCGAACCATATCCTATTTTAAACATATGAGACCACCATAGATTAAAAATAAACCGATTACATTGCGCTGAAATCGTGTATATCGTTCCTAATAATTGAAATACTGTATAGCTTAATATAAGAGCAATTATTTCTAAAAACGTGATGTTCGTTTGGATGCAACAACGAGTTTACGATTAAAAACATAATTTTCAACTTCTAAGTCTAAACAATAAAAACAAATAACAGACATCCTTTTTCTTTTTCTTACTGCGTAAGAAGCGTTGCAGAATATTTAGTAGAATAATCGGGGGGGGGGGGGATTTGTCCACTTAGTTCGCGGAACTACTGTAATACGGAACAGAACAGACTTGTTTGCAATTAAGGAGTTTGTTGGCGTAAGTATAATCATGTTGTTTCCAGTTTCCGGATTGGATGGCCAACCGATGTACATAAGTGATCACTCACCCAAGTTCTGTCCGGATCAAATTACTTAACCGCGCTAATCGGAAGAGAACAGAGGAATGCTGACAACAGACGGACAGTGGATTAATACTAACATAATTATTAACCGCTCTAATTAGAAGGGAGAGATCCTTTTAGATGTGAGATATGATGGCCTTCATATTACATCAGATGAGGCATTTCTCTGTAAAACAGTTGGATGTTTGACTACACCAGATAGATAAACGTCATTAATTTCATATTCCATAAAAGAAATATGCATTTTTCAGCTTTTTTCAGCTTTGAGATCTTCAAATACCAGTTAATATTCCATTCGAATCAATCAATAAAACAAATGTGTGCATCCCATTATAAGGAACCAAACATTTTAATTTCTGTTTCTTTTTAAATTATCTGTGAAATATCCTGCTGTGTGTATTATTATCATTCTGCAGTAATCTCTTCAAGCCAAAGTTACTTTATTTCTCATTTCGTGAGTAGGGAATCGTAATTTTCAGTAACTATGTGTGTGTTAAGTGCCAAAGTAACTAAGGCTATGAGGAGTCAGTATATTCTTTGTGATGAAGATACTCTTTGGTCGGTTATCTGAACGGAAAACTCGAGTTTCAGGGAGAATAAATATTGTAACCCTCACTGGACATCAACTAACTCAGCCAGATTGCGATAGACTACATAAAAATACCTCGCCTTCTCTTCTTCGTTTTTATACTATACGAATAGAATTTAGTAAAACTCTTTGCAGGGTCTATTCTGATTGAGTTTATGAAAGGCGAAACTGCTTCTTCTTTCATCGTGCAAGAAGTACCACTTCATTTACAAGATTTTTATTAATCGGACCACGCTTAAGGTGAATATAATTTTACTACAGACTGTAGAGAATATAATCATTCTCTACAGTCTGAATTGAAAACTGAGAAGACTATTTGGAATTCATGTTGGCAACTTTAGAACTGCGCTTTTTTTAGCTCCAAACATTTAGGATGTCTACAACAAGCAGTGGCGGAAAGTTTTCATTGTGAAATATTACTGATAACAATCGTCATTCTGCGGATAAAGTACAGGGAAAAATCCTATACAGAGTTTAGTTTACACAGTACTGCTTATAGTTTAATTAAACACTTTTAAAAAGAGGTTACCTTCTCGATCAGCGGAAAGGGCGTCCTAGATGAACAACCACAGAGGCCTGATTTAGTAGATTAAGTCAGATAGAGATCACTGAGGAATCCTAAGATAACATTGAGACGTCTCTTACAAAACATGAATGAGTTACACCACAGATTATTTCATATTTTGGTAAGTACGAAATAGTTATGAGTAATAAACGACTTCCATCCCACTGATATACCATACATTTCAAATTTGACCCGAATTTCATATTAGGGAAGAGTTCAAGACTATGGAGGATTTTGGTGTAGAAGACTCGGGCTTAAAAGTTTCTGTTAGGGAAGTGGAACTCCTGCTAAAGGAAGGAAGGAAGGAATGGCAAATCACCTGGACCTGTAGGAGTTTACATGGAACGTCTGAAATATTGGAGGAAGAGGAGTGGCTGTTCTGATACAAAAACTGTTAAATAGTATACTGAGAGGAGAAGAAACACCGAAAGCAATGATAACAGAATATATTACATCAATTTATAAGAAGGGCGATCGTAAGAGCTGTTCAAATTACAGAGGAATATGCATCCTGAACCAGCTGTTAAAGCTTCTTGGAAAATAGATCCGGAACCATTTAGAAGCCCGAATCGAGGTATCAGAAGAACAAAGTGGTTTTTCAGCTGGGAGGTCATGTATAGACCATATCTCAACAGTACAATAGATCCTTGAAAAATGCCAATCAAAAGGAAAAAAATCTTTATGATTTTCATTGACCTTGAAAAGGCATATGACAGTGTTTCAAGAAAACTTTTATGGGAAGCACTGGAAGAAGCAAATATTGATGGACAACTGATTAATTATTAAGGCAATTTACAGGAATAATAGATGCAGAATTAAAGTGGGATCAGCTTTGTCACCTAAATTCCACACTTCAAAAGGCTTATTACAAGGTTGTTGCATGTCACCAACACTTTTCAAAATTTATATCGACATCTGCCTAAGATCCTGGTCAAAAAAATGCAATAAAATGGGACTGCCGATTAATAAGAACGCCTATATTCCCAATTTACTTTTTGCAGACGATCAGGTGGTGATAGCATAAGACGAAGATGCAAAGTATGCATGTCGTAAATTGTTTGAGGACTATAAACAATGGGGTCTAAAGATTAATTTTAGCCAGACTGAAATGTTGTCTTCAGGACCAGGACACGTTCTAAATATTGCAGGTTTTAAAATCAAACAAGTCAATAAATTCAAATATTTGGGATCAATCTTACAAAGTAATGGATCATCCCAAGCAGAGATCAATAAGCGAATTGCAGACGGCAGAAAGGCTATCGGCATGTTAAACTCTGTTCTGTGGAGCAAAAATATCCTAAATAAAACAAAGAAACTTATATTTCAAACGATTGTACAAAGTCTTCTATTGTATGGAGCAGAAACCTGGACATTGAATAGGCGAGTGGAAAACAAATTGCTGTCCACAGAAATGGATTTTTGGAGACGCTCAGCAGGAACTTCTAGAAGAGACAAAACACGGAATGAAGACATAAGGGAAAAAATGGAAGTAAAAAAGACTATTATTGACACCGTCAAAGAAAAGCGTCTAACATGGTATGGACATGTAAAACGGATGCAAGAAAACAAACAGATATCCAAAGGCTATCCTGGAATGGATACCTCCTGGAAGAAGGAGAAGAGGAAGACCTAAGAGGACATGGATGGATGGAGTACGGGAGTGCATGACAGCCCGAGGCTTAACCGACCAAGACACCCAGAACCGCATTTTATGGCGGGAAAAAATTCCTAACAAGAAATAACTTGTAGGCTGAGGAAACCCCATTGTAAATGGAAACACTCCTCTTGAAGAAGATTTCATATTAGACAATTCAGTAGAATTCCAAGCCCGCATGGAATTCTTTAGAACTACTTCACATCCGCACTGCAGGTTGATATCCAAGTTTTGTCCTCCTAAAAATTTCCTTAACGTTCCAAAGAGAGGGACATCCGAAGAACCTATGCCTAGGAGCGAATTGCGTGCCGCGAGATCAGAAAAACTTAATTGAGTTCAATGGCAATCACTCTAAGTGTGTCGCGAATATAGTGTATTTAGAGTACAAGTGTCAAGTGACAAAAGTTTGGGAACCATTAAATCAGACTGTAGAGAAGGGATTGGGGGGGGGAGAGATTTAGTGGACCTTGGTTCAAGCCCTATTGAATGCTAGATACGGTTAACAGTGGTATTCATTGAGGTCTTGCCGGAATCTAAACAGAGCATTATCTCCTAATTCAAAGTGTTGAGTTACGATGGTCTTACTTGAAGTAGTGGGGACAATGGCGTCATAAAAAAAGAACTATCTTTTCTTAGCTGTACTATGACTAACACTGGCTATAGTGATAGTCACTTCTTGTGAGATGTTATGCAAAGAAATTGCCGTGATATCAACTTTGTTAACATCGACTGCTGTTTGCAACTGTATAGCACGGAATTTCTGTCTCAAGGATACCCATGAATGCAGTAAACTTCTAATACACCTGTTTTCGATTTTCTATTATTCCTGTAGTACACTGCAAATCTTCGGAGAATGTTACCGGTTGTAAGCCTTCTTTTAAGAAAAATAGAATAAAATGGGCAGGTGGAGCAAGTTCACTCATTTCACAGCTTGGGTACGGAGTGGGTTGGCCTAGACAGTGAGCCGCTTATTGTTTTTCTCCTTACTACAACTGCTATAGATGGCATCTTGATGTACGACTAAGGGCATGAACAAGTATGGATGGGCTTGCTAATACGTTTTGTATCAGACAAACAAAAGAGTAATTTAGTTTAATTTAAAAATAATAGTAACAAATATAAAATAACAAAATAAAATTCCTTCTGTTATTACACGAGATATTTCATTTGGAAGTGTGATGCTGTATGTAACAGCGTACTGTTAGAATTAAGTGACTCTACAAGCATCACGTTCGGAGAAATATTCAAATTTTGTATTTAATAGTTTCACAATGAAATAAACATGCGTTCCGAGCCAATAGTGACAAGATACTGCGTCGAAAAGTCTCCATTAAGATAAAACCCGACTTTTACTGTGCGTTTCCTTAGATGTAAGGTACCTGCTTTTCGAACGGAAGAGATTTCTAACAACCCCCTTTCGCCGTTCATTCCCATCATTGTTGAATTTATGAATGCCCATGACGGAGAAAGTGGAGTGTACCGTTGCGTCGAATCGGGAAGTAACATATCGATTGCATCCATCTCTGAGGTATGGGCTGGCTAAAAATGTAGTCTTAAGAAGGTGCGAATAAGATCTTAAACATAAAGGTAAAATAAGGTAAATATTACGACTCATATAAAGACTGTCAAATTCTAATACCCAAATGGTAATACTAATACTAATTCAAAATTAACTAAAAGAACACGAATACACTAAGTTTATGTAATCAGTTTAATGCGAACTATATTATTACTAATTAGGATTCACTAATGTTTTTCATAAATCGACCAGAACAGGTACAGTCACGATAAGACTTAGAGTGGCTGAAAATGAACTCCAAATTAAATGAAGGAACCAAAAGAAAAGGATAGGACAACAAAACAATCGACATTCCCATAAGTTCTATAAAATGTGGACAAAATACTGTATAAAAAACGATTTAATTCTTGTAAGTCGATTAATATCGATGGCATACGCTAATGCGTGGTATATAATACTATGTGTGGTTGTTCATTATTTTTAAGTATTGATGAATGTAAGTGTACTACTCTCATATATAAATTTAGGCAGAGAGTTACTTGATCAATAGATGCGTGATTGTGATAATAATAAATCCGCACTATTCGTGTTTAGGAATTACAAAAAAATGCATTATACACAAGTACGAGTAATTGCACAATCAGAACCCAACTCGGAATATTCGCTGAAATTACCAGACATTCACACACTGAGTGATCACTGAATTATGACAACTACTACCTTGTGTTAGGCCATCATTCGTGCGAATGATGGCCTAACTGGCCTAGCCGAGAGACGTTGTTGCCACCTAAATGGATTGTCATGTTGGTGCCCCTTTACGGTAATTCGTACGTTGACTTAACGTTGTTGAGCTACTTCAGTCATACTTCTGCACACAGATCACCATTTGTTTTACACGTGGGTAAATAACGTCATTTGTCAATCAGAAATCCATTCCGATGGATGGCGGTGTGGCACACAGGATTCGATTAGAGAAAAGAGTACCTTTTAATTAATGCTCTGCAAGAAACTTCCTTTTGCTATATCTGCATCCTATTATAATAAACGCTTTATTACTTTAGAACATTGTTCACGTGTTGTAATAGAGACTGCCTGCTAGCACCACATGCTCTTATAATCTGTTAATATTTCGCAGATAAAGAATTACAACTGTCCTTGGCTTTTTTTTTTTTTTTTTAATGTTATTGCTTTATAAAGCGGTATAAAGCAAGCGCGCACGCAATCTACAGCGTGAACGCTTGCTAAGTCCAGGGTTTCAATTTATGAGACTTTTTCTGAAGAACTTTGGTTTTTAAGAACATCGCATCTGAATCCTCTTCATCATCTGTCCCATCAGCCTTCTGCGTGTGACCCTAATGCAATATTTGCAGCTCGTCTTTTATCAGTGGATCCTCATGAGACTGCAGATATCCTACACCCTCTATGGCATCCTCAAATTTGGCGCTGTTGATGAACACTGTTATATGTATATCGTTCTCAATACTTCACATTTTTGTGAGAAATTCTGAATTCTAAGCGTTGTGGACTGCTCACACATTTCCTCTCAAATCCAGTGTAGTTGAATTTGACCCCAAGCCAGAGCTATCAAGCTTCACCCAACAAACAGTGTTTGGGTGAAGCTTGATATATCATTCTGATATGAATCCGCACCACTAAGTACGAACTTAGCAGCACTGATAAATGGTACTTGAGCTATAACGAATTTGGACCTGGATAAAACGGAATCGAGTAAAGTGAGGTATGACTATGTTATCTAAGTTAGGCAAATTACACAAATGCATAATGTCATTCTCAAAACTTAGAACTACGAGTATTAAAATTCAACCTAATTATAATCAGTTTGTTATGGATATATACTGTTATATATTTCAGGTGTGCAGATATTATTTCTTTGAGTCAAAGATAATTCATTGTGATTTTGCATGTACATATAGGAATGTTAAATAACATAGGATAAAGTTATAAAATAATCAAAAAATATTCGCTATAGGAATTTCTCCGATAACCGAAAACGTTTTGTGATGAATATTCGAATTTTAAATAGTTTGAAACTTATTGAAATATTCTGTAAGATTAACCTTCTGAAAGACGAATAAAAATATTTGCAGTAAATATTAAGATGAATAAAGAATATAATATACGGTATTTGAATATGTTCTTAATATCTAAAAATAATTTTGGATTTAAGAACAAATTCGGGGATTCTTCCTTTTGATTCGATAATTTTTCTTTATTCATATGGAAAACTTAAGATCAAGAATCAAATTTTTAGCATTTGACTTTTGTTTACATGCATTAGAGAAGATATACCGACACTGCAGTATCACGCACCTGGAGATTCGTAAAATATTGTAAAATGGTGTACTTGTTTCCAATGCCTGTTTTCTAGTTTCTCTCTTATCTGGAAACAGGCTATTCTTCTTTATTTTACGGGTATCAAGGAATAAAGTTTGGCTGGAAGCAGAGGAATCTGCGATTGGAAAAACAAAAAACTGACACCACGAATGGGAATGAATTTCAGATGAACAAGGAGAAACTGCAATCAAAGAAGCGCACGACTCGGTGAAGGCTAAAATTGTTTGGCCTTTACATAGGGAATAAGAAATTCTTTACCTCTATAAATCAGTCTTAAAGTAAATTCTTTTTGACTGTAAATTGTAATCCTCCACTGAACAACGAGAATAACTAAAAGAATAACTTCAGAACAGTACGACGGAAAAAAATCAGACAACACAAAATAATGCTATCTTTATGCTGAGAAAACAACTTTATTAAAATGAAAATATTCCTATCTGATTCCTAACAGATTATGAATGAGAAAGTGGATTATTTCATGATTTTCAGGTGAAATATAACGATATTATACCTTGCTCTTTAGCACAGAAATATTCCTTTGAAGTTGCTGACATAAATGGAATTAAGAACACACTTCTTATCATAGAGATATTTAAGTGAACTAGATAAAGGAAGAAAATAAATTGGATTAAAAAATAGCGATTCAGCTTTCACCATTTCGCATTGTTGTAGTACTCTAACGAACTGAAAGTCCAAAGGATAAGAACTCCAACTATAAGATAAACTTTAAGTTAATCTATGGCTGATGGATTTTTCTCCTAGGCAACTAAGTCTATGAGACATATATGAATTCTGAGGTCCAGTTCTTCTGGATAGAAAACTAAAATTTTTCTGGAGGAAAGACCATGGAACTTTGGCCCCAGACAGATTAACTTCCACACAGTGTGCAAAAATAGGACATCTAAAAATACCCTTGTGGACGGCACAGATATTGAAACCAGTGGATTACTCGTGAGGGGTGGAAAGTTTATTATTAAACTCTATTCCACGTGACCATTTTAAAACCTTTACAACATTTTCTAGAAGCTGCTTCGGATAAAAACTTAGAAATGTTAAGAAAATATTTTGCTTTAATCTGCTATAAATAAAAAATTACAGAAATAGTAACTGAGTGCTAAATTAGATATTTTTAGAGGGATTTCATTCTTTATTATGCATCATATAACATTCTTTATGATCAAGCAACGCGTAACTTGCGGTTCCTTTACGCCATTTTATTGGACATTATTTAGAACAGAATGTACTTTACTAAATCTCTCCTTAATCCTACATAGGCTGCCCATAATCAGGAAATTCTTTTGACAACACACGAAATATTCCAAATTAATTTAACAGTATCCTCTTATTTATTCTTATGAGTGATATACAATTATGCCTTTTTAAACCGATATTATTTCTGCTTCTATATTAGGTTTCTTTATTCTTCTTATTTCTTCTTTTTCTCTCTGGAAGAATTCTGTATCTGGGAATTACATAAAATGATTAATGTAATGGCGTTTCCACCTCCGTGAACTGCTTCCTATTTGCTGTCCGTGAATGGTGAAAACAGCTAACGCGATGTTAATTAAGGTCAGCTTCCACAGCCTCATTCCTCTAATTGGGAGTTTCTGATTTCTTCTAAATAATTAAGCCTATATGAGAACCTGGATAGGCATTCTAGCATAAAGGAAGGTAATGTAGCGACCAATATTCGTTTGCTGAGTCAACTGAAATCAGGCACGTAGGCGGTCTTGTAGTTAAGGGTTGGTTATCTCAGTTCTGAGTGCTATCGTGCTAGAAGAGTGTGACCTTGCCTGCAGTAGTCGACGATTCACATCAGCACCTTTAGCTCAGTTCATTAGCTGACAAGCAAGGTCCACGTGTGGCGTGACTGCGTCTACCTAGCAAAGTTAATTTCTGAATTTTGCTGAACATGGGACTGGCAATTATGCGATACCAGAGTAAACCTATCGTTGAAAATATTTTCTCCAACCTCTCATTTGCTTTTATGTCAAATGCAGCGTATTTCCAGCATTTCAACTGCTGGAAATACGCTATTCGGATATCTTCGAACATACAAATTTCTATATTTAAAAATGTGCGGAATAAAAACAGGAAAAAAAAATCGTATGCTATCTAACGTTTGAAATTTCTCTCAAGATGCTTTTATAGCATATGAGGATTCCTCTATCCAATAAAATTATATTTTTAGCCATCATCTTCCACGAAATAACAAATTAATAAAATACATTTCGTTTCACTTTCCTGCCCATCTCTTTCTCATGCTCTTTATCAACATTTAACCTGCTGAGTTGCAATTATGTACCTGCAAAATAGCTAGGGTGGATTTTCTTTTCCGCACAGAGTCAAGGTTCAGATACCTCGTATTAAAATGCCAGTTGAAACTTGATTTAATTCAATTCTATACGCTGCATTCGCTCAACCTCGCGCTATAACATCTTACACAGGAATCGTAATCAAGAGGATCGTGATTACACAAGTTATGAATAGTAGTATCATCTCTTTAGATATCTGAGTATATAAAAGATTTGAAAGGTCTTTTTACAGAATAAACACATTGTCTTTTATCCTCATAACTATTGAGGGTTAGCCATAACCTAGTGGAAAACTTTAATAAAATACTACGAAAATACTGAAAGTCAAAACTGGCATAAAATCATTTGTTGAGTATGAAGAACGCTCAGTTTTCTGAGTCTTGTATTTTCGGAAATTAGCATTAAAAGAAAGGAAAGGAGGAATAGATATTTATATCGATGGTTTATTAAATTATCTCATAACTACAGGTTTCGATATGAGCCTCCGTAGATATTCTGCAGTTAAAAGATGTCCCAGCGATAGTTTAATTCTTCCCATATGCGCTACAGCATACTTCGATCTACCTTGTTTATTGTCCCTGTGATCGGCATCTGCAATTAGGAGGATGCTGGCATTCGAAGGTTGCACATCCTCGATCGTTCATGAATTCCCAAAGAGAAAAATCTAAAGGTGGCAGATCTATGGGACGCGGGGGCATGGCTTATGAGCGCTAACCAGGAAACACCGCATCAAAGTATGCACGGATTTCTGTTTAGAAACGTGACAACAAGCTTTTGAAAATGGCCCCTCGTTCTGCTCTGCGGATATCGTAATTCTACAGAATGTTAGGTACATCAAAGAGTGTTTCAAGATGAAGAAAGCTGCATACGTGGCTCACCATCTCAGAGCACAAAAATTGGTTTCTCCTTCTCAAATTGTGTTTTACTTCAGCACTAAAGTGAGCAAACTCGTCACTGAACTCGTCACTTCATTCCAGGATATTTTCCTCCTCCAAGACATGCCGAAACAGAAGTACAGCGACACTTAAGTTCACTCGGCGCAGAAAATGCAATATTTTTATGGGTTTATTCATAGTTGCTTCAATAAACAACCTTTATAATGGTCGTGAAAGCACATAATTATCGACATGCTCAGTATAAACATATAGTTTATTAATGAACGAATTAAGACATCACTTATCCTCTAACAATTTGTTATGCAATAAATGATCACCAGAAGCAAACTTATCCCACTTGGCTTAATTGATAAACTTATATAAAGAATTTAAAACTGATGTTTGAAAGGGATATCTGGGTTAATAAGAACAAAACGAAACAACTATTTCTAAGAACCGAAATTCTACTTCGGGTACGAAAGTTTTAATTTAATCGAAATTTTAATACAGGATTTATGCAGGTAACCAAAAGTTGAATTAAAATTGTGCCGAATTATCATTATCAATCAATTCATTATTTATATAAAGGTTCTATTTAATGTTCTTCTCTTATAAAACTCAGTAATTTATTCTAATTGGCAAGAATTAGTGTTCCCTTTTAAAGCTCGGCTCGATGTGTCATGTTTGTGTCAGATTCAAGTGTAGTAACCTATTTATCTTAACGTGTTTTTTAATATTAATATTTAACACGTAATAAATGTATTTTTATTTGTACTAACCTTATGTTAATGAATTTTCCCTTAACTGTTCAAGTACCAGAAAAAAATTGCCAGAAATTGGAGCCATCCAAAGGTTCAGACAAATTTCACTTTTAATATTTTTAACGTTTGCTTACCAGCCGAATTTTCCCTGACTTATAAACTAAACTGTAACGTCAATCACAATTTCCGCGCAAACTGAGCTCATCTAACGCTTCTTGGGCAAAAAACACTTAGATAACGAAACACACAGAATGAAATTTAACAATTCGATGTTAAATTTCATTCTGCACCTTACTGTTGCTTTTGAGAAAAAGGGGATAAAAAATCGACCCGGTAGACTCCAAGTTTTTAGTCTTCCTTTTAGGCTGAAAAGAGAACCAAATTAAGAATGTTTTGCAGCTTACACACATAGAAGGAATGAGTTACAGAATTCGAAACATTTTGAGTAAATAATTATAACAATGGTGTACCTGGTTTGCCTCCACGCGGCGGAGTGGGTCAACGTTGGGTCCCAATGGCTAAATTACCAGAGAAACAACGGTACACGACACTACACACATAAAAAATCCATACACCTTTAAACCTCTGGCATTGACAGTGTTCTGTTTCACACCCACAAATTATACTACGCGAAGGTTGGGGACACCCCTGGTGCCGTTTAACACTAAACACACTCCACTCTATTCTTTCTAACACCCTTTCCTCCACATCAGGTGTTGTTTCTGGGCCTACCTGCTCGTTAGGGGTGGATCCCAACTCTGTACAGTTCACCTTTAAATTATTGACCATCACTTTTGAAACATCCTGTATACATGTCATCCTGGATTATTGCGGCGTGTTATGTCACCTCCTCAAATTTGTCTCAGATAGGCTGGAGTCCATTCAAGTCACTTTCAGTGGATTCCTATGCTACCACCAGCTTTCAACTTATCATCCCAAGGATTAATAGCAGCTACATAATAGTTCGGCTTATTACTGCTTGACGTACTTAGGCAGAATCATGAACTGCAAGTTATCTATAATCTAATTCTTCCTTCCCCAGTAGATCCACCTTCTTTAATCTTTGAGCTTCGCTTTTTTGTACGGCACTTATCTTCCTGTCAGCAGAATACTGTTTTCGATTTCGTAAAGGTAAACAGCAGCCATTGTACATTCATGTTGAGTGAAATGGACCATAATCTGCCACGCTGATCAAGTGCGGGGTGGAAGATCGACCGTACTTAGTAGTCAGGGGCTTGAACCCCCGTCTACTCAAAGAGCGTGTGCTACTGCACTGCCGCTCCTGACCACTTCCCACTAAGGAAAAGTTTGATTTCAGTGATACGAGGTTGATCAAATCCATCTGGCTAGAGGTATTGAAGTGTTTCGATGCTGCCATTCTTAATGGTTGGACAACTGGAAGCTCTACTCTTCTTTTCTTTATCTCTCTTTCTCCGGCGCCTCAGTAGCCTGGTGGGCAGGAGCAGCGGTGCGTAGCACACGAGTTTTTGATTAGACCAGGGTTCGAGCCCGTGACCACCAAAATACGGAAAGATCAGGGAATGACCACTGCATATCCCCGGAGCAATATGGTCTTAGTTGCTAATGCTCCTAAAAATCAAACAACAACAACAACTCTCTCTCTCTTCCCCCCCCTTCGGTTTTTGGTATATATATGTATGTGCATATATATTAAAAACCAATATATATATATATATATATATATTTATTTATTTATTTATTTATTATTTTTTTATTGTTATCTTAGTTAATTATTTTCATTCTTTTCTTTCTCTTCCTTTCGGTTTTTTTTTTTCCCCTCTAGAGTGGGCCCCAGAGAAGGAAATTTATTATTTTTTTTTTGTTGTTGTCTCATACTCCGAGATCATAGGTGTCCCATCTACTGGAACTGGACCAACTTCCCGTGGTGTGGACGAGTACCCAGAATCACCAGTCCAGGTGACTGATGCTTCTGGGCAGCCAAGTGGCCAGAACATAACAACAGAACACACACAAACCTCCGTCACACACACATATCTGGCCCATTTGTAGTAATACTGTTCTTCACAGAGATACGAGGCGGAGTTGAACTGACGTTCTAGGAGCCGCCCCTTACATAAACACATGTCCATATGACTACGGAGGTCTTGAGTTTCTTATGGCACTCCAAATCTCTCTTACTACCAGTCTCATTGTATCCTTACACAATATCGTCACGCCAATTCAATTAGATGTTTTCACCCCTTCTCTCATTATATCAATCAAGGTTCTGCTAATCTTGCATAATTTCCAGCTGCTTTCGCTGTTATCATCGTTGTATAATGTATTTTGCATTGTGCAATATTGTACAGTACTGTTTTATTCTTAGTTTGCTTATTGGTTATATATCATACTTTGTATGCATTGTGATTTAGATTAATCGTATAATGTATCACACAATACACTAAACTCCCAACAAACCCGCTTCCTTCAACAGACTACAGATCAGTCTCTCTAATCAAACACCACCCCATTCAAAGTTATAAAAGTGTATAAAGCTTTCGCTGAACTTGTGATAATTATAATAAAATGATCCCGAACTTCAACCAAAAAATGTCGGCTAATGAAATTCATAAACTATTGATTGCCTGAGATATTTTCTAGAGCACAATAAACAGCTCTGCGCACCCAAGTTGAATCAACTTTCTTTTAAGCAAATTCAATGAAATTTAACTCGCAATTATTATAATGTTAATTATTATAATTTAGCACTATCAACGTTTGATGTGCATTTTTTAAAATTTTGAAAAACTAAATATTTGATTCCGTTGGACATCTGTGCTAGGCATCCGTATCGCTACTATAAATTTTGCAAAGCCATTAAAGTTGTAATTATTAATTCAGGATGTGGGTCCTCCTCACTTCTCCATTGGTGTGCGATGCTGGTTGAATACCACTTTTCCCAAAAGACAGACGATAGAGAAACAAGAATGGCTTGCTAGCAGCAGATTTCATCCCAACACGAAAATCTTTACATCAAAAATCCGATGACTCTCCAACTAATGTCTTCCAACTCCTCAGGAGTTGGAGGGCATTGTTGGAGAAGCAACTGGATTTGCTCTCCAAGGCTTTCTTTTGCGTTTTGCTGTCATATAGCTAGTCGATTAAGCAAAGCTTGTGAAAATGGTTGGATACGTTGAACTGTGCATAATAAATGATACAAAATTGCCTACCAATGTTATACATTAGTCGAGTATCGCAACTTAAAATAATAAATATTGGGATCGATTTCCCAATTACGTTTCATATTATGTAATTTTTTTAAAATATGTTGGGTATGTTGATTTTACAATTGGTGTACGTGATAAACATGTGGATAAAATAATAAAATTAGGTATTCATTTGGGGACGTATTCGTGTCAGTACGACGCCATATAAACGCGATCTACTGTGAACTTTGTGTCATTACCTTCTTAATTAAGAATGAAGTCAAAACTCGTTTGCCATTCCAATGTCCTTGGTTATGAATAGAAGCTAATCAATAATCCGAAATTAAAAGATACCAAACGTAATGGAACCTAACTAAGTTGACTAGCTGATGTTTACCTATAATTTTTATTCCATTTTTTTTTAAACAATTTAAATTGGTAATCAGGAGAAGTTCATTATCTTCGGTTCACCACTGAGAGTGAATATTTCAGCTGGCGTGCACGAGCCTACTAGTCGAGCAGATAATTGAGTATAATTAGCTATTCATTTCTGTTTACGTTTGGGACTTCGATTATTTCATTCTGCCAGACAGCTATAATTAATAAAAATCTCAAAGGTTTGTACTGGTGCAAATAAGATCCCCTTAATTTATGTTAGTTTATCACATATGAGCGAGTCTTAAATTATGGGAAGGGTTAGTGGACGGAGTTATACGTTTTTATCCTGGTGAATCTGTAAGAATTGAACTGGTACAACCTTGCGAAAACAACCCTCCAGTGTGCTTCCTCATTACGGTTTTGATCCTTGTGAGGAATTCTTTACGGATTAGTTTTATTATTAGTTGCCCACTCAGGAACAATGGCCGTGTCATCTTTCTCAAATGTCGGATAAATGAATTGCTGAAATGTGAAATGCTGTATTTACTGAATTTAAGATATTCGCTATTGAAAATGTACTTATTCCATTGCATTTTATATTGTTTCTGTGAATCAAAATTATTATTACCAGAATTAATAAAATATGAGCCGGACTAACCAAATCCTCCATAGTGAAAATAATTATCGAATAAAACAGAAGTAAAATGTATTTGATCATACCTTTACTTTGAAGCTCGTAAAATTTTCATTTTTGCCCAATATGCGCTAAATTAGGAGAATGAAAGCTCTGGATAACCTCAAGGCAAAGCTTATTAAAAAATGCGCCATTAACAGCTCATTAATCATTGCTGATACCATTCCTTCATTTTATACCGAAATCCTTTATCATAATCTTTCCTGGAAATCTTTTATGAAAAATGGCTACATAAATATGAGAACAGAGATTTAATTTTTTTTTCCCATTACAGCAACAAAAATTGAGAGATTTTATTATGTCCGAATTGACGTGGTGGTCAGACTAATCCAGTGCGTAACCCTCCACATTTCGAGAAGGCAGAATGTGAACAGAACAGTAGAATTTGATGAAGCACGATATTACAGCCTGTCTCATTTCGTGAAACCTACTCTCTCCCCAACTACGCGATATATTACTGAAATATGAGAGAGGAGGGCTATTTCCTGTATCTTTCTCAGAACACTAACAAGATAAATGTATAAGTCTCACAGAAAACGGAAGCAGAAGTCATTTAATGTCTCAGGTTTCCATACACGTCTGATGTTCCGTGAATTCTTCATGTGGAGTAACCTCACTAGCGTAGCCTTCTTGCTGGAGTCGGGTAAATTTGCAGCAGTTGCATATAAATTTTAGTTTACAGCTGAGATATTGCAAACAACACGTTTCGTGTAAGGATCTTAAGAGTTCAGTTTCTGTTAAAGGAATTCCTTCGAATTAATTCGCTTTTACATATTCTATAAGAAATTATATTTTATGCAGAATGGATGAATGTATATTCAGTAATGATACCTACTACACGCAGCTGATGTATTACCGTTGAATCTTATGAATTGATATATTTCAAACTCTTTCTAAGAAAATCAATGAATAATTCTTTAGGAATATTCAAATATTTACAGAAGTCAAATGAAAGACATGACGATGTGGAGAATTTCAGAATATATCCCAGAAAAATTAAGCAGCCACTGGACTCGTTTCAAATATATTTAATATACCGAAAAGAAGATTAACAAACTCATTTCTGTGGATCAGCTTCAACTGAAGAAAATATTTAGTATACCAAAGATCCTTTTATTTTTTAAAGGAAAATTTAATTTTTGAGTCCTATAAATCCATGAATGATTTAATAAAACTAGTATTCATTGAACTTTACATCAACAAAGAGATGAGAAGAGGGAATCTCAAAAGTTGGTAGAGCAAATGAATTGAGTAATTCATTATTTAATATTAAACATAAAAAATCAAACTGTCGACAGCAATAACTATAAATGAAATATTTTCGTATACACCTGTTGCTTTAGTGTCATACTCCACTGTTAATACAATATTCTGGTAAGATCCGGATAAATTACAGGTATTTTTGTTAATATTTATAACTGTAAATTTACCTTTCTGTAAACGCGCTTTGTGTATTTATATGATGTTATATGCTTGGGCTAGTCCATAGCCAGAGTCAAATGAAAAGTACTTGTCAATCCGGGACCTTAAAAACAAGAGGTCTTTTCATAATCCTGTTTTTTCTTACTTTGATTCAGTGGAACTTAAAGATAAAATTATTATTGAAGTTTACTTTATGCCAATACATTACAAAAAAAAGTACTCTTCTGTAATTTTAGCTTTTAAGATGTCATAAAGAACAGAAAAAGCATCTTCTTACCCATGTAACTATTAGCACAAGTAACGGCTTCATTTTTTTCCCAGTTCGGACATCAAGCGTTTATGATAACAAAACCTCAAAATCCAGCTCTTCATGGTCTTATTTCACAAGGAATATTTTATGATAACAAAACCTCGCAATCCAGCTCTTCATGGTCTTATTTCACAAGGAATATTTTATGATAACAAAACCTCGAAATCCAGCTCTTCATGGTCTTATTTCACAAGGAATATTTTGGAACTCCTTCATAGTGGGATGTCCCGATCCGATTGAGGATATTCAGCCAAGGAGAGCAATGCGTGTTCGGCAGCACGATATATATACACTCAGTGATCACTGAATTGCGACCATCCAATCCATAACGGACTATGCCGCAAAATTCGCTGTATAAAAAACCGAACAGCTTCCTACGTTGGAATAGTGGTAATATGCATCTAGTCATGCAAGTAAAGTGATAAAGAAGTAGTTATGTAGCTTAGTAAAGATTTCACAGAATTTCAAAAGTGCATGATTGTGGGAGATCGTGCGTCGGATGCTTTCATATCAGAAACGGCACCTATTTTCCGTTACTCACGGCCGACTGTGTACAAAGAATGTTGTCGAACGGATTACCGAAGGTGGATGTCCGTGGTAAGTGAAGTGTGCAGTGTGTTATGCGAAATGAACGGCAGGTCACTGTGCGACAGTTAATATCGCAATACAATGAATAATGCAAGAACAATTTCCCAAATGACGATGCGCCGCACACTCAGACGTATGGGCTCCACGCATACATCTGAGTGTACCCTCTCCTCACCGCTGACCATAGTCGATTGTGAATGCTGTGATATCAACAAAATTCTTGTTTGACACTGGAAGACTGGAAACGGTATTCTGGTCGGATGAGTCAAACTGGTGCACAACACGCCAACAGACGCCTCCATGTATGGTCCAAGCAACACTAGTCCATGGACCCATGGTGCCCACTATCCAGGCAGGTGACTTTGTTAACTTGCAAGAACTAGGATCCCTGGTGCGTACATACCAACGTTAAAATCTGGCGTTGCCTTGTCTCTCCCTATCAGCTAAATCGCCAGGTGCTAGCCACTCTCCACAACGAAGCATCACTCTTTACTTCAACCAATACTACACAGAAACAGCCGGTCCTGGCACTTTCGGACCGGCGCATGTCCGAAACACCAGAGTCCGCAAAAATCTCCACACGTAACTGCAAGCTCTTACAAGACCATCCTCACCCTGCAATGTTGCATTTTTTCCTAGATAGAAACGGGATCTTCCATGACGATAATGCACCTTGTCATCGGGGCGGCACTGTGCACGAGTTATTCGAGGAACACATAGAAGATATCGTCCGTCTTGTTTGGCCTTCGACTTCGCCTGATTTCAATCGAAATGTGCACTTCTGGGATGTTTTGGAACGGAAAGAGAGGTATATTGACACGCAACAGTTATCTATTCCGATACGATGGAAAGCCTTGGAGGCAATATAACTGCAGACCTCTACGGACGTCTTTGGATATAACGGCGTGAATGCTTTAAGTGAATAGCAGCTGTTATCGGTGTTAACGGAGGCCCAACATGGTATTAGCTAGGTGGTCATAATTCAATGTATATCATCATCATCCATTTTCAATCCGCTGCAGGATGAAGGCCTCTCCAGCAACTATCCAGTTTCTTCTGTTTTGTGCAATGGACATCCATTTGCTACCCACGAACTCGTGAATTTCAACTGTCCATCTCCGTCGTTGTCTTCCAAGTTTTCTTCTAGCTCCTCTTGGGTACCATTCTTTTATTTTCTTAGTACTTCTGCCATCATGTCTTCGAGAAGCCCATTTTAGTTTTCATAAGAATGCCCTTTACTTCAGTTTGCTGCCTAATCCATGCGTTTCTCTTCTTATCTAACAGTCTGATTCCTAATATAATTCGTTCCATTCGTCGCTGTGTGGTTTCCAGTTTCTTCTCCATTCTTTTGATGAATGCCCAAGTTTCACTTCCATAAGTGATGGTGGGGAGTATACATTGGTTCATTATTTTACGTTTCAGACAAATTGGGATATTGCTCCTCAATATATGACTATACACATATCCTGAAATCCATCCAAAATTTATTCTTCTCTTGACTTCCAGCCATTTATCTTTATTACAGCTAATGACTTGTCCCAGATATGTATATCAATCCTCCTTTTCAATTACTGCACCTTCAATCATTATATCCCTTTCTGTGGCATACTTGTTCATCATTAGAGGAAAATCCAATAAGCTTTTCCTCTAATCCTTTGGGATCATGGCTATTGATAACAATAGAAAATCGTAAAATGGTTTAGGTACTCTCCATTCACATTGACTCCTTTCTGCGACCAGGCTAATCTTCTGAAAGCTTCCTCAAGGGCAGAAGCAAACAACTTCGGAGATAGTGTCTTCTTGTCGAACACCTTTCTCAATTATTAAATTTGCTACTGTCTTTATATTTTAGCATTAAATCAGCTCACACACCAACCATAAGAATAAGTATTTATTGTAACTAAAATATTTACATATTAAAATAAAATAAAATAAATAATTACAAAAACTGCTATTATATTAAATTAAATTATATACATGTAAAAACATTAAAACTGTGATAAAATCATTGATATAAAATACACTAAAATAAACCGGATTAAAAGCGATAAAAACAATAAAAGTCTCTGGAGCTTTCGGAAGCATCGGCTTCCTTCCTCAGCAGTAACAAAACTTCCTAAAGCACGTCCATATATAACAGGCTCACGGTACCTATACACGTGGTGCAGTCGGCGCATGGTCTGAACTGGAAGCGGAAATAGCTCGGGAACGTGTTAAGCAAAACCGTTCATCCGTACTTAGGATGACAGTTTCAAACAGAGGATGCATACGCATACCTCTGTCCCTATTCATAATATTGTGGTCGGATGAACAGATTCGTAGGCTCTCGAGCCATTTACGGTTCCAGAACCCATGCGCTCGATCCACGATAACCGCATCCTCTGGGGAAATTTGATGCTGCTTCTCCCAAAAATGTTCGGCCACAGCAGACTTATTGTAATCAGCGGTTTTTATAGCATTTTCATGCTCCCCCAGACGATCCTTGAGCCGTCGTTTTGTCTCGCCCACATAACATACCCCACAATCCGGGCATTTTATCCTGTATACTACTCCAGTACTCAAGTCCTTCGCTATTGGGTCTTTTACCTGAGACAACACTGTGTGCAACCTCCGCCCGGGAAGCTGCACACAGTGTGTTTTATAACCCCGCAAAACTCTAGCGAGATGCTCAGTAACGCCCGGATAGTAAGGAATGTATGCGGTAGCCACAGGAACAAACGATTCCTGACGGTTAGACTCTATTCCTCTACTAAATCTGTCTATGATCCTCTGGGGGTATCCGCATTTTCTAAGGTCTGCTGTGACTCGTCTAATTTCACATTCTTTGTCCTCAGAGAAATTAGACGAGTCACAGCAGACCTTAGAAAATGCGAATACCCCCAGAGGATCATAGACAGATTTAGTAGAGGAATAGAGTCTAACCGTCAGGAACCGTTTGTTGCTGTGGCTACCGCATACATTCCTTACTATCCGGGCGTTACTGAGCATCTCGCTAGAGTTTTGCGGGGTTATAAAACACGCTGTGTGCAGCTTCCCGGGCGGAGGTTGCACACAGTGTTGTCTCAGGTAAAAGACCCAATAGCAAAGGACCTGAGTAGTGGAGTAGTATACAGGATAAAATGCCCGGATTGTGGAGAATGTTATGTGGGCGAGACAAAACGACGGCTCAAGGATCGTCTGGGGGAGCATGCAAATGCTATAAAAAAACCGCTGATTACAATAAGTCTGCTGTGGCCGAACATTTTTGGGAGAAGCAGCATCAAATTTCCCCAGAGGATGCGGTTATCGTGGATCGAGCGCATGGGTTCTGGAACCGTAAATGGCTCGAGAGCCTACGAATCTGTTCATCCGACCACAATATTATGAATAGGGACAGAGGTATGCGTATGCATCCTCTGTTTGAAACTATCATCCTAAGTACGGATGAACGGTTTTGCTTAACACGTTCCCGAGCTATTTCCGCTTCCAGTTCAGACCATGCGCCGACTGCACCACGTGTATAAGTACCGTGAGCCTGTTATATATGGACTTGCTGGAGGAAGTTTTGTATTGCTGAGGAAGGAAGCCGATGCTTCCGAAAGCTCCAGAGACTTTTATTGTTTTTATCGCTTTTAATCCGGTTTATTTTAGTGTATTTTATCTCAAGGATTTTATCACAGTTTTAATGTTTTTACATGTATATAATTTAATTTAATAGCAGTTTTTGTAAATATTTATTTTATTTTATTTTAATATGTAAATATTTTAGTTACAGTAAATACTTATTCTTATGGTTGGTGTGTGAACTGATTTAATGCTAAAATATGAATTTTCCCAACCTGAGAGGCGTTTTTCAGGATATGCTACTGTCTTTGTTCAGTCTAATAAAGGTGGTAGCAGTAGCATTCTCATATATTTTCTTCAAAATCAGAATGTTTGGGGTGTCTATGCCTTATCTTTCCAGTGCCCGAAACATAGCCTTATGCTCCATGGAGTCAAATGCTTTTCATAATCCACAAATGCCAGGCATAATGGTGTTTTATATTCATTTGCTTTCTCCATTAGCTGTGATATTACGTGAATGTTATCTATAGTTGAAAATCCTTTCCGAAAGCCAGCTTGCTCTTTTGGTTGATTCTTATCAAGTATTCTTTATAATCTGTCAGTAATGACCCTTTCGAACAACTTGTAGATGTGGGATAACAAGCTAATTGGTCTATAATTTCCAATTTATCTCCTTTCTTATGCAGCAAAACTATGATTGCATTATTCCACTCTTTAGGCGTCATGCCTTTTATAATACATTTTGTGAAGAGTTTAGCCAGTTTCTGTGTCATGTTCCTTCCAACTTTAACAACTCCACAGTAATTTCATCTTCCCCCGAGGCTTTCTGATTCTTCATTTTCTTCAACGCATGTTCTACCTCATCAGGAAGGATATAAGGTATGTTTTATGTGTTACTAATCTGTGATCCATCTTCCCCACTGCTGGCATCATTCTCTCGCTCCTTCTGTAACTTTTTATAGTAGTCTTCTGCTATTTGAATTATGTCTTCTCTGCTATTTATAAGTAAATAATCTCTATTCTCCGGTTTTAGTATCATTTATCTCTCTGTATTACTGCTCATGGCTGCTGATTTAAGTCCTTTATTTTTCCTTAATACTTTCTCTGCTTTTCTTGTTTAAATATTCTTATTTCCTGGGTCTCTTTCTAATGGCTTTGCATAACTCAATATATTCTATTTTCTCCTTGTCAGCGTGTATCATGCTCTTCATTTGTCGTCTTCTGTTCATCATGACAAGTGTTTTTTTTTGTTTGGACTATTTTTTTGTTTTTTTTTCTTGTTTGGATTTCTTTTTACCTATAGGTTTCTTGGGCTTCATCACTTTTAGGAAGTTGTAGTGTTCCTCGTCGATATCTTGGTCCTAAACAGTCTGCAGAAGCTCAAACTTGTTCTTATTCCAGTACATATTGCTTTTGCTCCTCTTTTGTTTTCTTAAAGATCTTCGTATTATTTACTGGAGTCACTTTTTTTCATTTATTTTCTTACATCTATATCAAGGGTGCATCTTACCATTCTGTGATTACTTCCAACATTTACCTTGTTCAGGTCGGTAACATCATTCACGATATATCTTCTGTTAGTGAGGATTAAGTCGACTTCATTAGTCGTTAATCTATTTGGGCTCTTCCATGTCCACTCTTTACTTGAGAAAAGTATTCATTACTAACATTCCTCGAGATACTGCAAATTCCACAAGTCTTTCACCTCTTTCACCAATTCCAAAATTTCACATAGTTCCCCTTTCTGTGCTGTTTTGTCTCTTTCCGAATTTAGCATTGAAGTCTCCCATAATCATAGTTTAGTGGGTTTTCTGCTCATCTAGAAGATTCTCAATTTCAGTGTACATTTCTTCAACCTCTTCATCATCATGGCTGGATTTTGGATAAATCGCAATGGATACAATCTGATTGTAACTAAGTTTTCTATCTTGTTTACTGAAGAGTCTGATTTTTCAGGGAAATAAATGATAAATTGGCCCTTTGTTTGTTATCGTTATGTAATATAACTGCAGTAAGCTAGAGAAGAACTAATTATTAATAACCTTGCTATAAATATCAATCGGATAGATAAACCAGCATTGGAAAAATATGCTTGACTTCGCTAAGGTAATTCACGCTATGAAGCTCCAAAGCATGGTGTCTATAGTTTACATGCATTCTGAAGCTGATCAGGGTTTCTGGTGACGTATGTATGATGCCGAACATGACAAATTTCAGCTCCATAACGGATAAAAATTATATATCAAAATGAATGTCTTCAAACATGAATGGAATAAACGAATTTTACCCAGTGTCAATCCACAGATTTCCAAAATAAATTCATATTATTAAAATACAGGAACTGTTGGAGATATGGGTTTCATTATTATTCCAAATCAAACCCACGGGAGGTGGGCGTAGGAAAATGTTTACATTACAAATCGGCTCACTGTTAACGGATTACAATGGAATTATTAGGGAAGAAGTTGGATTTGCTCCCTAAAATTGTCTTTCTTGTTCGGCGGACAGTATAGCCATCCGATTACGCAAAGCTTGTGAAAATGGGTGGATGCGATTAATTGTGACACAGTGCAAATAAAAGTTGATTCTGTTGAACACCCAACCAAACAGCAATATTATTACGAGTACTACTACACTGTATTCTTTCAGAATTTCGCAACTATCATAGATAATATTAATTATTCATGCTGAAAAATCTTTCCAATGAACCATCCGTGATCCATTTCCTTCTCCAGCATTGACTTATACATTAATGATAAGAACTAATGTATATATCAAAGCTTCTTTATAGTTCAATTATCTCTAAATATTTCAAATATTACTTGGATAGCTACTCAGAGAAAGCCTGAAGTTATATTTCGACTCTTTGAAGAGCGGAGAGCCTATGAAGGGAAAATGAAGAGAGATATTGAAGACGATGAATATTCTAGAAAGGAGAATGGTCTTGGGTAAAGTGTGCTCAGATTATGAATAATTGAAGTTGTTTTCACCGTCAAGAGATGGATCGAATTATATATTTTCTCGTTTCGGCTTCCAAACTACTTATAATGTAAAGAGTAAAAGATTTTTTTTGTTCCCGTGCAAATCCTTATGTTAAAAAAAAAAGGCTTAAATGTCCAGTTTATAGACCCCTACTCAAATTATTAATTACTTTATTAAAACTCTCATAGCCTTAATTAGGAAGCAGGGCTGCTTCCCCATCCTGGACACCGGCCCCATTTTGAATCGTGGAGATCATTTAGGGAAGTAAAGTGGTTTTGAAAAATAATTCTGGCTTGTCCTCTCTAAAGGCAAGACATCTATTGATCAGGCGTGAATGTAATCTCATATAATGCACAAACCATTTTATTTCCGTACTATTCTGCTTCAGCTATAAAATGGGAGGAAAAAACAGGAACATTTCATTACCTAAAACAAAAAGAGTGTTTAAAAGGAAAGAAATTTCAGCTTTAGCATCAAATCGGTTGAAATGGAATTTCCAGTCATCATATTATTAAGTGGCCTCTACAAATTTCAGCATATTTGCGTGAAAGTGGTTTATTGCATTTGGATCACCTATGTTGAGATATTTTTCGCGTTGAAACCTGTCTTTAGAAATGTGTTGTGTAACCTCAACAGTAATGCCAACTTCGATTGACAATTTGCAACCGAGTGTTTAAGTCCATTGCTTGAAGACGCGGAAGAGAAGAGAGTACTCTCCTTACCACATACACTTCTGATGATTCGGAAACACAATTTCGAAACAGATGCCATGCGAAATTGTGCAAGATTGTATTAGCATATCAAGCTTTTCTTATTTTTCATATTTAATTTCTGAGATTCATAAATAAAGCTTTGAGGCAAGCTATAATTTCTATAGCACAAGTCGTTCCTAATTTAAGTGCACGTATGGTTGCATAAAGTATATGCAACTATACGTGCACTTACTAAATTTGGATGCAACCTGATCATTTAATTTATCTGAATGAATATATGATTATATTAATTAGGGACATTCTAATAAGAAATTATAGCCACCACTTAGGGTTTACTGCCTGCGATAACTGTATCCTACAGATGACTGGCTTTATTTCTCATGAAATCTATGTATTTTATTAATTATTGAATTAATTTGTTAATTAAATTATTTTGGTAATTTATTTTATTGAAATTTAAGTTCCAGCGTCTGTCCGTTCTTCAGTCAGAGACCACGTGTGCATCTAAAACCTAAAACGCGTTATCCTAAACCCAGGATTCTCAACCAACAACACCTTAGCTCCGATAGCATTCAAAAGGTAGTCAATTATAGAAATATATTTGATTCCTACATTCCGAACAGATATAGAACAGAAAAAGTGTTCCAAGAGAGATATTTATTGCATATTTCACGACAGCTTATTTTCAAGACCGAAAACAACGCATATAATTTTGTATTTACACATTAAGCAGTTTGTCAATTATAACCGCAATTTATCCAGTGATGGATATAATAGATAGAGACAGAGCGAGAAAACGGGAGAACTCAATACAGGAGAGTTTTATCTGATAACAACAGTTCTTATTCTTCCATTGTCATTTTTTTAACCTTTGTATGATTATGTAAATCATTCGATTATACGCTAAAATTAGTATAAGAGTTCTCTGTACAAGAACTAAGGGACTTTAATGCTGGCTTTTTAATGAGTACCTTTGTTTTTGTTCAAATGCTTGAATCATGGATGCATCGCACACGTACATGAGTCAAACTTAACATCATCCTGACACACTACCCCAGTTACTGTTGCAGTTTGAAGAACCTACATTAACTTCTTCCTCACAGAAACATGGAACAATCAAAACATCTCGATGTAAAATCACGGTGCAGGGTCACTTTCATCCTAATGACACAGTTATGGATGTTGACAGTACCATGGAAGTAGAAATGAACCTTGTTTGTCCATTACGCATTAACTAGCCAGTCTGAGTTTTCATCTAATCTTGATAAGCAGATGTTAGCAAAATCTATTTCACTGTTTGCACAATAATGTGTTGTTTACTTAAGCAAGGAATGTATTTTCACAAACGTAATAATGGTGTTATCTTATTAATTGCAATAACTGGTATGATCACCAGCCAAACGATAAAACTGTATAATAAACATAGACATCAATGGGATGTCAATAATAACCGTATTTAATAAACACGATTTCAAAAAGAGATGCAATTCAGTAAAGTTGAGAACTCGATATTTCTTAAAATATCTCAACTTTCATGTTTAAGAACAACCCCATTCGAATATTTCTTCTAGTAAACAAAGCAGTTAAGGACGACACGCTACACCTTCTCCTGCAAAATGTATGATGAATAGTCCTCGCGAGCGAGCTTGCTCACCGTCCATTTCAAGCATAACAAACCATTTTCATTCTCTACTGTGTGAAATGAGTCACAGGAAGGAACATTGATTCCAGCGGAAGTTGCGTAATAATTACAAGCGCTTTCCCAAATCAGTCACTTTTAATTGCGGATTCCTGTTTCGGTTTCCCACATTAGCAACATGAGTGTGGAGTTACAAAGCGTTAGGTAACTACTTCTGTCTACTTTCTCACGATTAATGAATGCAAACAGTATATTATGTCTGGTGCCATGCTGTCGTAAAATCTGTACCACAAAGTAAATTTAGATGCCAATATTTGGTTTCTTAGGAATGGGATTCATTAGATTTTCTTACTGTAGATTAATAAATGACTCCGTAATTAAGAACAACGATTCAAGATTGAAACATTTTAAATGACAAATAATTAAATATGGCAAACGTATAACCCAAATGGTAAATGCAAAAATTAAATCGAATTATTGTCCAATATCTTCTGGCTAAGCATCGCTTGTTTGCTTAAATATTTCTACAAAACTATAATTTTGACAGAATTCTCTGAGGTTTACGCATGGACTCCTTACTCTATAGAAGCAAGGTGAAATTGTGTTTCAACAAATAGACAAAAAACGCATAATAGTTACTATAATAATAGTTGTATGGAGCTCAAAAACATTGAAAAACTAGGACATAAATGAAATGCAAGTTTAATACTGTACTCAAGAGGATTTACCCAAGTTCAACTTATGATGGTAACTTGATGGGGATGCGTCTGCCGAGACCGGATGTGCAGTAGTTCGCGTTGGGGATCACGAACGAGAAATCGGTTAACCTGTTTAAATCAAATTTGAAATAGGATTCCAAGTTTAATTGAAAAAGCTAAGACATTTTGAAACTGAATATCCTTATCCTGAAATTTTGAATGGTTCGGAGTTGTTCCAAATTTGTAGTAATATTTCTGTAAAGGTGGGTGACAGTCTATGAGATTGAAATTTGGCATCACTATTTCCAGGGATCAACAGAACTTCTGGAAATTTGATGTCAATACAAATTTTTCTCAAACAATTCTCGAATATTTGAACGTATGAGGTGTGACAGTAAAGTGCCCGGACTAGTGCGGTCATGTTCCATTATCTTGAAAATAAACGGAAGTGGAATGTTGTAGTTCAAACTTCCTCCGACAGATGGCAATGCGATTGTCCGGTAGGCTGAGAGCGTGCAAGTAACAATCCGTTTCATTAGAAGAGTTAAAGTGACATGTGACGAACTTGCAATGGAACAACAAACGAATATCAAATTTTGTTTTAAACTGGAAAATTCGTTTCAAAGACGGATGTGAGGATGTTCGCGATGGCCCAAGAAGTGGGCGTCTGCCAGCCTCTCGAATTGAGAACAGGTTTGAAAAATTGTAGCAAAAGCTCATCGTTTGACTCTCCAAATGATGGCTGATGAGTTGGTAATGAATCCAAAGACGATTCATAAAAATTTTACAAACATTTTCATGAAGGTTTGTGCAAATTTGTGCTGTACAGCCTCACGGTGAGCAGAAGCGACGAAGAGGGTCATTATGCGAAGACTTCATCTAGACTTGTCAAGACAATCCTAATTTCCTGGACTCTACCACTGGAGATGAGTATTGAGTGTTTCAGTATGACCCATAGAGGAAGCGTCAGCGCATGCGGTTTATTTCAAATCATCACCACGATCCAAAAAGTTTCGTTTAAGGAAGTGCAGGATCAACGCGATGCTGATCAAGTTTTTAGACAAACGGGATGTGATACCTAAATGGGAGATAGTTAGCGCTGCGTTCTACGCACACGCTTTTAAAATATTACTGAAACGCATTTCCCGGGTGAGCTGCAATTTCGAGAGAAATGCAGCTGGTTCTTTTTGCTCGACAATGCCCCCGCACTTGTTGCGACGATATTTCTGAAGAAATATGGCATTGTACAGATCAACTATCTACCCTAATAAGCCGATCTAGTACCACTACACTTTGACCTTAGTCAAAAGGCCGAGAAGCCTTGCCGATCTAGCACCAGTGGACTTTTCGATTGTGAAAATTGCTCCCTCAGAAGAATTACAGGATGTTGAGGACGTAAGGAATACGTTACCGCAGAACTGAACATCATCTCTTTGGACGGACGCCTTCCTTCGCTGAATGTTTTCAGAAACTTGTAGAATGGTGTAATAAGTCCTTTCAATCAAGTGACGATTATTTTGAATAAAAATAAAACCATTTTTGAGGTCCTTTACTTTGTATTTTTTTTATTACACCAGTCCGAGAACTTTATTGTCCCACCTCATGGATACAGACTTCTCGAGAAGTTTCATTTGGACTGCGAGGGTGTTATGAAATTAGGCAAAAAGCCTTTCCTGGGACAATTGACATTCGCATTTAAATAAAATAGAAATGATGCAATTAACTTCTATTTCCTTAAATACTGATCAAGTACAACTTTCATAATGATGTGTTTTCATTCCAAGAAGCGTTTATAAATGTATTTATAACAAACAGAAAAAATACATAGAAGATAAGAATGTTGAATACAATACGGAGTAAACTGATTAATAAAAAGTAAAAATTAAATTCTGATTTTAACAATTACGTTGTTTTTTTTTCGGTTTATCATAAAATGTGTTTACTTTAGTGTGTAAAATTACATCCAATAAGCAAAAAGTGTTCCTAAAATAACACGCTAATGATGTATATCACTCAATGAAATTCTAAACGTATTAGTGTCAATTTTTATTATTAATTGTAGACTTTTTAAATACTGAATTTTCAAATAAATTTGTCACTCTTATTTTCATTAGTTAATTAACTAATATTAATTTTAAAGGATTTACGTGTACTAGTGAACACATTCATAGAACTACTGAACGCTTGGATCTTACTGTACAAAGAAAAAGGGAAATATAGAAAATGCTCTCTCGATTTCTTAAAAAAAAATCTAGCCCCGCCAATAACTTTTACATGAATGTATGTTTCCTCTGGCATTATGAAGTCTTGGAGTAACAAATCCTTAATGTTTTTTCATCAAATAACAATTGAAAATTAAACAAGGAAAAAACCAACTGGGGCAGCCACATGAAAACTAGTTCAAGCGAAATAGAAGAATCAGGATCACTTAAGAGGGGGAAAAAAAGCTTTTAAAACTTTTATAACAAATAAATTCCGAGAAAAAAAGACACTTAAAAGGGTGTAACAAAAGAGTGCTACGCATGTAGGATAAACTAAACCTGTTTTTTTTTAAGATGTGGAAAAAAATTCTTTTTCAGAATAAATATTTCCATTAGTCTCGAGAAGTGTAGAGAATCTCCCCCCCCTACTGTTTCCCGCCAACTTATAACAAGCCCAAATATCAAATGATGAGGCTGGCTATTTTTTCGTTGCAAGAACGGGGGGATGACTCATCCCCCCCTCATTATAATACATTATGAAAAAAGCAACACGAAATCGATGACTCTTACCTAAGGAAAAGTCTGTCAACTTTTAAAATTATAATTACATAACCTTTTGTAAAATACGGTGAGAAGTGAAGATCAGAAATGTGATGTCTAATTTTATACACAACAAAATACGAAACAGCGGCTTATTTCTAATTCTTAATTCAGAATTAAATGAAAAAGTTTCGCTATGTTTTTAGATCTCGGTAGTGTTGTCAAGTATAACAGCCGTTAGAATGATGCCTTTGAAATAATGATCGATAACGTTCTTAATTAAAATCATCTTAATAAATTCAGATAATTCTAAGTTTACTTGTTCCTGCATTTGGGGTGGTCTGTCTCTCACACATACACGTTCAGTTCCTGTTGCCCGTGTTTTCCTATAGAGGAAAACACGGGCAACTTCCATTTTTTCTGAATTAGCATCTGTAATTCTCCCATGTTTAACTAACTAATCCGAACCAATCAGCATCCATTTATTGTCCAACTGCAAGCTCACAGAACCAAATTTTCTTCCTTCCCAAATTATCGCTTCAACTTTGTTTTCGGAAGAGCCTTACATCACACACACATTTCATGAAAATTATACAAAAATTAAATAGTAATTGAACTGGCAGAATATTTACATTCATGCCATCTTTCAACGAGCAATATCGTCGCGAAAAGCAGTGACATCTTTCTGCATGGGTCTGGCACCGTGCCCAGGGCCTCGACTCTATTGGGTCCTAAAAGACTAATATTGAAGTTTAAAATTAGGCAGACCAGCTACCCAGAAATTTCAGAAGATACTTATTTTTGAAGATAAATTATTAATCATAATTTATCCTCTAAATTGTCTCTTCTTATCACATCTGGTTGAACAACTAGAATGCATTGAGACCAGTAGCATGCCCAAAATTTTTTCTCGGAGGGAGGGGAGGTCCAACAACATTCTTTTTGAGATTCAGAACGGCGCCAAACTATTACTATATCAAAACGTGGCAATCTTATTTATTCTGTAAGGGGAAGAGGTCCTTAACTCTTGGTTTTCCCAGTGAATGAAATCGTTCATATCTTTTATAGATACCTTCTATAAACACCAATTTTATTGTCTACTATTATTATTATCAGAAATTAAAATATTCTATTATTATTAGAAATAAATAAATTTTTTAAATGTATTAATGTTAATGAATACAAGTTCATGCAGTAGAGAGAGAGTTACAAACATTAATTAATTACAAAAATAGGAAGGAGAACTTGATATATTCCGAGTACATGTAAGGAAGGCCCCTGGCCCTGGTGAAAAGTGTGTTATTTTTCCTTGAGCATCTTAAATATCTTCCCATGTTTCTATCATCTCTGTTCCACACTTTCTGTCCCATTCACGACTTTCATTTCCAACCCCTAATAATACATCGCACGCACCTTTATAACTGAGAATTCATTGTTTCGTATCTAATCGGTAGGTATTTTGTTTTTATTTCGTCTCCCACAATAATTCCTTATAATGGGACCTAATGAGAAATTAATCCAATGGTAGAATCAAGTAAATGGAAAATTTGTATGAGTCAGTGTGTGACCTGCAAAATGAACAGATATCCTTCAGCATGTTTCGATATTTCATCAGCTATAAAGCAATGGTTAATTTTAAAGATCATAATCTCATCACAAGTAGTTTGATAGTAAATCATGTGACAGTCACATAACGGTCATGTCCATTCTCCAAAAAGCAGGAAGGTGGGACACCGAAACTCATCTCCTGAAAACGTACGCCAATGGATGACAAAAGGTAATGACCATTAATTCCAAGCCAGGAAGACTACCATTAATGTCTCCAGAACATGTTGCGAATTAAAAAGGATAGTGAAAGGAAATCATAAAGCTGCCCTTTAGGGAGTTGACTCGACAGGCAAAAGTGGAATATGCGTAGGACCAAAAACTACAGTATAATAAAAACTTAATTCAATGGATCATGCACTTCTCATAAATGGAAGCGGTCTCCTAGCAGTGGGTTTTATCTTGCATTAGAATCTTTACCATGCCGCACTTCTGCATAAGTATAATCTCAACAACGGTCATCAAATCAGCACCAGTTTCACAGGCTACACCAAATCGATAGACCGTTTCCTAGCAATTGGCTGCAATTGAATAACCACTAGGGAATACACATTCAGAGATCACTGAATTATGACCACCTACCTAAAACCGTGTTTTCAGCCATCATTCGCATGGATAATAGAGAAAATCTTTATTGTACACTAAAGATACAATAATGTATAGTCGCTGTTCGCCTAGGCAGTGACTCCACTAGATGTGTGTCTGCCCTCATGGATAACACAGTTGTTGCAATCGCCGTCCTCCCCACACCAGGTGTAAAAGACCAGAGTTCGAGTCCCATCAGTGAGGTGAAGAATTATGGGGCTTTTCACAACGTGGCTAAGTTAGTTGGTCTTAAGTCAGGGCGGCATAGTTTTTTTTTATTTTTTTTCCCCGAAACTCGGGTTTTTCGTCCAGCAAACAGAAAATCGACCACAAAACACACGCAACTTACAGACAGCATATATAAATATATATATCGTAAAGTTCAGTGTGTAAGAAGTAGATCTTACAAATTAAAATAGAAATATTTGTTTTGATAAAATAAATCCAGGAAGGGCGATTGAAAGTGAGAATCAGCATTAATGCCCGAGTATTAATTTAAACATAGTAAATATTAAGATTGGATATTTAGTTTTAATGTAAATAAGGTTAAAATTTGAAGAACACTGGATTTAGTAATGGGCAGTTTTAGGGACGGGAATTAAAAAGTGGCTAAAGGTAAACAAGTAATTTAAATAATACAAAAGAACAAACAGAAACAGCGCAATGACTAGAGATGGGGTGTCATTTGAGAACAGGCGTGAAAGGGTTGCTGAGGGCAAGAAAAATAGGACCGTAAAATAGGATTACGAAGCTTCTCTTTTGATCTAAGCCCCCGTTAAGGAAGTAAACAAGAAATGAGTGGACGTCCAGTGTTCGCATCAAAAAGAAACGGCGTCAGGGTGGCTGATATATTGGCAAGTTGGCCATATTTACCAGAGAAAGTGTGAACATGATAATGGGTGTTTTGGAGATTACCGGCAAACATGAAAGGGCCATACTGCCGTATGAAAAAAAAAAAAAAAAAAAGAAATTTCTAGAGAAGGGTTGATTTGTGAGCTAGGGAGATAGCTGGGGTGAGTTGTTTTAGCAAATAGGAAGGAATTAAAAATTAAGCAGAGTATGGGGATTGGTTGGAGTCCTTGGGGAAGGCGTTCCAAACTTGAGGGAAAGAGTAAAGTTCGGGGGAGTAATTTGAGCAAGTGTGCATTCTGTATCTGACTTCTCTGTGGTCTAAAGAAGAAAAGGTTGTGAGTTGTGGGTTGAAGTAGATTTTTTGGTGGTCAGAGTAGTAGTAGTAGAAAGATGAAGAAGAAAACGTGAGAGAAAGAAAGCCTGGTCCTTTTTTATCATTAATTTAGGCCAGGTGCCACAAGATAGCATACCAGATGAGGTGTAAAGAGGAAGAAATTTTATTAATAGAGAAAGTTCATGAGTAAAGAGGGATGACTAAGATGATAACTAAACAGTAATTAAGATAGAATGTGTGATTTGTAGTAAATATTACTGCTGTAAGAGGATACCAGTTGTAATAAATTTCATGGGTTAAAAGCTAAGAGATCTAAGAAAGTAATAAGAGTTCAAATGAGTTTTACTGATGATAGTGATAAAAATTGATAATGGTAGAGAATTATTGAGTAATGATAGAGGATTCATATTTAGTAAAATACAACTGATAAAACTGATGTTATTAATTTGAAAATTGAGAATAATTGATGAGAGAGAGGTAGTGTATTGTAGTATGGTTCAAATATATGGAAATTGGTATGCATGTATTATATGTAGTTTTTTTTTTTTTATGTAAAAGCTGTATATAATGTTCATTAAAGGTTGAAAATTTTGGTAAATAAATGTGTCTTTAATGTTCTGCTAACACCCGCTTTACACACCCCTAGAATCTAGAAATTTCTGTGAATTGCAGTCAGATTAGCGTTTATAGGGTAGGATGGTGACTTCAGTAGGGTGGAAGTGAATTGCAGTCAATAATTTTTTTTAATTATTCCCCCCCCCTCCCACAAGAGTAATACATCCTAAAAGTTAATAAGCTACTCGCGAGCTTGGGAGTTTTGTTTTAGGAATATTATCCGAGGTCGTATGATAATGAGCCAATCTACCTTTTAACCCACGAACTGGAATTAGCTCGATAGAAACGATCGAAAAAGATTCTCAAAAGCTAAATTCCTGTTAAGGTTGATAATGGATCTTATTGTCATTAACCGGTGAAGTCAATGTTTATTGAGACAGTATGTCGGTAAATAAGTCATATTTCCCGTACGATCGTAGTCTTACAGCATTCGTGCAACCACTCAGAAGTGTCTCACTGATTACCAAAGATAACAGCGGCTTCCATTACCAGAAAACTGCAACATCTGTTACGCTGTGTTTTTTTTCCATCTTTCGTTTTTTTGTGTTTTGTTTCTCCAGCTGTCTCTCGTTATCTCCTTTCTTTCCTTGTCATTATCAACGGAATCACACGTTTCAATCTTTTCTGTTTCTATCATTTACACTCAGCGTCCTCCCATCGATTTATTTTCTCAATAATTTGTACTGCGGAAAATCTAAGCGTTGTCATCTCCGGAAAATATTCTTGAAACATCCTTAAAAATATATTGCAAACGAATATTTCTGCAACGGAAATTCAATACATGAAAATTTGGTGTCAACTATTTATTTGTATGTTTAAAGGATTGTCCTAATAATTTACTCCGTTTTCTGTTTCCAGAGCTAGAGATTAGACTAAATTATAATCCATGGCTCTTTTCTACTTAAATATTAATGTAATTTAAATACTCTAAATACTTTAAAAACTCCGTGTACTCACGATCACCAGACCGTTTTCTGGGGTAAGGTTTATACTTCAACTGATTCTTATTAATTTATTATTGATTAAATAATCAATAATTAATATTATAACAAACAAATGCTGATAACCTATTGCTGACAGCTCCATCTTTGAAGGTAAAGCTGTAATAGAACTTGTACAGATGAAGTACACATATTTTAAGAAGTTAATATAATGTGATGCGATTTAGTCTTCATAAACGACTATGTACAGAAAAAAAGTATGTCAATGAGACTATCGGTTAAAAATAGTCGTATCTGTGACACAGAGACAAGACTATAAACTTTGGCCTCCCACGAGAGCCCGAACACCCCTCACATGCTATCTTAAACGATCATACCAAACCAGCCTTTGAGGCGGGATGCCTGGCAGTATTGTAGTTTCGCTACTGCAGTGTGACACTTCTTATTGGTTTTAATCTTAAAGACAAGATGGACTTCCATCATCTCATTATGCTGGACCTTGATCACATGGTTTTCGCTCTGCCCATCTAAAATTTAATACGGGTATAGGTTAGATCATTTCAGTGGTTACATATGTCTGGCTCCGTGAAGGAAACAAACTGTAAATCAAGTTCACAAAAGATCAGGTATATAAAGAATTAAAACAAACAGAAGACAAGAGAAATATCGTAACCAAAATAACTCCTACACTGAAGCCTTCGTTGAGTTTAGTCTAAAAAGCATTTGGAGGGGGAACGCTTATTTTTTCCCTACATAAGATCACTTCGTTTAAGTGTTCACAACCATAATAAACTTCCAACTACCATAGTATCATTAATTTAGTTCGTTGTTTAGGAGCATTAGCAACTAAGGCCATATTCCTCAGGGGATATGCGGTGGTTTTTCCTTGACCTTTCTGCATCCTCCGTATTTGGTGGTCACGGGCTCGAACCCCGGTCTAATCAAAAAGCGTGTGCTACGCACTGCTTTTTGATTTAGTTGGAAGCTTATTATTGCGATATATGTACGTAATTTATCGATAGGCAATATCATTATATCTGTCCCTCAGTGCCACTCCCTGTAATCAAGTCCCTTTTACTATACGCAAATATCTTATTGTAAAAGTATGTTTTGTCTGTGACTAAGCTGTCTCTTATACTACCTCTCCTCCTCATAGCAGTACCTTCCTATTACTGTAAGACTATCGTTCTCTCTCGGTGTGAATATCTGCACTACAAGAAGGTTCATTTCTTTATTTAAAACATTTCTTCCAGAAGCGTTCATTTCCAGTACTTCCATACTTATAAAAATATGGTCGTTTATAAAATTAATCATTCACTAAGAATGATTGAAGTATAAGTATCGGTTTGCTAAATATGCGTTTATTAATATGCGTAATTGCCATATTCATGGTAATTACACAAAGTACCATAAGACTTTCCACGAATCACTTGAAGAAAAAACAAAAAAAAAAACACTTCCGGTCGCTGTAAATAATCAAATAACATCCCAGGATGAGTTCCTATTAAATACATATCAAGGTGGTTAATTTATTCGCTTAGCGTACTTATATTTTATGTCATTTCCTTTGTATTCTTATCTGCCCCTAGCCATGTGCTGTGATGGGCTTGCTGTATTTGCAATAAATGAATATTTATTATTTATTTATATATTGTCCCATGTAAAATTACAGCGTGGCATAATCATCGTTCGTTTAAAGATCTTAATTTCCCTCAACACGTATCTTGCTGTCTTCAAGACCTATGAATCTTTAATATGGTCATGTGTCGTCAACCTCCTTTGGTAGCCTTTTACGACAGCAGAAGCTAATTAACCTAACCCCGGAAAACGGGGTTTCACCATTTCCCTTGTCAGGCCTTCCTGATCTCACCATCTACCATCTGCAAGTCCCATGGTTGTTTAATGGGTTTTTATGGCTGGGTATCTCTCCTGATGAAACCTCTTTTAGTCGCCTTTACAGTTCAGACATAAAAAAATAAAAATAAACTAATGCGGAATAAATACAACACCATTCCATATAACATTCATTATGCAAGAATTAAGAATAGTCAATTATTTATTTCTTTTTTTATAGTTAACGCAGAAAGGCAATGACCCGTTCGCATTCGTAAAAAAATAAAAATTAATAATAATAAAAATAAAGAGATACCATTCGTAACGCGATGAACAATTAATAGGAATGCAACTTAATTTGGATGGCGAATCATCGCAGAAACAAGTGAGAGAGGCAAAAAATAAGAGAGAGACAATTGACAAATTTTAGCGTGCCTGAGATAGAGAAATGATGCAAGAACTCTCAGTGGCATTTCTTTCAAATTGTAGAATGGATTCACATTTAGTCTTCGTTAGAATGGATGTAAATACTTTTTTCAGAGCGTCGACCTATCTCAGCGTGATGTCATATTAAGAGCTGTTTAAAAAGGGAAAAAAAAAAACCTAAAGCAGAAAAAAATATCACGGTTGCGAACTTTGATTAAACCTGAGTTGCAAATAACTACTTTTTATAGTACAAAGAGAAAAATGAACACTACTGTTGTACTACAATAAGCAAAATTAAGCAAAACATGCAAATAAAGTAAAGAATTGTACAACACAAAACTGAGAAATTACATAGTACAATACGAAAAATGAGACATTTATACAAAACAAAAACTATACAATACTAGATTCCTTGGTTTTAAGTTTCATCGCCCAAAATGTGCTAACCAGCATCAGGCCCGCAATAGGAAACAAAAGATGGGTTGTTTAGAATCACTGCGAAGCAAACAGGGCCTAAGGAATCGATATACTGTCTTTAAACTGCGTACTTCTTTAGTCTGTTTATCCTCCACCAAATGATTAAAAAAACAGAACTTGCCAGGAAAACAGAAAGTACTGTGATACACACGGTGAAGCCGAGTAACTCAGCAACGGTGTGTAAAAGCATATTTGAGTTCCTCCCGTCTCAATGGGAATCGAACACAGGTCTTTTCCATACGGTTTGCAAGAACAGCCTTCCAGCTTAGTTGTTTTTCTTGAGGGTAAACAGTTAGAAAAAAGTCCATGATGTTAGACTTCGATGGCTGTAAACCGAAACGATTGTTTGTTTGTATGTGGGTATGTTTATGGGTTTTATGGTGCATCAGCTCTGAGACTATAATGCTCCAAATCAATCCTATTTTGAGAATGCACCCGCTTATATTAATTTATATAAATTTAACTGCGTGGAATTGAAATCTAAATTGAACACTGAGTGGCATGGTGCGGGTACTGTGCGTGCTTTTTAATGTTCCCGAATTAAATGTAGAGGTTAACCAATCAGAATCGGTAAATATTGCTAGAATAACTATCTAATGTCTGCAGAATCCTAGCTCTAAATTACAATCTGTAACTCAGCATCTATTAATGTGCGTAATATTTTACATAGGTTTCGAACTACTTAACTGCTCAAAAAGTAAACTTATCATGAAGGATGGTAGTTTCCCGTTAATTTTTCATTCTAAAGTTGTAAGCCACATATTTACATATATTAGAAATGTCTATCTAACCAATTTTTTAATGGAATTTTAATATCGTAATTTTATCATTATTATTAACTAGTACCTGAGACTGTGGTCTAATATCCAGTTGTAGAGGTTGGACACATCTGCAAATGGATCACAAACAGAACAGGTTCTCAAACTGTTTGGGAAACCCGTGATCAATCAAATCCGGGAAGGATATGATTGAGTGTATTCGCATCCCTTCAATAAACAATATTAATTAATTTATAATATGCTTTAATATCATAATACAGGTGTAGAGATTCAAACAAATAAGTTCGTATCTCGAATTCCATGAGTTCTATTGTACGAAATCACTATAATCACCTTCCATACAGACAGTACACGGGAATCTATTCTTATCTCTTTTAGTTACACAAGGCTCTCTTCATCACCTCTGACTACTGATTTATTTTCCGGTTTTGTATCCGTTCGCTTTTATCACAAAAACTGAAAAGGAATGGGCAAATGGAAGTTGAATTTTAGCACGATTGGTGAAAGAGTGTTTGTAACGTATTTTGTTTTCATCATCAAACAGAAATAACTTCGGAGTAAAAAGGATATAACACAATGGAATAGATAAAACACCAATGGAAGTTAACGGATTTCGCAAAAAATAAACAATGTGTAGTGACATGAGCTAGAAAACTGCATATATTTGTTGATATACGAATATTCTGCTTTAATTTTATGGACAAAGAAGATTACGCGTTAGTGTTATTTTTAAGTTCGCATCTTCATCATGTTTCCTTTCTGATGCTATCTTGCATTTTTATATCCGTTTCGATTTTGTCAAAGCATAAAAGGAATTTCCCCTTGTACTGATATATTAATGATCAGACTGCATGGGCTTGTTTATAGAGTAGCGTGGCTAAGTATAATCACTATGCAAAGTAAGGGATATCATCAGCTTCGAAATACGTGGAACTCATCTCTGCTGAAACAGGCGCTCATCAAAGGGGTTTGTGAGTGTGTTTTACATCTAACCTAACAATACAAAGAATGATCTCTGTATACTGCTCTTAAATCGTATATCTTCAGGCTCGGTTGTAGTTGAATAAAAACAAAATCAATAGCAGCTAAAGCAGATGATTTTTATCAACTTATTTCCGAGGATGTTACATCTTCAGACAATACCTCTTTACGGTCCAATGCGTCTTTTCTTATTCTAAAAGCAAACGATGACTTTTTCTTTTAGGTTCTTCCCTTTTCGGAACTTGCCTCTGCATTTCGATGTAGATTACTCGATATGACAGTTTGATTCCCAGATAGAGCTGAGTTGGCTGAATAAAAATGACAAATTTCTCTTTGCAGTGACACAAGTGCTGTCAGAATGTAGCACATAATACGCTACTATTTATGACAAAACATCTTGTGCACGGCTCTTTCTTTAGAAATGTCCACTGCTGCTTTATTCTTTAAAATATTCTGTCAAGTACACCTGCGTCGTCTGTCCCATTAGTAACTTTATGGCGGAGCTTAAAAAGATTGTGACATGATGTTACTGTTTGTGCGGATTTAACCAGTCAGAAAACCATTTTTATTTTCATGGGAAATGAATCGTGAAGGGATGAAACTTATTAAACGATTGGGTATTAATCGTCCGCTTACCTCGGGTTAATATGAAATCTTAATTTCAGATAGCGTACAAATATTTATGCCTGAAAAATAATTCCGGTTCACAGCGCTGAAACAAAGGAGTAATAATCTCGAAATGACACGCTTGATAAGATATCAGCTGAGCTTTCTGGTATACTGTTCAAAACAGCTAACGAGCAAGCTGAAGTAGCTGAAAAATAACTACGGGAATATTATTTGACTGATGCATTTTATTTGACATAATAACAGATAACATCAAATATCACAGGAGGGGCAATACAAACAGGCGTATCAAGAAACAGAAAAGCCTAATCAAATACGTCATTACCTCGTGATAATCGGTCACTAGTGTATTCAGTAAAGTGCATGTATCAGCACAAACAACACAATTCGCAGAAATATGAAAACATCTAGATGCGAATCATCGATAAATGTCACCCGTTGGTACATTGAGGATGCTGTTTATCCTCAATGTACCCACAAAAAAACAACTAATATCTTCTAAGCGTTTAATCTTGCATGAGTATATCTCAAAGACACAGCCATTGCGATTCAAAGAGTAAACTTGGGGAGCTTCAGCACATCCACCGCATAATCCAAATTGGCTGTAGTCGCTTGACTTCACTTGCCCACCTCGAGAGCGGAGATGGGGGAAAACTTTTGGTGCCGTTTGACACGAATACACTTTACTTACTCAATACGAGGATCTCAGGTGCATTCTAATCACGAGTATAAGATACCTCCCCAGAGAGCAAGAGTTTCATCTACTGTATTCAGAGGAATACAGAGCCCTGACCAACTTCGCTCAAGAAGGAGAACGCTAAAAATGCAATACACCAGGAGTGAAAGACGACCAGCCAGATAACAAATCAAAACATTCTTTAAGACACTCCCCGGAATGAATATTATGTGGAAGATACTAGCTGTCTTGCCTAGGAATAGTGACGGTGCACTTCCTACATGATACGAACGAACACGGGAACCAAGAAACCCTGCCTATAAACCAACAAATATGAGACGTAAGTGAAACTGACAAATGTACTAACTGAAGATAGAGAACCAAAAACAAAGACATTCAACTTTGACGGGACACTGTCCCACGAGTGACTCTACTACCAGGCGCCTCCGTAGCCAGGTGGGAAGGAGCAGCAGTGCGTAGCACACGCTTCTTGATTAGACCGGGGTTCGAGCCCGTCACCACCAAATACGGAGGATGCGGAAAGGTCAGGGAATGACCACCGCACCGGAGCAATATGGCCTTAGTTGCTAATGCTCCTAAAAAAAAAAAAAAAAAAACCAAAAACTCTACTACCGGACATGATCTTATGACTACACTACGACTAGTGCAGTCTCACTGCCATGTAGCCAAATGGCGATCTGTACCAGCTCCCTTGCCTGGTACCTTTTTTCTTCTCCCCGGCAGGGGGAGGAGTAGATGGTCATTCTGTCTCCTCCCTCCCCTGCCACCCCATATACTTCGCCTGGTGAGGCATGGCATACTGACAACCTGGGGTTGTCTTCCTTATCGACCCATACTTCTGTCTTTCCCCCAGTCTTCATTCTCTTCCCCTACTCTGACTAATACGCCAGCGTAAACCCCACATAACTAATCAAAATTAACGATTTCTAAATTGAAACCTGAACCACATTAACCTATCCTGGCTTTTTCTAAACTTAAGTGTCCTCCGTTTGTGTTTTTTTAGGTCCTAGCCACCGAAATCTCAGAAAATTAGGTGTCAGGATCTGCCAGAGTATATATAAGCGACTGGGTTCCTGGTCTGCCTCCATGGGGCAACGTTGGGCTCCAACTGGGGTTCAGCGGCTAAACGACCAGAAGAACAACGGTACACGACACTAAACGATCCAAGACCCACAAACTTTTAAATCTCTGGCATTTACAGCGTACTGTAACACATCACAATGTAAACTAAGCGGAGATGGGGGAACCCCCTGGTGCCGCTTGACCCTAAACACGCTTACACTTACACTTGGAACAAGTGGCTAGACCAATGGTTCTGAGGAGAGACCCAAGAAGCCATGGGAGTCCGTGAATGGGAAAATGAGAATACCAAGGTGTTAGTAAGAAACTTTCTTACAGTAAAATCACAACAATTATCCCACTGCAGATTACATGGATTGTGGATTATCTGTGCAAGGATTGTTGTCTTCCTTGACAGTGTGTGGTTTCTCCACTTGTTTTGGAAAAGTCTGGGTTCGATTCCCATCCATGACTTGAAGAACTCCTAAAGTCCTCTTCAACCGAAGCTGTAGTTAGCTGATCTCAGGTGGGGGAGCGTAGTTTTCCCGTGGGTTATTCCGCTATTTTAACCCCCTGAACACGCACTTATACAGACAACGGCGTAATATGGTCCAAGTCAATGATGCGCTTGAAACCTACAAAATGTGCAAGCATTTTTTTTTTTTTTTTTTTTGGAATTTTCCTAAACTGACGAATTTATTAAAGGCTTATAGAACAGCACGCAGTTCATAAACTTAACGAGGCTTTGATTTTTTTTTTTTTTTTTTCCTTTCAAGTTCTTTTGTTTGTTTGGGGACTCATTAGGAACATCGGCATCAATGGCCATAGTGCGCCATACGTGCGGTTAGCACGTATGATATTTCTTCTATTTCTTCCCGGATAGAATTCATTGCAAAAATAGTACCAGTAGATTAATTTTTAACAAGTTAAAGTAGGTGGTATACATTAATCATTTTGAGAAACGTAAAAATACTTGAGACTTTTGTTTTATTATCCAAAAGTGGAAAGTGTAAGAGGGTCTTCTGTTGGGCTGGAGTAAAAAGATTCTGGCGTTTTCTTGTATATTTTGTGCTTTCGACAAGAATATGTTTCACTGAAAGCACAGCATTAGTGATGACACTGAGGGGACATCTCCCCTCTTAAAAGATAGCCACGAACTATTTGTGTGACCTATTCGCAGACGAACCAATATTACCTCCTGTTGTCGGATTGAACTGAAGCTGGAAGGCCATCGCTCAAGGTTTGGCTTGATACTTCGAAGCCAGATTCTTTCAATTTATATGTTATTATTTGTTTTAATTAATTCATTTGATTTATATTAACTTATATTGATTTATTTTATGTATATTATTTGTAGCAGAAAAATTACAAACGAGTTAATTATTAGTTAATAAAAACTGATGTGTCTGGGCGAAAAAATTCATTTTAAAATAACATTTTAAGTATTTTAAGATTATTCCATAGACGATTAATTTTTTATTACCTGATATGCCAAGTTCATATTAGAACAAACTGTATTGCACTTACATATACGCTTAATAAAACTGGCATCCAAGAAATAATCTTTGATATTCTGTGCATATATCCTGTACTTTTGAACTCGAAAATTTATGATTTTTTATTTGTTTATAAACTGAACTGAACTATTTCACAAATTAGAGTATATGAATAGCACTCTCTGGATTGAATAGCGAGCGTAATGTACAGTTAAGAATCCGCGACCCAGTACAGCGGCACAATACAGTCCTCAACAACAATGACCTCCGAATGAAGGCGAACAAGAGGATGAAAGAAAAAGAATAAAATGACGACAACACTGAAGACGCTCTCATGCTTTCTTATGTCTTTGTTTCTCCCTCCGTGAGATCCGAATGGAATCTTTTGTTGCTGCTACCACTTGGTAGATAGCTAACTCAATTGTTCTGCTCCACTAAAACCATGACATTCTGAATGAAATGCATCCGAAGACAATAAAGTACTTATCGCGTTACAAGGGGGAAGCAGTGGACGTAATACAGAGACATTTCAAAGGAGGTACATCTACGTTTGTGAACATACACAGAAAACAAAGAGAAGCGATGAGTGGCAATCACAAGGTCATCGCTGCGATGGCAGATGTTCGGCGTACGAAATACAACTCGAATATATAAAAATTTTCAAGTAGCAAACTAGGTCAATTATTCTTTAAAGATATGAAGAGCGCAGGAACAGAGAATGAATAGACCAATAATGAGTTTACCTTTTGTCCCCTCCTAAATTAACCTCTTGATTTATGAGAATGGTCGCAGCACTGATAGTAGTAAAATTTTCCTACTGAAGTCAAACGAAAAACCAAAGATGGCTCAAAATCGCTTGGATTACCACTCTTTATTATTGCTATGGAAGAGAAGGCCTAGTGAGTGATCTTCACATCACTCTTTACAGACTTTACTGAAGATGCTTCCGTAGCCGAGTGGTCAAGTACAAGAATACAAAAGTGGACTCACTTTGAGTGCCCGTTGTTTTAGCCCACGTAACTTGTATTCTCTCTATCTTGAGAATTACTCTGGCCTTATTTGGTCGTCCCGAAGTATAAAATGAATATTTAACTGTTCAGATGGTTTTAAAAATAAGAGTGCTCATAATGCCCAGGCATTAAAGATTTTCTGATCAATAATGAATTGCGTGTAGTAGCCGAGTGGTCAAGCGCGGAGAGGCATAAGCACACGTGCCTTGAGTGACCGGGGGTTCAAGCCTGTGACTGCTAAATACTGTGCTGTTTCTTGTATTCTTTCTTTCTATTTTGCGAACTCTTCTGACTGGGTGGTTGTCCCGGAGTATATGCAGAAAATTTATTATTTTTTTTTTTTGACTCTTCGAATCTTACATTCTGAGACTTTTCGAGCCAAAAAGGAAAGAAATCTGACGATGTCGTGAAGTTTATCAAAAATTGTTCAAATAAAAAAATACTTTTAATCCGATCAGAATACCTCCAGAATTCCTTTGTGTTCGTTAGGGTTAATTTTTATTGAGTATCAACAAGAGTTATAAACAGCCTGCGTTTATGATTTGAATGGGCGCCACCCTGAGACCACACGACAGTTCAGTTTAGTATAAAACGCCCTACTATCGAACATCTTAATTGTGACGGGGTTATAAGGGGACGAGCGATGTGCTCAAATCCGTTGGTTTTACGTTCAGTTTTGAAAAATATACTGAAATCCTGAAGTAGTTGAGTGGTCAAATGGAAGTGCATTTTTCTTTTTTTAATTGTATTAGGAAGTCCCGGCCACTTTTGACACCCCACCGTATTTACAACATCATTTTGATAAAAGCCAGTAAAAAAAAAAAAAAAAAAAAAAAGACAATTCCTGCGATGGCTAAGTCCAGCTCAGGAATAATGAAATTCTCATAGATAAGATAACACATAGATTTCATCACGGGTATGAATGACTGTAGTTAATGCATTATTAACCTCACAGTACTGATTCTAAATTCTGAGAATCATCTTGTGATGATTATGTCCACTTCAGAATTTTTTTTGTCAGGGTAGGGGGGGTGACGTACCATCTCAATCCGCAACACAAGGGAGCGCCCGGAGTCGGATTGGCTATTTGAACTTTGAGCACAAGATCCGGTGACGTTGGTGCACCCAATGCTGCACAAAGACAGCAAAGGAAAGTGCATTAGTAAACCCACTTGAGCTACCCAGATTCGAATTCACATGACCACTAAATACAACAAATGGCAGCGTTCTTGTGGAATGACTAACTGTAAACTTTAAATCCGCAGTCAGCGTGGTACGTGAATTTGTCTCGTTACCTTCGATATGAAAAATTGTGTTATGTTTTAACGCTGGACACACACCTCCATTATTTCATCAATATCGCCGCCAAATTCTGTCACTGCGAAATACACCTCTGTTATATATATATATATATATATATATATTTTTTTTTTTTTTTTTTATGTGTGCGCATTTTGTCTTATGTAGGGCGGCCCTAAAAGGTTAGTTCAACTCCGCCGTGTTACTCTTTTATGATAAAAAAAACCTCAGTAAAAATACCAGAAATAAGTGCTACATTTGTGCAGCGCGCGCGCGTTGTTTTTGGCCAATTCGCTACTGGGAAGCAGCGACTGAATCCCTCTATGTGATATAGTGTGATTCGTAAAAATAGGTCCCCAATCAAGCCGCTGTGATCATACAACTCACCCATCCCATATGAACGTGAATGTGCTACGTGAACATTTCTAGAGGAAGATTTCTCGATTTAGATTTTAAATTTGGTAGATTGAATACATTAGGAAAATGTGTTGTGAATTGGGAATATGCGTATCAGAAAAGAAATCTTGTCACAACTAACGTATTTGGAAACTGAACAGCACGTGCTGTTCCCCAAATACGTTTGGGGAATAGTACGCATTGCCTTACATCGATACGCGAATCTCAAGTGCTACCTATCTAGGGGTTCGAAGGTATACAGTACAACCTCTGCAACAGTTCAAGACGCTATAGTTCACAAATATTTGGCAAAATGGCCTCATGTGAAGGGAATGAGCACACTGAAAAAAAAAAAATCTTTTCACAACCGATGGTTGATTTGTCAATTTATTTCTGTATAAAACTCTAATAATCGCATCTAATTACTGTAAATGAGTCTTTCAACGGTGCGTACCATTAATATTATTACACAAGTTTAATTTTATCGAAGTGGGTATGCGTGGTGTTTATGTCTTCAAAAACTCGACTTTTCTTGCACATTTTGTTACTGAATAAAATCTTTCATCCAACTGAGAACAGCACAGCTTAGATTCTTTCAAATGGTGTCTCGGTTCCTTGTGAAGTAGCATTCTTCAATTTTATTTTCTTAATTTACAGCTTATTAATGTCCAATACACCATCGTAATCTTCTCTCCTTTATTTCATATTCAGGTTTCGAGCACTTTACGTTTTCTGGCTGACTACAACACTGAGTTCTTCGATTTTCTTCATTCCTTTCCACAGACCATTTATCCTTCTGGGCAAAATTTTCTGCGCTATATTTTTCTTTCGGAAAACATTTGATGTTCATTTGATACGGTCAATATCCAGGTCTTTCACCCCACCGCTACGAAGTATTCAATGGCCATTTTTTTGTGTATCCCATGTATGCCAACACATCATTGTGTTTCTGATAGCAGAGTTAAGTCTCTTTTTTGTTTAGCATCATAATATCAAAGATAGTAATCATACGCTTTAATGCAATTTAACTAACGCTATCAGGGCATCAACCTTATATTATCCGTATGGTACTTTAAGTTTCGCAACGGGTTATCTGTCGCTGCCGGCCTTAGTATAAAATTTCTTGCATTGTGCTGTATGATCCAAGAAGCAAGTTATGTAGCAACTTCGGCCAAGTACCCATTAATTTCTTTTCGGCTTAAAGCTTCTTCTGTACATTTCGTTCAAAAATTGTCGACTTCGGGTGGTAAGTTGTAATCCGTACCAAACAATCTTCTTTTTCTCCATGCCTGGAGCCCTCGATGGCATAGTAAAAACAGTTGTTATCTTTTATTAAACTCGTAACCTCTTGTCGCATGATTACACCATCTAAGTTAATATGCAAAGATCTGAAAGACACTATAGTGATATGCGAACACTCCTTTTCCTTAAGAAATTAGAATAATAATGTTGTGTTTATGGCCATTAGCCGTGGAAGGTGTATCAATTAATTTAGAATAGTCAAAACATCCTATGACGAAAGTTATTTCCTCATAAGTAATTTGAGGCATAAGCGATTTAAATTTGCTTATAGGTGGAAGATGGAATCGGCAAGTAACTAAGTATTTCGGACTAAAAATCCCTCTGAACTGTACGGTATGTCTTCATTAAAATAAAAGTCCAAAATTAAGATTTAAAATTCAAGCAACTCTATAATGATATAATGTTTGGAGATCCTTTCATCAGTCAGTCATCAGCAATTCACCGGCCAATAATTCCTACAATTAATTAGACTAATATCCGCAATTAAAGGCTTTTCCAGATTGATGGATACTTTTGAATATTCGAAGACAATTAGCGTTTCGACCTGTAATTTGCGTCTTTTTTTCAGTAGGATGAAGACAGATTCCGAGAATATTAGCTTCGTTGGAAACTATGAGATGGAAAAACAAATTAAAAAAACTGAAACCCTCAGTTATCGGCGTATCTTTGAGTATTTCTAGATGTACACTCTGGTGCAGATCATGTTTCTTCGGAGACCAAGTTACTTCTGTTATACATCCCATAGAAGCTTCCGGTGAAAGAACATACAAAAGTGGGAGATAACGACAAATTCATCTCGAAAATAGAAAGGAAAAACGAAATTATTTTTATGAGAGGAAAACAAACTACAGTAAAACCTCGATTCAACGGACTATATAGGGTGTAAAGCCTGTTCGTTAAATCCGATTGTCGTTAACCTCGAAATATATTCAAATAGTCATAGGTTCAGAAGACGCTGTCGATTATTTCCTGTCTCTCAAATCCACCAAAACGAGGGTACTCTGTGTTCTTTTGGGATTGAAACTCTGAAAATCTTGGTCGCGCAAATTGCTGACATTGTCTCTACTGATATGAGTCTTTATATATTAGATTCTCCAATGAGATTTTCTGCAGACGGACACTAATAATAACAATAATAAACAATAAACATAATTATAAAAAAGTGAAAAGAAAAGAAAGAGGAAAATTAGGTATTTCCTTCCTCACCTAGATAACTATCTTGCGGACCTGTGAATTATAGCTGGCTCTCTCGGAGGTGACTTATTCCAGCAATTAACAATTCGTTGGCTAAACGAAAACTTCCTGCGATCCAGTCTAGACCTCCTCCATCCTAATTTCAATTTATGGCTCCTAGTTGTGGAATAAGTCAGGTGTGGTATCCGCAAATATAAATGTTCAATAAATCATCGAACGGAGAGCATAGCCCCTCGTTACCGCTTGTCTACACTGCTTGGAAAACTTCATGAACTCCCGTATTGTAATTACCAAATTTTTCTTCCTGTGCTGTTTTAACACAACTTCATCAAGCATACTAAGTTACACTGGGATTTCTATTCTCCAAAAGTGTGACATTCCATTTCTTTGCATAAAGATACAGCTGCCACTTTAACTGCTTTTCTCACTCTTCACATTATCTGCATATTTTGACATTTTGCCTTTATCCTTTTCAATGTCATTTATGAAAACAAGAAACAACAGTGGTTCCAGAATCGATCCTTGCTTTGGTTGTAAAATGTTTGGATCACATTCCAAGGGAGGTCCCCATTTTTAACGTTAGGCCAATCTGAAGCGTAACCATTTATCAGACCTAAGCAGACACTCTACGACCCCACTTAGCACGCAATCTAAAATTTTCCAACATTTACAATAACCTCTCATGAGCAATCGAGTCAAATATCCATCAATTAACAATAGATATGAAGCTCTGACAGAATTAATATCCCTCTAAGTGGAGAGAGTTACGACTCTATCTACTTATATCTCTATCTGATGGTATTGGTCAAATTAACTCTTGCACATACCTCAAGAGTATTTGTTTGTTACCACAACAGAACATAGTAGCAAGATGTTCTGAAGGCAAAAGCGTTTCAAATGAGCAGGTAGAAAATGCCAGGGAAGCGAGCTTAAATAACTTTAAGGGGTGTGTCAGGGTAGTTAACTATACAAGAACACTAAATCTTAATTGTTGGTACAGTAATGTTATGTGTCGTCAATAAAATGAGTGAATTCGAACTGCTGGTTAGGACAAGTAACGCTGACATAATATGGCTTACGAAAACGTGGTGCCACCCCGAGATAGTGGCTAATGAGTTTCAATGTATTTTAGGAAGGACAGGGAAGATAGAAGGGGCAGTGAGGTCATGCTTTTTATGAAAAGTAGCCTGAAAGCGACGAAAGCTTTCCCGGATTCAGACGTTTCGCATGCTAGTATAGAATCTGTCTAGTGTGAAATAGTTGGAAGCAAAGGTATAATGAGAGTGGGAGTAATCTACAGGCCAGGTGATTGCGAATATTATGATGAGAGCCTCTACCTGCAAATGAAATGGGCACTCCACATGAGGGACAAAATTTTTAAATCAACTAGATGATTGCTATTTTTATCAACATGTCAGGGAAAGTACTAGGGAAAAGAATACTCTAGGCCTCATAATCACCCATGAATCAGATCACATAACAGGGCTGACAGTAGAGGAACCAGTAGCAGGAAGTGATCACGGAGTTCTACTGTGGATGATGATGATGATGAGAGAGGTAGCAGTAGTTAAAGGCAAAGGAATGGGTTTTAATTTCAGGAAAGGAAATTACGACTGATTAAGGTGTTACATGGCATCTGTTATTAAGGTAGATATCTCACAGAGAGCGAATACAATTGAACTATGGTATACCTTTAAAACATTAATCACAGAAGCCTTAAATGATGCTTATATACCATTAAAAATACCCCACGAGGAGAATTACAAGTTGGAAGAATAATGAAGCTACAAAATTACTTGAGCAGAAAAAGACGGCATGGAAATGTTAGAGAGCAATAAAAAGTACTGAAGCCAATAACAGCTAAATATTGATCTGTAATAGTGCCACATAAAAGATTAGGCTGGCAAAGGCAGATTATGAGAAATCGCTGGCAAAGAGAGTAAAGAGTGGGGAATAAGGAATTCTTCACATATAAATGCAAAGAAGAGAAGGACAAACCAGATCGGACACTTATGTAATGGACGTGGGATAGTATTAGATACCCCAGCTGGTATTGCAGATGAACTCAACATTTACTTTGCATCGATATTTACAGAAGAAAAACTTTTCACGTCAATGAGAAATTCTGGGAGCGAAGTTGAAAAAACATGTAATTAATGATGTTGAAATTTCACACACGTTTATTTAATGAAAAACTTTCGAGCTTACAGGCTCGAAAGTTTCTATGTTATATATTATAATATAAATTATATATTATTTTTATATTATATGGAGGTGCTATTTTTATAATAGCATTTACCATATATAATCTTAAGGGAGACGGCAAGTGAGTGCATTGAAACATCAAGACTAATTATGAGAGCATCACTTGGACTAGGGAGTGATTCCGTTGGATTGGAAAAGTGCCAATGTATATCCAATACATAAGGGCGGTTCTAAGAGTGACGTTAATCTAAATTCCGTAGTAGGCAAAATCATGGAGACTATGATTAAGGGTGGAATTCAGGATCACTTAGATAGAAATGGAATTCTGAAGTATACTCAGCATGGTTTTTAAAGGGAAAAGCATGTTTAACTAATCTGGTTAGCTATTTTGACAAGGCCCGTCAGGAACTGGACTTAAGGAATAATTTCGACGTTGTTTATTTGGATTTCAACGAAGGCTTTGACTCAGTCCCACACGAGCGGTTATTTTATAAACTGGAACAGGTTGGAATTATAGAAAAAATCCTTAGATGGATAGCAGGGTGGCTTCAGGGCAAGAGGCAGAGGGTTGTGATAAATGGTTATTCCTTAGATTGGGTTGATGTAAGAGGTGGGGTTCCCCAGGGATCAGTATTAGGACCATTTTTTGTTTTTGATTTTCATAAATCACATCGATGAAGGGATAGAGGGCGTGATATCCTAATTTGCAGATGATGTAAAGATTGGTAGATTAGTTAATGATTGCCGGCAAGCAGAACTTCTTCAGAATGACCTAGATAGAATTTAAATGGCAGCTATGCTATAATCCAGCAAAGTGTAAGTTATTGCACTTGGGGAACAGTAACCCCAAAATAACTTATTCACTTGGTAGAGTTGAATTAAAGCCGTTAGTGGAGAAAGGGACTTGGGTATAACGATACGGTCAGATATGAAGTTCTCCGAACATTGTAGGCTGGTTGCAAGGAGGGTCCATGGTGTCCTATCGATGATTTATCGAACAATCGCTAGTAGAGAAAAGGACGTCATAATCCCATTATATAAGGCTAATGTTATACCACACTTGGATTACTGTGTTCAAGTATGGAGACCGCACCTAAAGAAAGACTGTTTTTTGAAAAGGTCCAAAAACAGGTAACTCGCCTGGTGAGATCGGCAAAAGGGCGTCCGTATGAGGAAAGACTTCGAATATGTGGGCTGCAGAGCTTGGAAACTAGGCACCTTAGAGGAGACTTGATTAAGGTGTTTAAGGCTCTGAGAGGAATAAGAAAAATGAATAAGGACGACATTTTTACGGTTATAAATGATTCTAGAACTAGTGGCCAGAATTTCAAGTTACGGGGGGAGATGTTTAGATTGGACTGCAGGAAATTTTATTTTAGCCAGCGAGTATAAATTGCTGGAATAAATTACCTATATGATTGATAGAGGCGGACAGTCTGGGGAAATTCAAAGGTCAGCCGGATAATTCCCTAAGGGAGGAGGGAAATGCATAGGTTGTCCATTTCCTTTTCTCTTATTAATTATTATTATTTTTTTTAAATTCTTATTATTATTATTAATTTGTTTTAATTCTTATTATTTTATTTTATGTACTTTTTGTTATTTCATTTTATCATTATTTTATTTTTTTGGCTGGTGCAGCATAAGCCATAGGCTTCCTTGCACCATGTAGTGATTACTAATACTAAACTAAATACTTTCAGATATTCAAAACTGCAGTTACTTCGCTCTTAGAACTTTCTTTATATAATGAAGATACGTTGGCAATACGTTGTTCAATACAAAGGATTCTTTCCTGAGTCCAATGACATCCTCATAATTAATGGGTCAGTGCACTGTCTCACCTCAGCATGGTTAATTTAGATAGGAAAGGATGCATCAACTGCATGAGCCTTACTTTCCTTTAGGCGTGAAAGATTTTCTAATAAACAAATCATTGTAATTTCAATATCGGCAATTTTAATACCGCTCAGCCTTTTTTCACAATGAACAGTATTCTTTCTGTAAGGACGACGCGAATACCTGATAAATTCATCAGCAAGATTTTCTAAGACACTTTTGAAAATAGATTATCCAATCTGATTCTTTTTAGAATCAACTGCACTGGTAATAGAGACTAATGATAGTTTATAGTGTAGCTGCTATTCTCGGATTGTGTCTCCAATACCACTGAGGAAAGCCTCAAAATAGACGACGAAAGGTCTAGCTGTCTTCCGATATTCGTGTATAATTGCTTAATTTTTCTTCTTCAATATCTCTCTATGCGGAGGAAGCGACAACTATCTACTTTCAGATATTCAAAAATTTAAATATTCAAAACTGAAATGAATTTAGATCAAAAGCACTGTGCACTAATGCAGTGTGAATAGAAGCAAATGTTGGAAATCAACGTTTTCTCTCAAAATTGCAGAAAAATAAGTAAGAATATAACCAGTCCAAAATAATTTTCATATAATTACCTCTCCAAAACCTAGCACCACAATGAATTTGGCTCCTGAGTTTCTACAACCCACTGGCACAAGAATAGCGGAGGAATTTAAGTTGATTAATTCATAAAAATATCGCTGCACCGCAATTTTCTTTTATGATTTTCAGTTTTCAGCAAGCGACACGTATTTCACCATGTCTTTTAATGACCTAAGAGTTTCATAAAATCTTTAAGAAAATATTCATGGTGGTTTATTGTCGTCTTTACCTCAGATGCCAAGAACATCGTTCTGAATTACTTTATCTTTACAAATGCACAATGCAGTCATCCGGAGGAGCCCACCATCATCACAAGAATTTTTCATATCTTAAAGTGCCTTGGTACTTCTTACTCTTAACTTCAAAAGAACTTTCAAAAAGAACTTTCACCAAGAAAGTCGGGACTGTCTCGAAGGTAGCTGAAACAAAGGATTGTCTGAGTGTGAGAGACAGAAAAATGGGAATGTAAACACATACTGACGCGACATCATGAGCAGACTCGGCATTTCGATGCTCGCAAACAAGCTCAAACCAAACAGGGATTATGAATGATTATAATGTTCAATAAATTGATTAAAAACACCAGTTCCAACTGATACTGTTACCGACTCTGGAGTGGTAATTATTCCATGCTGACACAGATAAGATTATGATTAAAGAGCCGATTATCATACCCAAACCACCATTTCTTTAATTGGATTATTTCTTTGCAATTTATTTATTCGAAGTCACAAGGTTAAATTTCTTCACTCGTACTAATTTAAACACAGATATGCGCTAATTAGTAAAGAGATTAATTTAGATAGGAAAGGAATTGGAAATTGGAGATTAAAAAGGATTACAAATTATCAAATAATCTTCCAGGATGTGGACAATTTAATTTACTTTGAGATCAGTTAAATGAGACATTGCAAAAGGAACTTGGGAGTATCGATTTTTTTCACCTTTAAGTGGAAATTGGAAACAAAGTTTCCAAACAAAAATGTATGGTATTCATACTGCATCTATAATAGAGGCACATTTTTTGTACAATAAACCAAGTACGTTGTTCTTTCACGTGGTAGAGAGTTTTTCTGTTTCTATCAAAGAAATGCTACAGCACTATGAATGAACACATTATCTGACAGGTAATCATTCTGCAGCATCATTTTATCGGGAAATGGTCCATAATTTACTTTGTATTTCACAAACCTTCCCACAGGGATTGGATTTTTGTATTATTTTTCTACCCTTCTTTTCCTGAAAGTAAAATAATGCACAGTTCCAAATTTCCTTGAGCTTACAGAAGCCTTTGTTCAAAATGAAATTGAATATTCGATCCACAAAAGCATCACGTGAAAGCACCATAATGAAAACTTTCGATTTACATGAATATTAACTGATGCACAAAACAATTTCGTTGGAAAAAAAATAGAAACATTATTAAAACCGAATAAGATGTAGATGTTCTTTAACTAAGCTGAATTTGTTAAGCAAACCGAGTCAAAATGAGAAATCGCTAGAATTTAACGATTTCTAGCGAATTCTTTATCCATTCATTATGCGCACATAATAGATTTTTAATGACCAATTTTTTGTTCATATTCATTGATTTTTATACATGTACATTTTTATAAGTAAGGTAATGTACCTTGCTTTGCCATTACGTATAAATAAAAAAATGGCAAAGCAAGGTATGACTTTTGGGTTTGGGTGCCAGATACGGGGAGCTGAATCATGCGAACGTTGTCATACTAACTTATTAGTCTGCACGTGCAAACAGAGCATTTCGAGTGTACTGCAACGAAAAAAAAAATCCATAATAGTATTCTCTCACGATCAAGGTCGTATGTGGAAATTTAAGGGCGAGGAAATGTTTAAACCTCTTAACGAGAATCATCAAATCTCTCATTCACTGTAAGCTTGAATTAAGGAAAGGATTTGAACCACAGAACACCCCCAATCTTTTGCTTACAGCCTTGACTAAGATGCCGCTATTGACATCAGCTTTCAGTCTCTTGTTATGCAAAATGCCCCTCCAAATGTGAACTAACATAGGAAAAGAATGAGGCGCAGATTCTACCCAGAAAGCACAGTACAAATCTCAGCTCAGTAGTGTTGAAGAGTACTACGTGGTGATTATTTTCAATCGGAAAGTATGCCACTATAATTGCACTCGTATTCCATGGCAGAGGTTGCTTAATCCGAAATTATTTTTAACCATTTCTTTGCGAAAAATTCACTTCATACCATTCTGTTAATCAGATTTGTTGATTGGCAGAGCTTATGAGATGATGACCTCCATCTAAGGATGGATTAACAGAAATTTCAATTTAAAGAAGCGTATAGATCTATTGCATTAAGAAATACAGTAAACTTTCGCTTCAGTGGAAAATCAAAGTACCAGCGGAAATGGCAGCAACCCGGATTCAAACACTGATATTGAAATCTTCATATTTAAAGCAATCATAGTCCTGAGACTTCCTAATGTTAAGTTTTGATTTGACAAGCGCAAAGGAACACGTTTTCCTGTTTCAGTCCTATGGTTTATAACAAAATAAATTAAAACCCAAAGGTTTTTTCTAGATACATTTAAGATGAGAGAGGCACCTTGACCAACATCTGCAAATTTTCATTGTTACTTAATCTTTTATTGCTCGTTATTAAGTGGGGACACTTGAGAAATTTCGCATATAAATGGCATAAACATTTGTTAAAATTATAGCATCCTCCAAACCAAATTAACTTGAAAGAAAAAGTTAATTGCATTATGAAATACACTATTCTTTCAAGATGTTGATTATTATTAGTTCGGACTTGGACAACTAATTGGAGTATAGGGACAGCTAAAGAACAGTATAAATACATAAGCGCAACTGAGATTTTAATTTAAAAGAGAATTGTCTAATAAAATCAAGAGTTTTGATTTAAGCCTTTTTAATTATTTCAATAAGAAAATAATGTAAAAAGAAGCGTTGTATGCAAAAATAAAAAATAATGAAGTAATTTTACTGTTCGTGAGGGGAAGGTCACTGTATTGCATTTGATATCAAGAGCAATACCAATGGCTAATTGACCACTGCACGACTGGCTGCTCAGTAAGGTTTATTTTATATTACGAACCGAGAAACAACTAAGATCTCGATATAATCAGGATATACAAAACAAATTTAAAAAATAATAAAAATACACCGATGAGTCGCAGAACTGAATTATCAGATCATTCAAATAACTATTAAACAATAAAGGACAAAACACGGATCCCCAAGACAACCTTCCTCTCCTCGCTTAAAAAAATGAGAACCGCTAATGGATATTCTTAGTTGCCTTCCCAAAATGCAAGGAGCAATAGTAAACACTGCAAATATTAACATTACTAAAGAGCTGGTATGTACAGTTATACAAATATAGGGAGTTATACACGGAGTTATAAAATTGTCAGTCAAAATAACAGAATTTATGGAAGTCCAGAAAGCAAACTGCATGCTACAGTTTAAAGGGAGTCGTTCAGTGACATTTACTTACGTTGAAGAGTTAAAATAGCAAGATATTTACAAGTGGCTTATATCATTTGCAAAGCAAGTAATATTTTCAATGGTTAAAACGAGCAGATGTCCCGAAAAAGGCTTCAAGTGACAAGTTCACACTGATTCTTTGTAATCTGCGAAAATTAACTATGCAGGCACGCAGGGAAATGTATGATGCTTGTCATATATGGTCAATGTATTTTATGCTGTCAACAGCATGAAGGTCCTTAATCATATGAGAAACGTTACACGAAAAACAATCATATTTCAAGAACACAAAACGCATTAAACCGTGGGCTTACATGTGGCACAATAACCCTTGGAAAAAACAGCTCGTAGTAATAAGCTGGCAGAAAATTTTCTTCCCGATTAACAACTGGCTAGATGTTCTGTCACGTGGTGCCACTTTGCTTTGCAGTTCACCACTTGTTTCCAGCTCATTCGCACGACGTTCCATCCTCGAAATGGTACAACAGTCTCTCCATATGACGCATTCTATTCTTCAGTCTTACTGATACTGAAATGGCAGTTTTTGAATCACTTAAGTCTCGTCACTCTTTAGACATCATTTCACTTGCGGTGTAGCTAAAGTAGAAATCTCGCAAACGAATGGTAAAGAGAAATAGGAAAGAATTACATGACTGTATATGTGAACAAAATAGCAGAGATCGCCAAGAAACGCATCACGAAGATTTGGTTTAACATGGAAAAATGTACTCGGGATTCTGTGCACTGAAAATCAGATATGAAAGTTAAAACCAGAGAGGTGGACAACACAATAGACTGAAAGGGCAGGACCACAGAAGATAGGCAGCATATATTACATTCAGGTATATAAGACTATAAGCAAATATCACAGAAACACCAAAGGTATCCCCCCCCTCCAAATAAGTAGTTTATAAAGGCTACTGAGAACAGCATCTGCAATAAGAAATTGTAGTTATAAAAATCCTGAAAGGGAACAGTAGAAATCATAAAATCAAGAACATCACAGGTGAAAACAATCAAGCTATACATAAAGGGCTATTATTGAGATAAGCAGCCCAAAGGATACAGAATACTCGTACCTACAAGCTTCCAGAGAAATAAACTTCGGATCCAAATGCCAAAATTAAAAAGGCGAAACCCAAACTTACAATCTATGACACAGAAAGACAATTAACATGATCAGAATTTTTAGAAAACCTGTACTCTAAAAATCTAGAAGAATATGCAATAGGTGAGGTAAATAGTGGCTAACATTTAGGTTATGAATATATGACGTTCATAAAAGCTAAATAAATTGCAATAAGATTGGCAGGAATAGGATTCATAGAAGTAACACCAAAAATTAAAACTATATTCCTCAAATAAAACAGAGTACAGCATACTTAGCCTAATATCCTCACATAACTGCAAAGAATTTATTCTTATTATGAAATGTTTTAAGTGTCTAGGGTACGGACAAATGGCAATTTAAATGTGCACATACAGACAAAAAGTTTTGGACGGTGCTCTGGACCAGGTCACAAATATCATGACTGTCTATAGAAGCAAAAAAAAAAAAAAAAAAAAAACATGCCCAGATGCGGTAGACTGCAGAAGTTAAAAGAAGTCGGATAACCACCATTCAACCAGGGATAGAACTTACACAAATACCAAAGGACCAGCAACGTTGCGCGTGCCTTGAGTAACAACAATGACATACTTCTCTATACTGATAATGGTTAAATTATGAACTGGAGACGATGGGCCTTGCCAGCCTCCTGCCTACACCGCACAGAGAATTTCGTGTCAGAATGAATCATAATCCTAATTCTTTTTCGTTTTGAACCACTTTATGTACCTCTCTTCCTAACTTTTACGAGACTCGAGAATTTGTTTCCCGAATCCATAACCTTTCATTCAGAAGCATTAAACGTTAGTTGCCATTTTTCGGACCATATATGCAACCGACAAAATATTTTTGAAGCACTGTGTCCTAGGCCGTATTGATAGCCACCCTTCTAGTCTTAAATTTATCGAAAAACTATAACAGCTACCTTTGATACCCTGCTCAATATCATTTATGAAAATTAGAAATAAGAGGTGACTCCGCTAGAGATTATCAACAACTTTGTCTCTTATCTTTTATGGTTAGGTGTAACCTTACCATTAACGAACCCATGCTAGGGTTTATTCAAGATATCACTTTCTTTGAGGTGATCCTAAATCATATTCGTATCTATGGACTCCCTACCAGACAAATCAAACTCACTGACTTATAGCTATCCAGTCATGGGCGCCGGCAGCGTGGGGCAAGGTGGTGCACTTGCACCACCTTTGGATTTCGAAGTAATCATTATCAGCCATTTTCAATCCACTGCAGGATGAAGGCCTCTCCAGCAACTTTCCAGTTCCTTCTGTTTTGAGCACTGACGATCCATTTACTATCCACAAACTCGTGAATTTCATCTATCCATCTCCGCCTTTGTCTTCCCGGTTTTCTTCTAACTCCTCTTGGGTACCATAGTAATACACAATTTTAAATATTTTCGAAGTAATACACACATTTAAATATTTTCATTAATTTATTGAAACAGGAAATATTGCATGTATTCGAAAATTTGGTGAACAAAAATTATTCACACATGCAGCACCTTGAAAAATATCCGGGCCGGCGCCCATGTATCCAGTTCCTCTTTACCACAACCTTTTGGGCAAACGTTAGATTTCTACAGTATTCATATGCAACCTTTTTAATTAAAACTGAATATATACAATCCCCTTTGGAGCCTCTGTCTCCTTTAACCTTACTAGATTTTATAACAAACGCTCTTGTGAGATCATTATATCACTTCTTTTATAGAAATCTGAATCCTTAACATTCTCCAGAGATTTGAGCTTACTTTATGACTGTAAATATCGTTTCGAAGTATCCGTTTAACTCATCAGCCATTTTTGCTGGCCTTCTTATGAACATCCTACTGCAATCAGCTATGAAACCCTATTTGATTTACTTTTCTTTCTTGTATTCACATATCAGAATTTGTTGTCCGCGTTATTAACACTCTTTGCTAGTGCTTTCTTATCCCTTCAGTGGTTTCGTTTTCGATTTTGACCACATGGAACATAAAGACAAAAAGATTCTTGGTAAATTAAATAATTTAAAGTTCGTAGGGAGGCCAAACAAGGGGGAAAGCGAGCGTCCTTGTTCTTTTTTAAAAAAACAAACAAATGTAGTATTAGTATTAAATGTAGTATTAAATTTTATTTAATATCTTTCCACACTATACAATATTTTTATCAATATGAAAACGGTGTTTATATTATATTATTATGCATAATCAATTTATGTTTTGTGAGATCTAATAGATTTTCTCATTTTTCTGAGGGTTTCTGCGTTATCCATAAAAAAATTATTTCGGAGCTAATTCTAGTAATCGTGAATCGATTTCTTTGACCCCCGTTTTGCGATTCTTCAGCGTTCCAGCTGTTCAAGTGATCGCATCTCACTGTGAAGATTAAGAAATGCTCTTACACTCCTGATGTAGTTAAAGTTTGCGCAGAATGCTGCTTTAGAGCTGGTAGACAGGCATCTATCTGCTCACTTAAGCACCCAAAATTTTATAGCTCAGTTTCTTAGTAATAGCGGAACCACTTATTAATCCAAAGCATAGCGTGCTGAGTAAGAGTGAGGAACTTTCTGACCGACTCCCGGCTGTTTATTTTACGCAAATATATGGCAGATTTCAGCGTCATATTAAATGTGGAAATTCAAACACCAAAGATGCAACGTTGGACTGAAGCTAACGATACTAAAAAATATTTTAAAATTAAACGATATCGTTATTAATGATAATGAAATTAGCTGTTAATGATGACAAATGGCTACAGCATAAAATCTAAAAACAAAACCTTAAAATTGTTATAACTATCGGCGACATATTAATAATATCACAAATATTAATGATCCGTTCACAAAAAAATATTAATGGCGAAAGTGAAGCTCGAATACTCGCTCAACTTATTTTTGGAAATAAAGGAAAGAAGTATGGAAAAACAAATGGAAAAACACGCCCATATCACGAAATTTATTAATCACTTTATTCAAGAAAGTAGAAGAAATGACAGTGGGTTTCGGCTATTAAAAATGTCGAGATTAAGAACGAGATAAAAAGAAATCACAACTAACGATAGCGGAAAATTAAAATAAATTAATAAATAATCAAGCCAAAATTGGTCGAGGAAGCAAAACGAAAATTAACTACAGAACAGGGGGAAAATTCAGTGTGCGAATAAAACCTAAAGGAAGTACTCTAAGCCAAGGCTAACGAGATGAGATGAGAAAATAAATTATAAAAAAAAAACGTTATTTTCAGCAGTGAGGGCAAACGCTTTGGCAACACAAATAATAAATCAATTATGCTCGCTACAACGTAAGCTGCGTTAAATATTAAGAGTGTGCTTTAGGTACACAAAACATTTGGTAGACGCGATGTTTACCTCCGTCTTAATTCTTCCCGTTTCGATGCACATAACTAATCGCAGAATGAGAATCATTAAAACCGAACTTCATTAAAAGAATCATCATGCAATATTTTCTAGTGTACAACTTCGTAACGGGAGTTAACCGTGGACATATCGCGAACTCAAGCTGTCTTTCTGCTATCTCTCCACAATCCAGTCAAATTAAACAAAGTTAGATGTTTACTGAACAATCGGACATTTCGTTTCAGAAAAAAGCTCTATGTGAACTCTAAGGCACTTTTCTGCAGCGAGGCATGCTTCCAACCAGATTACAGAGCTTTCTTTCTCCAGTCGAGGCACGCATGAATTTAAAATCGGTGAAAGAAGCATGCAATCTCTCCTAAAAAATTCTCCGGAGCCTATTAAACTTTTGCACGTATGATGGAAGAAACCTATTAGCCTCCCATATGAGAATGTAGGATGTCTGTTGTGACATCATAGCAATATGTAGCTTTGCATATCATGCTTTCAAACCTGCATGACCCCAGAAATGTGGTCTGTGCCCCAGTCAAGTAAGTTTCGGTGTAAGACTGTTACCCAACCTGTGATCTGCATGACTTAAAATTAAAACAGCTTTTCTGTTTTAAGCAACAATTCCATTAAGATGGTGACTATAAAAAGCTAAAGAATACCACGTATATTAAAGTGAGGATATATCATTGTACTTAAAAATAATATTCATATATTTGCATGTATAGTTTAATATTTTTGTGGTCCATGGCCTCTACTTCATATGTAAATATGGCCCATGGTTTTCACCGTAAGTAGAAAAGTGGTCCGTCTTTGAAAAAAGTTCGGAAACACTGTTTTAGGAGACTACCTCCACTATTTGGACCATTAAAGGGTGGTTTACGTGATCAATAGAGCTGCCAAAGAGACCCAGCCACTTGTCATAGTTAACTATTGAAATTTAAAGAGGCCAAACAACTTATGACCTACCTGTGATGTTTAGAGCACCATGAAATTTATATCTGTGGTGAAACCATCGTATACTATTATACATAGTAATGTGAGTGTTCCAACACTCCCAGTACAATGGTCTTAGATTTCTTTTTTTTTTTTAATGAGCTTCGCACTTAATTATAGTTTAAGGAAATTCTGAGATCCAAAATTGGGAAAACAGAAATTCCAGAACATATTTCCCAACTACTTGTGTTCATGAATTATTAGCTAAAAAATAAATGTGGGATCGCTTGCCATCGCTAATGGGCATGCTAACTCCCAACAACTTATCCCTTAGTATGGAATTTAAGTAAAGTAAAATTTCCTAGGCTCATGACCGAATTGCACCAGAATTAGAGGCGCATACATAAAATTGATAGGTGGAACAGGACCAGGGTATGTCTGCCAGGGACAAAGGTTGATGACGTTGTAGAGGAGATATATCATCTCTTAAGGGCACAAAAGGTGATATTGTTGTACACGTTGGCTCTAATGATATCAAGAGTAGGAGACCGGCGGAATTACTTAAAAATACAGGTCAATGTTGAAAAAAAAAAAGCCGTGAGTTAGGGTTGAATTTGAAAGTGTCTGCAATTCTGCCCAGACACGATAGGAGGGAGTATATGATGAGAGCCTTATCGATCAATTAGGCCCTGGAGAGATTGTGCAAGGCACAGGGGTAGAATTTTTCCCAGCCTGGTCTGTTTGTTAACAGGAGAAACTGCTTCGACAGGGATGGGATACATCCCTGTAGAAGCAGTTTCTATTTCTATTTAAGGATCACTACTTATAATTTAAATTATCAGTAGTGATCCTTAAATAAAAAGGGTGCAAGAATATTTGCTGATTTTATCAAGGCAGTGTTAGGTGGGTCGGAAAACTGCTAGCTTGGGAGGATACACGGTCTAATAGATGAACAATAGCCGCAGGCAGAGGTGGAAGTGATTCTTGCACTGCTTATATTGTAATGAGCAGCAGCCTGGAAAACAAGGTGCAGGGGATTCCAGAGACTTTTGGGAGTCGTTGCTGAACAAGTAAGTACATGGGCTGTGTTAGGGTAGCTAAGAATAGAAACAGGTGGATGTATATTTGCGTGTACACCAATGCTAGGAGTTTGGTATATAAATTTGATGAATTTGAGGTGTTGGTCAAAACATCAAAGGCATCAAAACAGTTGGGATATCAGAGACGTGGTGTCACACAGATATAAGGAATGCAGAACTGGAATTTCGGGAATACAATGTGTACACGAAAGATATACCGGATAGCAAGGGAGGAGGGAGTTATGCTATTAGTTAAGAAACACAAAATCCAAGGAAGTACAACCAGTCAAAATGGTTGGGCAGTGCAGTTTCGAGTCAGTTTGGTGTGACATAAGCACTGGGAAAGCAAAATTGAGAGTAGCAGTGTTTTTTAGGCCTAATGATTCTGATGAGTATAATAAACAGTTGTACAGAGAAATAGAGTGAGCCAGTAAATCAGTGTCTTATATTGGGGGATTTTAATTTCCCAGATATTGACTGGAATTTGTGGGTTGGTCACTCACACACTAGCAACGCTTTTGTGGATTTATTGGATGATTGTTTTCTACAGCAGCATGTTCGGCAAGTAACTAGAGGGAGCGATACTCTTGATATGATTATCAATAGTGATCCTTCATGCATTAGGAATCTGCAGATAAAGGAACCCCTAGGTGGCAGTGTTCACAGTATGCTGAAGTGGGATTTATCCGAAGAGGTAACTACCATCAGGGGTAAATGGAAGGGTTTTTGCTTTCATAAAGATGACTACGGTGGTCTGGGCTGAGACGGTATTTAAATTATATACGGTGGGACTGATGATGTTACCAACAGCAAATTCAAAATGGGAAGCATGCATTCAAAGAACTAACCTTCGAAGCTACTAGGCTTTTCAAACCAACTAAGAAATATCGTTTAAAGCTAAGACCTATATGGATGTCAGATGAACGTGAGACATTAGACATGTGGCAGAGAAGAAAAATGCATAGGATACATATAAATTAACATGTGGCACGGAACCTATGATAGATATAAGCTGGTCTGTAACCAAGTCAAAGGAGGTTAGCCAGGCAAAGGCAGATGAGAAATTTTTGGCAAAGGATACAAAGAAAAACAGCAAAGAGTTCTTTACTTATGTAAACTCTAGGAGGAAGGGGATGAATCAGATTGGACCATTAGATATCGATGTTTCAACTGTTGATGATCCCGCTCAGGTAGCTAACAAACTAAATGATTATTTTGCATCTACATTCACACATGAGGAGTTATTCGGGGAGGGGAACACCAGGGGTGAATTAAACTCTGGCAGTGAGCTAGATTATTTTGTAATAATTGAGAGAAAAGTGGAGGAGAAATTGTTGAAGATAAACATAAGAAAGGCACCTGAGGTGGATGGGATCTATTCAGTTATATTAAAGGAGGCCGAAAAGGAGGTAAGAGGTAAGCAAACCCTTAGCCATAATTATGAGACCTTCCCTGGACTCAGGGGAAGTACCCATGGACTGAAAAACTGCAAACGTTACCCCAATTCACAAATGAGAATCAAAGGGCGAAAAGCAATTACAGACCTGTTAGTTTAACTTCCGTTCCAGGGAAATTAATGGAGGCACTGGTTAAAGAAGCACTGCAGGATCATCTAGACAAGACTTCAGTTATAGATCGGACACAGCATGGGTTTGTTAAGGGGAAGTCTTGTCTGACCAATTTGATTAGATACTATGATGTGGTCACAAAGGAACTGGATGCAAAGAATAATTTTGATATCATGTATTTGGATCTTAGAAAGGCTTTTGATACTGTTGCACATGGAAGACTGCTGCACAAATTGGAGCAGTGTGGCATTGGAGGCAAATTGCTGCTATGGATATAGGGATGGTTGGTGAGAGAAGACAGAGTGGTAATCAATGGACACTGCTCTTCGTGGACTAAATGTTATTAGTGGAGTCCCTCAGGATTCAGTGTTGGGTCCTTTGTTTGTTGTTTTCTGTATTTATTAATCATATTGATGGTATATCAGGCTTAATGTCTAAGTTTGCAGACGATACCAAGGTTTGCAGGGTTGTTAATGATACTAATGAACACTGCTGCAACAGGATCTAGAAAAGTTGAGCAGATGGGCTGAGAGGTGGCAACTGAAGTTTAATATTTACAAATGTAAAGTACTGCATATGGGAAGCAGTAACCCCAGAGTAACGTATCAACTGTGTGGTACTACTGACGGTGGTAGAGAATGAAAAGGACCTGTGTGTTAATTGTGCAGGCAGGGATGAAGTTTTCTGGCCAGTTCAGACGGTATACAAGAGTAGCTCATGGTGCCTTGTCAATGATATACAGCGGTGTTTCCCAACGTGGGTCCCACGCCCCACATGGGGGAAATTTGATTGTTCAGGGGGGCAATTCAAAAATTGCTCGTCTAGAGTTTAAAACAACCGCCTACTATGATTTAAGTACAAAAGAAGAATTGTTGGTATCTCAATTTGAAATAAGCATTCGTTAAATGTTGTACTTTCTATAGAGCCGTACTTAAAAGTTTGGAATAATATCAACTACAGTTTGCTCGGAGAGTATTGCTTACTATGCCTAGTGAAGGAATAGTACGTACTGTACTGTATTGTATTGGACGAGTGCTTATGGCATGCGCATTGCTCAAGCAAAGTGGTTGTCTACTGTAGCCTACCGCAAACTCCGCATGTTATACGAAATAGGTAATTCCTTTCATACAAACGCTCGTTTGGGCGTCGTGACTGTACATTTGGATAGGTTTGGCGATCTCAGATTAAAATAAAAAATTACTTTGTCCGCGCATAGAATTATTATTAATGAAGAACCGTGATACACAATGGTATGTATTTGTCGTATTTGTAAATAAGCAAATAAGTCCAAAAACTCGAATTTGCGGTAGAGGAAAAATAAACTTCACACTCTCATATAAACACGCATATATTCGAATATACAAATATTTATTACTCACGCTAAAACTACAATAACGAAGATATCTGCGTGTCACGTAATAGTAAATAATAAATACTTTATTATAGTGCACTTATCTCATTTTTGACAAATTAGACTTATCTGCTTGTTCACAGAGACCACAGATTTAATAGCCCGAATTCAGTAATTTGTGTGATTTATTCATTCAAAAAGCATACTAATAATTAATTTTAATATATTAAAATAAAATTAAATTAACTTTAATGCATAGTTTATTTTTAGTTTTTGATTTATCTTATATTTATTTCTTTCAGTTGCACAGTAAAATGAGTAGTGCAAGTAAAAAAAAAAGTTCGTCAGTATTCAGAGGAATACTTAAAATTTGGTTTCATACCCGCTGTCCACGATCAAAGGTCACCTTTTTGTCTTTTATACCAACAATGCTTGACCAACGAATCAATGAAGCGAGGTCGTCTTGAGGCGCATTTGAAGGCGAAACATATTGCTCGTGTAAATTCAGATTTAAATTACTTTCAAACTTTAAAAAATAATTTTGAAAAAAGAGCAACATTAAAGTCTCTGTTTATTGCTCATACTGCAACTGTCAATCGTACTCTTGAGGCTGGTTATGAAATTTCTTTACTCATTGCTAAATCTGGGAAAAATCATACTATAGGAGAGAATTTAATCAAACCATCAATATCAGCATTTCTTAAAACAGTTCTGGAAAAAGATGACAAAGACGTGAAAGCTATGCCACTCAATAACAATACTGTTAGCGAAAGAATAGATGAAATGAGTGAAGATATTGAAATACAACTTGTTGGAAAGCCGAAAACAAGAAAATTCTCAGTGCAAATGGATGAATCAACTTTGAGAGACAGTGAAACCGTACTGATAATTTATGTAAGATAAAGGTAATTTTGCTGAAGAAATGTTATTCGGTAAATCATTAGAGAGTACCACCTCCAAAGATATATATAATAAGCTAAAAATGACTTAGATGACAATAATATACCAATGAAAAATATAACATCTTGTGCTGCAGATGGTGCTCCTAATATGATGGGCAAGAAAAATGGCTGCTTAAAATTGATGAAAGATGAGAATCCAGAAATGCTTCTTGTGCATTGTGTTATTCATAGGGAAAACTTGGTAGCTAAAAATATTTCGCCTGTTCTTAATGAAGTACTAAAAACAGTTATACTAAAAAGTGTGTCGATGCTATTAAAGCTAATGCCAAATGTCAGCGTCTCTTCAAGCTTTTTTGTGAAGAACAAAATGAAGACCATGTGAGACTTTTACTTCACACTGAAGTAAGGTGGCTCTCGAAAGGGAACTGCTTGAAAAGATTTATGGAACTATTTGATACTATTAGTGACTTTTTAAGTGACAAACCTGAAATGAAGCATCTGTCAACGGTCGATGGTAAAGCATTTGTGAGTTATTTAGCCGATATCTTTGAAAAACTAAATATATTAAATAAACAACTTCCAGGAACAAATAAAACTCTCGTCGATGCAAAAGCGAAGATATTTGGTTTCATTACATTTATTGAATTATGTCAAAAATATATTTGTAACAAAAATTTTGAACAGTTTTGTTGGCTGCAAAAATATGAAGTGACTGATACCGCTGTATTTGTTATTGTTGATCATCTGAAAATTCTGTCCGCTGAATTAAAAGAAAGGTTTTCTGATTTAAAACAAATTGAATTTCCAACCTGGATGATGCAACCAATGTAGTGGATTTGTCTGATGTATCAATGCAGTACCAAGAAGAACTCTCAGAAATGCAAAATGATGAGTCAGTTAAAACTTTATTCAATATAAAAGGAGCGATGGCATGGCTTTGTAATGAAACAGAAATTAAATACCCAAATTCAACCAACTTTGCAAGAGAGCTATTGTTACCGTTTCCATCTTCATATTTAGCTGAATGTGGATTTAGTGCCATAAATGATTTGTTACTAAAGAAAAGAAAGCGACTGGATATCACAAAATGGGGAGACTTGAGACTGAAGCTGACTAAATTGGAGCCCAATATAAAATCTCTCTGCGGCAAGCATCAAGCACAAGGGTCTCACTAAATTTAGTGCCCTCATCTGGAAGTGACTTCACATGGAATGTTGAAATTATTAAACAATTAAATAATAATTACTAAAAATTAAAATATTATAGAAAAATCTTTCATATAAATTATTTTGTACTTGAATTTTAGTTGTCTATTATATGTTTAGAAAATTTACTTACTGTTTTTTTCTTAATAATTTCCTAATGATTTCTTCCTAAAACCTAAGTCTTGTGTCCTGAACAAGTTGTAATTAGGCTTCATTTAGGGATTAATTCAATTTTTGAATATAAAAAATATGTATATGTTACATAGGGGACATCAGAATTCTAGAAAGACTTAGGTGGGGCATGGTAAAAAAAAGGTTGGGAAACACCGATATACAGGAATTTTTATAGCAGGAATAAGGAGGTGATTATCCTCTTGTATAAAGCAATGGTCAGGCACACCTTGGGTTCTGTATGCAGGTCTGGAGATCTCATTTTAAGAAGGATACAGAGCTGCTGGAACGAAACAAGTACAGAAAAGGGAAACAAGATTAGTGAATGGAACAAATGGTTGATCTTACGAAGAAAGGCTTAAGTTTTGCAAATTACAGTATCTGGAGACTAGGTACCTGCGAGGTGATGTGATTCAGGTGTATAAAGCCTTGAATGGTCTGAACATGCTCAGTACTGATGGGATTCTTCCTATTGTTCAGAATAATCGCCCGAGAGGGCATAAATTCAAATTGAGGAAAGACAGTTGTAGGATGGATGTTCGGAAGTTTTACTTTAGCCAACGGGTGGTTGATTACTGGAACAAGCTTCAATCTCTCGCTGTAGAAGTTGATAGCATAAATAGATTCAATGCAGAACTTGACAAACATTTGGAGCGAGTGGATGGGTGAAATAAGGTGTTTTTTTTTTTTGGCTGATGCTATATAAGCTTGCTTTCTTGCATCATGTGCCTTTTCTAATGCTAATGCTAAAACGATCCTTCCTTCCTTCCTATCATAAACCAACTGAGGACGACTTGAAATTTTCCTGTTTGGCCTCTTGGTTCAACACTGATTTTATTTAGCGCTAATTTTCCATGATCACCATTGTGCAAAACGCAATCTCCTCTGTGCAATTTTTTTTAACTAATCACTTATTAATACACAAACAGTTGGAATGCAATTTGCGGAATTTCATGTTTTTCGAAATTTTCATGTTATTCCAACGTCTGAACTCAAGGTATTCCATTACATTAATATAAGAAATTCTCATGTAATTTGCACTTTATTGTGGAGTAAGTGTAATTTGATTTAAAATTTTTATTAAAGATTTAAATTTGAAATAAAATAATGAAACTCATGTATAAAAGCATTTCTCTAAAGTTTCGGTTTATTTCTGACATTTATCACAAAAAATAAAAAATAATACTAATAATGAAATAAAATAAGATATGGAATAATTTTCATGAATAAAAATTAACTTTAATTCCCTTTGGCAGCCAAAACTGTATTCGCCAGATATTATAATAATATGTGCTTGGATTCTACTTGTAGTCAAAATATCTTGTTTACTAGAAAAATTAGAAGCTTTGTTTTACGTGGCTGCCACCGGTAAGTTTTTTTTTTCGTTTTCGTATTCAAAATACTGAATATATTTGTGGGTTGTAATAAAAAAATGTTATACTCTATGGAATTTATTTGATTTTCGAACAATAGGATTAGTAAAAGAGCCCAAACAAAGAGGTAACTGCACAAAAACAACCATTTATCACTCAGCCGGCACTTTAAATCATCCCTGTCTAAACACCACCAAACATTCAGTTAGAAGAAACGTCTCACATTGGTCCCAAAGGACATTGTCACCATGGCATGTTTTTCTTTCCAATGATCCATATTGTTATCACTGTACGGGGATAATTTCGTGGTGCTCCATAAGAAAAGAGCAGCCGTTAGCAGAAGTTCGAACTACTTAATAACAAGATCGCGACCATCAGCAAAGGGAGGGACAAAAAACTACTATTTATTGCTGGTGTGGCCCCATATAAAAGCCATTAATCACGAGGCTATCATGTGGGTTAAAGGAGAAACCCGACGGATATTAAAGGCTCGCGGGCTTTAGCTGGTAAGACGGCATTATTAAAACTGTCGCCTGGCGTGACTTTAAAAACTACCATTTTTTTATTAATTTTAGAGGACCACAAAAAACAATAATGCACATTTAATAGAAATCCAATACTTGTACGACACATTCTACTACCCATAAACACAAACACACTGGCGAAGGCTACTCACATTTCGCCCTGAGCTAAGATACTGAACTTTCTATTTCCTCATGCATTGCTAATCTTATGCATTTGATTTGACACCATGCAATAAAATATCCTAATCCTCTACGATGGAAAAATTATCGAATTTCTCTACTCTTACCTATTCTTCTGTTTGTATCTTTACTACTACTGTACCAAATGACCTATTTTTCACGAAAATTATGACTATAAATATATTTTAATCAGGCAGTAATGCCCGCAGTAAAATATTTTTGAAAAACACGCCTGTGTATTTAGATGCATGAGCCGCGTAGCTAAAGGATAACCATATTTATTCGAATAAAAGATTATTCACTTCTTTTCTATTGTTAACGCTGAATAATAAATCCTATTTCAAGATGGCGAACAGCGAAGTGGTACTATTGCTATCTATACTTTAACAAAATAGTATTTTGTCAATGTACAGATAGCAAAATTACTATTACTCTTGCGTTTACATATTAAAAAAACACTTCAATTTTTTTTTTGTCCACGATCGGACCTTCGTAATCTGTATCGATAAATATAAGTCGTATATCATTCGAAAGATCGTGAGGAGGAATCCAGTTTATTAAATCGAGACCACAGTTGAATAGTTAATGCCAGAGTACAGGGTAATACGCGCAGCTCAATCGAAGGATTCGTCTGCTCTTATGCTTATCTTCGATGATACTCAGATTTCTAAACATGATCGCATATCTCTATTAGGACTTACCCTGACTTCTAATCTCTCTCTCGGCATATGCACATCACAAATATTGCTTCCTCTGCATCCAAAAACGTGGGTTATCTCTTTTGTTCTCAGCTTTATTTTTCTTCTAAACAGCTACACTCTGTACAAATCTCAAATCCTCCCTACATGGACCATTTTTCCCCATAGCTGGAGCGGTGACCACATAACCTCTCTCAGGCTTCTCGCTTTCATTCATAAGAGGTTAGGTTAATTAATAACCCATCCCTTACAAAGTCTCTCCACTCTGTCTCATAGTCGTTCCGTTTTTGCTACCTGCCTTTTCTATAGATACTTCCATGGGCACAACGTGCCTCAACCAGTCAACCATTTATTGTCCAATTTCGAACTCACAACAGCAACTTTTCTTCCTCTTCCTCGTTTATCCCATCAACTTCCGTTTTCTGGAACAACTTCCCTTCACACTTACAATTATGTCTAATGTCAACTACATTTTTCATCTTCTCAGCCTTTCACTTATGCATGGTATTAGGTACTATAGGTTCAAATGTTTGAAGGAATTTTTTTAAGTATCACGCGGTATAACGTGGTGAACAAATTAGTTTAGATATACATGATCAAACCTGAATGTGAACTTGTTTGTTCCTTTGAGACACAAAAAAAATGAAGTAACAAAGGAGAAAACATGTCAATGGAGGTGGATTAATGAATATAATAATAAATAAAGTAGGTTTAAATCAGGTAACTACCGAATACATTAAGAATTCCAGACATCTGTGACCTATTTGTGTACTAAGAAGTTCGCTTATACCGGTCTGTAAAAACACGAATTCTAAATAGGTGGTTCTTGTAATTTGAATGGCAGTCATCTTCTCTGAATACAGCTGCTAGAAAAGAAAAACGTCACCCGGATATTCCTCCTACATGCTGTTGATTTGATTTATATCGATCTGTAAGAGTGGTGCTTATAAATTCTCAAATACAAAACGATAAATCAATTCTGACTTTTTTTAAATCCCCACCGGGAATACAATTTCGGTGGCATCCACAGGAGAAGCGTGTTAAAATGGCTTCGCAATGGGAAAATAATTTTGTGACATGCAGTTTGCAAGGGAAAATTCAGAGACTACCTTTACGCCCTACAAAAAGGGTCTGCAAGAGGCCCAAGTAGGCTCTGCGCCATCGACAGAACAGTGAAATTCTTAAAGGAAACCTGCAAGAGTCCACTTATAGTGAAGATGTAAGCTGAATATACCTCAGAAAAGTTGAGTCCTTTTCAGAATCATCTACTTTTGAAAGCTTACAAGTTTCATTAGTGCAGGTATCTAAAAGCGAACAAGAAACGCAACGATGCAAGTTTGGCTATGACATTCAACAGAAAATGGAAGAGGATGGTGTGGCAGCACATCTTCTTTAAAATGGCGCCCCCTCCCTCCAAAATAAACATACTTTGTGCCATTATTTCATGGAGATTTCGCTGATTTCATTTGTGTGGGGGGATATTAAAATCCGAAACTCGGAGTTTTCCCAAAGCGAATTGGTAAAAGTCGAAAATTTACATAATCTTGAAGACGTACCATATATCTGGCTCTCCAAGTACAGTATGGTGAATATTACCCAGGCAGCTTTGCAAGGATAGGAGGTATAATACCAACGGCCTTAATTAAAATCGAAAAAGTGACTGAATCAGGAAATTATCATCACGCTAATTATTACCTTTCCGATTTTTAAGCAAAGGAATAACGAGTATATCTTTCCTAATTCTCGAATAATTTTTGATAACAGCGCGAATAGAAAAGCAATGATAATTTCTTGGTTTATTTACTTTTTTTCAAATTTTCAAACAAGGTCACATGGGGAGGGTATACCTATCTCCTATTCTATTCCAAATATAGTTAAATATGTTACCCAGACACACTTGAAGGGAGAAGATACTCTATATACGTCCTCCTATGCCCTTGTTTAAAAATAAGAAAAGGGAAAATGAACTAAACCATTATGTGGAACGTTTTTGATATTTCAGACGTTTGCCATTCCGAATATATAATTATATATATTAGAATAACACGCACAATACTAAACAAATCATATCAAGATTATCCTGTTCAGTAAAAGTAAGTACAGTAATTACTTCTTTTTTTAATTCTTAACTGTTATCTTTTTGTCGATGACAAAGCTGTTCCTCATGATAAATGGAGGTAAACGGTGTCGGAATAATACTTTTATCTTTAATAACGGGTCGAGCTAGCGGCTTTGAAACATCTGTCCCTTAATGCAGCCATGCCAGTAAATCAACGTTTTTCAGGTCTGGTTGCTATAATGGGCAGATATTTAAATACCGCTAGCTTTCTTTTAGTGTAAGATAAAATTTCTACGCTGTTCGTCCTCCATCTCTCATAAGGAACTACTTTCTCATTTTAAAGAAAAATATTTAGTTATAATAGGAGTTAATTTTAAAATTAGCTCTTATAACTAAAAGATGTACACGTAAATTAAACCTGATGTTTTATAACAGTGTCAGATTCATCGATGGACAATTTTCAGTTGTCGTATATTAAAATATTCGCGAAAATCCTAGTGATGGAATTATCTTACCACACCAGGTAGGTACGCCACTAAGGGGAACTCCATTCGGTGGTACAGATGGGTGGGCAGCCACTGTCCTGTTGAAATGCTCTGCTCGTGAAACAGATATCAATTTACGAATTCGTGTGACACAGAAACCCCCAATATTTTATGAATAAATACTCGCATATTCGATTAACATTGCCAATCTTTTATTAAGTACGCCTAGTGGCTAATTCTCAGCATTGCGAATTCAGCATGATAAACTCCCGGACTTATTCATCACCTTCGTTACACAGATGTAAGACGTATACAATGGCAACCTCTGGCAACAGTTGAGAATGTTATTTCCCAGTGGAATAACAGTTGTCCTCTGCTTCACTTGCATTACCCACCGAACGGTATTGATTTGTGTCCACTACATTAGGTCGCCTTGATGAATCCTCGTCCGGTTCCAAACAAACTACCTGAAAAGATTAGCGTAAACTTTACCCGTCTTGTTCTGCGATCAGCAATGAGATTAACAAGCATTTTCATGAGCGTTTGGAATGCAGATTGCTATTTGTAAGGTGGATACTTAACTGGCGAAGCATAAAATCATGAACTAAATTCGTTTCCACACCTGTACACAAATTTCCCATTAACCATCGTAAAATTTGGACAGTCTATCACTGATATCTTATTTAATACACGCTAACGGTAGAAATCTTAGATGTCATATTTATACAGAATATTAACTAACAAGCAGGGCAGCTACCGCGGTTCCATTGCATATATATATATATATATATAATCTTATAGAATAATAGAATGGAGAAGCTATTGGTATATGCGGGGGAAGGAAATTAAGATATAGATAAGATTAGATAAAATACCCTACAACCATAATGTATATATAAAGATTATTTATTATTAGTATAAAATATAGTAAGTAGATATTTATGTTTAGAATTAGACTAATGAAAATACGGTGTACCCTGGGAGCGATATACGTGTTGACCGAAAGGGGGGGAAAGAAAGGAATCGAAATTAAAATAAATGTAACAATAGAAAAAATAAACCAAATGGAATTTTGAAGAGACGACTAAGGTGGAAATAGCATTGCAGTGTCATTCATAATTTTAGTGTCTTCTTCAGAGGTCATCCACCAAAATAATGAAAAAGATGTACACGTGCGAAATTCCACGTGGTAAATCTAATATAAATTTTGAATATAATTTTGAATAAGGTTATACAGGTTAGCCAATACAAATATGTTTTGATAAAGTAATATGTACATACAGATCATGGATGACCTTAGAGAAGTAAGTAGAACGCTATGAAGGTGGAAAAACCAAAGACAAAGGTAAGGAAAATTCGAATGACGGGAACTTACCGCTACTGGTCGGACTGACAGAAAAGGCTGTGTCAGAGGATTACCAGTGTATTTATGCGTGGGCACATTAGCGGTGCCTAGCGTTAGACCAAATTTCGGTGTATGGTTGAGATGAAATGAAATTACGTGGGCGGTGAAACTACGCTAGGATTAAGTACATGATGTTCCAACTGCCCAGGATAGTAAGAAATATAATAGCTGACAAAGTAGCAGTAGAAGGCAGCTAAAGTTTGTTAAGGCGAAAAAAAGTTGGGTAAAGTTAGAAAAATAGAGCCCTGGTGTAGCGTTCGGTAAACTAATGGCGCACAGGACATAATATGTAGAGATTAGCAAAGTAAAAAGATGATTATAGTAGAAATATATAGTTTGGCTAGGGTAGTTCGGGGTTGCAAACCCGTTCCTATAGTTAGGACCCTGAACGAATGTCCGAGAGTTAGTGCATCATGTATTTAAGTCAGTTGTGTTAAAAGTGGTATACTTGAATACAATTAAGCTATAATATATTCACATAATTACAAGATAAATACACTGTGTTAGGCCAATTGGTGGGTACGAGTTTTCCAGGCTGTAAGACACCACAGAGGCCTAGTGTATTGTATTTACACTATATATATACTTGATATGTATGGGAATAATTATATGTCAATAATGCTGTTTATATTAATCTCCTTGAGGTTCTTGTGCCTTAGTATGTTAAGGGCTTTAATGATATGATGGCGCAGATATGCTACAGGAAAAAGATTGTTTATCAGTTTCCTCTATAATATCCTGATGTTATCGATGGCTGTTTCATTATCGCTGCATATGGTTGCTATTCTGATGCATTGTGCCAGAATAACATTGGCATGTACCTGTTTGGAAAGATTTGAATTCCATTGTGTAAGGTTTACTATGCTAAAGTTGAATGCTTCACGTGTGTTGTACAAATTGATGGAGGCTATGTCATTCTTTAACTTAATGTCTAGATCCAAGAAATGGGCTGCTGTATCAAAGTTGTTTGTTTTTTCCAGTATGAGTTCGTTGGGGTATAAGTGTCCATAATCCTTGATGAAATTTGGGCTGTTGATCACTATGAGGTCATCTATATATCTGTATAGGATAAGGTCCTGTGGAAATGATGTTTCTGACCAATATAGATATAGGTTGGCTATTATGCACGAGGCTGGGCTGCCCATAGGTGTTCCATTGGTTTGTTGATACACTGTATTACCGTCATATATAAAATTATTGGAGATACATAGGTTCAGTATGTTGTTCCAGTAATAGGCATTGCAGGATATATAATCCTTATATTTAGCATAGATATCTTTGAGTACAGATTTTAGATTGGTTTGATTAATACTTGTAAATAGGCTGTGGAAATCAAAGGTTTGAATATTGTTGACTTTATTATTCTGCAAAAATTTTAATACAGGTAGATTGTTGCCTATGATTCTGCTGTTATGTATGTTATGTAGCAGTGGTTGCAGTAGTTGTTCTTTTTCCAGGTTTGTGCACATAACTATTTTTGCAGGAGGTTATGAATCTGAAACCTATGGGTTTTTATGAAATTTTGGAATGAAGTATATATACATATAAGGCAAGTTGTAATTGTTCAGGTTCAGCTTTAGTTTTTTATTGAAGGCTATGAGTTTTTGTAATGATATTGCAGGCACTGGATGTAGGCTTGTAAGTATTGCTGGAGTTAAGTTCATTTGTCAAAGTTTGTGCATAAAAAGATTTGCAAATGAATGCAAAGTTGTTTGCAGCTTTTTATCTACAGGTGTGATTATGAAGTCTTTATGTATTTCTAGTAGTTTTTGTTTTAATTTAGCCAAGTTGTGGTATTTATGCTGGTTATATATATTTGAATTTGGTAAAGCATATTTTTGCTTGAATAGAATGAATGTATGGCTGATCCACATATGGTATGCCTCTATAGGTGTGTTATTTTTGTAAGCTAGTTGGAAGCAGTAGTTTACCAGGTCTTGATATATCTGTTTATTGAAGGTGGTTATATTTAATTGGGTACATGGTCTGAATTTAAATCCTTGTGATAGTACATATCTGAGTATTGGGTCTGTAATTATGTTTAGATTACCAGTGATGATGTGTCCATAATCTGGATCAATATATTGTTGCATGTTACTATGTTTGCATATGCAGTTGTTGGTGTTTGCAATATGGGATATTAAATTGGCAAAGTTGTTTGCAGCTTTTTATCTACAGGTGTGATTATGAAATCTTTATGTATTTCTAGTAGTTTTTGTTTTAATTTAGCCAAGTTGTGGTATTTATGCTGGTTATATATATTTGAATTTGGTAAAGCATATTTTTGCTTGAATAGAATGAATGTATGGCTGATCCACATATGGTATGCCTCTATAGGTGTGTTATTTTTGTAAGCTAGTTGGAAGCAGTAGTTTACCAGGTCTTGATATATCTGTTTATTGAAGGTGGTTATATTTAATTGGGTACATGGTCTGAATTTAAATCCTTGTGATAGTACATATCTGAGTATTGGGTCTGTAATTATGTTTAGATTACCAGTGATGATGTGTCCATAATCTGGATCAATATATTGTTGCATGTTACTATGTTTGCATATGCAGTTGTTGGTGTTTGCAATATGGGATATTAAATTGGTAGCTATTGATTTGTAGTTACAGGCTAATAATCCAAAGGGTTTATTATATTTATATCTTACTTTTATATAACTTCGGCTGGCATTAGGAAGTAGATGATTATGCTGATTTATAAGTTTGTTGATATTTATATTGTCCATGATCTGGCTATTGAAGTTCAAGATTATGATTGATTCATTATCACCTGTTGTAGTGCGTTTGTTTTTTAGGTTGAATTTACAAATATCGTTTATTATATGAAAGAGAGGTTTGGACTCGAAGTTGAAAGTGTGTATGAACTTGTGCAGTGCTCTCAGTATATTGTGTTTAGTACTGAAAAGTAAATTATGTATATAATGCACATCTATAATATTTTATCCTATTCTTTAAGGGTGGCATAAAAATAGCCTAAAATAGGCTTGTGATTAATGCTGGTATTTTTAGATTTTTTAGTACGTTTGTGTGGGTTATTGTGGAATTTAATTATATTGAATTTGTCATAATAACAGCAGTCTGTTAAGTTGTTGGTAATAATTTTATGGTTGAATTTATTATTTAGACCATATGGGTAATAAGGTTTTTAGTTTTAACATAAATATTTCTTCTTGTTTAGTTCTAATGTTGGTGTTACTAATCTGTGCTAGTATGGATAGGTATATATTGCTGAAGTTGTGAGATTGAAAATGCAGATATTCTATTTCTTGTTCTATGTTATTACTATTTCTATTTAGGTAGTTATTGATGTCCGATCTGTGTTGATTAATTCTCAGGTGTAATTTATTGCTAGTTTGTCCAACGTATTTTATGTTACAGGTATTGCACGTTATAAGGTATATAACATTACTAGTTTTACAAAATGTAGGTTTTGATGCATCATTTGTTATATGTTGCGGGTGCATACAAGGACAGGTTAAACATAGTTTATTTTTGCAGGTGTTGAATTTAAGGTTATGGATCCCATATTTATCTAAGTTGGAAGCATTAAATGCTGTTGTGCCCTGTATTGTGTGTGTTGAATGTGTATGTATCGAGTTATAATTGTGTTGCGGAGTACAGTACAGAGCATGTGTATCCGGGATCAAATTTATCCTACTCTGCCCATGTAGTATGTTATCATAGTTATCTGGCTCCATACATATGTTGCATAAATTTAAAAAAATTAAAAAATAAAATAAAAATATATATACAATGAATGATGTATAAAGTGTGGTCGCAACCAGGTGTAAAACGTACATGGATGATCTGTATGCATTACGTGATAAAGTAATACATACAGATCATCCATGATCTGTATGTATTACTTTATCAACACATATTTGTATTGGCTAACCTGTATAACCTTATTCAAAATTATATTCAAAATTTATATTAGATTTACCACGTGTACCTTGACATACAGAACATGTCGGAAACAGAAGTAAGAGTATTGCTGTCTTTTTCATTATTTTGATGGATGACCTCTGAAGAAGACACTAAAATTATGAATGACACCGCAATGCTATTTCCACCTTGGTCGTCTCTTCAGAATTCCATTTGGTTTATTTTTTCTATTGTTACATTTACGGTATTTTAATTTCGATTCCTTTCTTTCCCTCCCCCCCTTTCGGTCAACACGTATATCGCTCCCAGGGTACACCGTATTTTCATTAGTCTAATTCTAAACATAAATATCTACTTACTATATTTTATACTAATAATAAATATTCTTTATATATATATATATATGGTGCTATTCGTGTATTTTCTCTGTCCTATGAACTCATCTGATGTTATGTCATCCTAGAATGTAAACATAAAATATATAGAAATCCGGTAATTATTATTTCCTTCCTCAACTCAATTTGTATGAAAAAAAAATCATAAATGAAAGTAGTTTTAATGCAAGGTTGCTAGCTTTAGAACAGCGGTTCCCAACCTATTTTTACTCGCGAACCCCTTTCAGCGTAATATTTTTTTATCGCGAACCCCTTTCAACATAATATTTTTAATGCGAAACACTAAGCCTATATTCTCTGAAATCGTATAATTTTTCTGAATTTTTATTATAAAATATTTCCAGTACTACTTTTTTATAAGTGACATTGCGTAATAATAAAAAATATTATTAAGTATTATTTATACTTTGTAAAGTAGTGATTATTCAGTCCAATCTAGATTTCGAACAGGCTAAGAGTAGAAAACTTGTTTCTTGTCCAAATGGTAGCCGAGCATTCTGGTCTCTTGCCAAACCTCTTGGCCGCAATTTTTGCCCATCTCTGTTCCCACCTCTGTCAAAACCAGATGGTTCTGTTGCCACATCAGCCAAAGATAAAGCTGAACTGCTAGCATCCTATTTTTCTTCCAACTCATGTATTGATCATCAATCTTGGTAAATAATCTCAAAGCATTCATTCCCAATACACTCCATTCAATGCCTCCTGTCAATGCCTGTGGTCTTCTGTGAAAAGGATATCAGAACGATTTTGGATGAATCTGGTGATAAGGAAGCTCCAGGTCCTGATGGTATTTCTCCACTTATTCTCAAAACCTGTGCCCCTTGAACCTACTCCTGTTTCGTGTAGTCTTTTTTTCACTTTCTTATTCCAAAGGTGTTTTTCCTTCTTGGAAATTTTCTCATATCCAGCCAGTTGCTAAAAAGAGTGACAAATCCCTTCCATCCAATTATCGATCCATTGCGATTACTTCTACTCTTTCTAAAGTAATAGAGAAATCAATTAACTACCAACTCTTAAACTATCTGGAAATCTTTCGTTTTATCAGAGATCGCCAGTATAGTATAGATTCCGTCATTGTCGTTCCACTGATGATATTCTGGCTTACACTGCCCTACCATTAATATCCGGACACCCCTCCACGGATGGGGAAACAGGTCCTATACATGAAACGCGTCACCGAACCTGCTATAAAAATGCACACTGGGCTTCCAACCGACAATTGCAAAAGTGGGCATCTTGCATGCCCACTTTTGCAATTGTTCAACAGAATTACCTCAATATTTCAACATAATTGATCACCTCATCAAATGCTATACGCCGATTAACACGGTGTAAGGAGCGCAAATCCTAGACTGTAGAGCAGTGGAAAACAGTCCTATAGACAGACGAGTCGAAGTTCGCACTCTACCAGTCTGACACCCGTTCCTGGGTGTGGCGAATGCCAAACGAACAGTTTCTTCCTGATTGATTCCTCTCTACAATGAAGTTTGGTGGAGGCAGTATCATGGTATGGCTTGCGTTCATTAGTTGTGATCGACAAAACCATGAATGCTGTGGACAATTATGCACTTCCAACATTATGACAATACTTCGGAGAAGGCCCATAACTTTATCAGCAAGACAACGCGCAATGCCATACTGCTCGGGTCGTAACAGAGTGATTTGAGGAACGGGTGTGGAAAAGTTGGAGTGGCCAGTCCAGAGTCTTGATCTAAACCTTATCGAGCATCTTTGGGATGTATTGGATCGTCGGGTACGTGTAAGTCGAGATCGCCCAAAGAACAAGGCCGAACTGGTTGATGCGTTAAAGGTCAAGTGGAGGAATATATCAAGTGACATTTATAAAAAGCTGGTTGAGAGTATGCCGCGAAGATTGCAGGCAGTCATAAAAGCAAAAGGTTCCAGCACAAAATATTAAATGACACAATAAAAGCCTTTTTTTTTGTCTAAAGGCTGGTGGTCCGGATGTTAACGGTAGGGCAGTGTATGTTACTCATCTATGGACAAATTTAATGGAAAAGTTTGGTGAAACTCGAGTCATTGCTCTTGACTTTTCAAAGGCTTTTTATCGTGTTTGGTATAAAGGTCTTCTAAATAAGCTTCGATCCTATGGTTTTTTACTGTTCTTTGTAATTGGGTATCCAGTTTTATCTCTGACCGCTCACTGCGGGTGATGGCAGACGGCTCTCTGTCTTCTAACTTCTCCTTTAATGCTAGTGATCCCCAACGTTCATTTCTTTCTCCCACTCTTTTACTCTTGTATATATTAACATTCTTCCATTGACCGGAAATCCTTTCCATAGTTTTGCTGACTAGTAAATTGCAATGTGCCACATTGCACATCACCTTCCAGTTTGAAAACCTTGCCCTGCTGAAACAACTTAAACTTCTAGAGTATCCACTGCCAAATCCTTAAATGCTAATCTCCAGTGGGGGAAAGATAATTTATAATTTAAATTCTTCTAAAACTCAGTCCTGCCTTATATCTTTCAAAAAGGATTCTTCTGCTACTATGCTTATCTCCGATGACGCTCCGATTTCTAGGCAAGATCTTGGGGATTACCCCGACTTCTAAGATCTCTTGGCATAAAGCACATTATAAATATTGCGTTCTCTGCATCTAAAAAAACTGGGTTTTCTCTTCCTTTCTCGGTACTTTTCTTCCAAACAGTTGTTGGCTCTGTAGAAATCGCAAATCCGGCCTACCATGGAATATTGTTCCCACAGCTGGGGCGATACTCCCCAAAACCTCTTTCAGGCTTCTAGATTCTATTTAAAAGAGGGCAGGTTAGGTTGCTTAATGTCTCATCTGTAACGGTGTCTCTCCACTCTGTCTCATAAACAAAAATTTCTGTTTCTGTGGCATGCCTTTTCTATAGATACTTACATGGGCACTATTCTTCTGAATTGGCTTCTATAATTCCCTTCTTCAAAGAAATCCGAACGCGTGCTACAACCAGTCAACATTCTTTTGCTGTCCAGGTTCAAATTCACAGAAACAACTTTTCTTCTTACTCATTTATTCATTCAACTTCTGTTTTCTGAAACAACCTTCCTTCGTACGTATTTCCTGAAAATTACAATCTACAAAAGTTCAATTATAATGTCAACAAGTATCTTTTCACCCTTCAACCCATGCATGGTGCTAAGTACTATATGTTCCTAAAAAAAAGAAAAGTACCTGTACATAACAATGCCCCCGTTGAGAATGAAAAAAAAATTAAAAACATATTTAACACGATATACTATAAGATAGTAAACTAATTATAACGAATTGTGCGGGATATGCGGTTTCTTTCTTTGGAATTCTTTACTTTTTATTTAATTCTAATTCACTTTATTGTGTATTATTAGTTATATTTTGTAGTTTGCAATCATACACCTATGTAAATCTAAGCAAACGCCATTACTGAATTTTTAGTGCGAACCCCCACAGTTGGGAACCGCTGCTTTAGACAATCCGTGCACAGTTCGCGTGTATTGTAATGCATGACTCGTGAACGCTCGTGAAAAGATACAGTCAGAGAGAAAGTACAGAGAGAGAGAGAGAGAGAGAGAGAGAGAGAGAGAGAGAGAGAGAGAGTAATATGGGAGTAGAGTAATAAATATTATACGGTTGTAATTAAACTAAATGGCTTATTTTATAAAACGTAAAATTACAGAGTTTTTTAAGTGTTCTATAAAGTTGTAATCTTTTCTCATTTAGCATGCTGCTTGTTTGCTTAGGATAAAGGATCTACTAAGTTTTTCAAGTTATAATCTTAGTAATTAATTGATAGGGAGATCATTGTATTCACTTCTATTAATCACAGAAACAGAAAAAAAAAAAAACATTTAATTAAAAAAAATCGAACCCGCTTGAAATGTAATACACTAAGTACATTAGCTTATTTTTTGTTCCAAACTATCTAAATAGAATATTTCTTTGATTTTTTTAACATTAAAAAGATTGAAATAAGTATTTGTTGTCGGCCCCGTTAACAGTTGTTTATTTCCATCCATGCAACCCTAATGCTTTTTTTAATAACTACTTTATTTCTCTTAGCTATCTATTATGAAAAAGAATCGTTACCATGAAGCAAATTAATATTACAGTTACGATTATTCTTAGCAAGGTATTGTTTTGTTACCCGTATGGCAAGACACTCCAATATTAAAATAAAATAAAAAGACAGTGACTATCGTTCCTAGTCAATAGTTCCTAGTAAGGCAAGAGCACGATTACTCGCTTGAGGAGACGCACCTACCAACAACATGAACGCCAACTCCCAAAAATAAAATTAGCCAAAGACAATTAGATACCCAATCTCTTAAAAGGGGAAAATTACCATTTCAGCTTGTTCCTTTTTTCTTTTCGTGTTCGCATCGAACAGGGACATCCTTTGACATTTGGCTGGATAGCGGTCAAAGACTAAAATACGACCCATTCGGAGTTCACACGGACTGATTCCCGAAAAGGAGTGAGTTTTCTTGGTTTATTTTCGAGCAGTGGCACTCCTGCTTTGGTTATTGTGGGAGTGGTTATTGGATTTTTATTTAACTTTATTTTGCCCATTTTCTTAGAAAATGGGCAAAATCTTTCTTACAAACTCCTTAGCTATTAAGTTACGGTCGTCCTGAAGTATTACAATAATTCGAATTCAAGTCAAAATTTGATCACTATTTTTTTTCTTAAAACCTTCAGTATATATATAACGAGGACGTAGGATTGTAGATTACTCTGATTGGTCGATTGCTCTTGGTAGATATTTCATTTTATTAATTTAAAATAATTGATTTATTCTTGTCTCATTGTCCATTACTTATATATTGAGATTACGTCAGCTTCTGAATAAAATTTACCGTTCATCATATGCTTGAGAAAAGTCATTGCTTAAGTATTGGAAGACGACGTAAAAACACTACAGTTTTAGGGAAAATAACTACATTACATAGTAAAGGATGGAAACTATACCACAGCACAATAACAGAAATCAATGTGGATATAAAACGTAGTCTACTTAATCTGTACAGAAACTATGATTCTTCAGTCCCAACTGTAATGGAAGACAGCGAATATATTCTGTAAGACAAACAGATGGCAAAGAATATCAAGGAGGTGGAAAAACTGTTGATGCAACAAACAATTTATATTAGCTCGTGGTGGTTTTATTGGGTACTTGGTAATACGTGTGGGGACTAATGATTTAAAGCTTAAACGAAGTAATCCGAATTGGTTACGAAATAAGATTATGTTCAAAAAAGTTTCAAGAGAAGGGACAAACTATTCTTGTGACTACAATTCTACCCACATAGGAGGGACGAAGATTTCATTAAGAAAGACATGTATAAAAACTAGGCTCTGGAGAGTTGCAAGGTTTAAGGGAGGGAGGGGATTTTCTCAGCATGACCTGAGAGCTTATCTGGTAGCCTATTTTGTAAAGACAGTACTCACGGAAAGATAGGAGAGGAAAAAGTTATTTTCTAATGTCATTGAGGTTTCTGAGAGGGTTCGGAAAGTCTGCACACCATCGACTCATGTCAGCGGCATGGGACAAACAGATGGCAGAGATCCTAGCACTATTGATTGCAAATTTCTGATTGCACTATGCACTGAAAGGAAAATCGTAACTGAATCAAAATCCTTCAGCAATCAAAGACCACACGTAAAAACAATTTTATGTAATTATCAAAAGTGCACCAGGCTATCAAAAGCAAAGTACAAAACTATTTATCTATACAGTAATGCCAAAGGTAATTGCAAACAAGTTAAATGAATTTAAGTATTGATTGTCAATTGTAAATGGCAGCCGTAGCCTAGTGGTCATGCACAAGGATGCCTAAGTACACGTGCTTTTAGTGACCGGAGTGGAAGCTATGAAAGCTAAATCCGATGTTGTTTTTTGTATTCTCTATCTTGTGAGCTCCTCTCATCGTGTGATCGTCCCGGAGTATAAAAAGCGAATTTATTTAACTAATGCTGAGACATGATACCACTCAGAGATACGAGATGAAGAAATTCATTTCTGAAAATTTTATTCAAAAAAGAGAGAGAACTTCTGATCAAAAACTGACTAAAGGTAGCAATAATGTTCACTAAGTCAGATTAAGGCAACGATCGGAGTACGATTGCCTCATTATTTATTATAGGCAACTTCAAACAACCCCTCTTACAAATTGGAATATGTGAACTATATAAAAGCGATTTCCTAACAAACTGTATGAGTATTGCTGGTACTTATTAAGCATCTGAAAGAGTAAAAGGGACTCCAATATCTTAGATCTGGTTCACACTAAGGCGCTTAACTGTATCAATAACTTGATACTGGGTGAGCCAAATAGCAGGCAGCGAGCACAACACCATACAAGTTACTTAATATACGCAGTGCGCTACATTTCAGACGCGTTCGATTTTTTCTTCTTATATTTTTTTTTCGAAATTTTCTTTGATTAATAGAAGTGGATAGTAAAATAATTATAAACTTATTTACTAAGATTATAACTTTATAGAACACTTAAAACAATCTATGGTTTTATTTTCTGAAAACTTACCACTCAGTTTTATTACAACTACATAATATTTATTGCTCTCCTTCCATGAAATCTGTTTGTTTGTTTTTTTTTAGTTTCCTCTCCTCACTTACACACACAAACTGTTTAAATATTAATAATTTCCAGATTTCTATTTGTTCAATTTTAATAAAATTTATAGTCCTAAAAATAATAAAATTTCATGAAAATATGTCTACTGGGAGTGAAGTGAGTTGTTACTTGCAGACGGACAGACAGACAGACATGGCGAAGGCAATGGGCACATATTCGCGCGGGCGCACACACGCCTAGAAATGGGTTGTAGCTAAAGATACCTATGTGGTCAAGGCGAACGCTTCAATTTCAAGAAATAAATTGAAGTGTTGGTTATGGGCAGGCTATGCCAAATTTATCTGAAAATTGCTATAATTTTTTGTCCTTAAATAGTTCGTTGCAGGTAATAATTTTGATATTATCTATCTTGACTTTACTAAAGTTTTTGATACTGTGCCACATGAAACGTTGTATAAAATGGAAGTTGGAATTACAGTACTGATAAGATCCTATTCTGGCTGAAGGATAGGAAGCAGTGCTATAAATGGTCAGTCTTCATGGTCTTCCAGTGCAGCAAGTGGGCTCCTATTTATAATTTTCATAAATGGTATTGACGAATGTATTTAAAGGAAACTATCAAAACTTAATAATGACTTGAAGGCGGGCGAGTGGTTAGCAAAGAGAGTCAAGACCATAGTGATTCAAAAGGATATGGACCAGTCGCACATATGGTCCAAAAAATAGCAACTAAATTTCATTGCTTCTAAAGGTTTGCATTTAAGGAGCAAAAATTCAAGAGCCACACATAAGCTAGGCGGACAGAAGCCTTGAAGTTGTTTAGGACGAAAATATTTTCAGCGATAGGTTCAGTCTGACGTGAAATTATTCATGTGGTGTAAACAGGCAGCTAGAAAAGCCCATGATTTATGAGACTTTTGCTAGTAGGGAGAACCGTCATTAACCCTCTGTACGAGGCGATTATTAAACCTCATTTAGATTATTTTATCCAGGCCCTGAGGCCGCACCTAAATAGACAGAACTGCTTCAAAAAAGAGTGAGCAGATTGATGATGAGTACAGATCGATGCACATATGAACAACGACTTATATGTCGGCTGCAATCTTTGACAACTAGACATCTAAGGGGGAGATATAGAGGCGTATAAGGAGTTGAAGGGGGTTGAGTAAAATGAATGGCGGTCTGTGTTCTTTGTAGCGGAGACAAAAACCACGGGGTGTACAAATATAAAATTTCATGGAATAATAGTAGACTGGATCTCAAAATTTCACCTATTTGCAGTGAGCTGCCGAACTCGGGAATCATCTCTCTCCTTCCCAAAGTGTCAGATGAAGTGAATATGTATATGTTTAGAGCGAAATTGGATGATACCTTGTCGTAATGGGCACAGTCTAAACACTCTGTTTCATTTTATTTTCATTATTATTTTTTTTGACCAATTCAGAAAAAGCTTCCTTTCAAGGACTTGTTAACTAATATTAAGCTGGGGATCCTCACACGTAATAACACGGGTGACAATTCCATAGTGACTTCAGAATGAATTGTTATCAGTGCAGGGCCGTCAGTGTACTGACAGAGGACCTCATGGCTCAATTTTATAAACAGCAATGCCTAATTACGATTACAACTAATCGTAATTAGCTAGTTAAAATTAATGCGCTAGCTCTGTATCTGTATATAACTTCAAAATCACTGCCTAAGAATAATGGATCAAAAAAATAATAATAAATCTTAAACATACAGAATCTAAAACAGAGGATCATCGACAATCAAACAAATAAAATTTCCATAAACATCGAAATCCACTGTAATCCTCTACACCCAATCGATTAGCAATGACTAAGTTTGGATCACAAGCAATTGCAAAACATAAGCCCTTTATCAACTAATTCTAATCCCTGAAGACAGAATAAGCGGCGAATTCCATCCCTTTATTACTTTTCCTATTAAACTTCAGTATGATTTAAGCATTGCTGTCGAAATTCTAAAAATACTGAAGTACTTTTACTCTGACAGAAATATATATTTTACAATTACGAAGTTTCGCTAATCGTTCATAACCAAAAGACTAGCAAATGAATAAAGGATTCGGATTAGAGAAATGGGAGTGAAAATCCATTCTGACAGCAATTTAGAGAAGGTGGGAGGAAATGGTGTGCACGTAATTTAGCTCGATAATGACCATTCGCTTGGAAACGATTTCAATAGTAATAAAGTAATGTGAATACCTAAGCTGCAGAATATCTAAAAAGAGGGTGTAAATTACATCACAGTTAAATAAGATGTTTTGACAACTATATCATTTAGAAGGAAAGGTACCAATCAAAAAGCTTAATCATTAGTGATGTCACATGAAATATTCATGGGACGAATATGTTGCATTATCTCTCACCCATAAGTAAAGGAAGTCCAGTAAGTAAAGGAAGGAAAGCGTATATGCATCAAATATTGGACCTGACTGCGCCACCCTCTGCTTTCCACATGGGCGGGTGAAAAAAGGAGTGGTTTCACCGACCCACGTGGAAAAGAGAAAGTGGCGTAGAAACTTCCTAAGAGGGAGAGAAGAAAATGAAATTATACTGCACCATAATCACGATTTCTTGATGCTACAACAAAGCATTTGGTAAACATACGGTAAGGAGAACTTTTGTTTGTAAAACTCTCGATTTGTGTTTCTCTCCTTTTGAATCTAACTGGTTAGAGATTGACACTACCACTCAATTGAACAAAACATTTTGTGAAGTAATGTCAGCTTTGGTAAGTTTGCTTTGAATTAAGAAAGTACAGTTTCTGAATTACTTAACTAAACCTTTATTAGGGAAGCTAAGGGTCAGAACAGGAAAAAATATGACCAAGCGAAGAATAGCAGAACATGAGGATATTGCGACTGGCAAGCTGGAGTAAAACGATCATAACATTCTCATTGCTTGAGAACGTAAATATGGAAAATTTTGTCGGATGTATCTGCGATTCCTTTCCTAATCAATATCCCTACTAAGAAGCATGAAGAGGAAAGAAATCATCAATGAAATCCATACGAACAATCTATAACATAACGACAAATGAGAGTTCTCCAACCAATGTGATTCATGAGGCGAGATTCCACAACAGACTGTTCCAGACAGCACAAAATCCTTCTTATGGAATCATTGTTAAATTTTGTGCGCTAAACATTGCTTTTAAAGAAAATTATTATACAAAATATTGATCGTTTTGATTTCTTTAGAATGATACGACTTAATCATTTCAAAATAAAATGAAATGTTTAAATCACTTTTTTTAAAAAACCTGGCTAAAAGAAAAACTTTATAAATATAGATTTCAGCTTATTGTCAATATAAAAGTATACAATATTCAAATAATCACAGAAAAGGGATAATTATTTAAAAAATTTCAAATCTAGCGCGATATTTCTGACGCAGAACCAACGTTAAGGTATTGGATATGTTCGACTTTAGTTTAATATATCACATAATGATATGTCGTGTTATTTATCTGGAGAATATCTGAATAAATGCTTTTTCTCTGATTATTTGCTTCATTTGACTTCAAAATAAAATTATATTCAATTAGCTGTTGGTGTTGTTATTTGGTTTTTAGGAGCATTAGCAACTAAGGCCATATTGCTCCGGGGATATGCGATGGTCATTCTCTGACCTTTTCGCATCCTCTGTATTTGGTGGTGTATTCAATTAGCGAATGTTCCGCTTTGAGAGTCTTCAAATAATTGTAAGAATATGTATTTCAGTGGATAGTCATCCATATTGTTTCAAAATCAAGTGGGAAAAGCAGTTTCATCGCTCTCCGCGAGTAATATATATTTTAAAAATACTATCACAAAAAATTTCATTAAAATGTGGAGACCACGTCCATGGGGGAATAGGAATAAAATGGGGAAAAAAATCTAACGCAGCTGCGATAAGTTTTTATTAGCATTTTAATATAGATTTCGTTATTTTGTTCCCTTTTTTGTAGCGAAGTAATGTTTTAGGTAAATAACATGCGTTTTTCTGAAGTCGGAAGAGAAACCACTTAGATATTGGTAGATTGGTCGGAATACAATTAAAGTGCCGCTCTGAAATCTCAGGAGGAAAATCAAGCAGAAAATTTAATTACAGGAGAAATATACATTTCAAAATATTGCTGTAATTCCATATTGCATTAAAAATGAAAATGGAGAAAAGTTGTTGCTTTAGAGACTTTAAAAACAATGGAGATAGCGTACTTTGCTCATTATTTTTATTCTCTATCGGCGTTTTAAAGCTATCTAATACAGTGAGATGGATATCGTTTATATTCTCACAATTGGTAATATTCTTTGTATTTAAGAATCTTGTATATAAAATATGATTTTTTTTTCCCTACAATTTAGGGACTTTCCAAAAATATTATTTCAGCGCAATCGAATTTTGAATATAAGTACTTCGATCCACAAGTAGGACGCAGGCATTTGAGGCCAAACACGATCTCCCAAAGCTTTCCTACTACGTATCACTCAATAGGCAGTGAAAAGCAGTAAATGATATTAGTTTAATCAGGTTTAAACCGAAAATATCTGAAAGCGTCACAACATAAAAAGCGTTATTTAAAAAGAAATTATTTTAAATCGTTCAAAGTTTGTTTCAAAATCTTTCAAAGTTTGTTTCAAAATCTTTCAAAGTTTGTTTACATCCTGGCTACAAAGTCTTAAAATCTTAAATTATTAGCGATTAAGCCTTGAATTCTATTCCTGGATCATTTTGACACCCAAGCTGCTAAACTATCGGAAACCTTGAGCGTAAAATTGAATTTACACTAGCAATGCAGGATATCGTGGCTGGCAAGCCGGAGTAAAAACGATCATAAAATTCTTTTTGCCCGAGAACGAAAATATGTAAAATTGTGTTGGATGTATCTGTTATTCTTTTCCCAATCAATAATATCCCTACTAAGAAGTATGAAGAGGAAAGAAATCGTGGAGGATGCAAAAACAATAAAGCAATACATTGAAAATTGCTCATGTATTTCTCTAATAAAATTGAAAAATAACTAAAAAGGCACAATTCTACATAACAGAAGCCAGCTACAGAAACCAACACCTTTTATTTTGTAAAGTTCTCATTGTGAGTTAAGTATGGTGATTACACTAAACCCATAATTCAGTTTCCAGCTATATTTCCTTGCCTTTCAGTTATAAGTAACGCTTCTTCGTAAGCGTAGACAAAACCCTTTTCTCGAGTTATGTTGAAGCCCCTGATGGACTAAGGGGAAAAGTACCTGAAGCATATTTCCGTCCTTCACTGCAGGAAGGAGCTAAAAATCACTCGGTGCTAGGTCAGGAGTCCGTGATACACGATATAGCACTTTAATGCTATTTTCAAGGAAAGTCTACAACTGAATTTGCTCTGTGAGAAAGGGAGTTGGAAAACGAAACCATTTCTCAACGGCTCGGATCGTTTTGTCGTGTCGAGCATGTATCCCCCCTTCCCCATCATAGCAATTCAGTATGTGGTTCGTGTCACAATGGTTCCCTTCGGTACTGAATATGCAAAAATTATGTTGCAACATTCTCTGAACATTGCCCCCGGGACTTGTTCATGGCTGCGAATGTTTTCATAATGATAAACGCTCTTTTACTTCTGGATTAAGAAGTGGTTATGACCAGTGTTACTATTGAGTAACTGTCAGAGACCTCTATCTAGTACATTTCGCGAAGAAACTACTAAATGACTAGTGGTAAATTGCAATGGGTTTCTGTTCTCTAATTGCGAGAAATAATTTACATTTTGTAGTATCACTGCGCGTATCAAACGCGTGTTTCAGTAAGAATTAATAGTGAGGAGAAGGAATTTCTGTTTTGCCGGTCAGTTCTGTAATTTGATGTTCCAGAATAAAATATAACGTACAATAAGCGTTTCCTTCCTCGCATGCGTAATTTTTAATTTAGCATATTTAGTGTCACATGGTTAGAACCATAGTCTGTTCACAGGTGTGTACATCTGTACTTCTGCGTTAACTACGTGACTACAGTTATTGGAGACTAGAAAGCAATTAAAGAATTTCATATAAGTGACAGAAGTTTCAGTGTAAAATTAATGCATTTTCCGGATATTGTACTGCAACATACGACATGGATATATGAACTACATTGTCCTCACTACTCTTAAATAACTGGACGTGTCTGAATATTGACGTCTGCTTAGTTGACATAGACGTCCTCATCAGAAGTACTACAACCAGGGCAGAATAACAATTACCAAGGCTCCAAAGATCAATTTCTTAGCGGCCCAAAGCTGCAGTAAATATGTTAACCAGACGTATTTCAGCACACAATCCAAAGGAAAGTGTCCACCGGAAATCACATTTATATATTTAGGGCAATCCTTCCTTTTGCCGTTAAACGAGACAAGTTGGATTGAATTCCTCCCTGGACAAATACTGAAGGTCACTTAATCGGTTGATGCAGACCTTTATGAACTCATTAAGTACGACTAATCAACCCATAAAAAAAATCAACATTTCATGCGATGGCCAAGTTTCATATTTAGTCCCGTTGTGTGTTATGAAGTTTTCGAGGACTGCACCCAAATTATATTTTTCGTTAGGCAGCCTTGTTTTTTCTGCTTTATGCTGTAAATAATTCGACATAAATATTTAGTCAAAATGAAGATTAGATGCATTTTGACACGATGAGTTCTGTTTCAAAACTATGAAAACCTGTGAACAGAATTTTGGTATCTCAATATTTTTATAAATTATACTGATCTAAAAGATTCCCTGGGAGTGACTTTTTTCCCAGAGTATAAAGATAAAACTACCATTAATCATTATATTTATCCAATCTAATTCAATCAGATTATTTTTGTATTATAAAGAATATTAATCTTAGTAACTCCTTGACAGGAGGGCGATGCTGAATATCTCAATGTCAGCTTTCCCCAGCGAGTAATACTTTGTACCTTTGTCAATGAATCTGTCTATTTGTAAAGACATCATCTCTTCAGCATATTTCTAATTACAGGATTAATGGCTATTTTATTCCCATTACCCACGATGCTGTAAAAATATTTTTGGAATCTTTATGCCCCTTCTCAAAACTCTAGATACAACGACCGAATATACAATCATATTGGCGAGCTGTAAAGCAGCTGAATTAAATGTGCAAAAGAAGTGAAGAAGGAAAGGCTTATGAAGTTGCTAATGAACCCAGCTAGTGCATACTGTGGACAGAACAGGATTGAAATGCTTACAGGTGCGTTATGCACATTTTATGGTGTGGTGTGTTCATTACAAGTTTTATACTGGCTCTTTCTCTTTTTATTCTGAAGTGCAACTCCTATAATAATAAACCCTCGATTTTACGAACGAAAAAAATTTAATTATTTAAAATATTCAGATTTAAATGGAAATATTTAAATTACCTTCTGCTAATTATGTAATGGGTCAATTACGTAGGTTACAAATGGTCTGGAAAAATAACTTTAACGGACATTCGCCAATAACGGACACCTCTTTCCCATATTATTCCGTAAAAACAGAGGGTGTATGCAGTTCTGAGAGGGGGCAGGAGACGATTTTCTTGGAATTTCCTTTCCCCACCTCTAGTTTTCATAAAACATGGATAAATCGCACATTCTCAACCTGTTTGAGCCAATAAAAATGCCGCTATTTATTTGTAAAGCAATACAAACACTCCCATAGCCGTTCTTTGGTATTTAAAAACGTAGGACTCATCTATTTCAGGGAAGCGACCTCTAAATTCGTGCATTGCGATGACTCCTCTCGTTGGGCCATTTTACTGTCGCATTCCATCGAAATAAATTTAAACAACGCTACCAGCTGAAAGAAAACTTTCGTATGTAAACATTCCACTAACGGAGAGAAGCACAAAATTGAAGTTACTAAACAAAGCGCAATTTTTCACTCTTTATTTAACGTTCCGTACTATTTACTCTCCTTACTCTAAACTTATTAAATTGCAATCGCAGAAAAGAGGAAAGCACTGCTGAAGCGACATCTTGTGTTGACACAGCTAATGGCATAACCAGAAGTGTCAGTTGTTTTATGCTAGAGTCCTTCACTTTGGTGGCAGGCAGGAAAACTGCGGTAACGACCGGACATATCAACGATATCTGACGGAAAACGACGTCTTCTTGGCGGCTTCAAAGTAGAAATCGATGGAAAGTTCTGCAGAAAAGAACCATAACTGGTGCACAGCCGGAAGTTAGAGCGCATGAAGCCAAATTTCAGTGTAAAGGGCCATCCTGTAGTTCAGGTCTACTAACGACAGCATGGACGAAAACGTGGTGTGTTCGTCTGGAATAACTCGTCATGCTTGACGGCTGCGGAAGGGTGATGACTACCAAGCTACGCACCGTAAAATTGTTGCTATGTACTTAATCTAAATCCAATAGAACTCGCACGGGATGAACTCCGACATCCAGCTTTGTTGTTGTCACCTAAAATGATTCTCCCATTTTCCCTTGGCAAATGACGACTACGTCTTCGTTGGCCATTCCTTTCATCAAATACGCTTTAGAATGTTGAAGACGCTCAGAAAGTGAAGAGGGGTGGATCCAAAATGAACGTATCAACCTAGATTAGGATTTTTTCCTGCTCTAAACTTAAGGAACACAAACATTCTTTATTTCATGTTTTTATATAGTAAATGGCGACATTTGTTAATCGAAGTATGATTAACTATTGTATTTTCTCTTCTTCCCGTGAAAATGTTCTTATGTGTCTTAGAACTGAAGTTTAACATGAGAAATGGTGGTGACAGAGGGGAGGAATGGAGTCGGGGGAAGAAACTATGTAGTTTTGTACCAGAGCGCACAATTTTCTGCAACTTCTCCTGCATTGGCCAGTGCTGTCTTGATGAAATCAATCTCTGTCACTGCAATCTGCAGCTTTTTTTTGCTATTTTGCCTTTTTTTCCGATTCCTACTATCTGTCCTATGCGATTTTGAAAAGAAAACTCGATATGCACAATGTTCGTCACATTGGATTGTAAACCTGTCAGAAAACACCGCTCCCGTTTCCTGTGTGTATGTATTGAAGCACTGGTAGAAAACACGAGGTGACATTTTAAGCATGAACGGTGGAGCGATGTTGTGATTTTTTCTTCCTCTTTCCGAAATCAGAAGTAACTTAGTGTGGCTATCTTGTACGTGTTCAGCGCCATACCAAGTGCTGCTGTTCTTGCAAATATTCACTTTCACTCCTAAAGAAGTAAGTTAGCTATCTCTTAAAAGGAGATGCATCCTTTAAGCGTAGTTTGATAAAACGAATACTAACACTGTTTATTCTAAAGAAAACTATCAATGGAATCAACCATAATCAACAATGGATTTCAAGATTTATTCGAGCTATATTGTTAGTTATGTGGATACTATAGCAATGGATCACCAACTAGGAGACACTTGGTTTGTTTCTTGATACTGTCGAAACAGGGACTGAGAAATGGAGATAAAGAATTTTTGAAGTAGAAAAGCTAACTAACAACTTTTTATGAAATTGTAAACATTGAAGAGAAATTGGAGGACATACAAATGAGAAGGAAAGAGACCCTCCCACCTGTAATAGAACTCCTTAGGCCTGTGGTTAAAAAGGGACAAGGACATTCCGCACGCAAAAGAGGAATGTGCGCAGAATATTTAAAGCCAAGGGATTATAAGAACATGTTTTGTTGGTTAATAATTCACTATTAAACAACAACAAAAGAAATTACAATTTGTTTCCTTTGTTAAAATAGGCAAACTTTACTAATTTTGGGTCGAGAAAAACGAATATGAATCCAGAAATTATTAGCTCTAGTTTTTGAGATACAGTACTTTCGCTATTGTCTAAGAACGGAGTAATTTCAGTAGTAGTCGGAGTGAAAAGTAATATTAAAACAATCTCATATTTACATTTTCTTGATAAAACATAAATCCTTGAGGTTGTCACAGACATTCTCTCAGATATGCCAGACAAGCTGTACTTGCTACTTGGGAGTATAAAACGCTGGTGGAACTGATATCGGTTCACCTCGTTTCCTAAATCTATTAACAGCCAGCTTGTGATAGCCAAGATTTGAGGTGAAGGCAGCAATTTCCATTTCATCTCTGAGCCGGTTTCAATCAGAATGACGAAGTCATACTCTGCCCAGGAAGGCAAATCAAGTAGGCCATCTAGTTTGTTTTTGACACTCCTGATGTTTTGTAGGAAACATCGAATATTTACTTCGACAGAAGGTTGTACTATGATGAGATCACTCTTGGAACAGTATTTGCTTTTTATATAATGATATGAAACTTCGTTTCGGGATTGATGTCGCGTTCGATGTGCCCTCTTACTGGATATTCTAACTGGAATGCGACCGGTCCGATGTCCCCTCGTCATCTCCACGTTAGACATCCACAAATTGCACCCGCTCTCGGATATAATTTGAGAGACTCCGCTAGAGACGACAGGTAGCTAATGCTGGCGTAGTTATGCATTGTTGTGGAATGGGGTTCGGGCTTGATAAGTTCTTGGCCTTTTGTGTCCCATAGTATGGCATTACCAACAGACCTCTGGGCCAGTATTCGGCATCGAGGTATTGTTGGTAATTAGGCCCATCAATCTGAATCCTGAAGGAAGCATAAGACGGATGCTTATTTTGAAAAGCTTACTGGGTATGCCTAGTTCCATCAACAGTGCCTGAATTTCTTCAACTTTTGTCAACGAACGGATCCAGCTTGCTAATGAAGATATTTGCGTGAGTATTGCTGGTGGCTTGGCGATCTCATATTCTGAGGCTAGTATTAACTACTCTCGTGCCAATCAAGGTGGTTTTGCTGTTTCTGGAATACAGTTGGCGTGGGGATGCTTGCGTCGGTTGAGGTCCGGGCATCTGGCCTTGCTGTGCTCCATTCATGCCTGCAATGTCAGAGTTCTAGGAGAAACCCGGAGAAAGGTCTCTACAGGTTTCTCTAAGCCATGCAACTCAAAATAAGGATGGGACCGAAATGTGTCAAAATTTGGCTGTTAGCGTTTGGGGGGATCCGTGATGAATCGGCTACCTATCATCAGATCTAGCATCAGTTCATATGATGCTAGATCTGCTCTTTTATGGTGTATTACGTCGTTACAAACTTTTGCTTTCACAAGCTGATCTGCTTGATGTACAGGCAAAAAGATCTCTTCCTTCCATTCGAGATCAACTAACCACAGCTATAATTTAAGACCCATTTAAGAATTCCCATATCCTCTGACAGGATTCGAAACCACTCCCCTTCAAATCAGTGTGGCCATATGTAAATTTTCAGGATATACGTATAAAGATGGGTTAACATAAATGGAACTTCTTAAAGAATTAAAAAAATTACTAGGGGTTTTGTATTAGAGAAGAAAACTTATGTCAAAATTACATAAGCCAACAGAGAAATAATCAAGTCCAAAACGTCTCCAAAAATGGAATATTTCTGATGGCTACAAAATTCAAAAACTGGAAGAACAGATCAAAACTCTAGGGAAGGTGGAAACGTATGTGCAACACTCAGTATCCCAAACCAACGTAGAAGCTTGGTGAATATGATAAACGCCAACTGCCAATTGTTTAGAGAGAGATCCGGGTTCGATTCCCATCGACGATTGAGACATTTCTCAAATTATCTTCAGCGGTTATCACTTAGAGGGAATAAGAGAGTTTGTTCCAGTGAATTATTATAAGAAAATTTGTACTTCCATCCGAACTCTATTACTCAAAGAAACCGTGATGGAAAATATACGTATTGCAGCGAAGCTGAATTAAAGAAAACAATGATAGAAAGTAATGTCATAATATTATTATCATAATATTATTTTAATATTAGAAAATTTGAATGCAAAAGTAGAATAATTAAGGATAGAGAGGAACGGCCAAGAAGATGGGCTGTTTCTGTGTGAGAGAGTGTGGTTGAGAGAGAGAGAGAGAGAGAGAGAGAGAATGTAGTGAATACAGTATTCCAAATGTCTCGTATGAAAAAAACTGATGTAGTACGCATTTCATTTCACTTGATAATAAAAAGAAATTCCCAGTGATTATGAAAAGATAAGGAAATCACGTATAAGAATACATTTTAGATAAGATTATTTGATTTAACTTGATTTTTAATGCCACATAGGAAACTGAGGCCACGATGAGCCAATTCTGGGTCAGCTGAAATAAGAATATAATTATTTACAGATAAAGACTTTCCTTATTAATACGGAAAAAAACGAAATAAAAAAAGGAAAATGTCAACCACAGAAAAGTTTTTCATCGTTTCTTCATAAAATTAATGCATAAATATTAAACAAAAGTAATGTGAAACAAAGATTACTAAAATCTTATGTGCAGTCTGATTTTTAAAAGTAAACCCTGAATTCTCAAAATAAACAGGGAGGTTTATTATTTCGAGGTGAAGAACTTTTAAAATAAAAGGAAGTGACAAAGTGTGGGAAAATGCAAGAAGGGAAGTATAGTTTCAGAAAGGAGGAACAAAATGGACTTATGATGGGTACGTCATGAGAACTTCGAAGTTTAAAAATAGTTAACTTTTCTAGTCTTTATCAATTTTATGAAAAGTACGGGACTCTCTCTCGTTCTTTTGTGTTTTATGGCAGGCAAGATTTAAACTGCTTAATTTAAACCTTTCCAGCCACAAAAAAAAAAAAAAAAAAAAAAAAACACACAAGAAAGACTTCCTACTTTTTCATAATCATGTTATGAGTTTCTGCTGGATGCTGTAGAGGCTTTGATTAATAGGATAACAGGAGTAAGGATAGGGATGAATTAAATCAATGATTTAAAATGGAAAGGAGAAGAGAAAATATACCAATCTTAAGAGAAAGGCCAAAGAAGCATCGTGATAACCAGTATTCATATAATGCTTTATTCTAATGTCACCATAATGATGATGACACTAGAACTGTTAGAATGCAATAGAAGAACTGTCGTTACAATACGTGTTATACTCCTCCAAACTCCATCCTATGACCATTTCCTCTATCTCAATCCCATTCTAACACTCTTGGCAGCTGACCACATTTCATCCATTTAACTGCTTCAATCCCAATATTTCCCAATCAATCCCTTCCAATATTTCATTTTCTAAATTTAGTACAAAAACAGAAATCCAAAAATTAAAGAATTTAAAAAAAATTATAGACGATTATCTGTAAGTAATGTCACAGTAAAATGAGAGGTAAATATGCTTTGGAGCTTTATAAACACTGTCCTATAAAAATTATAGAATCAAGCTTCCTGTCGCATCTAATGAAATAGCATACATGTATATCTTTTTTTTTTTTTTGTAGTTGTTGGCGCATCGGCTTCTGTGCCCATAGTGCACCTCCCAAGGTTTTTGCAGTACTTTGATCCAAGCCCGAGGCGGGATTCGAACCCGCGACGGTTGCCAGGCAGGCACTTTACCCACCCGGCTAGCCCGGTCGGCGGCATATATCTTAGTTTAATTAAATCATCCGAACTAAACTTGCGCCTTCAGGGAGAGAATACAAGTACCTTGCTTTGGTTTATTTGATGCTGCTACTACATGTATGCTAGCATCATTTTGTGCGCAGGCGCCGATTATTTCTACCGTCCTCCACAATTTGCTTTTAAAGTTGTTTTCATGAGTGTAGTTAAAACTTTTCTATGAAACGGTGACTAAAAAATTTAATAAGTAATGAATACTATGAAATACAGCAAATAAAACATCTCAGTGGGCGATGTCACTAATTAAAATTCTCGAAGTCTGTCTGTTTAGTTATTCGATGCACAGTACGTGATATACATGATATTTCAAAATGTATGTACGAAAGATTCTTGGACGTAATTCTAGCATCATTTTGTGCGCAGGCGCCGATTATTTCTGCCGTCCTCCACAATTTGCTTTTACACACACACCTTTCATCAAAAGTTTCCAGTGAAACCATACCTCCCTCGTTCCTTTTTACTTATCCTCCTTGAGGTCCTTATTGCCTCTATGAGGTTCCCCATAAGATGTCTAGTTGACAAGATTTTCAATCTACACCTAAGCCGTGCTTCATATGAACATCAATTAGCTCCTCTCACAAATCTGGTTGTCGTTCTTTGGACCTTTTTAGCAGCGTCTTTCTTGAAGAGTGGATTCCGGATCTAAACACAATATTCTAAAAGCGGTGTAACCATCGTCTTTATATAAAAGGATATTTTGGGACATAATTTTAAAATTAAAGTGTATATGTGCAGTTGATAAATAACTGTGGATAATTAAAGCAAGGCACTTATTAAAAGTTTTATTATTGCTGTCTATTCTCATTTGGAAAGCAAGAGTCCGATTCTCAGATGACGCGGTCGGTTAAGTAATTGCAACGAAGGGTTGAAAAATTTTCCATGGAGAATGGATTTGAAGGAAAAATATGCTCATTAAAACCGCGAAAAATTAGGATCGACTCTGTTCTTCTTGTGTATATTCTTTAATTGCAAATGAAATGCGGGAACCAGTACTTAATACAAAGTAGTTTGGTTAATTAATATAAAATACTTAACGGTTTTCGCCACCTTTTTAATGTGCTTTTTTTGCCCCTCGAAGCTCGAAAGAAATTAATACCTTATACCATAGAATGGCGAAGACCCGATCTTATCACGTTGCACCTCGAGGCAGATTGCTGGCATATGTTACTGACACTACTAAAGTTTCACGGTTGATATTAAGTAATGCCATCATTAGCATTGAAGATATACTGATACAGCTTCAATTTTATAAATGCCAGTTTAGGAAACTTTTTTTAAATCAGAAATTCACGGCAGAATAGAAACGAATAGAATAATCGATAAGAAAAGGTGTGAAAGAAAAAACTACCCATCATAATAAATTTCTTAACAAGAAAAATTCTCAAAAAGTTTTTTTTCTTCGCGATACGATTTCTTTTAATCTACTATGGAAGTACTTTAATTGCTGAACTTAAACAGGAAAGAGCACGCTGAGAGCAGTTAAACAGTCCATTCTAAAGAGATTGTTATGGTCAATACCTTATCGTCAAATGTTTTACTGGTTATTTTGGTTTTCAGCCTGAATAATCAGACTTTCCTGAATAATAATTCTTTGTAAATCTTGTTTGGGTGAAACAGTTGAAAAATCATATCATAAATACGGCTGGGAGTTCCTGGAAAAGGAAAAAAAATCTTAAATTATGCGGCAAAGGAATTCAATGTACACACTCGGACGATGTGAGATGACTAATTCTTAACTACTTAGTTTTACTAGTTACTTTTTTATTGTAACTAGCAGGGAAAGAAAAACGCTCAAATCGAATAAAATTGTAACTAGCAGGGAAAGAAAAACGCTCAAATCGAATAAAATTGTTCATTCGTTTGCTGCTGAAGAACAACAACAACAAAAAAGTCCTAGATGTAGTAATGTACATGTAATCTGACTTATTGTAACTTAAATACGCACATTTTCCATTAAATTGAAGTTGAATTTTCGCATTAATTCACGAAAAAAAATTCACAATATTAAAATTAAAAACAAACTAAAGTGTTACTTGTGATGTCAGGATAAGTTACATTTCCTGTACCGTATTTCTGAAAGTGCTGTTATTAAAATTCTTATAAAGTATATACACAGCCGTATGTCTTATAAATATTATATCAATATGCTTTCAAAACGCCAAGTTTTGATTTTATAGTCCATATATAAAAGCGAAAATCGCTAATTTATAATGTATATTAGAAAGGAACAACACAATTTATTTGAACAGATAATGGTTCTTTGAAATAATTTTTGTGATATTAATTTTAACGACATGATTCAGTACATCTCGCTAGAAGTTCGTTTTAAGAGGATTTTACTGCACTGTAATAGGAAACATAGCTTAAAAGTCATTTATTCAGCTATATTTACTGTAGAAATGCGGAGTAATAATTAATAGATAGATTGATTGATCAGGTGTACGTATATTGAATTAGTTAATATACTTCAAATATGGAGGAATCTTAAGACTCGGGAAAAGTTCCATAAGATGAGAAATGTGCTAATATTTTTCCCATAGACAAATGGGGTATACTGAAAGGCCTTTGACGAAAAAACAATATGGATGCAGTGCAGGGTCATCTCCATACTCATTAACAAAATTATTTTAGAATTCAATGTAGCAAACTGGGAATGCCACAGAGGATTCTAAAATAACTCAACAACTTGGGAATGATTTAACTAATGAGAGACAGAGTGGTTATAAATGAAAAATGCTCAGAATGGATTCATGATACTAGTGTTAAGGTTGCTCATCGTGTTCTGCTCGGGCCATTGTTATTGCTAATTTTTATTATTCATATCGATAATGGTATCACATTATCGATATCGTCAACGAGAACTGGGATACGTTCTTGTAGCAAGACTCAACTTTGGGTTAGCACATACTCCACACTGTTAAAGATTAAATGATCATGGACTTGCAACAGTCGGATATGAAGGGGGGGGATGGTCCCGTTTGACACTAAACTGAGTCCGATAATGAAAACTTTCGATAGCTTAATAAAAGTACTAGGACAACAGATGAAACGTTGGTTTTTAATTTTGCAAATGATTTATTTTTAGATATGTTGTAGTGATATCTTTGATGTTTATTGTATATTTGGCTTTTCAAGGAAATTATATAAATTAATTTAAATACTGACTCGTGGAGAATATATCCATGAGATTATATATATGAAAAATAATTTTTTATAAATATTTTAATTTAAATTACATTTTACCGATACTACCAATGCATCTGCAGATGTAAATTCCTACTTTTTTTCTTTAATCGATTTTTAAGGGCATTTATTAGTATGTCAGGAAAATAATGTAATGTTATTAGTACAATTTATGGCTGTCTGATCAAAATATTTCGCAATTATATTCTACTTAAGCCAGAATTCTTTACTACTTCATTTACAAATTTCACTTTTCATTGCTCCCTCTCGGTTTTCCCTCAGTTTACTCATGTTCATTTAGTTACACGAAAAAACTTGTTTGATGATGATGGTAAGTAAAGTGAAGTTTTAAAAAAAAAATACCAAATTCGCATATTTTTGATAACTAACTATCTGATTGCTGTAATACATTTGAAATGCTGATATCAGAAATTCATGAGAACATAACGTGCATTTTTCTCGAGTTTATTTTTGTAAAAAAACGCATATCAAATGTTCCGAACATTACTCCATGACTAGTAAATGATGTACAGAATAATAAATTGACGTACTGAGTTTAAATGAAGATAAAAATAAGGTGCTGATTTGAGACAAAAATTTATAGGCGCAAACATTGTAATTAGATTTCGCTATAATCAATTATTTAAATCACCTTCTGAAAAAAGTATTCATTTTCCAACTTTTTGCTAGAGTGCACCAGTTAATATAATGCTTGTCCAATATAATAACTGGTACACTATAGCCAAAAAAAGTTCTTTGAAGTATACAAATGCGTTCTCAGGACAATTTGCATTGTGCAGGCTGTAGAAACGCGGAATAACTTACGGACCGGCATGGAAGGAATGCTGCTCTTCTGCCTGAGATCTCTAACTACAACTCAATAACAGTCCTTTCCGAATTTTTCCAGTTGCAGACCAGATTCGAATCCCGATCTCTCCAAACTAGTAACACACGCACTATACGTCAAGGACTTTTTTTGGAAGATAACTTGGCAACAGCCTTAGATGAGGAGGTGTCAAATTGAAGTGTTTGTTGGCCGCACAAAACAGTTCTCATGCCCCATGAGAACTGTCTTAAAAGTGCCCATACAGCACACCAGTAGCATTAATAAGTGAAATTTACTAAATATTTTAAAGTATTTTCAATTGCATAAATATGATGTCGTTTGTATAAGTCATAAATTTTATTTTATGTTAGTTTATCTTTAAGGTGTTAGTATTTAACTCATAACTATCATGATGCGCCTTAAATATGTTCTACAACTCCCGGTATTAAACATATACTTGGACAAATCAAGCACACATCTGGAAAATAAACTCAGAGGAGAATAAGTCGGAAACGACTAATTAGTTCGGATTATAAAACTCATCATTTTGTCTCAGTGGAAGTACAAAGTATGAAGCCTATGTAGATGGAACGAATTAATTCCTCATCTCACTTTCGTAATAACAAATTCTAGTTTTAGTGATATGAATAGTATAAGCCACTATTCTCAACAGCATAACTCCAAGAGTAACTGGGAAGGTTATCAGTTGTTAACGCATCACATTGTTCATGGTATATGCACATTTTTCTTCTGAGATATACGCCTATTCTGGAAAAATTATACTTATGAAGATCCATGGTAATCAATTTTTTTCCATCGTAACGTCTCATCCTGTTAGGATCAGATGTTATGATGGAAAAATTGACTGTTCTGCAAAAATCTTAAAATGTTTCTGGTCTTAAAAATAAAGCACCCAGGCCTTGACGGTAGCACTTGAGAGGCTTTGCTAACAAATTATATTTTATTATTTATCATACAACCAATTACTACTGAGTTCACTCAGTAGTAATCAACGAATACGAATTTGAAAGAGGACAGCATCGTATAACGGATTCTTCTTATTAGTGTTAAAATTGTCTAAACAATTGCAGCAGATGCTGTGATCAAAATCCCGCAACACAATCTGTAGGAAATCTATTGGTACATCATCAGTGATTTCCTGAGATCTGTCCAAAATCTACCATCAAGGCTGGATTTATAGAACTACAAGACCGAATTGATGATCTAATAAAGCAGCCACAAGAGTTACGACATAAATTTGACGCTCAGTCCGGATAAAAGTAAAACAAAATGCATTCTCTGGATCAAAAACCAGTGCGCCAAAGCAAAAAGCAGAGTTGGGAGAAGTTCTGTTCCAAGACTGATGTTACCATTAGTGGGACAAACGTACATGAACTCCAATAAACCAGGAAAATAAATCTTACTCGTCGTCTTATAGCTCCAGCAAACATATGGGAACTGCCATTATATCATAAGACATTATGATACAGCAGAAAAGTAATTGGAAATCATTAACAAATTAGGAGAAAACGTAATAAAATCAGCTAATTGCATTAGAATCCAAAAACCAAAAGTTAGAAGAAAGTTATCAGTGAAAAGATTTATAATTAGCTCATCGGTAAACTAAACTATCGCATAGGTTTCAGAAGTTCGGTAAAAAAAAAAAATCAAAGTCACAAGGTTTCGTGAATATAAGCGTGTGCAAAGCGATAATCGTTCTTGGACGTCAACAGAGAGGAAGCTGCCATTCAACTGAGAGTGAAATTGCAATCGTTCCTATTGTGCCATCTGGTTTTCTTTTCCTCTGTACTGAAATCATGTTTTCACTATATTTCTATTTATTCAATATCCAAATGATCTCAAATGAAATCATACGACCCTTACAAGATTACAATACCCTATAAGTTTTAGAATGGCAATATACAATTATTAATTATGGTCTTTGAAAATTTTTCACGGGACAAATAAAGCCATGAAGTGCCATATATTCAGTCTGCAAATTGCGTGTATTGATATGTTGGTTTTCTGGATGAAAACCTCTAGTTTCCGGAAGAAGGAAACAAGTGTGGAATCAGTAAACTACCACACAAACACCCGAATTTATCTAATTTCAGGATCAATTCTAAGATAATATTTCGGAAATCCAACTGCACTTGTCTGGGGATATGTTCGAGCAGTTCATGTCACAATATTACATTTTGTATTTGCGTACTTACATTGCACATTACATTTGTGTACATGTGCGTAACCGCCATACAAGCAGAGGAAAACTATACAAAATAGCCAACGATTGACAACGACATTGCCATTACTCGCATGTATTGCACAGGTGAGTACATATGAACGTAATAGATAAAAGTTAAATAGTTGAATATTAGTAAATAGATAAACAGAAATAAATAAATTTCCCTCTGGATTCTGTCATAAAGATCTGTACATTAAAAATCCTTCAATGTCTATCCACTAGTATAAACTAGGGTGATTTTGGGTAAAGCATGAGACTACGCGTAAGATTCACTAGTGAACGGGCTACTGAAATTGCACCTTGTTTTGTTCGCAGTGAACTGCCGAAGTAGACAATTGGCATCGTTTTCGGCAGTTCACTACGAACAAAACAGGGTGAAATAGCAGCAACCCGTTCACTTGTGAATCTTATGCGTATTTTGCTTTATGCAAAATAATCTATAGTATACACCATCAGGCATCTGTTATATTGTGGAGGTAAACTTCATAACTGGATTGTCATGACTGCAACTTCATGATACCTACCCGCTCGCCGAGGAGTGTCCAACAAGCCTTAAAACGGTGCCGTCTGGAGGAGTTGATGCTGCCCGAGTTACCACAAATAGGTAACAACAGTCTTTCCTAATGGGGAAGCGGTGCCTATTCAAGGAATTCATGAGAAGAATGTCACATATCGTAATTGGCTCGTATCCAAATATTAATCAGTAAGACAAATATTAATCAGTCCAAACTAGATTTTGAACGGGCTAAGAGTAGAAAACTTGCTTCTTGCCCTAATGGTAGTCGAGCATTCTGGTCTCTTGCCAAAGCTATTGGCTGAAACTTTTGCCCATCACTGCTTTCACCTCTGGCTAAATCGGATTGTTCTATCGCCACTTCAGCCAAGGATAAAGCTGACCTGCTAGCATCCTATTTTTGTTCCAACTAGTGTATTAATGATCTTTAACTGTAACTGCCTATTTCCTCTTCTTCCTATCCTACTAACACTTTCCTCCACCTTTTTGCTTTCCGGGGTCCACTAGGGACAGATATGTGGATAACAGTCTCTTTCTCATAGCGCTTTAAAACCTTACTTCCTACACTGTTCTTTCTGCTCCTATTTTCGTTTCTTCTCTTAGTTTTTTTTTTTTTTTTTTTTTTTTTTTTTAGGAGCATTAGCAACTAAGGCCATATTGCTCCGGGAATATGCGGTGGTCATTCCCTTGACCTTTCCGCATCCTCCGTATTTGGTGGTGACGGGCTCGAACCCCGGTCTAATCAAGAAGCGTGTGCTACGCACTGCTGCTCCTTCCCACCTGGCTACGGAGGCGCCTTCTTCTCTTAGTGAGATAAGGACAGCCCTAATTGTCGTATGCAATTCCCCTCTACTAAATTGGCCCAAAATATGCAGTTTAAACTCTCCCCTTAAAACTATTAAGGGGAGAGTTTGAATATTTGCGGGAAGGGACAAAAATCGAAGTAGTACCACTGAAACCTATTTTCATTTCACTTGGCTTTTCAGCGGCATCTACCAGTTTTGTAATAGTGAACTAAACTGATAGGTCAGCATATTTTATCTGCTTATAACGTCTGTTATTGGTAAACTCTGATTTAAAGTCATGCGAATGGTCCGACTTCGGCTTTCTCTGCTCATTAATTGGACCTAACTCCCAATTGAGCTTTACCTCAAAACTTACATATATTTCCCTTAACGGACGCCAATGATATTACAAGCGCGGGTTAAAAGAATTCAACTTTATATTACGACTTTCTATTTTTGAAATCTGATAGCACATCAACTTCGGTACGCAAACTGTTCACTGAACATTTTTTTTTCATTATTACCTTTACCTTTAGTGGTTAGCCAATTTCAAAGAACTATCCTGTCTTTGCGGACACACTTCTCGTAGTTAGAAATGCAATTTCAATATTTTATTAATCTAGAAATCATTTGATGTATAAGTTTCCATTGCATCCTTTTAATTTTTGAAATTTAACTTTGATCTTTTTGCAACGCTATTCGTTTACTTTAGCCAGATTGCACACTTAAACTGTTCCACAAAAAGGGCTGTTCTTCTGCAGAAATGTTTAATCTAAGCTTTATACTTGGGCTGTTTTTCATAATCTTTTACATACAAAGTATACATTGGTGTTCAAAGAAAGTGCATCACCTAGGAATTTCACATTTCTAACCCTTTCTCAAGATGATATGTTACATTGATGACTAGCATCACAAATAGAAATATAAACAAAAGTTATTGATTAATAGTTAAGGCAAAGTTAAGTAATATTTGACAGGTGATCTCAAAATATTCCAAAATGAACATTTGCAACCTTTATACAACAGTTTTGGCAAACACGACGATTATGGTTGAAATGTTATCAATTTGGTCCAGTTTATCGCTCTAAATGGAAAACAAAATGAAAAGCCCACCAGGTCCAAGCTAATATTTATTTGAACCGCCTCTGGCCCTGATGACAGCAGCACACCGTCGAGGCATTGACAAGATCAATTTCTGAAGACAATCAACTGATAGATCGTGGTTCCAAACACGAATTATGAAGCTCACGAAGAGTCTTTGGTTACTTTGTGAAAACTGCAGATTCCACATGATGCTAACAGTTCTCTATAGGATTCAGGTCCGGGCTGTTTCCTGGCCAGCTAATAGTTGTAATGGACCGTTCTTCCAACCATTTTTTTCACCTGTAACAAATGTAAACGCATTACTGTCGAACCTCTAATGCAGAAATGAAGCTAAAGTAAGTGCAGAAGTGCCTACTTACACTTTTCGCCCGATGACAAGGAGCAGAGTCGCCCTGAAAGATGCAGTTACTTGGCAGGTGGTTGAAATGGTCTCTAATGGTTGGCAGCAATTTGCCTTCATATATAGCCAGCCAATGGATACCTGGCTATATTGCCTCCCAATATAGCCAGGCATTTACGGAATCCATTGGCATTTACGGAACCTTTTATAAACTGCAGGTGACCTCTCCGCGATACGAAATACACCCCCATATCATTTGGCTGGTAGGGAATTTCACTGTACACACCATACAGTCTGGATTGTATTCTTCACCACGTCTACGGCGAATCGTTTGTCTCCCATCAGAGCCATGCAGGTTGAATTTCTTCTCATCCGAGAAAATAACTGACTTCCATTGCTCGGGGGGTCCATTTGACATGCTCCTTACACCAAATTAATCGGGCCCTTTTTTATTTTTTGTGTGAGGAGGGGCTTCTTCTTAGGACGACGGGCTACTCCTGTATGTTCTTCCCATTCTCTTTTCAGCTCAGACGAAGAAACTTTAAGGTTTTTAAGGTCTAAGCGCTTCAAAACACTGTCCTGGTTTGGCGTAGAGACTCGTTTGCGTCCGGTTCCTTTTTTCCTATCGGCAGAACCAGTATTCTTGAATTTGAAAAGAAATCTGCTCACTGTCGACTGATTACAAGGCACTCTATAAGCAATATGACCGGAAGAACTTCCTTCCTCATGTAAAGCAACAATAGCACTCTTTCTTCGTGGCGTCAACTGCACGTTACTCGCCATTCTGACACAAGTAAGAAATGACTGCAACTTTTGCAGAGCGTGCTTATATAGCTGATGCAATATTACTTCATCTACGAGTGTAAATCTTATCTGATGCAATCTGTAAGAAATATTGCCATATACTTACGTTATTCTGACGACAATTACAATTTTAGGGGATGATTCACTCTCTTTGAACACCAGTGTATTATTAAATTCTAAATAAGCGTTGAAAAGCCAGCGATTATAGAATTTTCTAATTCCTTATATTACGCAATTAAATCAAAATAAAAATTTAGATACGTGTACGATGCTATAATTCTGATGGCTTTTCATCTTCACTTTTCTACCAATGCTGGCGCATATGTTAATTAAAAAATTCTCATTTTAATTGGTTTATGCTCTTTTATTCTATACAGATAAGCTAGATAGACGGGGCCGAGTCATCTTCTAGAGACAAGATATTTCAGTATCGATCTTCTGGCTGTGTTGGGAGAGGAGGCGTCTAAGTAAGCCTGCTGACTTCAACGTGAATAAAAGTCAATCACTCCTTATATATATATATATTTTTTTTATTTTTTTTTATTTTTTTTTCAAAAATAAAGTTTTTCCCTTTTTGTTTACCTTTGATAACAGCGAGGCTTCAAATTTATCTACTTGAGATCATCAGTGGTAACCATCCACAGTATAGACATGTCAGCACTTCTAGCTTTCTCAACCAAACAACTTATCTCGTTTCGCTTCCGGCATTATTTTTCATCTTAAAAATTACATAATGTCCGAAAAGAAAAACAATTGTACTTTTATACAAACAGCGTTAAATCTATTTACATTATTCGTTCGCAGTTTTCGCATACTTGTTTTTTTTTTTAGCTTGCAGTGCATTTTGTCACCTTAATAAATTTACATTTGAGTGCCATTTATCACTTTCAATGGAAAAGCAACATTCTAGTTCACGAAAGGAGTTGGCACAACATCTGTAGATTGACTGTTTACACAGCACGGCCAGTTCTTTCCTTCTTTTATCACATCTCCAGGGACTGTGCCAGTGAGATGCATCCACTATCATTTTATTCACCTGGGAAAAAAGAACCCAAATATCAGGAAACACTTCATCCGAAAACGGACAAATGACGAGACTTCAATTTAGCGAAGCTATTCTGTTTTAAAATATTCTTGGCCCTAATTTCTTCACTTGTGTATTCCTACAACTGGAACGTATTCAGACAATCAGTGTTAAGTTTCTTCCGCAAGAACAAAGCTTCAAATTACGACACGCTGCACATATTATCGGTGTAATGTAACTTGAGGATTCGAGAAATTACACCGTGCTTTATAATTAAGCTGTAACAATATCCGCGCAAAATGGACATACAAGCACAGAAACTCTTTTCATTATGCAAGAATGCAAACTATGGGCACGTTGGAGGGGGCTCGCGTGAGCCCCTTGTTAAGATTTTGGTGATTATCCGAGCCCCACTTTAAAAAAAAAAAGGTTTTGATAAAATTTTAATAACCTATTTCAAACGAGAATGGCCTTCAGCCGAAATTCTTTTCGAGTGAGCGTCTTGTTAACAAATTGGCAGCACCTCCCCACCCCCTAGCAAAGTGATAAGGATATCGCCCAACGAGAACAATTTATTTTCTTCTTTATAATATAATAATTTATAGAATAGAATAAATATAATAAATATAAATAAATGTTGCAGTTTTTAGCTATGACCACATCCAGGCTGTTCATTCCTCCTTTTTCTATGTGTATAGGGAAACGAAATAGTGTTGAAATAAAGGAAATTATGCCAATAGAAACAGATTATTTTTACAGAGGATAAATCAAGAATTAAACTCAATCATAAACTTTTCTAGTTTATATGGAACATATAGTGTCCAATCGGATTGGTCAGACAAAATCGCCTCTTAAATCGATACTGTGGCTGTAGGGTAATTGCATTCCTCTCTAGATGTTCCTGCAGTACTTCTTACTTGTTCCATGATGACGATGTGTAACAACAATTCTTTCAGATTTGAAGGACACAATCCGTCGCCTGGTAGTAACTATTTCATCGGAAATTTTTAAGCCAGCTGTGAAGAACACAATGTCCCATCTTGGCTGCTTATTAGAAAATAAAGATCGACTCGTGGAGACTTGGTCGTCAAATCAAGTTTGGTAACTTTGCGTTTTGTCACACTCCTGGTGGTAAAATTTCGAACTATTTTTTATAGTTTAAATAACAATCCGTGTATAATTATTAAACGCAAAAACCATTTTTGGATACAACCTTTAGTTTACAAGTTAGGTTTTAAAAGTGGGAAAGACCTTGTATAATGCCATTAAAGTAAAAAAAAAAATCCTCCAGAGTACTATAGCAGGGTTTAATTTTGGCTGAATATTTTGGTACATTTCTGTTTAACAATTCTTCATTTTTACGATTTTATATCACAATTTTGGAGTGTTGTTTTTCTATATTTTATGAATGCTATTTTCACTGGACTCCGAAAGGAAATGTTGTTTTCAGAAATTTGTATAAATTGTCTGACAAACGTTGTTTGATTAAATATTTTATGTTCCATAATACTTCAAATACAGTTTTCTTTTAATACATTGGTAGTGACTTTCAAATCGCCCTGCATATATACATACAGGTTTATTGCTGCTAAAAATAAGTAGTTTCAATTAAACTATGCTTATCTGTAAGCTTTTATTTACCTGTAGCATTTTAAATTGAAGCAAACATTTTTAAATAAAATAATTAAGGATTGTTTGATAAACAAAACTGGAATTTATTAAAATAAATATTAAGCAAGCCGGGCCGGCATCGCCGATTACGTAGTCCCTATGTTTCTCGTCTTGTGGCAGGAAACTACAAACTTTACAATAAATGTAAAAACAATTACAAAACTACAAAAATCTTGCCTCGTTTGATCAGGGACGCTAATGGTATTTCATGTAACAGAAGCACAGTAGAGAAATGCACTACTGTGTTTTTGTTATACTCTACTCGTGTTTCAAGTAGTTCCATCAAGCTTTTAGTGAAGTCGTGTCCGGAATTACCCCCACTTTCTTTTATTTTCTAATCTTACAAATTTTTCACAATCTTTTGAAAAATTTTTGCATACCTTGTAGCAGAGTAGATTAGGTTAATCCAAAAATATGTATGGTACGAATCGATGTAATCGTCACGATTTTAATTCAGTTAATACAAATGTACCTTGCGCATTCATGAGCAGTAAAGGTGCATTACTTTTCAATAAAAATGATACAAATAAAAGAAAGAAACATGGATGAAATATAACTTTGGACTTAAGACCTCCATTTTATTGAACTGATGTTCTGTTCGCTGTTGGACTTATGAAAGCGAGAAACATGGGAATACATAAACTCCCCACATTATCTAAACACATTTTTCACCGAGTATCTGAAATAAAAACGGAACATCTCCATTATTTTTTCTAAACCTTTAAATCGATGAAACGTAGACTAATACCAATGTTGCAGATTTGTATAATTTCCTTCTAAGAAATTATTTTTGGTTGATTCAAAGTAGATCGGTACTCACGAAAAAGATACGTAGCAGTATGAAAATAAATAGTTAAAACAAGTTTAATAAAACTTTTAAAGCCATTATGACTAAGATTACTGTTATTTAATGTAGCTTATAGATTAGTGAATGAACGCAAAGTGGAAAAAAAAGTTTCGAAACTTCTGCATTCTCAATTTTGCTTCTTGTTAGATTCAATTTCCATAGCATTATCTTACTATAGGATTCAATACTTTTCTAATTAAATTTTATCTATAATCTCAAAGAGAATGTTCGTGCACAACCATCTGCTGGCAGGTTTAAAGAATTATTGCATATTCCCCAGCAGTCACCACCCCACGTCTCCAGCATCTCAATCACGAGCGCCGACCATAGGATGGCAACGGATGCACTAACTGACTTAAAGTTTTCTGTATCTAGGAACATGTATGAAGGCCGTCAGCTGGTAAGCCGATTGCTACAATAGTTCTCGATATCAGCTGCTTCCACGGCCGCCTCACTGTACGACTTAATATACGTGGCGTTATAACGACAGCCGCGAGACCGCGAGTCAATAACGTACTAGTTCCAAACAGCTTTCTGGGCCATAACCTGTACCTCACCTTCAACGTCTTTCATAAGCTCTTGTCTATAGCTATTCTCTGTCATTCCCATCAGCATTATTATTGACTGTAATGCAACCAGGTGTAGGATATGTATGTTAGCTTATCCGATATTATTACTGGAAAGTTATTGAAAACAGAAGAACGTTCAGTCTGTAGAAGTGCCAGAAAGCTGCGCGTTTATAAAAGCATAACATTCACAGACACAACTTTAAGAAATTCTAACACTGTCAGTCAAATTCAAAAATACATTGTAAAGCTGTTTCCCAAAATAAAAATTCAAAATGAATTAAGAGAGAGAGAGAGGGTGGAATATGAGAACATAGAAGTTTCGATTAAAATGCGAGTCTTTTGAGTCACCACTCCAAATAAACGAATATAAACATATAAAAAAATATACAGACGCTTTTTTCAATTATATGAAATTAACTCATTACTATACTAAACTAAATCAAATTTTTCGTTTCTAGGAGTTCAATTCTGACAATATCAATGATATCCATTTCTGCATACGATCGGTGATCTTTTTTTTTTTTTCTTTCTAAAGCAAACTTTTGCTGTGAATATTCACGGATAAAAATTAAATTATCTGTAATCTCAAAGAGAATGTTCGTGTGCAACTTACATCAAGGATTTAATATCATTGCTATAAGTTGATATCGGACGATATTCAATATATTGTTTTATACTTGGGATCAGTAAAGGTAAGTTCTCTGGCAACGCTCTGATTGTCATAAATCATATCAAAGGCGCCCTCCAAGAACAAATTATATCAAGAGTGTCGCCTAGGCAACTCAGTCCAAATGGTTTGTTCCTTGAGAAATTAGCCTACACCGATTAATTCAGTATCCGGCTAATGAAAAGGTACACATTAAATTTGTTTATCAATAATGTCGGATTATGCTGAAAATTGTTGGAAATTTGAATGTTTATCAAAGCCGAATTATGCCTAAAATTGTTCGATGAGCCATACCTTTTTGTATTTTATAGGCAATGAATAATATATTATAAGTTGCTAGCCGGTGGGTATAGGTTTTTCTGGCTGTAATATATCAAGAAAGTAGAGTGTATCCTATATATGAATGCCTATGAATCTGAAACCGTAATTATTTGCTTTATGGTCGTTAAATTGGGGCAATGGGTTCTAGAAGGAGTTTTTTGATTTATTATATTTATGGACTTCCTAAATTGGTATTTCAGGTAAGTGATGGGGAAATTATTGTAGACCAGTTTATCGTACAATGTTTTGATGTTAGCTGCACAAGTTGAGCTTTTATTGCAAATGGAAGCAATCCAGAGGCATTTGGGATAGAATCACATTGGCACGTATAGATTTAGAGATGTTGGATTCCCAGTTTGTAAGGCAGCTCACGTTGAAATTAAATACGTCTCTTTTGTTATATACGTTTATATCTGTACTATTGTGGAATATTTCTATTTTGAGATCCAAGTAATTTGCCATGGTATCTGAGGTGTTAAGTTTTTTCCTCTGGATATAGTTGCTGTAATCTTGAATGAAATGTGGACAGTTAAATACACATCTGCGTATCTGAACATTAATAGGTTATCGGGATATGCTTTGCTTTTTTTTTCCTGAATAAGGTTTGCAATTATACAGGATACTGAACTTCCCATTGGGATGCCTTTCACCTGTAGGTATAATGAGGTTCTGTCGCATACATAATTATTAAAAATACATAAGTTGATTAGCATATCCCAATAGATTAATTCAAGGTTTAAGGCTTTTTTGTGTCCTATGTATAGTTCGTTGAGAACTTCTTTTAAATTGTTATGATTGAATAAGCTCTTTAAAGTCTTTAAAGTTTGTATTTGTGTTATATTGTTATTTTTATAGCATTTATAATATGTGCGTTGTTATTTATGATAATACTTTTATTTATGCTATTTAGTATTGTTTTCAGTGATTTTCTAGGGTGTTACCTGGAGCCTTACCATATCTGTCGCTACATGATGTTATGAATCTGAATGCAATTGGTGATAACAGTACATAAATTAAATTTTTAGGTTATTGTAGTTTAATATTTTTATGCAAAGCTATTAGTTTTTTTTGCTTATTGCATTAGGGGAGGATGCTATGTATTTACATGTCTTGCTAGATAATAGTCCATTCTTAATTTCTATATAATATGCTTTACAAATAATTGACTGATCTAATTATATGCCACTTTGTCAACCGGTGTAATAACCAAGTTATGCATTCCTTTGATTTCCTTATTTATTACAGCTATTCCGCAAAATGAATAACGTCATATACAGTGACTGACAAAAAAACTGCATCACCCTAAAAAAAGTAACATTCGTAGTGAAACGTATAAGATATTTGATTACAGTCATTTTATTTGTCGCAACGCAAAGGTATTGCGTCAGATAACGCTTCTATTGCATCAGACAGTGATTGCAAGGTATTGCGTCAGCCGTTCTATAAATACGGCGTTGGAAGGGTATACACCCTCATTAGTATCCTATTTTGCGGAGGTGTAAGTATGGCTCCATATGTTCAGTTGACACCAAATAAAAAAAAATAAAAAATATAGCTGTGTTCTGTCCCAGGAAGGGCTTTCTACGCATGCTATCGCTGATAAAATAGGCTGTCACCAGTCAACAGTATCCCGGGTGCTTAAATTAAAGCGTGAAACCAGTGATGTGAAGAGATGACCTGGAGCAGGCCGTAAGAGAGTGACTACGCCTTCCCAAGATCGATATTTGAAACGCCTATGCCTCCGTAATCGCCATGCTAGTGCTCCTGATCTAAAACTGGACTTTGAGATTGCCTCTGGTGTTGAAACAAGTGCACGAACTATCCAAAGACGGCTTTCGAAATGTGGACTGCATGGCTATCGGCCCAAGAAGAAGCGACATGCTTGGGCTAAAACGCATGTTTCATGGACAAAAGAGCAAGAACACCGTCGTCATCTCTGGCGAATCGAAATACAACCTGCATGGTTCGGATGGGATGCGTCAGAAGACGTAAATCGGAGGCATACCATCCTGATTGCATAACACCGACTGTAAAGTTTCCCGCCGGTCAGATGGTCTGGGGATTTTTTTTTTTTTTTATGCCCAAACACTAAAGGTATCAAAACCTATAGTACTTAGTACCGTGCATGGGTTGAAGGAGAAGTATGGGGAGAGGGGGATGCCGGAAACTTTGCTCTAGAGACTAAACATGGGTTTCACCACTTCAAGCCTCCAATAAGCAAAATGGTGATATTTCACCGGTTGATAAAAGTCATCTACCACGTGCATAACAAGCAAAGGGGCGGGGCGAATTAAGTTTATTAACGGAACGGTGAATGTAGAAACCTGAAACTCGTTATTAGGGATCACCACACAGATTTCCAAAACTCCATTTTTAAACAAGACCCAGCACCTTTCCACACAGCAAACTTGGTAGGTATTACGCTATTTAGATTTAATGATTAGTTTGTCTTCTTGTCTTACAAGGCTTAAAACATACTTACATCAATGTTTTCCCTCGTTTTTCTCCCTTAAGGTGCAGTCATACCTCAGAGATACTGGCATTACAGTGTTGGACTGGCCCGGCAACAGTACAGATTTGAACCCTGTTGAAATTTGCTGGTACATAATGCCGTTAAAATAGCTCAGAAGAAGTAAGATTCAGCTGATACGTGCATTGTAAGGGTGTGGTACCACGAAATTGGGCAACCGTATATCCAGAAGTTGATTGACTCTATACCATATCGTTGCAAGGCTGTTCGAGGGGTCACAACAAAATACTGAGGACTTATTTTACTGATTTACAGTACATAATACTATTACGTTAACTTGTCATTTCAGTTTGCACACGTAAATACAATAAGATGTATGTTTGGTTGTTATGATTGCCATTTGCATGATTTCTCATATTTCCATTAATTACGCATTTTACCCTTTGGGAAGATATTTATGGCAATTAGGTATATCAGGTGGAGTCTTTTTTTTGGATTTCATTCACAGAGATATATGTATATCCCATCTAACAAATGAATTTCGAACATTTCTGCAACCCACAGTTCAGCGCAAAACACATTATTTACAAAATCCACAAGTAATCCATTTTTTTGTCCGCCATTGTGTATGATTACTTGTCGCACCTGCAATACCATATATATCGGGCCAGTAACAATCTAGATATCAGGATGAACTTACACCGCTCAGGCATTAATATCTTCAACAATAAAGACTAAATTAGTATTAAATTCTGAACTAATTTATTTACAATAATAATTACAAGCAAGAAAGCAGGTAATCTTGGACGTGATATCCAATTTATATACTTCAAAAAACAGAGCTTTAGTAATATCTTTATTTCAGTACTTAGCCTAATTAACACCACAAAATCCAGATTAATGCAAAAAGAGATTAGCCTGTTGCAATATAAAAGTATATACCCATATGGATTAAATAATAAATTCAACAAAAATAGATGGCTAACATTATGAATGATATGTGTCCATAATAGTCAAACAACACACACACAAAAAAAAAGAAAATGTTAAATCAAAAACAACTTAGGACAACCGAAAACAGTTAAGGGGCTTCGTAGATTTGTTTAAAATGTGGGACACTGATCCTATAAGCATTAGTTCAATACGTAATGCACTTTTCAGCATTTAACTTAGTTCACTCAAAGCCCTAAGCAGGAAAGCCAATAATTAGATCTAGTCACCTTATGCACATCATACAAGATATTAGCAAATTCAGAATCAAAATTTCTGAATTTGCTGATATCTTGCAGCTACCAATCTTCACAACAAAAGCAGTGGACAAGATATGTGTTTACAGCAGGCCTTTGTGCAGATAGTAAAACCCTAATCATAACCACATTATAATCGGCGACTTAAATCTAACCCCTAGCTTAAAGATATTTTATCACTAGGTTTTAATTTTTTTTACGGACGATTGTCCCCAAAGAGTGTTCAGCTTCGGTGGAAAACGGTCGTCATTTGTCATTCATAACCCTTTCTGCAACTACAGTAAATCATAAAAAAGCAGTTTCACATTACTGTTTCACTTCTTGAAAGGCAGAACCGCAATGAAGCCACAAAATGCATTTCATAAAAAGTTACTGATATAGCAAACGTGTTGGTTATTTCTACTCCAACGTTACACACCGTATGATGCTGTTTCTGCAATCCTTGTACGAGACCTACTAACGAAAAAAATGGGAAAAATCACTTTCTGAGCTTCCTATATTAATGTTCTTAATATTTATTATACAGTACTATTTTATTCAGCTCACATTATGAACATTCGTAAAGGTCAAACTTATACAGCTCACCGTTATGGTATAGATACAGAAGTTCCAAAAACTCCTGTCATAAGAACAATGAATTCGCTTCAACAAGAAATATTACAGGGCTGTTTGAAACTATAAAATAACCTGTCACAGACAGCAATCCAGAAACGAGAATATCATAACGGATATAGTGCAAAGACCTCAGATTTCAGACTAGCTGAAAATTATACAAAGGACAATGCCAACGACTGCACTTCACTTACAATGTTGTTGTTGTTTAAGGCAGTAAATATTTGAATTCAGTATCAGTAAAGTTGGACGCGACCTACGTTAGTGAATGTCACAAACATATGGCTTTCTTGTTGATACAAGCATGGACTTCGCGTGTTTTTTGTTTTTTTACTTCTAGGAATTAGGCAATATTTTATCTGAATGGAAACATTAACCAGAACAAGTTCAGTTACTAATCTCAGAAAAATAATAAATATTTTTATTGTATGAGCGTACCGAAAAATGTTCTTGGCAGTGAGGTCAAATGTCTTAAATTACAATGATCTGAAATTTAAAAAAAATAGGGATCAATCAAGAAAAACGAGCTTCCACCAATCCAATTAGAATTCATTTCATCACTTCGGCGTTCACAATTACAAAACAAACAAAACAAATTACGTGTGCGATTTACACAGTTACCTCAGAAGCGTGGTTTAGAATTATGTAGTAAATGCTTAAAGCAGATTTTTTTTAAATTTGAATTGGCTCTATGGAATAGATATGCAGAGAACTGAAGTTGAGGCAGAAGTTCATTCTAAAAAAAAAAAAAATATGTTTGTGTTAAGTGCTAAAGCAACTAAAGCTAAGAAGCAGTTTTCCTGTTTGCTGAAAGGAAAATCCAAGTTCCGGGAGAGAAAAAAAAAATTCAATCAACGCCCGAGACTCACTAACTCAGCCACGTTGGGAAAATGATCCATAATTTCTCACGGTATTAATGGAATTCGAACTTAGACCTTTTCCACCTGGTATGAGAGGTTGATCATAAGAATTGGAACCCATTAGTGCCCAGAGAGTATACGGACCTCTAATAATATACGGACCCTTAGTTGCTTTGGTACTTAACACATGTCTATACAAGTTTGTATTCGTGCTGATTTGATGATTGTGTCAGTGAAACAACCGACATGTATAATCTGAGATAAACCCATCTGGTTGGTGGTTTAGGTTAAGCGATGAAGTAACAAGGTTTCAACGCAGCGTATCTGTACACGTGCATGTATGCTATGGTCGCTCGTCTGTTTTTGCGAGATCAGAAACTAGAATTTTCAGGAGAGAGAGACCATGCAATCCTTGCAAGAGTCAGACCATCTCTGCCCTATAAGTAATAAAAACAAAAAGTAGGCTTATCTACCGTGCCAGCCGCGAGGGTCCTTAAATATGAAACAGGTCTTCCCGATCTGCTCTAAGGAAAGGATATTATAAAATATAAAATTATGAAAGTTGTTTAAATCAGATTTTTGTCACTTGCTTCAAAAACCTTATTCAAATAAATTAAAACTTTTTTTTTTCTTAATTATCTTGTACACGCGAGTACATTTTCATTAATAAGAAAAATTAATAGAGCAAATTATATTATATAATTGTACAGAGTCGGAGGGTAAAATGAGTTTGACTACCAGAGTAACAACAGGTGGTAATCAATTAATATGTGCAATGGTTAATTCACTGCAAGAATGTTTTCTGGTGTTTCGAAAACTAAACTTGGTAATTCCTTCAATTCCATGTTTATTTGCATGTTGCGAAACTTTCACATGATTACTTTCTGGTGGCAGTAGCAGATACATGCAAGATGTATCTGCTACATTCGTTATAATTGTTTCGGATCTATAATCCACCATGCCAGAATAAATGAAGCCGGGGTATAACATTTCCGGCCTGTATGTAGCGTCCTGTCTTCGTTAATCTCCTTAAGCGAGGTCTCTCGTGCTCCCCATCATTACTTTGAATATGTAATGGCGACTAGCTCGGCTAATTATACAAGTAACATGCTGGTAACTTGAATGGTCCACCATTGTGATCACGTTATGTGGATTAGCTGTAACTTTGCCACTTACTAAGATTCTCGGTTGAGGGGACTACAGTATTGAATTAGGGCCCGCTGACGAGCTTATCTCAAGCTTCATGACAGAATAGCAATTATTAATTTAAATCGTTTATGCAAATGCGAAAAATTTTAACACTGGCGCAGTATTTTGTTTTCTTTAATTTAGTTAAGTTTATTAAGACTTGTAACTGGCATCCAAGTTTGCTATAAAGGCACACCGTGCCTATATTTTAAACCGTACTTATGTTTTCAAAAGACCTCGTATATCAACACAGTTGGCCAATTTACAATATATTATAAAACTCGAGGTGATTAGCTGGCATTATTGGTCGAAAACGTACAGATTTTCCAGTTTGACAGTTATTTGCATTTATCGTAAATGAAAGATGAAGCAACAGGCATTCCGCGCCTTTCAGGGCTTGTTGATTCTCAGAGGCTAGTCAAAAAATGCTTGTGGTACATCTGCACCATCCATATGGGATACTTGCGCTGAAGAATGCCTTTCCCTGCTTTGAGGACTGTCCAAAGAATGAGCCCCTCAGAATACTAAGCTATACCTGACTGACCGTTTTTTCCCCATTTCAAATGTCGTCTGTCTCAGGTCTGCAACTTTGATTCTCACCTCAACATTCTGAAAATAATTACAAAAAAGGAAGTGTTATCTACACATTCTCAGCGGTCATGATGAGTTGGTTGCAAGTTCTATTCCATCTTAATGTTGCAATAATAGCCTAACTGCTATTAAAACTGGCAAAGTTTAAACTAGTAAATTGATAACTTCTGCAGGAATAATTGACTCAAACTTCGATTTTGGAGACACATCTGTCGAAAATTGACAACAGTACAATTACTTAAAACAAGCCTGAAAGCTAAAAATCTGGGAACTGTGGACATTCAATGATGAAAATGTGCTGTGTCCAGGAAAAATGACGTGCTGTCTTCGTCGTAAACAAAACACTTCTAGTTAGTGACAGAAAGAAAGAAAATAAATTTTGTTTTAAAATTGCAACTCACATTGGTGGTGCACTCCGACATTTTGAAATACGATGAGATGTTGAAACAGGTATTTGTCCTCGGCCAACAATAACCGACTACCTTAAAAATGGCATGTAAAAACACGTTATACTCTATCATATTGCGCTTTGTTGTCTCAATTTTCAACAACGAACATAATCCGGATACTTTTGGAAAAGACTTCGCATAACAGTAAGACAGAATCAAATTCCATCAAGTTGTCAACAGTAAATGAACACTTACAATTTCGATTGAATAAATTTTGAATCGCCCTGAGTTTAGGTGATAGAAAGCTGTATTTAAACCAACTTCGAGAGATTTATAACTCGAATTGGGCTGACCATATATTTGATCGAATTTTAAATTACATCCACTGAAAGTTTCTTTTATTTCGAGGTACCATCATCAGACAAAAATGGACCAATAATGCGTCCACCTCTCTATTAGCTTATTGAACATCGCACTTTCACAAGTACTGAGTTACCAATTTAATATTTTTACTGAGTTCAGGCAGAAAAAAAAATGCAAAGTTAAAAGCTAGCTCAGTGACAATGTGCATGGTATAATTCCGAAGCGCTGTTTGAACAACGAAAAGATCTCCAAGATAAGATCCAATGAAGTGCTCGATTAGCGTAACTTTTTTTTTTTTTTTTTGATTTGGTAGTTGTTGGCGCATCGGCTTCTGTGGCCATATTGCACCTCCCAAGGTTTTTGCAGTACTTTGATCCAAGCCCGAGGCGGGAATCGAACCCGCGACCTTTGGGTTGCCGGGCAGGTACTTTACCCACTCGGCTAGCCCGGTCGGCATTAGCGTAACTGAAAAGCTTCCAATTACATATCGAGTAGTCTTAGATCAACCTAATGAAAGAGAATACAAGCTTCGTAGTAATTTCGAAACTGAATCAACTTGCACAAAAGCATACATCACAAAGGAAGATGAAAAAATACCTCGAAGAAATTTCTCTCTGCAATCTAAGCAAGGTTTTTTGTTTCATAAGGATAGGGTTCATACGTGAAAAAACAATGCCATCCCAAATATGACACTTACGATCCTAGAGCTTAAGCCTTTTATATTTCATGTGAAATTGATGTCTTTCTCGAAACCATCCGGGGAATTAAGAATGACGTCAAAGAACTGAATGCAATGAACTGCATGTTAAAAAAAAAAAATCATGACGAAAAAGTGCAATTTCTGAGAAAGTGGAAAAGTAAACTGAAGTAATTCTCTACGGTAGGGCACCGGAATTACAATTGTCCCAGAAGAATTAAAAGAAATTTCTAGTGGACCTAGAAACCAAGATGTGCATAGAGCAGCGCCGAGTGATATGGAGTGGTACACAGTGGTCAATGTGATCCAAAGAAAAATTAAAAGAAAATCTCGTAAAATTCGAAGAAAAACAAGCTAAAGCCACTCAGCTAAAAGAAAATAAAAATGATCCCGGGGGCTCTTCATAACAGACTATGCTAAAATGAAATATTCTTCTAATTAAAAATAATAATAGAAAGTTATTTAAACAGTAGCCAATAAATTATAAAATAATAATTTTATTGCGAAAGTAGTGTTACGTGCTAATTGCCATCACATCAAGGCTGAGGCCAGAAGTTCAGCAATACTTTTTTACATGCAAGTTTTTATTATTTCGGACACCAGAATACGTCCCAGAATGGCTTGCATATACTCTCGAAACACCCTATATTAAGAATCGTAAATTCCTTTAATGACGGGTGGAATATATTTAGTAGTAGTCCAACCTAAAACGGATAAAACATATGACTTTCAATAAAGCCGAACACTAGAGGAATGCATGAAGTTAAAAGTTACACGATTTGTCAAGTGGACTGTTCAGCTTCCAGAAAGAGATGCTCTAAAATGCCATTTAATTGTTTACTGTCAAAACTAAATTCACCATAATCAGCACATTTCTTTTAACTGTGTATGGGCTCTTAGTGTCCTAGTAGGACTACTGTGCCTGTTAATGCCGCCAATTCCACTCATTGCGTTGTGTACAGGAAGAAACCTCCCCAGAGGGGAGGTACAGAATGTACGCAAGAGGGGAGGATATAGCTAGAAATATGGAAGACGTAGGAAAAGGCATCCTCCAGATTGTTAATGGAACAATACGCTCCATCAGGCAAAAGAGGGACCCCACAGAGGAGGATATAGAAGACACACAGCAAGAGAGCTGCGTGTAAGTTGCCATTGGCGAATCAAGTGGCCCGAGGGCCTCAATCCTATTCAGGTTAAGTTCGGTGGGCCAGCTAGGTTAGGATCAGACGTTTGGAGTGTTCTTATAATGCGTTGGCAATAGGGTGTTCCGTCTTGTGAAGAGTGCTTGCGCAAATTTAATAAACTCCTAGTAATAGTTTTCTTCTGTGATGTACAATTGTTCATTACCTTGAGAGCTGTCTCGTATACGTACGTGTAAACAGGATGATGCAGAGGTCCTCATAATGTTGACAGGTATATAATGGTTCCAGTCTTCTGTTTCTCAACATGCACAGTAGGAGTTGTCTATTTGATTCCCATGGATGTTAGTTTGTGGGTAACTGATCCGTGTCTGGTAATGAGGTAGGTGAGATAAAGACCGGGAGAGAACTAATTTGAAGACTTGGGAAATACAGCATTCACACCAGGTATAAATATCTTAGTGAGTAGGCCCTTGTACGTAGCAGTCCATCTATCCTGCCAGGTCTGAAGTATTAGGGTGGCGGCAATTTGATTCTTTTCCTGTCTGATTTCATTCAGGTTATTGATGGAGTGTCCGAGGATAGTTGCTGGTATGTCCCTTAATAGACAGTAATGGAGGCCCCGTTGAATAACCTCTAGATCAAGCGGAAGGACGCCCGCAAGAACCTGGACGACCAGGGTACTGACCTAGTAATAGTAAGAAGGATGGTGCCCAGTTTGCATTGGTTGTTGCAGAGAGTTGCCCTGCGAAACCAAACTCATATGTTATTAAGGGAAGGAAAATGGAATTATACAGAAGTTTAAGGTTGCGTCGGTTCAGTCACCAATCACGACGACTCACCCGTGTAATGAGGGCAGTGTAGTTTGTCACTCTCGTGTGGAGGTGTGCAAGAAGTGGACAGAAAGTGAGATTAGAGTCGGGTACTATTCCCAGCAGTTTTAACGTGGAAACTAGCTTGATTGTTTGGCCTTGAATTTTAATGGGGAGGGGGGCTAATAGGCTGCAGTGATCCCTTCAAGAGAATGGATTGTGTCTTTTGGGGAGAAAATCACTTTGTGTTGGGCTCCCCAGCCCTGTATGATTTGAAGCGCTTAGTTTTCTCTGACCTCCAGAGGAAACCTTCCCGAAAAGGGGTTTGCAGCAGTATCCCACAATCTGAGTGCCAGCAAACGCGCACCAGAACGGTGCCAACGGTGTCCTACCCTTAAAGGGTTAGCAAGTTGTCAGGGCAAAGTCGTCTAGCAGAGGAGCTAACCTATTTGATTCAGGCTTTGGGGAGCATAATCCAACGTTGTTCTAATTTCAGTGAGGCGCGTCTGAGTGCGATGATTTCCTGCGCGTTACGGAATGGGCCACCAGAAAAATTTCAGTTGTCCCCCAAGTAAATTAGACCTTGGATCGTTTATTAAAGAAGACTTAGTGAATAATCGCATAAATTGTAAACTTCGCATCTTACGCCGATATTAAATTTGCGAGAAAATACTGCTAGAAAGATATATTACCGTTGTCCCTTGTTCGCATCGTTTTTCTGTGTCTGTCTATACAAAAGGATGTCTCTTCGCAGGATGAGTTGCATGTTATTTCAATAACTTGATTCTTGAAGACGATTTCTACCTACAACTCCATCAAGCTCCACTGCTTTTACTCCGTCTCTAGCTCTTCTGCAATCAACAAATCACCCCGCCATCCCCCAAACTGTCAAACCGCATTAATAAACTTAAACACTTGAATAGTTTTATAGATATCATTCACATTATTAATTTTACTTCTTTATATTGCTTAAAAATTTGGTTTCTATATTTTAGAACTCACCTGGAATCTAATTTATTTTCTCTCTTTTTCCATTAATTTTGTTCCCAGTTGTCGATAGTGAGAGTTTATTGATCCCTAACTGCAGCGATCACCGAGAAATAATCGTAGTTAAAAAAAAAAATTCAACCAATTCTTTTTGCAATTGATATTATTAAAAATGGAATTAAGCTAAGGAATGATTCCTGTAAAAATATCATAATAAATCTCCCACAAACGGAAGAGTGCGATTGCATGTTCTAATAAGTTTAGAAACCCACGGATGGTAGATTTACAGTTCATGGCAAAGTGATGGCGTCGCATTCTACGTTTTAATAACAGTTAACTGAGCAGCGCACTATAATCTTAAGTTGAATACACAAAACAAGTGCACTAAAAGAACACACAGCAAAACGTCAGAGTAAAATCTACCGAGGTCCAAGAAAGCCTTTCTTGGTAAGAGCACCCTTTTGTTCCGCTCACCAATCTCGTTGCCCTTTTCTCTACTCGATATTGGCGCAATCCAAGAGGAAGTAGCAAAACTTGGTCGCTAAACTACTGTTTGCCAACGCAGTATTGGTAATGAATGTACCGCAGTACGCTCAAATTGCAGAATGCAACTTTCAATCGCTATGATGCATGATTGTACTGGTTTGCGTTTTCCTGAATGAACTCGTCATAGGAATCGTTCGAGAGTCTTTTCTTTAAATTTTTATTTCTCTCTTTCTTACCTCAGGTATTTTTGTTTGGTTGTTTATAACTAACAAGATGTCGAGGTTGTCATTGTCTCTCCGTATGTTGGTTAAAAGCACAAATAGGAAAATTTTACGAATAAAATAAATCACTACTATTTCATCAATATTCTGTTAACCGTCATGTCTTTTACTTGACATTTACAGGGTTTATTGTGTTGGAGTGATCAACTTGTACGTTCCTGCGAAAAGGCAACCAGCCAGCCAGTAAAACAATAGAGAGTGCTGGCGAGTAGATGGCTCGATCCAAAGATCCAACTGAATATAGCGTCGACGCTATATTCAGTTGTCCTTGAAATAATTCCGAACAGATAAAAAAGGCAAAATAATATTTAGGTTTTTAGTTCTTTATTCTCAAGAAACGATGTTTATTGTGCAGGATTTAGAAACCCACCCTGAGTACTCAGCTTTTCTCACGGAAAAGGCATACTACCTCCGAATGAAATCAACCCAGTTGTTTGTATTAGTATGTATAGCGAGTTTCTTGCATGTCACCCACTACACGTACTATCAAGGAAAACTTAACCCTTTTCCAACGCGATGGGTATTATAAAATTATAAAACCAGCAAGTAAATTCTTTTCTGAAATATCATGAAATTTTCCACGTGTGGTGTGAATTACGAGTACGGCGGTAGCAGTCTGCCCTATTATTAAACCTCTTCCAATACTCAAAAACAGAAATTCCCTGATATTTATTTAATCTGCCAAGTCCGGTGGCATCCCAGAGGCTTTTTTCAGTGACCGCACAACGACGTTTTTTTAAAAAAAACACTTGAAAATGCATTCAAGAGTTTGAGTAAAGCATTTTAAAAGAATTTGAAAATCGCTGAAAGAAAAGCAGTAACGTGGACTGGTCTATGGTTGGAACTCAAGCGACTGTATTTTGCCTGTGGCACAGTCGGTCGACTAAAAAACATCACTTCGCAACCGAAAAGATGGACTATTTTGTTTTAAAAGAAGACTGGACTGGTTATTTTTCTCTCACTGAATGCTGCTAAGAGTGAAGGGTTGTGGTACAGTAAAATAAGTGCCACCCATACTTCATTGCAATTTAATTGCTACCATCTTGATTTGTCATTTTTTATAGTTGCTTGTGCGTGAAGAAAGAAGCTGTTTAATGACTACAGAAACAAACGATAAAAATTACTAATAAATAATAACGCAAAATAATGCTAACATACATTTAAATAAAGAATTAAATTCCTAATAATGGCTGTAACTGTACATACAGAAATGAGAAACTGTGAGGTTATGATATGCAGTAAAAGCCAATTATACGAATGCTGCCAATAATTGGAAATTCGTAATATTACGTGAACTGGGTTAACTACATTCAAGTTTTAGATATAACGAGCGCTTTATGTTGCATTGAGTGTCATTTTTCCAATATTTCGAAGAAAGTGAACGTGAAATAGACGTATGCTAATTTAAATGTCATGGTTCATGCGTGCAACCACTTGAAGTACGACTTGAGGGCTGTTTGTTTCATATTTTTACATACTTCAACGTAAGGCTGAATTGCTAGCACCATACAGCCATGTCTTCCACTAATGATTACGTGCATTATGTATAATTTGTTAATTACCTACAGCGCTTGTATTAATTCTTCATGGGATGAAATGGAAACCATTTCGTTCCAGAACTGACGTCTCCATTATAAATTAATCTGTTACTCAAGTACTTCCTTAAGTTTCATGAACAATTAATAATGATGGAACGGGTCTTGTTTATGAAAGATGTTGCACCGGAAGTTATCGTTATGTGCATGGAGGAGTAAAATGATGATGGAAGATGAGAAGTGCATATCTAGCATCTTTTGCTAATTTGCCTTTTTCAGTATTTATAGTTTTTAACGAATAATTTGACTAACACCGGTCCACGAATGAATTTTTATTAACTTCCTTCACAGCGGAACTTTACTGTACATCATAACGCAATTTCACAAACTTCTGGAACGTAGATATAACTGCCATGTTGACCGATAAAATAACGACGAATCAAAGAAAGCAACGACCCCCTTCCCCATCTACCCGTTGGAAACTACATTGAAAAATATGTTCAAGCGATCAGAAATAAATATTCAGGGTTTTTTGTATTAAAACACGATTAGTAAAAAGCGGAGTAGGAAAAACTTTTTGGCACCCTTCCACAATCGTCTATTACGGAAATTACTTATTCATATATCAGCTGATTCGCTTCTCTTTCTCGCCACTTCATCACAGTGCCTGTCAATCTAACTGCGAAAGATTGATTTCACTGGTAAGCGAAGAGAATAACACCGTTTTAATGCGTACAAGTCCACTACAACGCATTATTAAAGTCGAGCTACGTTAGGAATTCTGTGACGATTTTATTGTATTTTGTACTTAATACAACTCGATCTGCTGGTAAAATTACGTTAGTTTAAATCTAATTTCGCAACGATTTTTCACAAAAGTTTGCGTTAATTTTATTGCATTTAGTGATCAAAAAATAATGAAATCAGTTACTTTTTCTCCTGCAAATCAGGCTGAACTCTCGAGAGATGCACTAGCGACAATTTAAGTTGTGTTATAGCCTAACTTTATAATTCAACAAAATTGTAATAATGAAAAACAGGAGTCGCATCAGACAATTAGAAAACTGGAAATTGCAATGCACATATGAGATAAGAAATTCTATCTAGTAATATGCAAGTTGTTTTGAAACTTTAGAATTATTTCTAATAATTTTTCCAATAATAGAAAATTCTAATATTAATGTTACGGTGGAGTTAGTTTTTCCTAACCCCATTTAATTTTCCCCGCTCTAATTTTCCCACTGCAAATTAATCCTTATTGGTTTAATTAATCCCTTTTCTTTTCTCTTTTAAATGCATTCCGTTTACCTAAGGGAAATTTTGATGAACTGTTTCTTAAAATAACTCAAAATTATAACGCCTTCCACTGCAAGGCCAAAAAGATCAGTGGATTAACCCGATCAGAGAAGTAGCAAGACTTCTCATGACGAAATATAAAGATGCTGACGCAGGTCTGAAAAGAGGGAGCTATTGTAAGCACATATGGATGAGTGATTTTCTTGTACTGTACATGCAACCATTCATAGGTTAAGTTTCACTCTTTCATTTCCGATAGGCCACACGTAGCGTCTCCTCAGATCCGCTCGCACTCTTGGTTAATCATACGGGGGTGGGGGGGCGCATGTGTGGAGTGAAACAGAGGATGTGATCATCCTTTTACTTTTGACCATCACGTGCTGTTCGAGTGATAGTGACCTGAGTCCCCATTCCGACGTCCAATAGGAAGCCGAGGTTGTCTAAACTTAAGAGTAGTTACAGTACATAAGAGCGGACCTTGGGAGATCCGGGGGGGGGGGCAGTTAGACCGAAGTGGGAACAGTTCGAGGAAGAGAGGAGTTCAACTGAAGAAGAGGGCTGTAGAAGAGCTACAGCAGAGAAAGCAGTAAAGTAAGGAGAGACCCAAAAGAAGCTGCAGTCGCTGCAGAGAAATAGGAAGAAACGACCACACCCATAGTAAGCTTGTCAAGTAAGAATGCCCATTCTAGAGGTGTGGAAGGAGAATGTCTGAAATAACCGTGTTAATTCTTACCTATGAGGAACGATAATTATCAAATGATTTCTTCCTTGTATATTTTGTGTTTCCTTGTATTTTGTGACCTTAGATAATTCTAATGACATATTTATATAAACGTTTATGCGCAGAGTTAAAGTACACGAAGATGGAAAATATATTTACTAGAGCGGAACTACACTGAAAGGATAGAATTCATGCAATGCCTGGTTCCTGGGTAATATAAGACGCTGTCACCCCTCTCGCTACTGGACGAACCCACCACTTGGCAGGTATATTGGTACACTGCATTCACGTAGACGGTAATTCGATGTCGTTGTAATAAACGTTGTAAGTTAACCGAAACTTTGAAAGAGGGATGATAGGGGGTACCCGACACATGAGTCACTATCGCGGAGTTGGTACAAAATTTGCACTATCCCCGTTCGACATTATCAAGCATGTATCGGGAATACGCCATTTCGGGAATAACATCTCATCATGGACAGCACTGTGGGCGGAGAAAGGTGGTGGATAAACGTGGCCACCAACGTCTGTCTCGAATTGTTTAAGCCAACCGGAGAGCGACAGTGGCACAAATCACGGCCGAATTCAACGAGGGAGGTACCAGAAACATCTCCACCAAGACCATCAGGCGTTCATTAGCCGCAATAGATTATGGGAGCCGCTGACCCACCAGAGTCCCATTGCTAACACCACGACACAGGACTCTACGCCTCAACTGGGCGAAATAACATCAGCACTGGACCTTGGCTGATTGGAGACGGGTCTCCTTGTCCGATGAGTCCCGTTTCCAGTTATTTCGAGCGGACGGGAGAGTGCGTATCTGGCAGAAACCGAATGAAGCTATGCACTCGTCAATCAACAAGGAACTGTTCAGGCAGGTGAACTGTCGGTAATGATCTGGGGCGTGTTCAACTGGCACACGTTAGGATCTCTGGTACGTCTAGACTCATCTCTGACGGTCCAGGTTACGTGTCCATCCAGTGCCAGATTAAGGCACGGGCTAGTAGGGCCTTTGCCTGAGGCGTCATTCTTTAATGGGCGCGAAAAACAGAAGAAAAAGGATGCAAAAAAAATCTATATCCTTAGTTGTTGGTTTAGGGATTTATTAGGCGCATCGGCAACTATGGCCAAAGTGCGCCAATATCTTTAGTAAAGGGCCGAAAAATCTTTTAGCTAGGGGCGCCAAAATATTTTCGTCCCGCCCTGTGTCCATCCTTGCAATCCATCTGCATCCATTCATGGTCATCGTGCACCCACAGAGCATTCTACCCTTCCAGCAGGACAATGCGTCTCCCCACAGAGCCGTGGTGACTAGAACATGGTTCGAAGAGCATTCCGCAGATTTTACCACCATGGAAAAGCCTTCCTGTTTAGCGGATTTAAACCCTGTGGAGTATCTTTGGGATTCTGTGGAAAGGTCCGTTTGAGCTTTGGACGCTCCATCCTGGAATGCGACGGAATTATGGACAGCGGTGCAGCAAGCATGGATGGAAATACCTGTGGAATGCTTTTGTGAACTAGTGGACTCAATCATTCGCCGTGTGACTGCTGTTATCCGTGCGAAAGGTGGGTCTACCCGTTACTAGGTAGGTATCCCATGATTTCCGTCCACTGAATGCACAATACCATTCAAACTTACTGTCATTTTACTGATGTTTCAATCTTTTAAATTGTGAGAGTGTTGTATATGATTGCTCTTTTATAAATGTTTATTTCGTTCATAATGATTGCCTCTTTGCTAATTCTTGTTCACACTAGAAAAAACCAGAATTAGAAAAATAAATAAATAAATAAAATAAATAAATATAAGCAGCAGCGATATAACTTTGGGGATCGATATTTCGACTTAACCCTATTTCTTAAAATATATAAAAAAAATAATTTAAACGTTGAATTCTATCATACTTTAGTATTATCTGCAAGCTAACTTCATACATAAGTTAGCTTGCAGATAGTACGGGACTCCAAAATACCAACCGTGACAAAAAACCACATCTAAGGAAAGCGGATATCCGTTGAAACTAAAAATGGAGTTTATCCCACCTGATATGCGAGATAAAATTCCCCATTAGTCTTAAGTTTTCTTTCTAACGGTAGTGTTGCATCCAAAAAAAAAAAATAAATAAATAACAAAAAACTGCTGAAGGCATAAAAACTATGCGCTATTCATTTTGAGTGCAAAGTATAAAATGTCTTGACACTAAAATTGCAGTTAAATATGAGTCCTCGCCCCACTATCTTTAGGAAAACAAGAAGTCGATGCGATACTTAACTTCGTAGTCTCAACAAGATGCTTTTGTTGGCATATGCAGCTTATCGACCCCAAATTTTCGCTTCCCAAGTTGCGTGTTTGCCGATAAAATGGGCTGAAAGAGAGCACGGAAGTTTCTTGCAGGACTCACAATCCACGCCCAGCCAATCACTATTGGGAAACGTCTAGAGAAATACCACACAGGTTGCTACATGACCCTTTGAAAAATTCAAAGGATCTTATAGTACTTGTCCGATAAAATATCCCCCTCCAAATTAGACTTAATTGTAATTTTTCCTTGTAGAGAATCTCCGATCTCATTATGGATTTAAATAAACTTTGTGGATATTTTTCCAAAAAAAGATAGTATAGGCTATTTTTGGAATATTAAATTTTAGAAATATTATATTTTAAGGCGGAAGAATTCTGTTACCTACGATTTTCTTCAGGAATGGCTGCATCCAGGTAACATGTAATTAGAAAGGGTATTGAAATAGCATATTATCTAGTAGGGAGAAGACGGAAAAAGCAAGCTTTTGTCCTAAATCCTTGCATGGGGAGTAATTATAAGTATAACGGGAGATGATGTTCGAAAAATGGAACTTCCTTTTAAAATCACAGAGACCACAATCTGTAGATATGCGAGTAATATTACGCGAACAGTGAATTCGTACCCAACCTATCCAACTATAACTTAACAAAAGACGATACAATCTTCTCTATAAAGGTCTCAATTACAGCGCGACCCCAAAAAAGACGCGATACAACGAATATGTAATAAAAGCCCAAACAGGCTTATACAGCCATAGAAAAAAAACTAATTAAACATGTGATAATCAAAAAACAAAATCGTACTCCTAACCTTTCAAAATAGGAATTTCAGTGCATCAAAAAATTAGCCACAAATAAAAACATCATCATTCAAAAGGTTGATAAAGGCGATACAATAGTATTAATAAACAAATTCGATTACGATAACAAATTGACAAACCTCCTACAAGATACGAACACATATCCTATCCCCACCATTAGATCAAAAATCGAAAAAAGAACTAAAACGATTACGCTCTGAAGAAAATATTACAAGCAATTTGCACCCAGACCTCTTAGCCATTACTATACGTTCACCCTACATATTCGGAGTCACCAAGTTGTATAAACCAGACAAACCATTGAGGCCCATAGTAAGCTTCAAAAATACATCAACAGCAAACTTAACAAAATTTATGGTTGTCATACTAAAACCGCTAATGAATTATTCCAATTATCGCATAAAAACACGGAACACCTATTTTCGTCAATCAAAAATATAAAATTAGAACCCGATGACACATTATATTCCTTCGATATAAAATCACTATACGCAAACGTACACCCTCAAAAAGTTGTGAAGGCCACTCAAGACATGTTACGTAATGATCACACACTTAAAACCAGAACAAAATTAGATATTTCGGATATAACAAACTTACTAAATATATTGTTATCAGCTAATTAAGAAAACCCATGAAAGAGATTTTTACCAACAAGTATATGGGGTACCAATGGACGGTTCCATAAGTGTACATCTCTCCAAATTTTACCTCCTGGAAATAGAAAACCACAATTTACAAGTACTTGTCCCCATCCCTTAAATTTTATGGAAGGTACGTAGATGATTGTCTGCTTATAGGCAAACCAGACGTCATAAATACCATCTTCAACGAGTTGAATAATGTAGATGATCGGCTACAATTCACAACCGAAAATGAAGAAAACAACAGGATTAACTTCCTAAATTTAACATTAAGAAGAGATGCCACAAAGCTACAAATAAGGGGAATTATTTACATTTTGACAGCTGCGGCCCCCTCTCTCACAAAAAATCAATCTTAATATTCCAGTTCAACAATTCTTATCTACAGAGGATGAACGAAAAAAAAGAAATCTCCCTTTATACTCACAATTACTCCCCATGAAAGGATTTAGGGCAAAAGCTTCCCTTTTCCTTCTACTCGATATATGCTATTTCAACACCTTTCGAATTACATCTCACCCAGATGCAGCCGTCCCTGAAGAAAACCCCAGGTAAGAGAATTCTTCTGCCTTAAAATAATATTTCTAAAATTTAATATTCCAAAAATAGCCTACACTATCCTTTTTGTAAAATAAACTGTGGATTTTTACAAGGAAAAATTACAATAAATTATTAGCATTTGCCGACTTCACGAAACTTAGCGGGTCTCGATTACTCAAGTTGTCTGTTTAAAGTTTCGAGACATGGGAACCTCCATAATTTTTTTACATTATGTCGAAATTACTCTATGATACTATTGGATGATTCGTTGAGAGGTGGACTGCGTAAAGCATGCGCTTCTCATTGGTTGCTCTTAATCTGGAGTGACAGCTACTGGTAATCAAGCTGCACGTCCATAGACCAAAAAGAAACGATTTTAACCGCTCAGAATGTGATACGATTCTGGTTAGCTAAATTTTAAAATGATACAGTGGCGGGCTAGATATGAGTCCTACAATCAATATTGAAGGGGATGAGATAGGAAAGTGTTTATGAAAAGGCGAGTAGCTTACTGCCCATACTGCAATATTCTTATTCCCCTTGATCTCATCATACCTTGTACTTCGCCACTTCAAGATCAATCAGCAATTAAAATTACCGAGAATATGGATGCTGCATAAATGAAAAACTGACTATCCGCCTATCTATTCTAGAGAATATCAAGCTACTAAAATATTTAAGCGGCGCGATGTTTATTACACATTTTAATTGGTTTGTAATCTATGCACAGCTCTCCAACACAGCCGCTTAAGTTTGTTCAAAGACTCGAATATCCTGATACTGTATTAAAATGCCAAACGTATAAATAAGTGAATGTCTCTTAATTATCTGCGTTTCACTTTAAAATTTTTTCTTCAGCTTTAGCCCTCTGATGAAAATATTCTCAATGGTCAGTTAACATGTTTAATCCAGTTCATAAAGTAACAAGGGGAGTGATTGACTCCCATTGGGAGTGATTCACTCAAACATACAATTCATCCCTACGACCGTTTTCTTTTTTTTAATGGGAGTTATGCAACAGATATGATGTATACACTCCAGCTTAAAAGTTTGGAATCAGTGTATGAAAATGCAAGGGTTAATTAAAAAAAAAACATTACAAAGTACTTTAAGATTTTTTATTAAACATTGAAAAATTGACAGCTGAAATAATTAATATTAATAACTATACTGATTTTTCATCAAAATATCCTCCACGAGATTTTATCACTGCCTTACACAGACATGGTATTCCGGCGTTTAATTTTATAATCTTGACTAGCATTTTTCCAAGCGATCAGTAATATTTCCCATAAATTTTGCTTAGTTTAACAGACTAAATAATCCTATAAAAGCTCTATTGGATTTAAGTCAGGCGATTGGGGTGGCCACACCATAAGTTGTAATAACTGCTCTTGTACTTGAGTTGCTAGAAAGTTTCTGCACAGCTTTAGAGCTGTGCTTCTGTCATTGTCACCATGTAATATTAAATTTCTTCCACAAAGCCGAAGTCCAGAGAATATCGCGTTATGTTCAAGCGTGTTTAATAGCTTTCTTTTCTTGAAATGCCTTCAATTCTGATGGTGGATTCATCAGTCCACAATACGTTTTTCTACTCTTCAGTTCCCCAATGTTGATGGTGCTTAGAACAAGCCAACCGTTTCTTTCTTATATTCCTGGAAAACTATTCTATAATATTGAAACTATACTCCCAATTCCTAGAACATTCTAGAATCATCTACAACGTTCAGGAATCTTCTACAATGTTCTATCACATTCAAGAACGCTTTGCATACCTTCCTGCAATATTCTCGAATATTCTAGAATTTTCTTAAATATTATTTCAGTTTTTTTTTTTTTGAATTTTATGAAAAACACAAAATAATTTAATAAAAATTAGTAAACAAGTTGGTCTTATTTTAATAAAAGGTAAAACTCCAGAACACGGTGCCCCTTTGAAAATCACGTGCGTAACCTGCTATGGTTAGCGTTAGTTAGGGTGTTTATCCCACCCTTGCCGCTGTTTTAAAATCGGGAACTCGTTTTCCTATTTTAAAACAGCTGGAAGAGGGGGAATTAACATCCCAAGACCATGGCAGGCTGAAGGTGCACCATGTTCTGGAGAATAGCGTAAGAAAACTTTGAAAATTAAGAAAAATTAAACATGATTACAAACTTATATGGGAGTGTATCAAGCATCACTACAGCTGGAATACGTGGAGTTAGAATTCGTTTATTATTGTTTTATTACCATATGACCTGCTTGTCTATGGGTGTCTCATCTGTGACTCGGACTCGAAATACGTTGAAATGTATTGTCACATGAGACAGATGTTAGATACACAATTCAGCGTTTAGCAATGTCAAATAATATTCGGAATACGATTTATAACTCCCCCCATCATCATTAAAACAAGGACTACCCGGCTACAATGATACCTTGCGGTATAGGCAGTATTTGGTAAATATACGTAGACGGACAACAGGAAGGCACTATTTTTAATGCAATAAAATGGGAGTACCAGATATTAATACAGGTTCTCTGTGACCACTTATTTTGGTGCCACGCGTGGTAAATATGAGGAACCCCGAGGAATGTGATTATCACCTGTCTCTCAGTATTATTTACGTACGCTTTCTTAATGTTCTGTAACGTTTCTGTAAGATTAGGCCGTCATTAAGATACCCTTAATTAAGATACCTTAGTTACTAGCTGTGATGGGATAATGAATAACTGCTTCTGGTTACAATACCACTAATATTTTAATGGCTGGGTTACATTTCACTAAGAAAGAGGAATCCAAATAACATCTGAGTGCCAGGATCAAGTACAGACAAGAATAATCATATTTGGGTCGTGTGACTCCACAAAGTGAGAAAAACAACTTATTAATTATTTAGCGATCCTACTGCAGGAGTTTTAATTAATTTTCTCGCTTTTTTCCCCGTAAGAGCTGATCAGGAAAAATGGGAGACAGAATGCACCAAAAACTATAATGCAGGAGAAATAAAACAGCCTTGACCGCTTTGAATTAAGATAATTTTTTAACTTGAAAAATTATAGCTCCGTCCCAGAATTCGATAAAAGTGGGGATAATCGCTGTAGGAATTAAACAGTTAAATTAATAAGCAAACTTATTAAAATGAAACCGTAAGTTCGTTGATTCAACTATAAAAAGGCACTTAAGTGTTGGGGGGGGGGGGGACGTATACTTTAATAAAAAATTGTTGATTAAAAATTTTAAGGTGCTTAGAACTAATATTAATCTAGAAATAAGTTGAACTTCCCAAGACTGACAAGAAGCTGCTGCTTCAACTAAGCCAGCCATTTAAATTTTTAATACACTTGCTATGGCAAAATGTCCGGAACGACATCAAGTAATTTTAAGAAACCGATTATGCTAGTACTGTAATGGTGTTTGTGGGCGGCAAGGAATTCGTAGAAAAATAAAGACAGGAAGAAATACAGATTTCTGAGCATATATGCTGCGAAAATTCTCTCTCGAAATCCGAGATTGGGTTATATTACGTTTCTTTTGCTACATGAAATTAATTGGTGATAAGGGTTAGGTTGCATTTTAATGAGAGAACAAGACTCTTGCTTGGAAAATGCGGAGGTGAAAGGACTTGGCTTAATTTACCTAACGTGTCCGTTAAACGTCGCAAAATGCAACCTCGACTGCAAAATATTTCAAATAATAAGAAGTGTTTTTAATAAAAACCAATTCATTAAGATTTCTGAAACTTTGCAGAGCTGTACTTCTCGTTACAAACAAACGTTTGATTGACATACAGCTACTGACTAGTAACAGATCTCAAATCCTTCCTAACATGGACTATTGTTCCGACATCTTAGAATAACATTCCACGGTTGGCTGAGGAGTATTAAACTCTTAGGCCATGTCCAAAAAGAGAGCAACCATTATAATTAATGAGTCTTCACTTAAAGACTCACTCCAGTCCATCTCAAACATGCGTTTAGTTTCTGCTACGCACATTTCAACAAAACTATTGTTCTGAATTCACCAACCTTTTCTTTCAAGCCGGCAAGAACAACTGGTCAAAAACCATTTACAGTTCTACACCAAATTCCAACCTTTCCCCTTCCATCCTTTTACTTCTGTTCATTGGAACGGTCTACATTTACGTACATTTCCGGAATCTGCATAAATTCGAATCCACAATAAATATCTTCTCAACATTCATTCCACATGAGATATTCGGCAGCTACTGATTCCGATACCTTCCGTGTTTGGCATTACCTTACAAAATATATGGCATGTGCTAAATGTTGAAGTCGCTTTTATTTCATTAATATTGCTACAGTCATTTGCATTACAGTATTTTAAGCTAAAAATTGCAGCCTGCGAAGTTCACTTTATATCAGTAAACAAAAGAAACGAAGAGTAAAAATATATCAGAAGAAGCTTTGAGGTTCACACAAGTTATTCTCCAATGGAATGAAAGTGCACGCATCATACAAAGCCCGTAAAATACCGAATTACAGAAAGCGAGATAGAATCCCTATTGTAGCTCTTCTGCGCCATTTTAATGGTGGCCTTTTAGCGTCCATTCGCATTGAGTTTCACTGTTCCTACAACACTACGGAATGTGTTATTACGTGGTCTAGACATACGCTGAAAACGAACGAATTTAGCCAACATAAAGCTGTTTCCAATTGGCTGCTTGCGGTTATTTCTGTAAACTTCATAAAGAAATGTTAACTGTCAAGGAGGATATTTAGCCTAACTTTAATTCTTCAATAAACAAATTCTTCTAAAAATGAGAAATAACAGCTGTCTTTCAGCTGTAATTTATGGAGACGGTGGAATGGGTTTCATAGGGGTGACCTGATACTGCGCTCGACTTGCTGTACGCGTTGAATTTATCTTTTTAGAGAGATCGAGAGAAAAAAAAAATAGAATTAAGTGAAGATACTGCGGCGGCGTCCACCCCTCTCCAATTTTCTTTGGTTACTTAAACACAACGCGAAACCGTCAATCGTACTTTAAACCGAGAATGTAATTTTAATTACGTCCTTGATAATCATGAAGTTAAAGAAAAAAAATCAAAACCTTCATTTTGTTACAATGAAGTAGATATTTTTTTTAACCTTAAATACCCTAAGCACTTGCAATTTTAATTATTCATGTATGGAGTAAATATTTGGGCTCGAAGGCTTCCTTTTGAGAATACCATAAGAGAAAGTTTTTTCGAATAATATTTCAATAAAAACTAATTCATTAAGATTTCTGAAACTTTGCAGAGCTGTACTTCTCGTTTCGTTACAAACATGTTATTTGATAATTTTTGAAGTATCAAATAACAAGAGCTGTAGTTTCGAAAAGCCAAATATATACATTTTAAAATAAAGAAAATTAGCTGAAAGAAAGGGATAAAAATAACGCTTCGGCTTAAATGATAATTCGATATAAACACTAACCTTTCCATTTCATTTTTTTAGATTCTCGACTTCTCACTTTGCGATAACCAGCGTCTGTGCAAAATGCCATTTCAAGTTGTTCAAAGTTCATGGAATACATAGTACAGATTTTTATCCAAACGGAATTCATGTTTTAAGCAAAATATTTCTGCAAAACTGTTCAAGTAAATGAACATTAACACTAGGCCAAAAACTACTGAAAATATAACCGACCACTAATATCTGCCATATTCGCAGAAGCTGAAATTTAGTGTGACCAACCCTCATAACACAATTGTGAAAATGCGACAGAAGCGCTCCTAGTGATTTGAACACATTCAATTAATTTTTCTCAAAATGACCCGAATTAATGTTATCTAAATTTGACTTCACTGTATAAAAGTGACTTGGATTTCAATTATAACTACAATCGTCCGAGTTCCTGCTAATATCGTTATGTTTAAACTTTAATGCTACATTTTTTTGCTGAAACTGAACCTTGTTGGGCTGAATAGACTTTATCTTCCTGGTTGCAATCGGGAGAACATGAATGACGACCACCCTAATGCTATTTTAATCGGATTATAATGGTAGTTACATGTCTTTATAATGTATTAGAAGAGTGTTCATTTCCAAGAACACTGAAACACTTTATGCATACAAGAGAAGATTCAAAGAACCGACATTGCCTTTGTGTGTATTACATGATACATTTGCATAGTGCAATGACTCCGGTTCTCATTGTTGGATACTTTCCAACATATATTATTAAATTTAGAGAAGACACACACACAAAGAAAAGCACATAATAACATAGTTCATCTCTTACAGGTTAAATCAGACTTTCTGAAACCTTTTAAGCTGGTTGACGCCTTCAGAAAATTACTTAGTTTTCATCGATGCCAAAATAAATTCTCAATATATACAAGGTGTTTCAAAATGATGGTGAATAATTTAACGGCGAAAAGTACAACCTAAAATAAGCAAAAAAGTCCCAGTGAACATCGAGCCGCAAATGAACAGTTTTCGAGATAATACACATTTTCTGTTAAGATCCGCCACTGACTTTGGGAGCACTAATTTAGCAAAAAGCTGTGAATCCTCTGCTCAGGGTGGTTTTATTAAACATAAGATAATACGTTTGTAATTTTTGGTTTCAACCCCACAGAATTTTACAGATGTTGCATGTTAAAGGATGTTACAAAAGATGTTCACAATGCTGTCCTTGCACATCCGTACGCAGCTTTGTTGTCTTCTCTGCATTGAGTTGCAAATCCTCTCAGGCATTCCTGGGTCATTTCTGATTTCCTGAAAGCTTCCTTCAACCCGACGCTGCAATTCCTCAACTGTGTTAATATCAGAAGTGTACACCAAGCTTTTTACATGACCCCAATACAAAAATCCATAGGATTTAAGTCTGGTGATCTGGAAGGCCACATTACAGGCCCACCTTTACCTATCCACCGTTGATCATACCTTCGAGTTAGGTACCGAGTCACAACTCGATCAAAATGTGTCGGTGCACCATCATGCATAAACCACATGTTCTGGCGTTGCTGAAGTGGAGCATTATCATCATTAAGGAAGTCTGGAAGAACATTCTGCAGGAACTGAGAATGTTCTGTACAGCTCTCCTGTTAGCCTGTTTGGCAGAAAGTGTGGTCCAATTAGACAGTCTCCTAGTAGTCATGGCCAGACATTCAACGAGAAACGTTGCTGATGTCGTGAATCGTGAATTGCATTAGGATTTTCGTCGGACCAAACGTGACAGTTAAGAAAATTAAAAATACCATCACGAGTAAACCTAGCTTCGTCAGTGAACAAAATGTTGTTTAAAAATTGGAGGTTCAGGACACACTGTTGTTGCATCCACTGGCAGAAGTTCACTCTGGGAGGGTAGTCTGTATTGCTGAGAATTGTACACGCTGGATATGGTAGGGGTACAGTAACTGGCGATGTAAAATTCGCCACGCACTGCCACGACTCAGTACACGCTCTTGCAGAGCAACCCTCCTTCTCCTTGTCGAAATTCCTGGATTTTGTTCTATTCTTTCCTTAAAATCCCTCTCTGAGGCTAGGCTAAGAGCTGGGCCGCCAAAATAACTAAAATTTATAATTCTATTTTTTGATATAAATGACGATTTAAGTAAAGCAGATATTCTGGATGACATCTTTTACAAAAATCTAAAAGACTTTGCTATCACAAGAGAAGAAATAGGAAAAGAAATTAACTTTCGTTTTAAGACAAAAGCTAGATCAAAAAATTCATTAAACTGGGTGCTCGAAGTATCTCCTCGGATTCATTCCATTGTTATCTCACTAGATCGAATGGTCAGTCCATAATGTTAAAAATTTTACTGTTGTGACAGTGTTTTTGCTGTCTGATGTTCGGTAACACATCAAACACATGCAAACAGAATGTGCCTACGTGCGGGCACTGTGCTCGACAAGGACATATATTTAGTGAATGTCCTCACAAGGAAGAACCACCCGTCTGCTTAAATTGCTAACGAAAAAATAAGAATCACAAGCATTCCATCCGCGATACTTCTTGCCCAAAATACTTACGAACTTTAGAAACTGTATGCACAAGAACCATTCACTCCGAAATGTAAGGAATCGCAAAGTGATACGTTACCAGCACCACTTCTTTTGGTATCTAAAGTACGTATACTACAGTTAAATACTCGTCGGGTGCCGATGACGTTCGCCGTATAGTAGATGAATCGCCGTTTGATCTGATTTGCCTATAGGAGCCATTTCATTCCCGTGGTAAAGTTATCGGGTACCCCATGACTTCAAGAATTATTCAACCCAATCATGAGGAACCGAAGTCTGCAATAATTATCTTCAATAAAAACCTTGATATAGTCAGAGTTTCCAGTATTCGTGCAAAATTTGCAACGTGCATTAATGTTACTACAGCAACACTTTTATAGCCCGTCATCTACAGATAGCCGACCGGGCTAGCCAGGTGAGTAAAGTGCCTGCCTGGCAATCCAAAGGTCGCGGGTGGTTCGAATCCCGCCTCGGGCTTGGATCAAAGTACTGCAAAAACCTTAGGAGGTGCACTATGGCCACAGAAGCCGATGTGCCAACAACTACCAAAAAAAAAAATCTACAGATATTGCTCATTATGCAAATTCTAAATCTTCTCTTTGGCACAGCAAATCCACTGATACAAGAGGACGCCTTTTAGAGGACCTCATTTTATCTCATCAACTGAATGTCATTAACCTTCCAGGCCAGCCTTATACTTTTTCCAACTCCTTAGGACAATCAAACATAGACATTACATTAGTAACTAATAATCTACTCTCATTTATTCATAACTACTGGGAGATAAACACTGATCTGACTACATCTGATAATAGGGTCATCTCTTTCCTATTAGAAAAAACAACTAAAGTTTGGAAGCAACCTCCAACGGACCTTATGAGATATTCGCTTCGTAATATTCATTGGAGCAACTTTGAAAATTCAATAATCCAAGACTTTCCTTCATATGATACTAAAGCTATTTCTGACTACAATCCTGAAGAATTAGCACTTCTCATTCAAAAGACAGTTCTGAAAGACACTTCCAGATCAACAAGGAAGAAGTTCTTGACCATCAACACCAGTCCTTGGTGGTCACAGGAACTCACGATACTAAGACATAAAGTTCATCGAGCGAGAAAAACCTTTCAAAAATTCCGAAGAAATAACAATATCTTACCATCAGAACTCTCAAGACTACACCACCAAGGATTTAAAAATACTAAGAAACTATACGTCAAAACTATCAAAAAAAGAATCCTGGCAAAATTTGGTAAAAACTGCTGGTAACGAGGATCCATGGGGTTTGATTTACAAAATCTGCAGAAACAAAATAAATCCAGGAGATATCCTTAATACTGTTATAACAAATACTGAAGATTCTTTAAACTGGACGAATACTGTCAATAAAATACTAGATAGGTTCTTCCCGCAGGACGATCCAAGCCGTGACTCCCCTGTGCAGGCTGAAATCAGAAATTTAAATGAATCGTATTTCATCCCCACTTCAACGTTGTCTTTCTCATTGGATGAATTAAAATCTGAAGTTAATTCAATGAAAAAGGACAAATGTCCTTTTTCATTGAATTAACTTCAATGAAAAAGGAAGGGAATAGATCTACTGGAATATATTTTTCTTAAACGCTTCTATCAGCTACGACCAAATCACATGCTTTGTCTCTTTAACAAATGCTTAGAATTTAGTACCTTTTCTGTTATCTGGAAGTCAGCTTTATTGAAAATTCTACCAAAACCAGGTAAACCTCAGCACGACCCAAAATCTTACAGGCCAGTTGCCTTGCTTTCCCACTTAGGAAAACTACTTGAACGTTTAATCAGTCTTAGAATTAATTCACTGCTTTCAGAGGCCAACTCAAATTCATCCCTTCAATATGGCTTTACACCAGGCTGGGACTGTGAAGATGAATTGCTTCAAATGAAAAAGCTCATAGATGAATCCACATTTAAATATACTCTAATTTTATTTATAGACTTCGAAGGTGCTTTCAATATTATTATGGGGGAGTGTCCTTCGTTGTCTTAGAGTTGCAAGTTGCTCTCAGTTATTATACCTTCTCATAAAGGACTATTTTAGTATTCGCTCTGTCTTAATACAAACTAAATATCCAGACATATTACTCGTGGCTGCCCCCAAGTGTCTACTCTTGGACCCCTAGTGTGAAACTTAGTCCTAAATGATTGGCTTCTCCTCAATGATGACCTGACTAATATAAATACAATAGCTTACGCCGATGACTTATCCATTCTTGTCTACGGAATTTCCAGAAGGGATCTAGAAACGTCTGCAAATAATATTCTCTCCAAACTATCCGACTGGGCCACTCAAAACAAGCTCACCGTTTCAGTGACAAAAACAAAAATGATGATCTTTAAGGGAAGATTAAATTAAAGTAGACCTCCAGTAATAAAATATCAAGGAAATTCACTTCCTCTAGTCTCCACACACAAACACCTTGGTGTTCTCCTAGATGACTGTCTGGCCTTCTCATTACACTTACAGCATGTCTCTAAAAAGATTAAGAACTTTACATAAATGCTCTTCAGAATTTCTTGGAAAGAATGAGGACTAAAAAACAATACGCTCCGTAGCTTGTATCGTACCATCTTTATCCCAGCTCTATCATATGCCCCCTGTATTTGGTTTCAAAGGGCCAGCCTTCTTACCGTAAAATCTCAACTGGATACTATACAAAGGTCTTTTCTCTTGGCGCTGCTTCGAACATGCCGTACAGTCTCCACACCGGCCCTACAAGCTATTGCACGCACTTTACCCACTGACTTGCATGTTATTTGTAAAGGTCTCTGCTGTTATATTAGGAAAGGAACATCTATTACCCTCCTTAATATTACTGTCGATCAAACTGCTGACCCAAAGAAAGAAAAAGCGAAATGCTGGAATCTTCTAACCAACTGTTGGCAATCCAGGTGATCCTTGTCTACTAAAGGTATTGTGACCAAGTTGCTTATACCTGACATCTCATTTACCTCTGGTGGCCTAACTAATTAGCTCACTGAATGTTTAACTTTTTATATATGACCGGGATTTGGCGTATTATAGCCCTAGTTGCTAAAGCGCCAATAAAATCCAAATCAAAGTCCAAATCCAACACTGTACAGAAATAGTTCTTCCCCAGTCTCTGAACATAATACTTAATACCAGGTCATGGATCACTGAATGCGAAGCTCTTACAGTTTAATCTGACCACAACAGATTCTTGCTTATGCGGTGCCATCGAGGACTGGCAACACGTAATTTACTCTTGCCCAATTTACCAAGACCTTCGGCAACAGATCTCAACTAAATCTCATCACTTTGCTCTCCTGGAAACGAACACGATTTAATTACAAAGAAGGAAACTTTTGAAATCTTGCAAAAGAAATTTTTAACAGACGGCGCCAGCTAACCGACTTCCCTACTATCAGGATATCTGCTTTATAACTGAATTGTGATCTCATCTACCATCATTGACTGTATATGTTTTTGCTCTCTTCCTGCCATCAGTTCCACTGAGTCTTCTGTTCTGCCTTGTGTCACCCTGGTCAAGTCTACCTGAAATTTTATTATAAAACAAGGGGAACCAGAACGACTCGACTACTGCTGATTGCCATCCCATCACTAAGCTACATGACCACTGCTCAATTCATTATTCTTGGCGGTTATTATTTATTTTATTATATTTTTTTTATTCGCCTATAATATTTTTTGAGAATTCTTATTTTTATTTTATTTTATTTATTTTTATTTTTATTATTTTATTATTTTTATTTTTATTATTTTATTATTTTTATGGGCTTTTTAATGGGCTTTTTTCACTACGTGGCTGAGTTAGTCGGGTCAGATAGTAAGGTTTTCCCCTCCTGAAACTAGGGTTTTTTCGCAATCGACGGACAAAATAAATATATTGGTAGATGTAATCATTTACAGGGGACCCTAATATCATAATTTGGTTATTCTTTCTAACACCCTTTCCTCAACATCAGGTGTTATTATGCTTCTGGGCCTACCTGCTCGTACTCCATGTGCGAATCGCCCATGTCCTCTAAGGCGCTGATTTACCCTGATGAATGTGCGCCTGTTGGGCTGCCTTCGGCGGTGAAATGCTTCTTGGTACAAACGTACAGCCTCACGTGTACTGTCGTTGGCTTTACCATTCATGAAGTGCATATCCGCATACTCTTCGTTGCTGTAACCTCTTTCCATTTTGACTATCCTTTGACAAGTACGAGTATGCCTGCTACATCTAAAAGCACTGAGAGAGGGGAAAAGGAGAGAATGAGCATAAGCTAACCTAAACAAACAAGTCAGTGATGGATCCTAAGTCTGTACAGTTCACCTTGTCAGTGGTGGACCCCAACTAGAAATGCGCAATATCTCGAAAACGATTCACTTAAGGACCCATGTTTACTTGGATTTTTTTGCATATTGCAGTCTGTACAGTTCACCTTTAAATTATTGACCATCACTTTGAAAACATGCTGAATAATATATATTGAGATCAATCTGAATTTATGGGAAGGACAGGGCCGATGGGTATAATGGTCAAGAATTTCACAAATCAGTGAAATAGTAATCACGAAAGCCTTTACATATCAACTGAATTCGCCTCAATTGCCACGCTCATTTTGATGAATTCCTTCTGTAAATTAGACTCCATATTCGCATTCTCTATCTATTGTAACTTCGAAAATGGATATAATCCAGTCAACAACTACCATGTTTAGAAGATCTGCAAAACCAACTTGAAATCGTTTTCTAAACTTTAGGATGGATCGTATGCAATCTAACTCGATAAGAGAGTTGAATTGTGTAAGTTGGACTGATAAGCAAGTTGGATTGATAAGAAAGTTGGAGAGAATAGGCAAGTTGGATTGATAAGAAAGTTGGAGAGAATAGGCAGGTTGGGTTGATAAGAAAGTTAAGAGTGATAACCAAGTTGGTCGTAAAATTTGGATTGAGAAGCAAGTGGCTATCTGGTAAAACAAAGGAAAACATCACTCCTTTCAGGTTGTGCTTCGGACGCGACAAATTCGTGAAGTTCTGAAAATATCAACGAATCAAAGAAGATTGAACAATCCAATTTTTTCCTGGAATGCTAATATTTGCCAGGATAATCGTTAATGTCTTTCCCTTGTAATTTTTCGGCATTTCATCGAATGTATAATATACAGTTCACAAACATGCTCTTTTTAATAGCCACTTTACTTCTGTATGGAGGAGGAATTCGTTCAAAGTTTCATACTTTTTTTTCACATAACAATGGAAAGAGTCGAGAAGTTTTAATTGTGTTATGTTAAGCAACTAAAGCTAAGAGGCGACAGTATATTGCGTCTATAAACTGAATCTTTTCTGTGATCGACCTGCCTGTTTTTTGGATGAAAAACCAGAGTTTCCAGAAGAAAAGCCACGTAACCCTCTGCTGAGACCGATTAACACAGCCACTTTGAAAAAAAAATAAAGTTATTAGAATCGCATTTTTCAACTGGGTAGACGATGAACACCATCACCAGATTCTAAACACCATTTACGCGGTCTATGTAATCAATTATTAAATAATTCCCTTTATCCTGTTTATACCTTTTTTTTTATGAAACCCGAGAGGTATTAGAACTTATAGTACTTAGTACCGTGCTTGGGTTGGAGGTTAAGAAGACGAAAGAAGATATTTGTTGACATTAGACTTGAACTTCTGTAGACTGTAATTTTCAGGATACGTATGAAGGAAGGTTGTTCCAGAAAATGGCAGTTGAATGAATAAACGAGGAAGATGAAAAGTTGGTTCTGTGAGTTTGAAGTTGGACAGTAAATGGATGTTGGCTGGTGGCGGTACGTGTTCGGACTGTTTTGAAAGAGACAACTGGAATTATAGAAGCCAATTCAGAAGAACAGTGCTCATGGAAGTATCTGTAGAAAAGGCATGCGCAGAAACAGTACGTCTATGAGACAGCGAGTGGAGAGACTCTGTTAGAGATGTCATTAATTAACCTAGCTGCCCTTTTCTGAATGGAATCTAGAAGCCCGAGGCCTGAGCCTAGAATCTAGAGGTCTGAAGCTATGATGCACACTTTCAAAGAATCGTGAAGTTCTTCACTAAGATTTTTTGTAACGAGATGCTATATAAAACGAAATGCACGGTGTATATTAGGCACTTTTTGCTTTAGAAAAGCTGAAAATGTTCCTTACATACCAATCATTTCTGATGCAACATCAAAAGCAACTACTAAGAGCGATGTCATATTTTTCTAAATACTCCTGTAAACACACGAAAATGCCTCTCCTTTCAAGTCAGCTTTTAAAAATTTGGCAATAGAAATTCTTCAGTACTGCATCTTTGGTATGACTACAGTACCTGAAAATGCCTCAAATATAAGAATATTTTTACTTCCAAACGTTGACCCTTCCAGTTTAATTGCAGACTTGACCTGTTGCAGTTCTGAAGTCAATGTTCGCTGAACATCCGCTGTAATCGCATTAATACTTCATTGAAGTGTACTGTTAATTGGTGAAATATACTTCAATATGAGCATCCGTCCTTTTTATGGCCGTTTCTACGACTTCCTTTACGGATAGTAGAATGCCACTCCAATCGTATGCCGATTTTTATTTATATATATATATATTATTTTTTTTTTTTTTAAGAAAAATATTGTACGATTTCTGCGTTCCTCGTTTAATGAACAAGCTGCTGCAGGTAGCTTGATAAGAGTCATTTGCACTCTTTGAATGTTTCCCTCAATATTCTAAAATATTCCTTATCAAAATGAATCATCTACGTGGTCTTTCATCGTATAAGGATTACTCGCATCATTACTGAATGCTTTTTCTACATAACAGACACATGGGTATTGTCTCATTAGTGTACAGTGGTATGAATGCGAAGTTCAAATATACTTGTGACTGAAGCCACCGTAGAATAGCTACAGCCACCAGGATTAACGGAAGGGAATCCAGGGACCGGCATTCGTAACACAAAACGCAAAGACAAGAAACGACAAGCCTGGCAAAGAAGGCTACATCAGAAGATAGAAGAGATAAGGGTGAAGACAGTCCAATACCAACGGAGTAACAGAAGCAAGAAGCTGATCAGAAAAGTGAAGGCCATCCTCAAGAAAGACAACATCCAGAGCAAACACGAGACCTATAATCAGATGACTGAATAATACTTTGACACCCTCAAGCATAAACACTCAGCAAGAGACTTCGCCGTTTGAGGGAGAGTGTCCAGAGGAAAAACAGACAATAGAACCTTTGATGAAGACCAGAGATCCTTCTACAGGAAAATCGGACAAGAGGAGGAAGACAATAGACGTCCCTCTCACAAGCAGAACGCATTCGAGGACTTCTGGATAACCTGTGAAACAGTGAAGTTAACAATAATGGCCGTACGCCCTGGATAGATCTAGAAAGAAAGAAAAACAAGGACGTACAAGAGATGATAGAGTGAGAGATATTTTTAGGAGCATCAGCGACTAAGACCATATTGCTCAGTGTATATTGTCTGTGAATTGCGTGTTTTCTGAGGTCGATTTTCTGTTTTTCTGTCCGAAAAACCCGAGAGTTTCTGGGATAATAACAAAGCTACCGTTGCCTGAGACCGACTAACTCAGCCTCGTTGTGAAAAAAGCCCATAAATATTCCTTCCTCCTGTCATCGACAGGAATCGAACTCAGGTTTTTACACCCCGTGTGGGGAGGATGGCGATCCTACCAACTGTGCTACCCACGAGGGCAGAATGGGAGATTCAGGAGAAAGATGTACAACAGTCGATCAAGAAGTCCCACAAATGGCGTACCCCAGGAATAAATAACATCAACAACAACTACTGGTACAAAAAGTTCAGCTGCGCATACAAGCATAGAACGGAGCAGTTCACAGGATAATAATGCACCCTGACACAATCCCAGAGTCTCTTACTCAAGGTATCACATACCTGAAGGCCAGGACAAAAACACCACAAACCCAGTAAAGTACAGACCAATCACCTGTCTCCCAATAATATACAAGATCCTGACAAGCTGCATAACTAAGAAGATATCAGACTACTTGGAAAGCTAGAACATCGTGGCCGAGCAACACAAGGAATGTAAGTAGAAGAGCAGAGGATGCAAGGAGAAATTGACCATTGACGCTGCAGTTATAGAGCAAGCCTACAGCATACATCCCAACCTTACACAGCCTGTATAGACCACCGCAAGGCTTTTGACTCTGTGCCCTGCAGCTGGCTGATAGAGACACTAAAGAGCTACAAAGTCGATGACATTAAGAGTAAGAAAACTGTGAATTTACTTGACAAGTACAGGTCAATGTCGAAAAAAAATATGCGAGTTATGGTTAAATTTGAAAGTTTCTGCACTTCTGCTCAGACGCAATAGGAAGGAGTGTCTCGTAAGACCCTTGTCAATCAATTAGGCCCTGAGACCGACTAACTCAGCCTCGTGAAAAAAGCCCATAAATATTCCTTCCTCCTGTCATCGACAGGAATCGAACTCAGGTTTTTACACCCCGTGTGAGGAGGACGGCGATCCTATAATTTCTGTCAGTGTCGTCTCTGCTAGTTAACAGGCGAGACTAAAAGGTTTTTGAACCTGCATTGAATACCTCTCATAAATATATAATCTCTCATAAATAAATATAATCGTCTTGGAGAACCCTTAATGGATGCATATATTTGATAGATAGTAACTGCAGAAGTACACATAAACCTCTTCAATACACACAGCATTCTGAATACTATTTCATAATGGAGAAAGTATGAATCATAGGAGATGCATGAGCGGTATAAATTATCCCTAATTCTGTGCACACGCTGCTTCATTAGACCGGGGTTCGAGCCCGGTCTAATACGGAACCCGTGCCCACCAAATACGGAGGATGCGGAAAGGTCAGAGAATAACCACCGCATATCCCCGGAGCAATATGGCCTTAGTTGCTAATGCTCCTAAAAACCAAATAACAAACTAACTCTGTAATTTTATCAACATGGTAGTAAATTACCTTGTGAGTGATATATACAACAGAACACGTTGATTTGAAAACTTTGAACTGAACATTTCAAAGAATAGGCGTGCGGCATCGAATAGTATGGATTATACTCGTTTTGGGTCCATCACAGTCATCCTACCATTTCCAAAATGCCTCCACAGCTCCTGTGGTCATCCTCAATGACATTCAGATTTCTAGACAAGATCACGTATCTCTATTAAGAAATAACCTGACTTGTAATCTTTTCTTCGTCTGCATCTAACAAAACTGGATTTTCTCTTTCGGTCTCCGCGTAACTTTTCTTCTAAACTACTACTTATTCTGTACAAATTTCTAATCCGTCCTACTATAGAATATGGTTCCCACATATGCATTTGAAAAGAAGACAGTCAGATTAATTAATGACCCATCTCATAAGAAGTCTCTCAACTCTCTCTCTCATATTCAGTTTCTTCTACATACCTTTTCCATAGATACCTCCATGTGTACTATTCCTATGAAGTGGGGCTTCTATACTATAATTCCACCAATCTCTTCAGAATTAGTCCAAACACGGGCCGGAAACAGTCAGCAATGTGCACCAAACTCACATAACCAAGTTATCCTCTTCCGCGCTTATCCCTTCTACTTCTTTTCTCTCCAAATAACCTTCCTTCACATATTTTATCAAAATCACAACTCACACAAATTCAATTCTACTGTAAACAATTATCACCGTCTTCCTAACCTTCAACCCATATATGGTAAAGTATATAGGTTCTATTACTTATAGAAATTTTTATTAAAAAGTACAGATATACATTGATTCCTATACTCTTATTCTGAACTATCTAAAATTCTAAATGAAAGATCTTTGGTAGCACAATTGGTAGAAACACCGTCCTCCCCACACTGGGTAGAAAAGACCTGACTTCGAGTCACTCGATGATATGAGGAATTTTTATGGGCGTTTTTCACAACATGGCTGAGTTAGTCGGTCTCAGGTGAGGATGGCATGGTTTTTTCTCCCTGAAACTCGGGATATTCGTCCAGAAAACAGAAAATCGACCACAGAAAATACAGAATTTAGAGACATATTATATACTTCCCAATATGGCCTTAGTCGCTGATGCTCCTAAATCCTACTACTACGACAAAACGAAAGTTTAGCATTTCAATCAAATTAAGAGGTGATATAATTTATTGTTATATTCAGTGTCAATATTTTTTTACATTTGAGTTTCTTGACTTTTTGGAAATGGAATTTTTTTTATCGCTATCTTTATCGCTTTCATTACTGCGCGTCTATGATTATTTGAAATAAATAACTGTCACTAGAAATATATCCGTTAGCAAAATCCGGAAATGAAAGGAATTCGCTTTGTTGGGATGAACAAGGAGCCAGTTAGAGAAATAATTTCCACACATTTCAATACCTTTCAGCATTGAAGTCAATACGTTGCGCTTATTTAAAATTTAATAAGACGGAAAAGAAAATTACGTATTCCCAGCGGCAAAAAATCGCGAGGCATCTGCTATTCAGTGCAGAGAAGTAAGCTATTAAGTCCCTTTTTGCTACATGAGTTATATTAAGCACCATTTTCTACCATACGGTAGCGATTTCTTTCAAATAAATAAAGTAAATAGATGCTTCATCCTTCGATTTCATAGAATCATGGCCAAAGCGTAAGTTGCCAGCACCACCTGCAGATAAGAAAGGGGATATGTGTTGACTCCAAAGCAATAACCATTTCCACTTTCCTGGAGAAGCTTACTCTTTCATAGTTATAAGAAGCCCGAATTCGAGATATGTAAGAAAACTTACGGAATAACCTGCTTAGCGCATAATTTTCTTTAGAAATAAACAATGATTTTTCCAAGGATACAGACAAGCGCAATACAGATTGGAGTGATGAAGCCTTCAGCTGTGGCTAGGTGCAAGCTTAAATGCTTTAAACACTAATAATATGAAATCGTGGATTAATAACAAACGGGCAGTTTTGGTACCCAGATAGTAGTGTTTGACGACAATATTTCATTTTATACACAGCATTTAGTATCATAGTTAGGTAACATTCGATACAGTTCAGTATCTTTGCAAATGTCCTTTAGCGAATGAAAGTTCGTGAAATTGTTGGTTTCCACTGAATATTGTGATTAAGGTGACACTACTCTGTCCGGACATGGAGTGATGAAGTCGTCAGTTGTTTTGGATCAGGCTGGCTATTTCATTTCTACTCCCATCTCTTCCATCATGCAGAATGTCTGATGTCTTTTGTGGTTATGATGGACATCATTGCGAGATCCAATCTTCCTTACCTTTCGAGGGTACAGATCTGCCAGATAGTGATTGGAGGGAGTACGAGTAGAGTGTATGAGGGGGGGGGGGGCATTGTAGAGGCCACGTTATGTCAAGGAGCGGGGTATATTCTTACCATGCGCCATATCCAAAAATTTTATTACTTAATACGGCATGTCCTTCTCCCCCTCACACATTTGCTTACTCCTGAATATGCCGTGAATTGTCAAAGTTATCTGCGAAAAAATCTAAACCTTCCAAACACTTCGTCGTACATTTCATAAATATATCTGGTCTCAGTTGTAATCTCAATGATGTCCATTTCCACTTACAATCTACCAAACCTCGTGTACTTTAACTGGGATTCTGACAGAATCCCAGTTATTGGTTGATTCAACCACTGCTCATCTCAGTTGTCCGAATTATTCTTTGCATCATTCCTTTCGTTCCAAAGATGGTACTTGCTCATATGTCCGTTCTGATATTTCCTATCAGAGACTTAGTAATTTGGAATCTCCTCTTTTCAATCTTCTCTGGTTTAAAATCTCCCTACCACTTACTGTCAAATTCATCTGTTTCCTCTATGGTTCTCCCATCTCCAACTCCCAACACTTTCACTTACTCTCTTTGAAACTTAATTTTCTCCAATACAATTTTCCTAACAGTGAGGTACATTTCCTTGTTGATTTTAATGTTCACAACCCCAGCTAGCTTCCGTTTTTAGTCACACGGTCCCAGATGGTAGAGATGCTGTAGATTAGACAATTACTAATGACTCTCGCAAAGATGACTCTCATTTACCTATCAGAATACCAAACACTCCTAATCACGCAGCCAACGCTTGATCTTTTTCTTTCAAACAACCTTTCTATGTACACGGTCATGGGTAGTGGTCCTCTAGGCACCACAGATCACAACTTGGTGATGGTCTCTTCTTCAATGCAGTCTTTCTCTTATGGCCATTCTCAACCTCGTGTTGTTTGGCATTATAAGAATGTAAAATGGGATGATATGAGAGATTTCTTTTCTTCTTTTCCTTGGTCGGATTACTTTTTCAAATATTCTGATGCCAACGTTTGCTCAAATTAGGTCAGTGAAATTATTCTTGTAGATATGAAATCCTTTTTTCTACATTCCACCTTTAAATCTCGTCCTTTTTCTAAACCTCGGTTTTCCAATAAATGTGCTAAGGCTCTTCAAGATAAGATCGCAAGCGGGTCGCCAACACCAAAGCTCGAAACAGTTGTAAATCAGTTATAATTCAGCCCAAACTATATGTCGAACAGGCTAAGGGTAGAAGACTTGCTTCTTGTTCAAATGGTAGTCGACCATTCCAAAGCTATTAGCCACAACGTTTCCCCCATCTCTGTTCCCACCTCTGTCAAAACCAGATGGTTATATTGCCTTTTCAGCCAAAGGTAAGTTGAGCTGCTAGCATCCTACTTTTCATCCAATCCATGTATTGATGATCTTAATAAAGCGCCTCTAACCATTTCCAGTACACTCCATTCAATGCCTCCTGTGATCTTCCATCAAAAGGATGTCATAAGGATTTTGAACAATCTTGATGCTAAGAAAGCTCCAGGTACTGATGGCATATCTCCAATTGTTCTTAAAACCTGAGCCCCTGAACTTGCTCCTCTTCTGTTTCGTCTTTTTCCACTTTCTTATTCCGAAGGTGTTTTCCCTTCTGCTTGGAAATTTGCTCATATCTAGCCAGTTCCTAAAAAGGGCGAAAAATCCCTCCCATCTAATTATCGTCCCATTCCACTTATTTCTAAAATAATGGAGAAATCAATTAACTGCCAACTCTTGAACTATCTAGAATCCTTCGATCTGTTCAACGATCGCCAGTACGGATTCCATCAGTGTCGATCCACTGGTGATATTCTGGCTTATGTTGCCTTCACATGGACAAATTCAATGGAAACGTTCAGTGAAACTCAAGCAGTTGCACTTGACATTTCAAACGCTTTTGATCGTGTTTGGCATGAAGGTCTTCTAAATTAGCTTCCATCTTAGTTTGCCAACTGTTTTTTGTAATTGGGTATCCAGTTTTCTCTCTGAAGGCTCACTGCTGGTGATTGTAGATGGTTCTCTGTCTTCTAACTTCTACGCTAAGTGTTATTCAAGGTTCAGTTCTTTCTTCCACTCTTTTCCTTTTTTTTTATATTAATGACCTTCTCCATTGACCAGAAATCTTATTGATAGCTTTGCTGATGATAGCCCATTTCATTCCACTTTGCAGTTTGAGAAAAGTTTCCATGCACAAACGGCTTCGACTTCTCGACAATCCACTACCAATTGCTTAAATGCTAATCTTCAGGTAATTCTCCAGTGGGAAAAGGTAACTTAGTTGATTTAAATCTTTATAAAATTCAGTCTTGACTTATTATATCTTGCAAAAATAATTTTTCTATTCCTATGCTTATCTTCGATGACACTCTGATTTCTAGGCAAGATCATATATCTCTATTGGAGATTACCCTGACTTATAATCTCTCTTGGAATAATCACATTACAAATATTACTTCCTCTGCATCTAAAAAAAACTGGGTTTTCTCTGTGTCGCTCTCGGTGTTACTTTTCTTCCAAACAGCTGTTCACCGTGTACAAATCGCAAATCCGTCCAACATGGAACACTGCTTCTACATCTGGGGTGATGCCTCAAAACCTCCCTCAGGCTTCTAAATCCCATTCCAAAGAGGGCAGTTAGGTTAATTAATGACAAATCTCTAATAGAGTCTCTCCACTCTCTGTCTCATAGTTGTTCTGTTTCTGTTGCATGCCTTTTCTATAGGTACTTCCATAGGCACTGTTCTTCTGAATTGGCTTCTATAATTCCCGCTCTCTCTCTTCCAAAACAGTCCGAACATATGCCGCAACCAGTCACCATCCTTTTAACGTCCAACTTCAAATTCACAGAACCAATTTTTTTTCTTTCTCATTTATTCATTCAACTTCCGTTTTCTGGAACAACCTTTCTTCATATGTATTTCCTGAAAATTACAATTTACAGAAGTTCAAGTGAATAAGTATCTTTTTTCATCTTCTCAACCTTCAATTGGTGCACGGTACTAAGTACTATAGGTTCTAATACCATTCTTGTTTGGGGTTTTTATTAAAAAAATGCAAATATTTCGGTTTCTTCTATCAGGTAGTAAGATATCTTGAAGTTCCAAATTACTTGTGGCTTGATTTGAATTCGACAGTAGAGATAAGCCTTGAATTTCACAGTAGAGATAAGATAAGTATACTATGATATTTACAAAGATGAGCTTAAGAATCTGATTGTTTGTCACTGGTTCAGTATCAGTTCTATGAATTCGAAGCAGGAATAGATACAGAAAACAATTTTCCAAGAGATGTGTATTCGGAATTTGGAAAGTGTTATGTGATCTCGCTATAAATGATTACATTGCTCTCTCCTCTATGTACTGAAGTGATCCAGTTGAGAATTTCACGGATGGTGTCTTCAGTTGGACTGGGTTGGCAGTAGAAATTAACGATCTGCAGAATAGTACCATTTTACGTTCAAATTAACTAAAATTCCTTCAAAATTATTTCAACTAGAGCCGATTGATTGTTGGATGGTGAGATTTTCCTAATGAAGATTGCTGATTCTCCACTTGTACGAGATTTACTTGATGATGAAGGGAGAGTAGTTGAGTTTGTCCAGTAAAAGCAGTGTCATTGAGGACAGAGTTTGTTCCAATTTCAATAAGATGGATAATGTGATAGGCGGCAGGAATTAACATTGCAAGTATGACGGGTGCCTCCGTAGCCAGGTGTGAAGGAGCAGCAGTGCGTAGCACACGCTTCTTGATTAGACCGGGGTTCGAGCCTGTCACCACCAAATACGGAGGATGCGGAAAGGTCAGGGAATGACCACCGCATATCCCGGAGCAATATGGCCTTAGTTGCTAATGCTCCTAAAAACCAAATAACAACATAACAGCAAGTAGGACAGGGAGGCTCCTTAACCAACATTCTATACATAGAGGTTGAGAGTTGAGGTTGATGTGATGGTGTCATTAAAGTCTGCGCGGGTAGAACAGTGATATTGTCACCGTCCTCCGCACACCGGGTGGAAAAAGCCCGGGTTCGAATCCCGTCGATGATGCGAGGAACTTTAACGGGCTTTTTTTCATTCCTTGGCTGAGTTAGTCGGTCTCAGGGGTAGATAGCAAGATTTTTCCTCAGAAACCGGGGTTTTTCGTACAGCAAACAGACAAATCGACCATAGAACACACGCAATTAACAGAAATAAGACACAGCACAGCAGATGAATTTAATTATTCGGGTGACCCAAATATAATATAATAGTTTAGTAGTGGGTGCCATTAAAGGAATAGCTTGCATTCTAGTAGAGTGATTTTCTGTTTCCCTAGATAGGTATCTTTGGGGCTAGAGCATGGAATTACAAGAATTTGTGATGTTAGAGCTCTGAAATGAGGTATTGTTGAATGTCGCTGCTGGACATTTCAGTCCAGATTGAAACATATGTATTTTGGGGGCTTTGTTTTTATGGAGTTTGTTCTCATATTTATTTCTGTCAATAGTTGTTCAATTTGGCTTTGTGTAGTTTCTGGGTTAAGGGACAAATAGATATTGTACATACGTTATTTGGTTTTTAAATCTGGTACATGCATTATTAAAGCATGTATCATATAAATATGATACATGCGTTAAGGCGAGCGGACAGACTGCTGGTGCCAGTTCTCCAAAAAAGACAGTTGGCTTTGTACTTATTTTTCACAGAATTTTGGTGCATGTTAGTAGCGGTATTTTGTGAGCAAGAGAGAAGACACTTTATGGGGAGGGGGCATACGTGGTTGTAGACGAAGTAGGAATTTGTTTGATGATTTAGTGGATATATGTCATATAGGAGGAGGAGGAGGTGTGCTGTAGGATGGGATCAGAACAAAAGAAGAAAGGCTATCAAGATTGAGCTTAAGGGAAGGAAGCACAGGGAAAGACTTGACTTGTTCAAGTTTGAGTATGTGCTCTTTAAGCACAGTGTCTTGCTGTGCAGCTTTCTGATGAATTGTTGCAGTGAAGGCAGGTTAACTCTGCAGGAAACATGTATGAAAATGAAAGCCAGTGTGCAAATCATGGATAGAAGTCGATGATGAAAAACACAAGAAGAAATTACGAGAAATCAAAAGCCCCTGACTCTCGGAAACTCTGAACAGTTCGGTAGTTAAGAAGATAATCAAATGATAAGTAAGAAAATGGAAGGAAACGAATATTAATAATGGGTTACGTGGATTGCCCTGGATACGCAATGTCTATTCTCTCTAGAAGGGTTCAATGATTATCGATTAAAGGGATTTCAAGATAATTCGAATTTACCGATTTTCCCCAAGACATCGCAAGGATGATGGATGCTAAATGATTACAGAACATTTTTAATGTCGCTAAACTAAATTATTTTCTCATTATATAGTTTTATTTTTTTTTTTCCATATTAAATGTATTGATCATGTTTATAGCTCCTTTCCGTTATCGGAACATGGGTAAAGCGACTTAAGAATATATTCGCATACCTGTAAACTTACAGGTATGCGAATATATTCTATAGTTATAAACCAGTTTACAAGATGGTTAAATGGGAAAAAATTAATACAGATCGGCTTTTAGCTGAAAGAAACTGAAAAGAGAAATTTCAAAATAAGTTTTAGTGAAATTAGGCCTCAATCGTCAGGTTGCGTTAATTATATCGATAGCAAAGGTAAAAAAATATAGTAATAATAAAATAAATAAAACAGAATTATGCACAGTTTAATTTCCGCTACTAGCACGTAGTAATTAAAGTTGATAAAATTCAATCAATGTCAGGAAATTGGCAACGATTTAATTTTATCGTTATCGATATAATATAAATTTGTCAATATCATTAACATATTTAAACACTAACTGTGGACACGAACATATACACATACTATTTCAGTAGAATGCAAGAGCGTTTTAAAAGTGAGATTCGTAAAAGAAGCTCGTTTGAATTTTACAGAGGATTATATAATTCTCTCTCTTCAGGGAGAAATAAGTCAAGCTATCACATTTTGTATACAAATCTGCAGCTAATAAATGCTGATATTGCTGAAGCAACCAGAAGTCTACCAATCGGTACACTATTTTCAGGCCATTAAGTTGCGGAGGATGGAATGGCAAATATGTAACGCGTTTACCACCCTATAAAATGGAAGGATGATTTCCATAATAGTGCTTGACATCGGATACATCTAAAAAAAACAATATTCACAGGAAACAAATCAATCCTCAGGAAAAACTCTACCTTTTCAAAAATATTTTTAAAATCAAATAATTAACCATTCAGAAGTAAAAAAAGAAATTATAGAAAACCTGTTGACACCGCTGCTGTCCAGAAAGAGAAAGTGAAAACGTATGCTAAGCGCGATTGATATTCTCCTCGCTGAACATAAGCAGAGCTTCCTAACGTCTTCTCCGAAGTCCAGGTTGATAAATAAAGCATGACACATATTGGTAGTTTCGTATTTGAAAATATAATGAAAAAAAAGCCGTAAATTCTGAAGAAAGGTAAACTAACACATCAGTTCCAGAAAACTTTCGCCAAAACCGGAAAAGTTATCCATTAACATTCGTTCAAAGATCCATCTGAATAGATATGCATTTCTATAAAAAACAGTAAAGAAAAGATAAATTAATTTTCCCCATACAGCCACCTCAGTAGTAACAGGAGGTTTATATCTTTCCTGCTACAGCACTTATTACAACTTCACAGTTAATAATAATAAGTTTTGGACGGTGTGCGAACTCGACTACATAACTGCAGGATGAAAATGCATAACCCAACGATAGAGAAAGTCTACTCACCTATTCCAACGTATTCATTTTATTAGACGCTTACAGTTCCGTTACTTGCGGTAAGTTTATTCAAATAGGTTGTAAGATGAAAGCGTTTACAATATGACAAAAACAAAGAGATTTCTGCATTTAATAATGCACACTACAATATGCCAGAAGGAACGTTTTCTGTTAAAGGAATGATCTGATTTTTTAAAACTAAATTTCGATTTCAGTGCCACAAATGAACCTCTTCAGATTACTCTTCAAGTTTATATTACAATGGAGTTTATATTATTATAAAGATACGTGAGTGACTGTTCGGTTCTCTTGCCAAATGGGCGCATATTGGATGCATGTATAGGAAACTTAGACACGATCTGCTATGACCTTTTATAATCTAAATTAATTATTTCCAAGAGAACTTTGGGTGCTCAAAACTGAAACAGCGTGTGCCATTCAACGTTTACTGATATATATTTTCCATTATTTGAGAGGATTTAGGTTTTTGATCAGGTTTATTGTACTGCCTTTAATTATAATTAAAATGGCTATTGTTCTCTATTTTGATTTCTGTTTTAACTAGATTGCTAACTTCCTTCATGATCACTTCCAATGTTGTCAGATAGCCCTTTATCTTTACTTCTCAGCTAATGGCGCAATACGTTAAACTTCCGCTCCCTCGTCCATTTACCTTCTATACACTAATCTCGGATTCGCTGAAAATTTTATTCATTGTTCTTCTGATGAAAATCAACAGAATCGAGAATTTTCTGTCTAAGACGTCTCTTTCATCCATAGACCAAAGACGCGAAAAAGTATCTTTGCTGGATGCAGGTATTCCTGTAGAACTCTTGGATTCTTCAGTTCTCAAATGTACTTTTTATGTCCTTTAGCACACTTACGGATGAGGACTGTTTAACGTAATCATTGTCTTGTCGATTCAGCATTCCTGTATCACTATTTCAAACCCCATCTTTGATTACTAGTCGATTCGAGTGGTAATAAAAGATGGACCAACTGAAATTTGTTTGTATGACCTAGATTTCAGAATTTTTATGTGGAACTTCATAAACTCTTTCCAACATGATTCTCTCCACTCATTGAAAGAGGTATCGAACTGATTTTTCGAGGAGTTTTCTCAAAACAGATCACACCCGATGGCGTTGTCATCAATTTAGTTCGAAGAGACTTCCTTCTGTTTTAGCATTCGTAAAGCGAAAAGTGCATAATCTCAGGGAATGAAATGATCGAAATGAAAAATTTTAAGAAGCGAAAGGCTTGTTAGTAAAACATCTTATTTTTATTAATCGAGTACTTAAGTGATATTACTAATGCAGTGACGAACCGGAACGAACGCTGTTCCAAGCCCTGCATGAACTGATCTCTACAAGCCAGACGAACTTTGAGCTTTCACCCGCCTATTCGCCATTTTGGGAACACTGATGGTACCAGCTCTAATCCCATCATGCGTTTCATGGAAAAAAGTATATATTTATTTGAAGTACATATTTATGTGTTCCCCATATCGTTTTATTTAATTTTTAAAAAGACGAAATAATTTGTGAACACCTTTATATCATGTTTCAGAATTCAGGGACCAAAGGATTCGAACTACAGTCAACGCAGAATTATAAATTATGTGTCATTCTCATACGATACGAAACTATAGCGCAAAAAAATTCTACAGAAAACATAATTAACTGCTTCATCAAACATATCAAAAAAACTGTGAATTATCACGCTTTAACCTAAAAATTTCAGTACGGCAAAAAATGTCGGAAACCTTACAGGAACATCCATATTTTTTAGTAGACTAATAAAATTTTTCAGTCCTTTTTTAATAACTCAAGAAAACAAAAGAGGGAAAAATGAGAATGGCAGCGGTGACGGATAACAGTTTCATGTAAAAGTTCAGGTTCGCAATATCGGATCAATTGTTGCAAAAAATGAGTAATGGGAAAAAATATAAATGCAAAAAATGAGTGAGTAAAATATCTGCTGCATTCAAATTTCACCCAAAACTAAAAAAAAAGAAAAATAAAATGTAAAAATCCGTCGCATTAATGGATTTTCGCCGCAAATATTTTACGACACTTCCAAGTGAACGTCAATATTTTATCCAGAGGCATCTGTAGTTTAAATTCTTATCAAAATTTAGAAAACGAGACAAGTATTGTAATTTAGTAATGGAATAAAATATACACAATGCAAAAAAGGTACAGTATATTATTTCTATATATCACAGAATGCATATCACATGTTGCAATATATATATATATATATATATATATATAATTATTTTATCTTTCTATTGTGGTTTATTGTGTTTATTTTCTTAATTACGGGTGTTTTCTACTCATAGGTATTATGGTTAATACATTACTGGTCTTTAAGCTAGCCTAAACTCGGTTATCTTAAATGCCCAGGGCCTATTCATTTTTTATTTTTCAACTTGTTACGTATTGCTAAAGAAATTGTCATATTAATTATAGATGAAAAACTGTAGCAATACTACTTTATGACAAAATGATAAAATATTAAACATTTTTATACATTTATTGTATTACATCTTTATACATATTTGTATTACATCACATGGTCGTCAATCCCCTACTTCATCGGGGGCTTTGAGCGGATTGACGGTCCATTCGATGTAATGCATTACTTACTTACCCGTTTCTGTTTGTATCTATCACAGCTTTGCTATTTTGTCCGATACTGAATTCTAAGTTTCTTTTAAATTCCCATTTTTGTCCCTTTCCCATTGCTATTAGTTAAATAGGTATTATTTATTATAAATTTATTATGAACCGAATTAATATCCCATAATTTCTACAGCAACTGTGATAGAATACACAAAGCCCAACGGGTGAGTTTTTTAAAAAATTACAATAACTTTACTTACTTGATGTGTATAAGTGGAGGTCGTAGTGTCGAATCAGGAAAGTTTCCCATCCTACTTGATGTGTTTCGGTGGAAGTCGTCGAGTCGAAAAAGGAATGTTTCGCACCCTTAACTTGTTTTATAGATGGCTATTTTTATGGCTTTGTCGCTTTAGCGTTTCCCTGTGTTCCGATGGTGTTTTGGCGGAAGTCCCCGAACTTCAGGCCAAGGTCTATTATGGTGGTTTTGTGGCAGGTTAAATGAATTTATTTAGTTGTGTATTTACAATATTTTTACATTTATTTTATGTCTCACCTCGGACAGTGCCGGTACCGCTTTTCCAAGGCGTAACAGCACTTGTTTGTCCAGAGGCAAAACTATATACATATATACAGCCTCTTACTATGGGAGAGGGGGGGGGGTTTAATTTTGGCAATAGGTTGTAGTGCAGTCAGGCGACGAGCCTCGCCTGAGTGCAATAAACCTAGTAAACAAATATGCAACAATATAAATAGTGGAAATATAGCCATTAAAAAACTTATTATAACGCTGGATAGAAATAAAAATTCCCAAACAATACAGTAGATATCACGTAAGAACTGCCATATACGCAAATATTAGAAAACACCATCCCAATGTAGACCCATATACTTTTATCAAAAGCCAACTAAAAATATAATAGTAATTACTCAGAAGAGTATCCCCTTATTTACTAGGTTTATTGCACTCAGGCGAGGCTCGTCGCCTGACTGCACTACAACCTATTGCCAAAATTAAACCCCCCCCCCCTCTCCCATAGTAAGAGGCTGTATATATGTATATAGTTTTGCCTCTGGACAAACAAGTGCTGTTACGCCTTGGAAAAGCGGTACCGGCACTGTCCGAGGTGAGACATAAAATAAATGTAAAAATATTGTAAATACACAACTAAATAAATTCATTTAACCTGCCACAAAACCACCATAATAGACCTTGGCCTGAAGTTCGGGGACTTCCGCCAAAACACCATCGGAACACAGGGAAACGCTAAAGCGACAAAGCCATAAAAATAGCCATCTATAAAACAAGTTAAGGGTGCGAAACATTCCTTTTTCGACTCGACGACTTCCACCGAAACACATCAAGTAGGATGGGAAACTTTCCTGATTCGACACTACGACCTCCACTTATACACATCAAGTAAGTAAAGTTATTGTAATTTTTTAAAAAACTCACCCGTTGGGCTTTGTGTATTCTATCACAGTTGCTGTAGAAATTATGGGATATTAATTCGGTTCATAATAAATTTATAATAAATAATACCTATTTAACTAATAGCAATGGGAAAGGGACAAAAATGGGAATTTAAAAGAAACTTAGAATTCAGTATCGGACAAAATAGCAAAGCTGTGATAGATACAAACAGAAACGGGTAAGTAAGTAATGCATTACATCGAATGGACCGTCAATCCGCTCAAAGCCCCCGATGAAGTAGGGGATTGACGACCATGTGATGTAATACAAATATGTATAAAGATGTAATACAATAAATGTATAAAAATGTTTAATATTTTATCATTTTGTCATAAAGTAGTATTGCTACAGTTTTTCATCTATAATTAATATGACAATTTCTTTAGCAATACGTAACAAGTTGAAAAATAAAAAATGAATAGGCCCTGGGCATTTAAGATAACCGAGTTTAGGCTAGCTTAAAGACCAGTAATGTATTAACCATAATACCTATGAGTAGAAAACACCCGTAATTAAGAAAATAAACACAATAAACCACAATAGAAAGATAAAATAATAATATGTACTCTGTTCGTACCCGGGCATTGCTAAAACAGCTACCGGGACAACAGAAAAATCTAGAAATAATTTAAGGAAAACCACTATAAAAGTATATTAAAAGTAAAATACAACATAAATTATCATATTACTAAAGAATAATATATATATATATATATATATATATATATATATATATTGCATTATCATTCTCCAACAGGCTATTATCTCACGGTCCTAAAGAAGTGGGCTGGCATTTTGTCAGTAATGGCGTAGTGGTACAGTCATAACATATGAAACTTGGACATTTTAAAGTGCTGAAGTTAACTATGACACGTTACAGTTGATGCCTTCAATTTTTATATTTTAGAGACTGACGATTTGATTGAATTTTTCCTTTATTAAAACTCTCTGAATACAGAGTATTTCAAAGTTACCTCTATTCAAATTTTCCAATAGTCCCCCGAAATTGTTCCGCAGAAAATGTAGATATTCCCTAAAGCCTTTGATGGTAAAAAATAAGACCAAAAAGATTGTCTCCAAGAATACCACACCGAGGACCAAAAAGATTGTCTACAAGGACACCACACCGAGCTTTAAAGGAAAAGGTATATTGATAATGAGTTCTGACAATCATATGTGGGTTTTCTTCGGCTGAGGTATGAGTGTTTCGACAGTTTAAGATTCCATTTCTTGTTAAACATAGTTTTATTCTGCTCAACCATGTTCTGGTTAGAGATCATGGTTATGAAGTTGAGGACCACGAGTTTGTTTGTTTGTTTGTTATTTGGTTTTTAGGAGCATTAGCAACTAAGGCCATATTGCTCCGGGAATATGCAGTGGTCATTACCTGACCTTTCTGCATCCTCCGTATTTGGTGGTGACTTGCTCGAACCCCGGTCTAATCAAGAAGCGTGTGCTACGCACTGCTGCTCTTCCCACCTGGCTACGGAGGCGCCTGAGGACCACGAGTCAATTGCAAAATGAAACACTGACAAAAGCTGCGTTTATTCTATCTTGAGGCTTTGGTACGCGTCCAGGCAGAAATTGTTCGGCATATCTGTGAATATCGGATAACGAATTCCTGTGAATATCATCATAAATTAAATACATAATTTAACTCGTCAAAAGGAAAAAGATCTGTAGTGTTCCCATAATTTCGATATGACAAATGTCGTTCATAGGAATTCCTTAGCCGAACACTTGCACAGCCGAGCGACTGCACTCGCCGATACTATTCTTCAACCCTTCCAATCTAACCATTCTTCAGTCCTTCCCATATAACATTTAAAAGGAAAGAAATTTCTTTCTTTTAATCTTTTTCTTTGTTTTTAAATCGGATCTTTAAGACTTCTTCATGATTAGTTTACCATTTTATTTTTCCTACTTTGGCTCTAATAAAGTTTTAAGTTATTAATGAAGAACAACTCAGCCCAATTTCTGTAATTAATTAGCAGAATTTGAATTGAAGAGAGAAAATTTAATTACTGTCCATTTTATAGATTAATGGCAGTAGCTGATAGAAATGAGGCAACCCTCTCTCATATAGTGAATTCCAATTCCACTATATGAGCTACGCTATCAAATATAATGTAGGTTAAATGCACAAACCGCTGGAAAGTTAATTGAAGAACCGCCTAATAAAGAAGGCAGTCATAAATATTTACCACTCATTGCCAACTCCTGCTACATAAAAGAAATGTAGTTATTGCGCTAGTGATTGTGTATGATGCCAATGTTAAATTGAGGCTGGTTACAGTGTTTTCCCATCCACAGAGTAAGGTGTTATCGGTCGTTCAGAGAGAAACCCATTTGTGCTGATGAGCATCAAGGGGGTTATCACTGAACGTTATCGCAAGAAAATGCTTCCAATGCTGAAGAACACTGACCTGGAAGGTCATAATCTCGCGGATAAAGTACGAAGTGAATCCGATTTTCATCCCTTTGTTCACAGGCAACAAAAGCTAGCAGGGAGCATTTATTAACCTCACCCACCAAACAGCTCATCCGACAAATAACAGATACAAATATAATTGGAGTGTTTTCTTTTTGTAAGGTTTTCCTCGTCTCACTTTATTTTTAACTAAAGCGCCAAAAATAATATCTTATGTTACTAATATAGCAAGTTAGTTAATGTTCGCGGTGCATTACATTTCTAGTCCGTTAGCAAATAGTACTAATTCATGATTTATGACAAATAAAAAGGAGAAAAAGCAATGACTATTATGCGCAAACCGAATACATTTAGTTTCTGCTCATCTACTATATTTTACATTCATTCCTCCTATCAGTGCATGGCAACAATTTCCAATGCTTCTGCTACAACATACGGTATATGGATAGCCTATGTGATATTTAAAAAAATAAAATAAAATAATAATTACCGGATTTCTATTAGTCTGAGATTCTTATGAAATTTTGGAATAAACAACCAGTTATTACATTTCTGGCCTCTTACAGTGCTCTGTAACCATCACAGTGTACAAAGGCGGAGTTGAACTTTAGTTCAGGAGTCGTCCTACATAAGATACTATACATGTCTACATTACGCTTTATTGTCTTCGTTAGTGGCACAGACTTTATAATTATTGTCCACTCTGCACCGCATACAAAAGGCCCAGGTTGGACTCTCATCAATGACGTGAGGAACTTCTGTGGGGTTTTTACATTCAGTTGCTGAGTTAGTCGGTCTCAGGCGATAATAGATAGGTGTTTTCCCACGGAAACCTGGGTCTCATGTCCAGACACAACACACAGGTAGATGCGGTGGTACTCGAGAGACCCCTAATATGATAGATTTTTATGATACTTTATTACACAGAGATTGAAAACAAATATGCTTCCACTTCCATGAATCATAATTATCAGATCGTGATTATCCAAACCTGAAGGCCTAGCTCTGCATAATTGGCTTAATAGGAAAAGAGATCTTCAGAGATCATTTCAATATTCTTGAGAGCAGTCAAGGAACTCCTCAATGATATTGGTTAGGCCATTCATTATGTTGCTTCCTGGGACCATTGTGATAACAGTGATCGCTTTCTCCCTGATGTTAAAGTGATAGAAGCGCGTTTCACGTTCTGTCTAGGAAAGAACATGAGGAGAATGAGTTTTATGATTGAATCTTGGTTCATCTGTAAAGCGAACCGTGTTCCATTAGTAGTGGCTAAAGAGAAAGGATCAACTGCAACAAGTAAAACGAGCTTTCCTCTGAAAGAAGATGAGGGAAAATAAAAATTAGCAGTCATGTAACATAGAGATTTTTTTCTCCTGAAGCCATATGGGAGAGTTTTCTAAAATTGTTTTTCTTGAAACGTGTAAGTCTCCGACACTTGATCTTACAACCGTCCTTAGTCATACACCACTCCAAATTCTTCAAAAGGCTAAAATAATTCAAAATGTCTCAATTCAATAAGTCTTGCATTCAACTGTTTTTTAACTCCATCATAATGTTTAACTAGATTGTTGACGAAGCAAGATTCCTCCCTTGAAAGTCCACGCTGAGATCCGTTTCGATTCCTATTGAAGTGTTCCCACTTGTGTTCTTAATCACAGAGTTGAACCCTACCGTCTGCGCGTGTAGCGCAGTGGTATAGTCACCGTCCTCCCCTCACAGGGTGGAAAAGGCCCGGGTTCGAATCTCGTCGATGACGCGAGAAACTTCAATGGGCTTTTTTCACTCCGTGGTTGAGTTAGTCGGTCTCAGGCGTAGATAGCAAGGTTTACCCCCAGAAACTGGGGTTTATCGTCCAGCAAAACAGACAAATCGATCATAGAACACACTCAATTAACAGACATAAGACACACAGCAGGGCAGACGAATTTAATTATTCGGGTGGCTTAAAAATAATAGTAGTTGAATCCTACCTCAACAACAGATCCATCTAAATTGTAACCAAATATCAAAGAGTCTCCAGATGTGTTACCCGGAATTGCCCCTAGGGCTCTGTCCTGGGATCATTCATGTGGTCAATTGTCCTGCACGAGTTCCTGGGGATGGATCTCGGCGTGGTCTTACACCTAGCCTTCGCCGATGACCTTGCTCTTGTAATACACTCTGACACAAGAGATTGACTGGAAGTGAAAGCAAATCGAGCTCTCGGACGGCTATAGAAATGGGCCTCACTGCACCATCCATGTCGGGTGAAAAAACGAAGTCCATCCTGTTGAAAGGGAAACTACAAATCCGTAGACCCTCAGTCATCAAGGTAAACAACTTACCAATCCGATTATATACTGAAGTTAAATACCTAGACCTCCACGTAGATGCAAACCTCACATTTCATCCTCACCTGAAGTACCTTTCCGTTAAAATAAGAAAATACGCAGCCATGATCAGAAGAATAAGTCAATCTGACTGGGGTCTGAAGTACGAGGTCCTCTCTCTAATCTACAAAGCTTATTCGTTCTGATTGTCTGCTATGGGGCCTCCATATGGTGCACTACAGCAACACTAGAGCGGAACAGGCGTAAACTCGATTCAATTCAGCGATTTATGTTTCTGTGTGTTACCAGGGCGTGCTGCATAGCTAGCACCCCCTGCGCTCCAAGTCATCGCAGGACTTATGCCCCTCTACCTGTAAGTAGTGAAAACAGGCCTCTACCAGCTCCACAAGAAAGGCATTCCCACCCAACTTGGATCTGCATCTGGATCTCACAAATGAACATAAGCAAGGAAAAAATCGTATTGCCAGCCACCTACAGCTTCTATGGCAGGAGTCCTGGAGTGCAACAAATAAACGAGAAGTAACTAAGATGTTCTTCCCCACAATCGTTCTTATCCATCCCTGGTATTCATCAGGGCAACCTTTCTGCTTACTGGGCACGGCCCGTTCCAGCGAAAGTTAACAACGCTCGGTAATGAGAACAATCCTTACTGCCACTGGGATATGAGGAGTCCTGGGGCCACGTCATGTACGAGTGCCCCTCATATGATGATCACGGCCTACGACTCTTCACCAAAATACAGTCCAACCCCCGCCAACAGGAGCACATCCTCATAAACGATGAAACATCTTATGCAGCCTTCACACGATTTGCAAACGCAGTTGTTACCACCAAGACGGGTTCATCACACCCATGACAGGCCTGACCGGAACGTTCCACACCATTGCAAACCCCAATAGGGGTAGAATAAATGCTAGCACCCACAAAGTGCAGGAAAATATAGTAACCAAGCTATCATGCAAACCCCATTCTGGGGTATGATTATGCTGGCACCCTCTTGTAAGTGCGGTATCTAAACTGCTGGGGTTTTGGCACTCTGCTGAGTGCGGGATATCCCTTCAGAGTGCAAGGCCAATGGCGCTCAGACGGGGGGCACCTGCCGCCGTGACTTTAATTCCCTATACCCTCACCCCACTTCGCCTTAAATCACAGGGTGGGCCCTTCATCTTGGTCCATCATTGTTCCTTACCCCACATTCTGGCCCACTCTACCCTCACGCTAATTTCTAGTGTGCTTTCAACAAAAAGTTTTTTTTTTTTTTTTTTTTTTTTACTTAGTCTCTGTCAGGAAGCTCAGGCGACCCTAGAAGAGTATAACGGGCAGCCTGGTTCACCTCCCAGTGATGGTGGTGACGGTCAACGTAGGGTCTCACTAGGGGCCTCTGCGGCCAGGCAGTCAGAGACATAACAACAGAACAAAACACAATACTTCATAAACCAGACACCACACTTTTTTCTGGCCTTTGCAAGTGTCTGCATTCCATCGCAGAGTACATACGGCACAGATGTGGGAAACCACCGGTGGCGCAAGACCCTAAATACTATGCCACTAGTTTATGTTCTTTCCCACCAGTGAAATCAAATTGACTTGCCTATATTTACCCATTACTTCTTTTGCACCTCATTTGTAGTTGTATAAACTTTAGTTTACCTTCTATTTATGAAAGGTACTACCCTAAAAAATGTGTGAGTATTATTCGCCAAAGCAACCAAAGAGTCAGTAAACTGCACGTATTCTATAATCGATCTACCTGTTTTCTCGAAAAACCGGGAGATAAAAACAGCAACCCTCGCCTGGGACCGATTAACTCAGTCATGTTGGGAAAAAAAGTTCATAAAATTTCAGTGCGTCATTGATGAGATTCAAAGCCAGGCCTCTTGCAGCCGGTGTGAGGAAGATGGTGATTATATCAACTTACCACTTGCGAAAGCGATCTCAACCGCTGTGTTCCAGCGAATTCTACCTCGTCACGTAGCACGCATAGGAAGTTAGCACCCACTTGAGTAGTACACTGGTTTCAATAAAAGGATTGCAACCATATTCTAATGGTTGCAGACTATTTCTACCTCGTTTGTGGAAGCAACCTAAGTTCGAATCTCGTGAAGAGCAAAAGAATTATTTTGATTTTTCTCTCCAGAGTCTCGTTTTTCATCCAGTAAAAGGCAAAGTGGTCATATAATACATGCAATTTGTAGACAGAGTACAATGATGCCTCCTAACATTGGCTGTTTGGCAGAAATCCAAAAACAAGCTAAATATCACAAAATGTATTATTACGACTAATTTTTATTGGCATCCTAATATGCTTTAAGAAGGGTGTCATAATGAATTCTCGATTGTAAAAATATCAGTGTATGCCAATACGTGACAATAATAGTTTTTCTCCCGGAAACTCGAGGTTTTCGTCCATCAAACAGAAAATCGGCCTCAGAACGCACGCAATTTACAGACAATTTAGCCGGAACAATATGGCCTTAGTCGCTGATGCTCCCAAACCCTACTACAAAAATAACAACAAGAGGGTAGCAATTAACCATTCCCAAGTCTGTTGGAAAAGTACTACAAAAGAGGAAACTTCAAATAATCGTGAAATAAGCAATAGGCTCAAAATCGTTATTACGGTAAGGGGCACATGTCCCCTGAGAAATTTGACCAATTCTGGAGCATCTCTGAGACATTCAATTATAGGATTAGGCATGTTTGCCCGCTTGTATGAAGTTGCCGAAAGCATTATTTTAAAGAGAGATTACCTTACACAGCACACTTTGTCGAAAACAACCGAAACAATAAAAAAAAATCTTTAATGAAGAACACTACAAAATTCATTTTAAGTATTTCAAGACTGAACAAGAAACTAAAGACATCCAAATCCGTTAACTTTTAATAGCAACGAAATTAGATTCATTCTTTCTGATACTTTAACAGAATGTCCTGAAAAGTCCGACATTCCATGGGGGGGAGGATACCCTATCGTACCTAGAATCACTGTTTATCGATTTCTTCTTCTCTTTTCCAAATATTCATTTTAACTGGCAGTTTCTTGAGCTCACAATGTGATGGGGCAAAGGGTACTAACAGTGTCTTGTTTCTCTCTGAGAACATGAAGCAAACATCGTTTATATCAAGGGGCGGAATTCTTCGGAACGGAACTACGGTTTAGAAGTACATTTAGAGGAGACTTTTTGAATAACGAGCATCGATCGATTCGACACACGTGCACACATGCAATCGCTGACATGCATATTACAAACTCTGGTTTCCAACAGAATTTTAAGCTAAAAGGGTCTTTTGAGGTTCTTGCATTGCCCCAATCATTTTATTTATACTGTACTCTGTTTTTCAATAAAACTGCGTGTTGAAAAATTGGTGAGATCTCAAATTTCTGGTCTCTTTAAATCCGCAGGAACATAAACATCATTATTTCTTTCAGCGAATAACTTCTTTCTGGTCATAATCATTTTTATTAAAACATTCTATCAAATATTTAAACTAAAGATTTCAGTGGCAAATCGGAAGCATAAATTTTGAAAACAGGAAAAATGTGAAAACTAAGGATATGAGACGTCAGAATATCAGGACTGTAAATTTCTGTGTGCTCTCGTTCTAAAAATCAAAAAAATTGGATGGAATTACTGGCAGAAAATCCTGCACCTCCATCGCAAACTAACTCAGTCTTGTTAAGTTCTTCAGAATTCTATCCACCACCGACGGGAGTGAATCATTCCAACCTATTGAAGGAAATCAATTAAAGACCTCTATAAAGTAGACCCAGTTGGCCTAACAATCATACCACCAGGCCTGAAAATTACGACGAAACTATTGTATAGTGAACTTGATAGCACGCTGGTCGATAAAATTAACAGAACACGTAGAGAACGTGATGTACTGATGCAGCGGGACAAAATTTGATATGGGAGGTAACACAGAATACCGATGAAATGAGGATTTAGTCAGAAATTTCAAATGGATATAAAGGACATTTAAGGGGTTTTAAGGGACATTTAAGGACATTTAAGGACATATAAGAATTACCAAAAGGTCACTTTATAGAAGTCAATACAAGATGCTCGAAAATATGGTGACACAACATCATCCCGGCGTATGATCCCCTATAATGGCTAAACAAGCCTGACAGCGGTGACCCATGTTCGATATAAGGGTGTCTATAACATTTTGTGAAAATTACATTCATGCACTAGGGCAGACCTTAGCTAACCAAGTGACCGAGGAGTTGGCTGTCGGCGTGCAATGCGACATCAAAGAGAGTCTCACACATGTTCCATCGGATTTAAGTCTGCTGATCGTGCTGGCCACGCAGTCGTTGGATATATTCAGTTTCAAGCAATTCTTCCAGCGTTTCCACCGTAAGTGTCCCTGTCTCTTATATTGGAGGGATCGTACCGTATTCCTCACGGTCCATTTAATCGCAACTTGACAACCCTTGAAATACAGCAAAACGAACTCTGCACTTGGGGTTACCCTGAAAATTGGGACCACGCTATGTAACATGTCCTGAATATGAAGAATATTACATCAGACTTATGACTAAAATAGAGAAAAACTCAAGAAATCAAGAATATCACCTCTTGCATCTCTATACTGGCGCTTACTGAATTTGCGCAATGAATGTTCCAACATAGGAGCTCAATTCAGAGACGACCTCCCTAATTTGACATCCACAGAACTGGACAAACCAGTGCTGAGCTGAAAATTCCAAAAGTCAGAGTAAGCACCATCTCCTCTATCTACTGGACTAAACTCTGATATAAATTGGACGAATGGACTAACTTTCAACAAGAAAGTACAATCGCTGGATTCTGCACGGTAGCATTGCAAACTCTGAACCCCCAGATGGGATTTGTTGGTCTCCAGGAGACTGCAAAAGGTGAACTTGTATACTGTCTGGTTGGGTCAGGTGCCACTGACGCGTGTATCCTAGGTGTGGAACGCCATTTTGGCGCTGCACTTTGCAGGGCACCCTTGCCCTTCAAGCCCTGGGTTCGAGTGGGCCTCCCAGACTAGAGAAATCCAAGAGGACACTTTATTTCCCTGTCCTGCCTACCATACTTCTTTCTCACTTTTTCTTCGCCCTCTTAAATTATTTCCCTTAGCCTCACTTTTATTTTAACTTGGTTTCCGTAAAGAAGGTCAAGTGACCCTGGCGGAGACTAGCCAGAGAACGATGGACTCCCTGGCTCACCTCCCTGTGGTAGTGACGGGCACTCACTGGTATTGCACTACCTCCGGTGGGGCCGAGATTAGTGCATATAGCACAAACAGTTTGAAGATAGCAGATCCGGGCCTGGTTCCTCGCGTCTAGGGATGGGCATCAGGCAGCAGCTGCCAAATACTTTTACAGACCCGCTTTAAAGAATTCCTGTTCCATCACAGATTTAAAGGTGGAGATGGGCAACTGCCTAGGAGCCACACACACACACACACACACAGTTATCAAACAAAGAATACGGGTTTTCTCCGGGACATTTGTGTGAAGACACCGTAGTGGACTTAACACAATATAACTCCTCAACAGCCAAATATGAGCTGGCCATTTTTATTGACTTTGAGGGCGCATGCGATTCCCTTTGGTGCGAGAGCGCTCTCGATCAGCGAGATGTCCTCGCTTCCATCATCATCACAAAAAGAGAGCTTATCCAGGCCATCAATGATATCCCACCAACATCTTGCACTGGATATGATGGGGTCCCACAATTCATTCTTAAGAGCGTTAGTGTATTCATCATTGATGCACTCCTAGGTATCTTCAATGGAATCCTCACAACGCAAAGTTTCCCAACAGCCTGGAATCAATATATTGTCCGACCAATCCCCAAAACACAAGGAGCGACATCAATTTCACAATTCAGGCCAATAATGAAAGCCTCATGTCTCCTCAAAGTCATGGAGAAGTGCCTTCTTCCCATCCTAACCAACCAGGTTCTGTCATGTGAATCACCATACATTCACTATGCCTTGAAACGCAGGTCCACTACTACCAACCTACTGCAAACCACCAACACCATTCTGGGGGCATTACAAGATAGGGCTGAGATGGCAATTGTGTATCTGGATCTCCAGTCTGCATTCGACAGCATAGACATCCAGCCCCTCCTGCAACTTTGTGAGGATGGATACCAAATAAAAGGCAATATACTGGAATTCTTGAAGTCGCTACTTACGACCAGGGTCCTTCACCTGACTGTGAATAAAAAATCTTTCACAAGGAAAGTTAGTGTAGGTGTACCCCAGGGCGGAGTTCTCTCAGGGCTCCTCTTTACGGCTGCCATCCACCCATTCCTGTGTCAGCAAACAGAATTTATCAGTTATGCAGACGACTTGAAGCTCCTCTATCGGATCAACGGGACCGCCCGCCCCGATTCTGTTTCTGAAACCATTATCAACAGCCTTAAGAATCTGATTACATACTTGGCACAGTTCTCTCTTAAAATAAATCCAAAAAAATCTGCACAAATGGTATTTTCCCTCAAATCAAACCCAACGCAACTAAACCTGGAAATCCACGGAAACCCCATCACCCCAGTCATCAAGCACAAAGATCTCGGCGTTATATTCGACCCTAAACTCAGTTTCAAACACCATGTTGCAGACATTCATAACAAGGTATGCAGGGCAAGATGGCTTGCCAAACAACACCTCCTTCATGTCACAGAGCCTGAGTACACGCTCAAATACATATACCGGTTTCTGCAGCCAGTCATCACCTACGGGTCAGAAATCTGGGCGTCGGCAACGAAAACCACGCTAAAAATCATTGCATCTGATGAGTACTGGCTTCTTCGGTGGGTCCTCTTCAAACATAAACTGCCCCCACTCACACATACTTCAGATATCATCCAACTACTAAACTACAGAAAAGTCTCCAAACGGATATTTGACCTCCGCTTGCTTGTGTCAATTAAAATGATAGCGGGGGAAGTCAATACGCCAAATTTTTGGCAGATGTGCAATTGGAGGATCCCCCCAAAACCCTTAAGAGCCCTCCCCTCTCTGCAGTCTGTGGCGTGGAGGCTGAGAATAGGGGATAGATTCCTGCCCATGGAGATGCTCCACAACGTCCAGGAGATAGATGTGGACTACAAAAAGTTCATAAAGGACAAATCGTATAGAAGACGCATCATCAGGGACCAGCTTTCGTCTTCAACCGAGTGACTGCCATCGTCTTTTCATATGTTTTCATTTCCCATGTTAATATCAATTTTAAATGTAAAATACGTAATTATACGTTTATTGTCTTATGTAATTTTACCTGTATTAGTTATTTAATGTGAAACCCCTAGCATTGTCGCTGTTGTGGGTAACATTGCATCAGGCAAGCATGTATCCAATCACTGCCTGCAATAAAAGATATTTAAAAGATATTTATACAAGAACAGCAAACTGTAGTTCCCAATTCTTCTCTTTAGTTTGAAACTATTTCCAGGACAGACAAGTTTTAATAAAATCTAAACATCACAGGGTTCTATTCTGGGACCTCTGATATGGAATCTGGTGTTAAACGACTGGCGAATAAGAAATATTTCAAACACGCATATCATAGCGTATGCAGACGATGTTACTATTATTATCAGGGGAAGATCAAGAGCAATGGAGTGAATTCACAGAGCTGGCAGAATTTTTATCTCCCCTACAATAAACATCAACAAAAAAATGTCAGTTAACCTTGTGTTTGTCAGTAGAAGATGCCTAATCCTGAACATCGAATCTAGTAGGTATTGGTTATGCTGACATTTGATAGGTTTCAAGTTGTGTGTATAAGTGGACATTCACAAGTTGTTGCAGTGTATTTAAATCAGCATTTTGTTCAAGATAACAGTGCAATTTTAGAAGAAAAAAACATACCCGAATCTAACGCCAAATCTGTTCTACAGAATTGGGTCAAACTGAACAGCATTAAGTACTTATTTCGGATAGTAATTTTACCCTTTTTTGTGCAAAACATCTTTACAAATTTCTGATTACACTACGGGGAACGCGAACTGGTCTATTTATCACAAATAAGAAAGGGACGTCCTAATGAGAATAAGGCAAGAACATTATTCGCACGGAGTTACGAATGCCAGCATTAATTTTGCCTTAAAAGCGATTACCTTTTTGTATTGAATCCCGTAGTCCCATTATTAATACAACGTGGAAAGCTATGCTCGTTACAAGAATTCCCTGCTTGTTTTTCATTGAAATCAACAGAGCAATTTTAATTATTTAAATGTACCTTCCAATATATTCATCCATTACAGGGTACAGGGCTTTTGTAGGGAGCAGTGCCGAGTTAACCGGTCTGAGGAGCACGATTAGGAATTTTCATAATATTTCCCCTGTATTTTTCATACATCTGCAATTTACAAACGAAATACAGCCACCTCAACCAGAAAGGATTAGGAATTGTTTATCGGAATGTTGAGTTGTTGACCTGGTAGTAGTGGAAAATTTAAGCTAATCCAGCAGCAACCAGATTGTGTTTGTTACAGCACACCGTCAGAAAGGATTACACGTTTCCAAACTGGAACGTTATCCGCAGTCCTGTTTCAATGGAGCTGTGTAATGATGTAATCATATTATCTAGCAACAACACCTATGCTAATTACAGTAATGCAGCTCGAATAACTGTTCATTTATTTAAATCAAGTTTATTCTCAGTAAATGGCATCCTTATGCTCCGGTTGCAATAATAAATCGGCTAATTCATTATTAAAGTAAGCGTGTGCTGAAATAATTCTCTGTCGACAAAATCTTTCAAAGGGTAAATTAAACTTTAAAATATTGTTTGTTTTCTTTACATCACTCTTTTTGAAATGTGGTAAGTAGTGTAGTGATTGCTGAACTACAGTAAACTCTGTAAAATCCGAACCTTTACAATCCACAATTTTTAAAACTGCACACGTTTTACAATAAAAACAAACAAACAATACTAAGCAAGCAATCCGGCACCCATATCAAAGGTTCACATTTATATTTAAGAATCCAAACAAAAGAGGTCTCATTTATAAGGCTCTTGATTCTCACAATAGAAAAATATAACGAGTTGCCCTGGAATTGCACTACTTTCAGACAGATGACTTCACCAAAAGGCTTTTCGACCATGCTATATGATGAGGGACTGGTTAATCCTGAAATAGGCTATCACAGCAGTGTAATCTTTAAAACAAATGCCCACATCTTTTAGCCAGGACATCTCTTTGAATGCAGTGCCAATATCGCGGAAACTCATTACAAAGGCAAGTTCTTTCTGCTATGAGAATTAAGATCATCGTAATAGGAATGCGGTGTAAACCTTAGTAGTAGCAGAAACAGTTGAAACAGTTGTTGAAGCCATGTAGCTTTAGCTATAACTTAATGCGAATTGCTTAACTATTAACTGTGCGGTTGGCCATACAATGCATGAGTTGGTGACCAGTGTGATGTTACTTTTGAATATATAATAGCCGATCGGGCTAGCCAGGTGGGTAAAGTGCCTGCTTGGCAACCCAAAGGTCGCGGGTTCGAATTCCGCCTAGGGCTTGGATCAGAGTAAAATGCAAAAACTTTGGGAGGTGCATTATGACCACAGTAGCCGATGCACTAACTAACTAAAAAAAAAAAAAAAAATTTGGATAGGTGACATAGGTACAAAGAGAGATGATAATGCTCAGTGTGGATACAGCTAGAAATATGTATGCTTCATTAAATCTATGGATATTCTCTTCCAAAAACAACGATTTACTGACACTCACAAACAATAGATTTAAATCCACACAACCAAGGTTTCCTGCCCTCATTATAGCTAGTTATACAGCTTGTCAGCGAATGACTAAATTAGAGAAAAGAACAACAGGCGGCTCAATCTATAACGGCGGAAAATAGGAAACTTACCGATCTGTGTTATTTACGTGTGAGGAATTGATCTAATTTCTCCACAGTACATTATTAAAAGCAAAATGTCACTTAAATTGATAAAAACTTATTTGTATTAATAATCATTCCTTAAATAAATACAGCGTAGTTATTTTTTTTCTTATTCTCCAACGCTGAATTATTTTTTCTCTGACGCATATCTTTTGATGTTCTGACACAATTTGCTGTGGCTATGTTTATTGTAATTTCTTCAGATTTCACTGTTATCTACCTTATCTTTTAGTAATTATAAATGTTAACAGATTCAATTTGTTAGTGCTTAATGTCTATTGAAATGTGCTTTTCATGAACTGCTTGACCACTAGGTATATCTCTCTAAAATCGAGAAAAATTTTAAATCCGGCACCTCTCAATCCTAACAGGGCCAAATTTTAAAAAGTTTACTATATTATCAAAAGTTATACAGATTATTGTATTGTTATTTCCTGTATGAGTTTTTGGAAATTGAGTTTCCACCTTTTTAGAGCTATTAAAGAGAACTTAACCGATGATAATACATTAAGTATCAAATTAAAATACATTAAGAGATTGAATTGTTTATTACTCTTAATTTTGTAGTTATCGGCGACTGCAGATGGCGTAAAGTGCATCGCAATAATTCATATCTGCGACTTCGGTTGAAATGACAGAGTTAATATTGTACAGTGAGTTGGTGAAAATTAATTCTGTTAAAAATTTAGGGGAATGATCTACAGTAGTATTTAGTGAGTGTGCATGCATGCAGAGAGGAGAATTCTCTCTCTTCACATATAACTTGGTCTGACTTTCCCACTTTATTTGGACCACGAACTAGTAGGGCGTTGAACCGCCGTTGGCCTGAATCACTGCTCTAACAATTAAGGTGGCGTGGCTTGGAGTCATCAAGGCGTTGAAAAGTGAAACGAAGAAATTGGGTCATTCAAGTAAAAAAATTGTTCTCAATTCCTGGATTGACTTGGGAAGAGGAACGAGTTGAAGAAAATGGCTTTACAATTCACCCGACATAATCTCCATATCAAGAGACTGAGCAAGCTGGAGCAAAATATTGAAGTCTTCCTTGTGTTCCTCAAACCTCATTATGCATTTGATGCGGTGGATTTTTAACGATGACAATGGTTGCATTGTCATCGTTAAAAAAATCTATATATATTAAGGCAACATGGAACGTTGTCGAGTATACTTGATCTTGGGACTAGAAGTATGCTACTAAAACATGCTCCACACCATTACGCCTCCTCTAGCAGCCTATACTGTCTTTTCACAAGAAGATGGTATCAGCAGGTCATGTGGTTTCCTCCATATATGCACTCTTCCATTGGTGCTGAAAAGCGCAGATGAGAGCTGCTTGAATCACATGGCTTGCCTCCGGTCCTCCTGTCCGTCCATTGCTGTCCTGATACCAACGCAACCGTACTTTGAGATTGGTATCCGAGATCACTGGCTTCCATGAAAGCCTCCTGCTCTCCTAGCGCATTCTTTATGATTCTTCGCATGGTGCGGATATTGATGCTTTATGAGATTCCCGCATTAAATACGTACGTAAATTGTTCCGTCATCTGGTGAATTGCATTGTCATCTTGAAAGTATCCAGACCACCTCTAATACTGTACTCCATCAGCTTACAATTTTAGCCACAGTTACAGTTGTTTTCCCATTCTTGAAATACTGGAATGATACTAGTTTTCGGATACTAGAAAATTTTAGCAGCTCTCTCCAATGCAGCACCTTCTAAAATGTGCACCGACAATCATACTTCGGAGATCTGTCAGATCCTGCCCATTTTCCATTGTCGGTGATAAATTAACAGAGCGTCAATGATTTGGGCACTAGTGGAGTCACTTGGCTTTAAAACGTTTTCCTGCACGTGTCAGATACTACGTAACCACCTTCATTTACATATTTTTGCATAGATTGTTGCACCTAGCCTCAACCTCTATGATCCTAATAATATGATCAGGCAGTGTACATAAAGGATATTCAAAACTTCAAGGACGAAAATATATAGCTACAAGAGTATGATTTCGACAATGTGCTAGCAGAAACCTGACATGCTACACTTAATTTGTAAAGAATTAAGGGAAAAAATGGTTCAGTTTTTCACTTTATTAGGACTCTATGTATATTTATTTTAATTAGCTGTTTTTCACAAAATCATATACTCGTATAAGCATCCAAAATCTTATAAAATTATCAGAGTGGTGTTTCTACGTGGTGTTTTTCTCCTTGTTTGATCTGCTCCGTTTTGTTAAGATTCTAAGTATGGATTCTAATTTCTCTTCAAATTAGTATCGGTCTTATATCGCCATCTATCGGAACCGGGAAGAAATGCTCGACTTATTTAATAAGAATCGGTGAATATTTGCTAACTTTGTCAGCTTATTTAACTTAACCATACAGAAATTTTTATAACTATCCCATAATTCTCAAAGCGTATGAATATACTTCTTATCACGTTGATTTTAAAACAGTTTGGCTTATTTAGTTGCATAAATCAACCAGAATTTCAAAAAAAGCTTTGTGTTTATGAAATTAATTTTATTTCTTTAATATAAAGTATTTTGCAATTTTCATAATTAAGATACCCTCCACTGATGCAATGGTTGATGCCAGCTCCTCCTAGTGCGGCCAGGGGTTCTGTGGGCGAAGCACCTATCAGCTCAGTGAGCCAATTCTTTTGTAATCTTTAGCGATGCAAGGGATACTGACTATTATATAAGCTGAAGGTTGTATTAAATTGTTATCTTAAATTATTGAAATTAACATTACTAAATATTAGATCTATATTAATTTTATTTTTATACATAAATGAGATTAATGAATACTGCATAGCATGCTCATTTTTATCAGTTCCTTGGATGTTAAATTTAGGTCGAATAAATTCTCAAATTCAGAGGCAGTTGCTGTTTAAGAAGTGCCACATTTCTTGAACAAACTAATGTCGCATTTCTTAAACTCTGTTTCATGAAAATTTATCATATAAAATAAATTAAATTAAATAACATTTCAGCATAATGGAATTTTCTATGAATTAGTGCCGAAGCAACAGAAACTGTAATGTGTCAGTACTGTGCTCCAAAGTTGGTTTCTTTGAAGGTTCGTATGAAAGATCATCAGAAAATTTCCAACTCTGATGGAAGTGCAAAAAACCTGTAACTCTAAGCGAATTCAGTTAACATATTTCCTCCTGAAAAGGCTTCACAAAATCCTTCACTTCAATGATATTGAAACCAGGATCTTTCCAGTATGGTGTCAGGTGATCGAGGGCGTAACTATCTTACTACAAAAGTCTGCAATGAGGGGTGTGAGTTTGCTCAAAGAGAAGGTAAAATTTACCTTTCGAAACTCGTGCGGAGCCCGTTTAGATTTGTGAAAGAGTGCCACAAATCGAAATTCCAACACCGAAAGGGACGTGTCACTGGTCTGCCAAATACGTCCTCTGATATCATATCTTAATACCATCTTGCAAGAGTCACGTTATCTCCAGGTTATGTAATTTATTTTATTTTATTTTTGATTTTTTTAATAAAGAATATTATTTTTATTACCCTAATCCCTCTATGTTTTTAAGCCTGGTTAACTTGCGAGGAGATCTGATTGAGGTGCTTAAGTCTCTGAGACGATTGAGTAAGCTCAGTGCTGATGGCGTTCTTCCTATTGCTTAGATTACGCATATGAGGTGGGGACATAAATTCAAATTGAGGAAAGATGCGTGCAGGTGTGGGGGTGGGGGGTGTCTATGATGAAACAATCTATCTCTATTTATCCCTGGCTGGGTCGCCAATTGTGGGGGTGGGGTTGCTTTTCTTATATATATTTATATTATTTTTTATTTTGTTATTATTTGTTATTTATATTCCCCACTTTGCATCTGACTTGTTATCTCACAGAAGAATTCCGGTTCTGAGGGAATTTCTATATTAGAGCACTCCTCCTTTGGGCTTTGCTGTGTGTTCAGAAATGACCAAACACTATTTGCATTAAGTAAAATACAATCAGTTTATTATACATACTTACAAATAAAAGATAAGACAAATCATTACACATTATTCACTTCATATATAGGTACAGGGCATGGATCACGTTCCTGGTCATTAGGCTCTCCCATCCATCATCTTCTTCTTACTATAGGCCCACTAACATCTTGTACAATCAGTGTAATTTAACTCTTTCTTAATTACAATTGACATTTATTATTTATCTATTTATATCTTTCTTTTTCATACCTATCTAGCACAATCCTACATTCTTCTTCATGTTTGATACAATTCTTCTTCTGGAATTATGTCCACTCTACAAACTATTCTATTCTATTCTATTCTATTCTATTCTATTCTATTCTCTCCCCAGCACTTTAAAGTTACATGTTAATGAAATATACATGGGATTATTTATTTCTTCATTCCCTCAGGTAAACTTCAGCATATAGCGACTAATTTCTCTACTTCAGTAACATTATATAAATAACATACAACTGTATCTGCTCTATAGGCTAACCCGTCCAAAATTATTACTTTTACTCCATTGATTAATCAGTAAATAAATCATAACTGTAAACCATCCTTCATTAACTATTTCTATGATATTTCCTTACCTATCTATACCTTAACTTAACTCTTAACTGTATGCTTCCCTAAATCTCACTTAATATTTATCTATCTTCCCTGCAGTCCTTTGCAATTACATAGAGGTAAATTCGTTGTTTAACCACTTACTTCTGGGGCTTTGGATCTTACCGCTAATACAACGTGTGGCCTGTGACTTTCTGCTCTGCATCGGGTCCTCCATTGGTTTGGGAACGTTCATCTGGAATGCTAAACTCTGCCAGGGTCACTTTTCGCTTTGCCGATCATACTGGTCTCGTATCCTTCTTTGCTGTGCCGGATCATTCAGTAGGGGCCGCTTCCCATCGCTTTATTTCCACAGGACGGTACGGTGTTCTTCTCGCTGTCCTCCTTTCAAATATATCTCTCGGTGGACGCTTTCGGACTTCTGTGATTCGTCTCGAGAAAGTTCCCCTTTCTGTAACTCATCTATACTTCATTAAAACTATCAGAATTTAGTGAACTCACCATAACTGGTTCTACTGGTGGATCGCTTCCGGGGACTGTTTCCTGGGCCTATCTTTCCAAAAAATCACTCTCGAAGAAAACTTTATCATCTTCCGAAAAACTTTATTATCTCCAAAAAAACTTTATCACATCTCGAAAAATCATCTCCGAAAAACTTCATCACATATCTAAAACATCTTATCACCCATTTTCACCCCGTTTTGCACGCGCTCTTCCCCTTTTATTTCCCAAAATTTAGTAACGCCCCTCCTTTCCTCGACCAATCATTTCTATCTGACCATCATCGTCCCCTTCCGGTGTAGAGAGAACTTCCGTTTCTATAGAATTCTCGAATATTCTGGAAAAGACCAGAATTTCGGAGCTCAGACTCCATCCGGAAAACACCTGCGTCCATTTTCTTGATTCGTCTCGCATTATTATAAAATGACCACACCTGCTCTGTTTGTAGTAAACAAGAGCGCCCCCGCTGGTACCCCTATTGTCATCTCTGGACCAAACCGTCCCTTGCCATACTATCAGTTGACCACCCACTGTTCCGTCTTGCTATCTTCGCTTGCTATTTCCGGTGTGGGCACTGATCGTATATCTGTTTCTAATGTTTTTCGTCAAGGTATATTTGCTTGTACATTAAATTTAACCTTCTCTTAAATTAATTCCATTAGCGCGAGACCCATTATCTTAAACAATATTAGTGACTTTAAGTGTTTTCTTTTGTGGTTTACAATATCACTATCTAGCATTCTTTCTTAAATTATATTTAAATTTAACTTGTAAGACTTTGTGTCTTACAATCGTCAACCCTTGCCAGAAAAATTTATGCATGTGTAAATTTTTCTATTCTAATACACCCTTTCCTGCAATTTTGGTCCACTGTACATCTATTTACAGATCCCCTTTATACACTACTACTTATGCTACACTATCCTCTGACGCCAAAATCACCTCGATGAAGCCTCCTATAGTCCGTCTTTGGAGTTTTTCGTAAACGGTACCCTTCCTTGCCGACTCGTCGGGGACACCTCTGCTCCTCCCCCCTTCGTTCAGTAGTTATTTCTCCGGACTGTGTTTGCACACTGCGCCTCCCTCTTCCTTCCAAAACGTAATCATTTATTATGGGTTTCCTTTGAAAGTAATATCTTTTTAACCTATCTTCGTGTTCGACCCGTTCGTTTCGAGGGTTGCTTATCTGTCTCAACTTATAGGTTACGGGGGAAAGTTTCGTTATCACCCTGAACGGCCCCTTAGCTTGTTTAAGCCATTTTTTTCCTCTTTGTCCCTCATTCTTAATTAAAACCCAGTCCCCTTCATTAATCTGCTTATGTGTCCGTCCCTTATTGGCTTTATCCCTCCTCCTATCACTATTTCTTAGGCTGGCTTCTTTGGCCATTCCTCTAGCGGTCTCGAATCGATCAATTAGCTCTCTCTTGAAATCCTGAATATCATTATATTTCGGCCGGGTGCTGTCATCAGACAAATCCCACGGGAACCTAGGATCGAACCCGAGCAGTAGAAAAGATGGCTTTTCCAAGACACTGCGGTGGATGGCTGTTCTAACTGCAAATAATGCATAGGGAATTTGCTCATCCCAGTTGTCTCCCATTCTATTACTAAGATGAGACAACGCTTTCTTTAGTGTTCTGTTTAGTCTCTCGCACATCCCGTTGCATTGAGCCCTATATGGTGCCGTGAATACTCGCTTTATTTTCAGTAACTCACAAACCTGCAACATTAATTCTGATTGAAAATTCTGCCCGCGATCAGTTAAAATTGTGTCGCTGCACCCGTACCGACACACCACGTGTTCTAAGTATGCTTTGGCAATAGTTGAAGCAGCCTGATCCTTTAAGGGAATGGCTTCGGGGTACCTGGTGAGCATGTCAATCACCGTGAGAATGTACCGATTTCCATTCCTTGTGATGGGTAATGGTCCCACAATATCCATGGAAATTGCCTCAAAAGCTTGATTAGGACTCAGGTGTGCTTGGAGAGGGGCCCTACCCGTGAAGGTGTTCCGCACCTGACACTCGTGACAACAACGACAAAACTCCCTTACATCCCGATCCAAACACTTCCAATAGTACCGGGTTTCAATCCTCTCCTTTGTTTTTCGGTACCCCATATGCCCAGCCATAGGATGAGAGTGATATCTTCTTAATATCCACTCTATCATCTTCCTTGGGGCTACAACTCTTCCCCCAGCTCCTTTCTCCCTTGATCCGGTCGTCCCATATCGGAGGATACCTTCGCCATCCAACTTCAAACGGTCGTTTTCCCCCCTTCTCTCCTTACTGTTACTACCGCTCTCTAGTTCCAGGTTTCGTATGATTGTTTTTAGTTCGGGATCTTCCCTTTGTGCCTTGTGTACGCGATCCCTTTCCCAATCGTCCTCTCTACAGGTTTCAGTGCCTCCCTTATGATTTATCCCTAGTACGTGGACCGGTTTTGGGCCCCCCTGTTCTTCCTCCTGATGGTCATATTCTGCCCTGCTCAAAAAATCCGCCACCACATTTTGTGACCCCGGTATGTACTGCACTTCTATGTCGTACTCTTGCAGTGCTATGCTCCACCTGACTAGCCTGTCATTCTTGTCCTTTATGTCCCGCAGAATTCTTAGCGGTTGGTGATCAGACAGAACGATCACCTTTCTTCCATATAGGAGAAATCTAAATTTCTTCACCGCAAACACGATTGCTAGTGCTTCCTTCTCACAGGTGGCATAGTTCTTCTCATGTCTATTTAGCGGCCGACTACAGTAGCCTATAGGCTGCCTGCCCCCACCCGTTTCTTGCTCCAACACCCCCGCTATAGTCTCCCTAGAGGCATCACAGACCAAAAAAAATGGTTCTGAGGGGTTTGGGTGTGCCAGCAGAGGTCGCTGTGTTAGGGCCCCCTTTAAGGTTCCGAAGGCCTGAGCTGCCTGCTCATCCCATACGAACCTCTGCCCCTTTTTGGTTAAAGCGGTTAGCGGCCTCATTATCTCAGCGCCGTTTCTTAGGTGTCGCCTGTAATAATTTGCCATACCGAGCACTCTCCTCACTTCCTTCACTGTGCGAGGGGGCTTCAAATTCTGAATTGCTTCTATATTTTTTTGGTCTGGCCTTATACCTTCTGTGGAAATGGTGTGCCCCAAATATTCTATCTCAGGGATCAAAAACTTGCACTTTGATGTTTTCAGGGATAGGCTGGCCTCAGTCAGTCTCTGGAAAACATCCCGTAACAGCTCTCTGTGCTCCTCCAACGTGGAGGAATAAACCAGAACGTCGTCTATGAAGCACATGACCCCTCTGTCTAGCAGGTCTGCGAAAATAGTGCTCATAACGCATTGAAAAGAGGCCGCAGAATTTCGGGCTCCCTGTGGCATTCTGGCCATCTGATATTTTCCAAAAGGGGTTTGAAAAGCAAAGTATTTCTTGTGCTCAGGGTGGAGAGGTATCTGATAGTAACCTGAGTTTAGATCCAGTTTAGAGAAATACGTAGCTCCCTTTAGACTGCTCAGAATCTCTGACACATTAGGCATGGGGAAATCGATAGGTTTTGTGACTTGATTAATTTTTCTGAGGTCCAGCACTATCCTAATTCCCCCTTCAGCTTTTTTCACGACTAGCAGTGGACTATTCCACTTGGATTGCGACCTTTCTATAATTCCGGCCCTTTCCATCAGCGAGATCTCTTCCCTTAGTTTAGGGATTTGGGCTTGGGGAATACGGTACTGCGGAGTGAAAATGGGGTTGTCCTGGGTTACATGGACCTCGTGCTCGGTTAAATTCGTAGAGCCCAGCTCGGACACCCTTTCGGTAAACAAATGCCCATATTCGTTTATCAGATTCCTTACTTCCGCAGGCCAATTTGGTCCTTCCAGCACCCTATTTTCTTGAGTCACGCATGTCTCAATCTCTCCAGTGGTTCTCGTGATACCTGAGACCGGTGAACTGACCCCTTGGTCGAACAATAACTTATTTTTCTTCAGGTCTATAACGCATCCAGCCTCCCTTAACAGGTCTATCCCCACTATCACATCGTATCCAGCGCCCATTATCCCCGGAGCTACTAGAAACTGGTATCTCACTATTTCGCTTCCCTTTCCTAATGCTGCATCCTCTGTTACTAAATACTTTGTCGGCCAATCGCCCCGGCCTATACCCTTCAATGTATATTCCTCGCAGGCCTGTACATTGTTTTCTCCCCGGATGTCCCTGTACTTTAAATAGAAATTCCAGGTCATTAGTGACCGGGTAGCCCCGCTGTCGATGAGCATCCGGCTATCCACCCCGCCGATGCTGCCGTCTACGTAAAATAAGGTATCGTTGCTTGCATTGCTTCTTACCGACTCTATGTGTATGCCCTTTCTTGGATAATGCTTCCCTATATGCCCACTTGGTGCCCCGGTGACGGACTTTTTTTGTATTAAGGCTGGCCTATCTCCTCTGTAGCCCTGCCAATAGCTGCCCTTCTTATCCGTAGTGTGTCTTTCCCCCATCCGTTGGTCCGAGTGTATAGGCCTACTCACGTGATGATTTCTATTTTGGTAGCAATATTCTCCCCTTTCCCAGTTATCTTTGGTACCCCGTTTCACTTTGCAGTAGCGGGTCCAATGGTCTGAGTTCTGGCACTTATAACACCATTTACGACCGCCATCCTTGTCTCTCCCCTCGTTTGTTCTTGAATCTACACCCAATCTTTGTTTCACTTCAGTTTGTTGCTGATTTTCTCTAGCATCCTTGCTTAAGGAGAGCCTTTCCATCATCCATTCCATCTTTCTTTCGATGCTGTTTAAGTGGTTTGATAGCTCCTCGATTTCACTTCCCCACTCCCTTGATTCTTTCCCTGTTTCTGGCAGTTTTTTGTCGGTTATCGCGTTTATCTCCTTTGCCCCCGTATTTCTACTAAAGTTTTCAAGCATTTCCTCCTCTAATGAGAGGTTGTAAGCGTCTGTTAATGTTTCGGGTTTTTTCCTTAGTACTTCCTTTTTATAATTATGGTGGAGCCCTGTGATAAATTGCCCTGTTAGTATCTTCTCGAACGCCTGTTTCTCCGATTCTGCTGTTTCTGTATTTATTTTTAAATTTAGAAGTCGCTGGTGGAATTCGCTTACTGTTTCGCGAGTGGTCTGCGTGTATCCTCCCAATTTTCCTATGCTGGTTAACAAGTCATTCTTTCTCCCAAATAATTTTCTTAATGTTTCAGTGAATCTGTGTAGCGTTTCTACTTCTTCTGCCACTGTGGCCTGCCTGTATTTTTCTAATGCCTGTCCTTCTAATTTAAATTCCCCTATAGTTATGATATCTAGATCACTTAACCCTTCTTTATCCTTAATTAGATTTAATTTATTAATGAATTTTTCCACTCTTTCGCCCGATTCCCCCTTAAATGGTTTCAAATAATCACTGTATTTGATTTGCCCTGACCCCTTTGCTACCATGCTTACCATTCTTACCTCTGGATTTTCTTGGCCTTCATATTCATTACTGTGGCCCCCAAAATTTTCGCAATCCTCACCGCGTCTCCTACCCTTTTTTGGCATTTTTATATTTATTACTCTCTAGCTATCAACTTTAACTAATCAATAAGTCTGCCACTTAATCTTTCTACAATTCCTTACCTATATTAGATAATCCAATTCACATTTACCTGCTTGATCAATGATCAATTTGCCAAAATTCAACAACCAATAATTATAAAAATTAAATTTTTAATTTTAATAATTAAAAAATCGATAATTATCTCTTTACATCCACAACTATCTATCCTTGAAGTTTACCTGATCAATCTCAATAATTAATTCAATGGTACATAAATAATAATTTCCAATTCAATGCTAATTCAATACTTGCCTTTTAAATCCACCGTTATTTACTTGTTCAATCTATAATCCATTCAACAATAATCAACTCAATAATACATAAATAATTCTAACTTACACTTTCTGGCTCGCCAGCTGAATTTTACAGTTTCAGCAACTGATTATAATGAATCTTTGTTTTGTCATTTCTAAACACAGCCTTCCACTGAGGAGTTTTCCTGGCTGGCATATCGCCAATTGTGGGGGTGGGGGGTGTCTATGATGAAACAATCTATCTCTATTTATCCCTGGCTGGGTCGCCAATTGTGGGGGTGGGGTTGCTTTTCTTATATATATTTATATTAGTTTTTATTTTGTTATTATTTGTTATTTATATTCCCCACTTTGCATCTGACTTGTTATCTCACAGAAGAATTCCGGTTCTGAGGGAATTTCTATATTAGAGCACTCCTCCTTTGGGCTTTGCTGTGTGTTCAGAAATGACCAAACACTATTTGCATTAAGTAAAATACAATCAGTTTATTATACATACTTACAAATAAAAGATAAGACAAATCATTACACATTATTCACTTCATATATAGGTACAGGGCATGGATCACGTTCCTGGTCATTAGGCTCTCCCATCCATCATCTTCTTCTTACTATAGGCCCACTAACATCTTGTACAATCAGTGTAATTTAACTCTTTCTTAATTACAATTGACATTTATTATTTATCTATTTATATCTTTCTTTTTCATACCTATCTAGCACAATCCTACATTCTTCTTCATGTTTGATACAATTCTTCTTCTGGAATTATGTCCACTCTACAAACTATTCTATTCTATTCTATTCTATTCTCTCCCCAGCACTTTAAAGTTACATGTTAATGAAATATACATGGGATTATTTATTTCTTCATTCCCTCAGGTAAACTTCAGCATATAGCGACTAATTTCTCTACTTCAGTAACATTATATAAATAACATACAACTGTATCTGCTCTATAGGCTAACCCGTCCAAAATTATTACTTTTACTCCATTGATTAATCAGTAAATAAATCATAACTGTAAACCATCCTTCATTAACTATTTCTATGATATTTCCTTACCTATCTATACCTTAACTTAACTCTTAACTGTATGCTTCCCTAAATCTCACTTAATATTTATCTATCTTCCCTGCAGTCCTTTGCAATTACATAGAGGTAAATTCGTTGTTTAACCACTTACTTCTGGGGCTTTGGATCTTACCGCTAATACAACGTGTGGCCTGTGACTTTCTGCTCTGCATCGGGTCCTCCATTGGTTTGGGAACGTTCATCTGGAATGCTAAACTCTGCCAGGGTCACTTTTCGCTTTGCCGATCATACTGGTCTCGTATCCTTCTTTGCTGTGCCGGATCATTCAGTAGGGGCCGCTTCCCATCGCTTTATTTCCACAGGACGGTACGGTGTTCTTCTCGCTGTCCTCCTTTCAAATATATCTCTCGGTGGACGCTTTCGGACTTCTGTGATTCGTCTCGAGAAAGTTCCCCTTTCTGTAACTCATCTATACTTCATTAAAACTATCAGAATTTAGTGAACTCACCATAACTGGTTCTACTGGTGGATCGCTTCCGGGGACTGTTTCCTGGGCCTATCTTTCCAAAAAATCACTCTCGAAGAAAACTTTATCATCTTCCGAAAAACTTTATTATCTCCAAAAAAACTTTATCACATCTCGAAAAATCATCTCCGAAAAACTTCATCACATATCTAAAACATCTTATCACCCATTTTCACCCCGTTTTGCACGCGCTCTTCCCCTTTTATTTCCCAAAATTTAGTAACGCCCCTCCTTTCCTCGACCAATCATTTCTATCTGACCATCATCGTCCCCTTCCGGTGTAGAGAGAACTTCCGTTTCTATAGAATTCTCGAATATTCTGGAAAAGACCAGAATTTCGGAGCTCAGACTCCATCCGGAAAACACCTGCGTCCATTTTCTTGATTCGTCTCGCATTATTATAAAATGACCACACCTGCTCTGTTTGTAGTAAACAAGAGCGCCCCCGCTGGTACCCCTATTGTCATCTCTGGACCAAACCGTCCCTTGCCATACTATCAGTTGACCACCCACTGTTCCGTCTTGCTATCTTCGCTTGCTATTTCCGGTGTGGGCACTGATCGTATATCTGTTTCTAATGTTTTTCTTCAAGGTATATTTGCTTGTACATTAAATTTAACCTTCTCTTAAATTAATTCCATTAGCGCGAGACCCATTATCTTAAACAATATTAGTGACTTTAAGTGTTTTCTTTTGTGGTTTACAATATCACTATCTAGCATTCTTTCTTAAATTATATTTAAATTTAACTTGTAAGACTTTGTGTCTTACACAGGATATATGCGAAGAAATTTGCCTCCAGCCAAAGGGTTTGTTGTAAAATTGGTAATTTGAAAAATTTTATTTTTGAGCTTTGCCATTATACATAATAGCAAGTGATTTATGCTTTATAATCAAGCCCCTTTAAAATCTGTAAGCCCCAGCATTGATTGCGGGTAATATTTCTGGTCACTATTTTATATTTGTATAGCTGCTTAATACATAAGGTGAGCTACAAAAGAATGAAAAATTGAATTTATGTAGAATTTCGGGGCTATTACGCTCCTTCTTCGCTATTCTAATCTTGCAAAAAAAGATAGTTGTCTCTTTACTAAAAGAACTAAAACCACGTAACAAGACCCCTTTTCACAAACATAGAATAATGAAAAGGAATATACGGCAATACGTAAATTCAATACATAAATTCAAAACTTCTGTAGATGCTCCTACATTTCAACAGAATGGAACTCTCTTAAAATGTCAGTAAAAGTACTTCGCGACTTCAGCGGGCTATAAGAATTCAAAACCAGGTGGTTTTGGCAATGTGAGAGAGAAGCGAATGGGAGGGGAGGGGAGGGGGGAAGAGTTGAAGGAGAGAAAATCACTGCTCTCTCTCTCTCTCTTACATACACTGCCAAAACCGCCTAGTTTTGATTCTTATGGCCGGCTGAAGTTGTGAAGTACTTTTATTTATTTATTTTTTAACCATGATTGAGTTAATCGGTTTTGGGGGGGGTCATTTTACATTTTATCATTCGTCGCTTTTGTCATTTTACAAAACAGACAAACCGACCATATACACCCACAAATTATAATCACGATATGAATTCTCATGGTCTTTGTAGCCGTAGAGTAATTGTAACAACTTAAACAACTTTTCATAAAGCTAATCAGACCTGCTTTCACTAACGTGGATATTCGGGGCTGGGTATGTGGTGCACGCGGTCTTCGACCCTGAGAAGACTGCGTGTGTTCTCAGTGTCGAAGGTTGGCGATCATGGGGAGGTCATCATGATATTGCTACCTCAAATAAGGCTCTACAACGACCTTAGAATTATCAGTATAAATTACACGCTATCATATGAATCATAAATGAATTAAGAACATGTATGGGCTCTGTTTTTCCGATTCTGGTAAACTATTCATAATCGGTTACGCAGTACAATCCGTCTTAGTGATATAACAGGTAAACTTTTGGAATGAAATTGAGTTATTCGGGGTTATATTAAATTGTGTCAATCTTACAAAGTTTTGAAAGAAAGAATGGTCAAAATCTATGAGTTATGTTGATTATAAACCACTTTTATTCAACAGCAGTAACTTATGACCTCTTATGAGAATATACACACAGTTGCTAAGCAACCTGTACAGATAGAGAGGTCACAATCTCATTGTATAAGGCAACTGTAACACAGCATTTGGAATACTGTGTCCAAGTATGGAGACCTCATCTGGAAAAAATAATAATAAATAAATTTAAAAAAAAACCACTGTACTTCTTGAAAGGGTCAAAAGACGGAATGGTTCGCATGGCGAGATCGGAAAACGGCAATCGTATGAGAAACACTTCGATTATGTGGGCCACAGAGCTTAAAAACCTGGCACTTTATAGGGGACCTGATTGAGGTTAAAAAGGCTCTGATAGGGAAGTTAGTAGAATGAATGAAGGCGGAATTTTCACCCTTATAAAGAATTCCAGAAATAGGAATTATGAATTTAAAGCACAGGGGAAGAGGTTTAGACTACGTTTAGGAAGTTTAGGAAGCTGTTGATTACTGGAACAAGTTGCGTCTCCAGGTAGGCTGGCAATTTGAATAAATTCAAAGGTTAACTATAATAAGGTAGCTAAGGCCATGAAGCGTCAATGCACTACATCTATAACTGCATATTTATTTTGTCTCTGTACTGGATGAAAAATCTGATCGGGTTTTTACAAATTAAACCGGCCTTTCCTCGTCTGGCATCAGGTCGACCACCGTGCGAAAATAGAAGATAGAACTCTTCCTGTCTCGGGGCAGGGGAATCTAACTCACACCTTTTTCACAAGATGTGGCAGAACAGCAATCTCAAAGATGGTGATTATATCAAGGGTGAGTATTGTACCGCTTTCAAATAGTAGCATCGCAAAAAGCGTAATGAAGACTACCCGACCCATCATTAGATAACAGTTAGTCACTATTGGCTATTTTCGAGACATAACAGTAAAGAAGGTATACTGAAGAGCAGTATACTTTACTCTTGGAATTCCTTCACCTACCGACGAAACTTCACACAAATAGAGCTACCAATAGCGGATCCAGGGTGGGACGATTGCGCCCCCTTCCAGTCTGAATAAAACTGGACTAAATACCGTGTGTTATTTTTTGCATGGTGTAAAGGATTGTTAAGGAGAAGGGATAGTTGGCTGTACAGAATAAGTACCATCTGCCATTACTTATATGGTATGGTGAGCTCTGCCTGGTTTGTTACATAAAAAAAAGGAAGACTTAACGGGAAGAGAAAAAGAAGATAAAAAATTCAACATTCTCCCTCATTCGGCCAGGATGTGCTTAGGTGTGTGCGTGGGCCTCGCGTCATTGACGAGATTGTAACTATAACCAATGCGCTACCAGCGAGGGTGCCAAGGTGTGAAAAATATGCCCATAACAGTTAACATGCCCATCCAGACAGACTTAGACCTTTTCCACACTTTCAGAATGAACACAATTAACTGAGGCCATTGTTCTTGCCAAAAAGAACAGCATTAGAAGGAAGCCAACGCTTCCCGTTGGTTTCCCTCTAATGCTGTTCGGAAACCAATAAGGAAACAAATAAAACTTTTATTGGTTTCCTTATATGTGAACGAGCGTTTCTTCTGGAAAGAAGTTAATTTTATGAAAAAAGAAAATATTAAACACAGCAAATTCCTTCTACAATTAAGGTTGAACTTGGCAAGGTGCGATTATGCTTCTAAATATCAATGAATGTCCCCATGTGATCCGAATCAGACAAAAAATAATGAACGCAACTCAACATTATAAAGTATGTCATGGTCACCAGCCTCGTATACCTTAAATAAGCAAACATAACAGCAAAATGCAATTTTTCTCTATTATTAACCCAGTCAATCGACAGCTGTAAACTAAATGCAAACTGCAAATTAACATTGAACTAAATCATAATAAACAGTTTAACATAAATAACTAAATTAAAATCAATTTATTAATTAACGCAAACCTAATAATATAAATTAAAACATAAGAAACCAAGTGGTGGTGTTAAACATTCAAAGAAAAAGAAGAGTGGGACAGAACAAAAACGTAAATCAAAAATGTAATTTGTTACTGAGGGTCCACTCCGGTAACAATGAACTGTTTGACGCATTTGAGACTTTGAAAGTTCGAAATTCTGTAGTATCAGGTTTGGCTGCTCCCAAATAGAATTACAGTAATGTGCTGTTATACAGCACGTTAGTTCTATTTGGGCATGCAGCTGTCAGCTTGCAGGGATTCATTACAGGTTGCACGTAATCTATGAAACTCTCGTATAGTCCAAATAGAACAAACATGCTGTTAGTTCTCTTTGGGCATAGTGCACTGTATAGTGTTCCTTGTCTAGAGACACTGGGGGTTCCACCTACAGACCGCGATTTATGCTTTGTGACCCAATATAAACTCTGTAAATTCCAGAAATAGTGTTGGTTTTAGTGTAAGTTTTCGCTGTGTAATGTTGGATTATATTGGTCTGTTGTTCCTCCGTCATTTAGCTGTCAGGACCCCTGGCGGGATCCGGCGTTTCCATCCACCGCCTCTGGAACCGCCAAGTAGAGCAGGAGAGTATTCTTCAGCAGTGGTCGAACATGGGCTGCGCCTGAGTTACCAGGGAGGGCCCAGTTTAAAAAAAAAACATACACATGCACGAATACAATTTACATGCATACATACGAGCCCACACATACATACAAAGATACATACTTATACTTAGATACCCGTACACACATTCAATTTGCATACAGTACAAACTGTACATACACAGATAGTTGCATACATATATACAGCAAACAAGCGTGCATACACACATAGTTCAATTTGGACAGTAGCGGAAGCTGATACGTTAAACTTTTGACCTCACATACGCGCACAGCTGTTCTCAAATTCGGCTGGCTTCAGCGTGACCTGGTGATGGCGTTGGGATGATGCGATATTCTCAAACGTTGCATTGGTAACGCTTTCCATTGAACCTACCTTATATTTTACAACAGATGCATTTTTATATTCTAACTTCAATATTCTTCAATGTTATATATTGTACAGATCAAGGTTTAAATCTACTGTGTGAGCCCTGAGGTCTCTTTTTCTACCCCGACAGGCAAAGTGACATATAGCCTGTAAACCATACGCGTTCTGTTGAACATATAGTTTACAGGTAGATACATAAGATTTATTAGGCCTGGGTTTCCTTTGTGCTAATCTAACGCCCCAATCCAAATCCACTTAATTGTCCCCGCTAATTAGTAGAGGACATTTCCATTGTAAAGTAGCAAAGCTTAGTTGAATGTTGGGCCAATATATCACTGTTGGCAGTTATCTTGGACGGACACACGAGGCTGGACAAACAGCTGAGATTCGCCAGATTTAAGCATACGTTTATGCGAAACGTACAGCATATGTTTATTGTCTTTTCACCACAGCATGCACTTCTCAGATATGGCGAACCTTGATTAATTAAAGGATTACAGCAGCGTATCAAGTGTACATAAACTGTCCCTGTTTAAGTGTTATTTACTGACAGAATCAAGCAATAAGAAACTAATTGGTAAATGAATACATGCAAATTTATCGTGCATTTCTCTAAGATAGTTTAAGTGATTAAAAGTTAGCTAACCTTGCTTATCCCAACGCCAACATCCTATGTAGTTGTACTAATTAAAGGTTAGTCAATGGTGATTAACTAATCGAACATTTATTGATTCAACGTTAACCGCGGTGATGCTTATATTTTGAAAATGATGGTTGTTCAAATGAAATAAAAAAAAACACAAAATGGGAATTTTCTTTGTGCTGCAAAAGATTATTGAAAGACAAGTGTTTAGACCTTTCTTCGTAAGTTTTTGAAACAAATCTACCCCCGCACCCCACACCTCTCTAAACTACCTCTACACCCTTCGTCCACGTGGGAACGTTTCAGATTATTTATCAAGAAATATAATGCTTCATTTTCAATGATGAACAGATGAGACATTAACTTTTTAATTTATGATCACACAGAAATGAAAACCTGATATGAAAGTGACTGAAAAAAGTTTTAAATTAACTCACATAAAAATTATTTATTATGTAAATGTCATTCTATTTGTGAAGTAATGATACAATAATATATTTTAAGATTGCTTATCGGATACCGCTCAAAGGAGTGGGAGAGGAATGGGGATGGAAGGCTGCGTATGACAATGGATTATATGTCTCATATTCTCTGAATCAAGTCTTGAAATTCCTTCCCGAGGTGATTTTAAAAATATTTCTATTTTCTGTGCCTTGGATTTATTCCATGGAAACCGTTCCATGTAATATGAGACACTTAAATATCGATGAAATTCATGGAGACAATGAGATCTTTAAACAAACGTACCTTAGAATTCATTTTGGAGGTGGTTTGTGAGAGAATTTTTATTTTTTAAAGTAAACCAACCTTGAATATATTTCTCTGGGTGAAATTTCTTTTAATTAACACAAATCTGCTCCCTTTGAATTTATAAATACGTGTATTGAACTGGTGTTTCTCTTTATTTCCTTGGCTGTAAATGATATTATTGATTCAGCAATATTTGGATTCATACAGCGTTTTGGATCCTTGCGCGAAGTTTGTAACTTGTTTAGAATCCGACCTTTCGCAATTTAACAGATGATCAAATTTCCAGCAAAATCTTATTATTTGAGTACTCACCTCTGAGATCCGTGATTAGGGTTTAAAATTCATAAAAAGCAAAAGTAAAGGTGAAGGATTAACTACATTAAATTAAATAAGAACATGTCCTGAGGAAGAAGAAGTGAATTGCTTTCCCCCCGGTTGTCGTTTATAAAAGAAAATTGCATAAAAATTGTGGTTCCTAGAACTGAGTGTCAAAAACCAAGAGCCTAAACGTGGGACTTTCGATGTTGTCATCATCAGTTGGTTATGTGATATAAGCAGAAGGTAGTCATTTATAGTATATTTAACTCCCAGGATGCATCACGTTAATCACGTAGAAATTTGAGATGTGTCAGGCGCCATTTTGGTGAAAGGTTTGCCGGTAATTTAGAGTTTAGGATTTTGTGTGACATATTCTATCGAAACCATTTTATAGCAAGGACTACATATCGGAGTATTTTATAATAAGAATTTAACTTGATTAAAGTGATTGCATAGTCTATTAATGGATTGCGATTAAGAGCTTGTGCGTACTGACTTAGTTCAGTACCAGATTGGTTAGATTTTAAACTATTATAATGATAATATGCTCTTGTGTTCGCTGTCCTGGATGATTCATATTTTTTATTATTATTATTATTTTATTTCCACATCAGTGGACATCCCTGGTTCGGCTAGAAGGGTGTAAAAGTTTGTCTATAACTGATTTATTGCGAATTAACAAAATGTCATCTGCATATTGTATAAATAACTTAATCTCGGGAGGAAAAGGCCGGAGTATTTGATTTTCTACAGCTGCTAAATAAATTTCAGAACGTGGGGCAAGAGCGAGATATTTTTGGTTTGAGAACGAAATTTATGAACAAGTTTTCGGCTCCCAATGGATCAGGCATTTCTGCCCCGCTTTCTGAAATTTATTTATTTATAAATTTCTGAATTCACCTAAAAAAGTTATACTTTCAGAGATATACAGGGTTTCATAATATGTGAGCTGTACTTCAATGATCGATTCAGGAGTTGAAATCAACGCGAAAGATTCATATAAACATGTATCCGATTCTGAATGGCTACTGAGCTATGGATGTTTAAAATAAAATAATATTGCTATGGAATTTTCAATAGTAAAAAAAAATGAATAAGATAAAAGCAAACTATTCAGAGTATGAATAAATATTTTAGGAGGTATGTGGCTACTTATTACTATATATTTGTTTAGTATTTCCAGCTGTGGTTCCATATGACAAATTGCTTAATTTGTCACGTGGTCATTTAAGTACCCATTAGCCGTAATTCCTGATGACAGAAAGGACGCTATAAACCTGGATAAACCCTCATCGCCACAATTTGTTTTCAATAAATTCATCCGCTTAATTTTAATTTTTCTTCAGATTATTCAACATTTCCTTATCTTTATTGTTTGTGGAATTTTAGCGATGGCATCGAATGTTCAATAATAATAATAATTACTGCAGCTAAGTGCACTAGAATTGTATGAACGAAGAGCTTAGCAGGCTTTTATGAATAAGTTTCTGCGATGCATTAAAATGAATTCATGTTCCTTACTTTAAAAATGAAGGCATTTTGTAATAATTGCTCGAATAATACTTAATTCTTTCAGCGATCAACAAAGATCCCACATTCAGTTCCATCATAAACGAAGAAAGATTGTTAAAATGTGTTGTTACGCTATTCGTCTTGGCATAAGTTGGAAAAGACTACTGTGGAGAAAACAGATAACAGGAATAAGGAAACCTCAAGAGGATTATCTAGAAGTAACGATTCACTTTACCAATCAGCCGTTCGTGAAATGGCATTTTGTTGTTGTTTAAATGGCAAGTTTTTACGGCTTAAAAGGCATCAGTAAACTCCAGTGCTTCAAAGAGAAAACTTTAACGTTCACCGAACATCGGCGGAGCATACAGATTACTTAACTAATAGAACTAACAAACCAAATCGACTTTACTTAATCTGTAACTACTCTCTTATGAAAATCTTGCGTCACTAAAATATCGCTGAAATTAGGTTTGAGCTGAAACCAACAGACGTTAAAGTTCTTATGAAGGAATCGATTTTAATAATGTTATTAACTGGAACAGATCAACTTGAACAACCGAAGAATAAATTTTAGCTAATTACTGTATTTAAATTATTGCTTTTTTTTTATTATTATAACAGATATAACGAAAAAAGAGATAGTGGAAATTAAATGCACGTAATGATATTAAATAAGTAAAATTAGTTTAATTTAGTTTAACACAAATACACTGACTGGCAAAAACATTATAAACCTTTATTCAATATCAAGTAGGGCTAACTTTAGCCCGAATTACAGGCCGTACACGTCGTGACATGGAGTCTAGCTGCAGATTTGATCATTCTTCGATCAGGATATTTGTCAGCTGCTGTATTGCGGTCAGCAGAGAGCTGCGAAGCCGAACTGCCCTTTCCAACCTATCCCAGATATTCTCAACTAGATTCATATTTAGAGAATTAGGCGGCCAGGGTAAATTTTGGAAATCTTGGATGTTACAGGTAAAAATAAAATACTACAGGGTTGGTCAGATATCACAGAAGAATATTCAGAGGTAACGCGGTCTTCTAACGGCAAGAGCAGCCCTAGTCCGTACGAACAGAACATACCCCATACCATGATACCGCCTACATCCGCTAGAGTGGTGGATACGAAAGAGTTTGAGTTCATGGCCTCATGAGGTTCACGCTATACTTTTACCCTACCATCGGCATGAACCGTATAAATCGAGACTCGTCAGACCATATGATCTTTTCCACTGTTTCGCTGTGCAGTATTTGCGTTGACGAAATTACTCCAATCTTTCGTACAGGTACATGACTACCAAATCCAATAGTTTGGTTGGAAATGAGTTTTTCTTTGCCTAAGTCGAAGTTTTCCGTCAATTTTTGCGCACTGAATCTTCTATTGATGCACAATTCGCTTTAAATTCCCAAGATCTTGGAGTACGAATTTCTGGCGCATGTCTACCTTTTAGAGCTGCATCCTCTTTTCCTTTTCTACTCATTGTGTACTTTTGAGCTTCCTGCTCAAATTGTGCTTCCTGCTTATGGTGATCTAACAATAACATCTTTTCTGAAAATCAGAAAGCTCATCTTTCTTCTCCATGACCGGATCGACTAAGAATTCCCAGGAAGACGTACAGTATTTATCTTAGTAAGGAACTTGTGATACCGTGTAGCAACTTATATTTGCATACCGTAAGCTTAATTATCTCTTGATGCCAATTGCAAAAGGTTTCTAATTTTTTGGCTATTCTCTTGCGCGTGAAAAGATTATCATCAGTGAAAATCTCTCTCTGAACGTCGTAGATTTTCACTGATGACGGCATATCACGTCATTGTGCCAACCATCAGTAAAAACCTCCAATGTTCGGTAGGAAATTATTTCAGTGGGGGAGGGGAACAGCATTACGCAAAGAAAGGTGTAGGAGTGGGTGAAAGGTTCAAAACTGGCAGAAGAAGTGTTTTCGAAAGACGGTTTGGGCTGACCAACAACCTGTGAAATGGCAAACAGCATTGCTGGAGTTAATGCTCTAGTTCAAGGAAACAGACGGATTATCATCAGTGATGTTACGCTATTCGCTCGAAACGATATGTATCGCTCTCAAAGGGGCTAATTTTGCATCAGGCCAACCGCGCAAACTCAAAAATTGAGATTCGAACTTTCCCTCATCCATCGTGTATTCCGAATAGTAGATACCAGTTTTAAAATTATGAATAGGGTGCATATCGAATACGCTCAGTCACAACTGAGCAGTGTTTAGAAAAATGAGGATGGATGGATTTTTAGCTCGAAAACAGGCTCCATTTTCCCCCTACATGGAAAAAATGGAGCCTGTTTATCTCTTTTCGTTTTGCAATTTATTCAAACTGTCTTACTTTTTGAATAGCTATTGTTCAATGACAGTATAATGAAAATACAGGACTCGTAACTGCGGTAATAAGTTCAGTCTATTTCGTGTGTGTGTGTGTGTGTGTGTGAGAGAGAGAGAGAGAGAGAGAGAGAGAGAGAGAGAGAGAGAGAGAGAGATTTATCATTATTGGACTTATAATGAATAGAACTAAAATGGATTCTAATTTAAGCTGGAAAGATGTTTCTATGCCACCTTCATATAATAAAAATTTTTCTTTTTTGATGTGTGTATTATTCTATCTATCCCTGATTGTAGTGTCTTCATTGAGGAACTTGATACTGATGGATATATGAAGAATGGAGTTCCAGGAGAAAAACAAACTTTAAAAGAGTTATTTTGACGAATAAACTTGTTTATAGCCGATTTCGATATAAATTTACGATGTTTCATAGTGAATAGTCGATCATTTTACAGTTGACAGAAGTCGCTTGTTTTATAATTAGAAATAAGAAAAACACGATACTAAAATAAAACAATAATAAAACAAAACACGCAGTAATAAAATAAAATAAAATTGTTCTGTAGTCCGGTCTCAAGTGAAGACAAGAACTTAAAAACGTTTCTTCATTTAGCAGATAGATGGCAGCACCCGATGAGACAGTTTGAAGTTGGTTTTATTACGTTTTATCCATTCGATTTTCAATTATTTGCACTTCCGATTTTAAATTAGTATTCCTCTATTAAAATCAATGGTTTTATAATCTTACCTGATATTTTTACTTGTCCTTTTCTATAAAACCAGTGCTTTAATAATTGGCGAAATACTTCTCTCAATAATTCGTGAATTATACCAATTTCATGGTAGCCCAGTATGATTTACAACATACTGAGCTACCACCTTCTTTGGTAAAGTTTCTCTATTGGTAGCAACATATTGTTGAAAATGTTCACCGGGTCCACCACTAACACATCGAAGATTATCTGGGAAAAAGAAAATTAAATGGTAATGGAGGCTTGGTTTGATTTGATTTTGGTTTTAATGACCCAAAAACAACTATGGTTATAATGCACCAAGGGAATGGAGGGACTATATATTTAGGGACATGTTGAAACTGAGATTTTGGTAGGTCAATAATAAATTCTCAATCAAAATTTTATAGTTAAATGGCCCCTTGTTTGCCATGAAATGCTCACAAACGTTCTTGAAAGATTTACAAGCTTCCAGTTCCATAACTTTTGAGCAATTAAATCAGCAAAAATTCTGGATGATTACAATTACTGTGATGCATTCGATTGCTGACTGATTTTCATACATCACCAACTTATAGAGAGTCCACAGAATTTTTTAAAGAAATTAAAGGAAATTCTTACAAAGAACAGTGAAAACCAAAATAAGAATTAAGCCCATAAAATTAATTTCGAATTTGGTTTGTTTTGATTTCCAAGAAAACAAATGGAATCAGAAAATACATAAACAGATTGGTCTTGGCTGTTTGAGATTATTTAATGGTGAATAGGCGATAAAACATAAGAAATAAAACCTCGAAACTTATGCGTGCCGTACCGCTAAAGCAACTGTGCAAAATTTGAACTTGTGGTAACTTCAGCAGTCAGAAAAAAGCAACAAAATCTTGCCTACTGGAGTTCTGTAAATTTTAGCATCTGGTAACTATGCACCTGCACCTGCACGGTAGCACAATTGAAGTGTATAAGGTTTTAAAAGAGTTAAGTAAATTAAATGTTATTGGCATTTTCTCTTCCTCCAAGACGACTGAAACGGGACTTATATTACAGTTACAGAACAGGAATGAGGAAATTTGGCTTCAGCTAGAGAGTAACTGATTGTTAATATAAATTTACACAACGCCATTGTGGAAGTGGGTAGACTGTATAAATTTAAAGAAAGGTTGGACCAGTTATTAGAAGGAATGAACATATTTAAGTGGGTAATTTTTTTTGTGTGTGTTGCTATATAAGCTTGCTTCCTTGCATCATTTTGCCAATAATATTACTAATACTTGTCAATTAATTAATAATATTAATTTACCAATAATAATACCAATACTAATAAAAAATTCACATGTTCTGAGGACAGATTAAAAACTTAAGTACATATTTCATTATATTTCAGTCACCTTCTATTATCAAATAAGACACCTTAAAATAATATACTCGAGATATTTTAACGTAAACTTCACCCCGAAATGCTCACATAAATGGGTAGCGGTAAGATGAGCTTTGGGTGATAGTTCTTGTTAAGTAATCGGAAGGAATGGGTTAACCTTACACTATGAAATTTGTTACAAGCTTCCAAAGAGTATTCTAAATAAGTTTTGAAAATTTTAAAAACTTCGGATCTCTTCTTTATCTCCACTTGCAATACATCAGAGAAATTTAGTTAACCTAACAACTCCCCCTGCCAATGAACTCAAGTTTGATTCGACTGCAAGTTTCAAAGAATTCTTTCAGGCTGCCCAAGACTCCTGCAGGTTAGAACCTCGGCCATCCGACTTAGATTCAGAAACTAACGCTAATTGCTGTTCTGCAACTTTAGCTGCAGTGAATATTTGATTGCCTCTTTTGTGAATACATCTCTGTAAAGTATTTTTGTCTACGTTCTTTGAAAACAGTACAAATATCTCACTGTTAATAATATGAAAACATCCTGTAAATACTTTTGATCTTCCTTTAATTATTGTTTATTATATTGTTTCATCGTAACTATAACTGCATTTATTTTCCTTCCTTTTTTTCTTGTCCTTCTTCTATACACAGTAAATGGGTCAACTGTTGTGTATACTTTGATTGAAATAAAAAAAAAATGGCATTATTCTTTCTTGGAAGAGTGTTAACCTCATCCTTTCTTGGGTAAACCGATAAGATCCTCGCCAACAATAAAAAAACAGCTAAGTTTTTTCTTTGGCTCGCTAGATTTCATCTTCTTAAAAGTATTAAATGTCTACAAAACTATTCTTCTATTGAATACCCCCCCCCAGTACCGCCAATGCATCTTTGAAATCTTCCTAAAACCATCAACATTGTTCCAAAGAGAAAGATGAACGATTATCTTCCACTCCTCTTACATTTGTTGATTGTCTTTTCTAGAGACACTTCAGCGAATATTATTCGTTTGATATGGAATTTGAAATTCCGCCTACCCCTCTAAGCTTCGTGCAGCAGTTAGCCAGCATCGATTTGTGATTAAAGTTTAAACTCAACTAAGTATGTTTTCTTCCATTTCATTAATTCTGTTCTAATATTTGAAACAGCTTTCCTATCATACATCTCTCCCTAAAATTGCAATCTTCAGAAACTTCATGCTGAAACCTCCCTGTAAACACTACTGCACTACTTCAGTAGTTCTAAGTTCAACAACCTTTGACTTTTTTATGAGAGTACATAAAGTACGCATTTACAATCTTAATAAATGCGTACTCTTCATTTTAACTTATGCCTAACAGTTCTTATTTCTTCAACATCAATATCTTTTAAAATGCTTATTCATGAATTAATTAATACACGACAAGTGTATTAATTAATTCATGGTGGTTGGGTGAAAGATTTTAACAATATTTGAAACAATTTGCAACGAATTAAATTGCATATAGTTTTTAAAAGCGTCAAGAAAGAGATATGATAAGAGAAATACTCATAATAGTTTACATTTGCATTATTTATTTTTAGTTTAATCAAAGTTGTAATTACTTAAAACCATTATTCAATTCGCTGGACTTAAAACTTCTGAATAGTTAAGCAAAAGGTTTTGTAAACGGTTTTTCACGTCGACGGTATAAAGAAAGAAAGAATTTCAAGTTCAAACACTGTAACCAAACAACTCTGGACAATAATTTATTTCCCCACTTAAAAATATGAGAAATGAAATAACTCATCTATTTCAGTGATCGTATTTCAGCATTATGCATTCTGTAGATACGCAACATAAAGCAAACAAGAACTATAATAACAAATCAATATGGGATCCAAGTTGTCCTCAAAACAGTTTCATTCCCTTTTATAATAGTTTTATAACGTTTGATGAAAAAAGCATCAAGAAGTTCCTATTTAAGTATGAATATAAATAAATTTGTATCGTGCAATCACCAAACAACCCGTAATTAATCCATGAAGTATTCTAAAAACATTTCGTCCTGAAATGAGAATGCCTTGGATCAAGACGAACAACCTGCTTAGCTGTCGTGAGTCTCAAGAGAATATATTGCTACTCTGAGAAAACCGTCTTCTCAGCGATACAATTAAATCGTAACCGGTACGAATGGACAAACAAAGAATAAACAAGTTAACGTACATTAGTTTATTCTGTATGAATTTCAGAGAAAATGGAAGAACGTTCGAAAACCTGTACCACTTCCATAATTACAAATAATACACAGCACCCGTCTTTCACTAAAGAGAAATCAGATTTATTTGTATGAGGTCTATGGATTATGAAGTCAGTTTCGTTCAGATTACACACTTGTAATCTGCTCTGCCATTAATGTAACAATGCGATGCCTACCCATAGAGAGGCATCATAAAGAGTCCATCACAGAGACATCATAGAGGCATCACAGAGAGTCCATCATAGAGAGGTGCTGCAAGGGTTATGCGTCTTACGTGATTGTGATTCGTTGTTTCCATCCGATAACTCGATAATTACTTTAACTGTTTTAATTAATTGCCTGAATCATTTGTTAATGAATATATTTGCCCAGTTTAATTTGATAAACCTGCTGTTGCTTGAGTGATTTTTAAATTAGAAGTTATTAATTTCTCGTATAAATCTCCCTCTGTCATTTCTATCTTGAAATTTTGTTTTGTCTATCGCATATCTAATTTCATAAAGAATTGGAATTCATGGCTTCTTTATTTTTAATTTCAAACCATAGAGGGAAAATCTCAGTTCATAGATTCGTTATTTCTATTTTTGTACTTGGTGTAGCGGCTATTTTGGGCAGTGCATTAGTTTGTATGGTCATTATTATATATTGTATACTTTCAAAGTACAGGCTCACTGGCCGATTTGCATGTTATGTGGGATAAAAATCCGAAATATCTCAAGGGGAATTTCCCCTCATCCTCTTCAGATCGATTCACGACAGCGCCTATTTAACTAGCCTTTAGCAATTCCTCTAGTTGCCAACAGGATTTAGGAAAATGCATGACATATGTAAACGTAATAGAAGGAAGATTTCCGGTTTTCTTGTTTTTTTATCTAATAAAATCCTACAAGCTCTAGTGCAACTAAACCAATCATTGTTTATTCTCTCATCTAGAGGAATGCTACGTTTAGATTAAAAATTTTGATCCGCAATATTAAATTGGTAAATAGTGATCCATCATTTCTTCTGATCAGATTTCATCGAAAATATGTTCTGAGCTAGATACACCTCCCGCTACCAAAGTATTCTTTTAAACGCTGCATACCCCCAGTAACTACATTTGTGATAAGTTAGAAACTGGCTAATAACCCATCAATACGAAAGTAAACATATTGTGAACCACACAAATTTCGAGATCAGTTTCTCTGATCGTGTTCTTTAGTTTCCATTTTATTTAAATTTTACATTTAAGACCGCCGAATTCAATTAAGAAAATAATTTAAAACAACATCAGGTATTACTCCGCAAAAATAAAATAAAATAAGTTAATATGATTTACTTTTCAAGAATTGTTAATAACTCTTTGATGCCAGATACAGATATTATAAAGGGATAGTGAGTGGATCATTACATAGCTAAAAGGATGGGACTTATTTCATACGCTGTGCGCAAGTTAACGTGGTCTGACTCCATGGTGGTATACCAGAAAGTGAGAAACACAATCGTGAAATACAGACAGCTTGTATATGAGCCGTCAGTATAAAGGTAGGGCAAGGTAAACAGCATTCATTATCAATCCACTGCAAGATGGAAGTCTCCTCAACAATTCCGGTTGAGGGGAATGGACCATAATCTGCAACGTTGGTCCAGTGCGAGTTGGCAAATAGACTGTATTTAGCAGCCTGGGACTTGAACCGCAGTCTACTCAAGGAGCGTGTGCTATTGCATCCCAGCTCCTGATCACTCGGCTCGCAATACACTGACGACTCATGCTCTTAATACTTTCAGGTACTCTTCCTTGACTCATGAAATCCTCTCATAATATTCGGAGCTCATTATCGCCGCAGGAACATTTATGTTTGCCTCTACTTTACGAAGAAGGTTGCACAAAGCCACTATGCAAGACCTCCAATGGTCTGTTTTCTTCTCACCCTAAATTAAAGATGAGAGGGCGCTCCAAAATCTAAGATCAATGGTGATGTGTATTTTTTATTGATTGTTAAAATTAACACTGTATTGTGACTAGAGAAGTACACTCATCTGGGTTGGGGGTGTCAGGACAGTATTTCTCTGATGAAATCTATAAAACTTTCTTCAATTAAAGACAACTATAGGAAAATAACGCCGAGCAAAACTGGTGGGCATACTTGAAAACGCACCTATTGACCAATATGTGTCTTCAAGCGGTACAAATGACCACAGGTATACAAATGACATCATGACTCCCTCAATAAGACTTTAAGCAGGTTCCAGAGGAACAATTTAATTTTCAGGACAATAATGCCCAATGTCTGGAGATGAAACTTCGTATCTTTTTAGAGGGGTGCCAGCGTGATTTTCCTACCGATTGCAACATGGTCTTGAAGACATATTTGCACCCTCCACCTGACTCCGTAATCTCTTTAAAAGCTGAGAGTTTTCTCATGAAACAGCGGGTCATTTCTTCCTGACACTCTTACCTCATCAAAGGTATAACGGCATCACTTGTGAGAAGCGCCTTCGAGTCGTGGATTGTCACTGAATAATTGACAATCCACGACTTCACTCTTCACCATTTTGTTTCATGATCCATGATTTGTGCGTGTACATTCATTTCCTTTGCCACTTTTTCTTTCTAGGTCGATAACACTCCTTGAAGATAATTTTTTTTTGGAACACCTTGGAATGCAGTGGGATATTTCCATAGGTTCCTGCAATACGGCTGTGTTTGGTTACAGTTACATGAGTTTACAAATCCACCTCAATATGTTGAATCATTTGAAGGTTTGAACATCAGCCGATTAAGCTTAATGGTAAAACACTGGCATTTTTAATTTAATTTACGATATTTTTAGCTTTATTGCTATTGGAATCGTTGCAATTTGGTAAAGAAAACAATCGTTAATCCTCTTTCTGTAACGCCCAGCACTGAGTATTCAACTGTGTAATCGATTGCTACACATTACGGGATCACTGGTAGCTGAACAATAGATTATTGGCCATATGTGTAGTGTGTTGCAAAGAGAATTAGCACCTGTGCACTCACTTCGAAGCGCACAATACTTAGAAGTAATCGATATTAAGAAGCGCAGATATATTGACGAGCCCATTAATCATACAGCATCTCTAGTTATTTGAAAAGATATACGAAAAATGTTTCGTTGCATTCCGTGATATTTCTGTGGTGTACGTTATGTTCTCATGCCAAATCTCTTTTGTGCAAAAGAAATAAATGACTGGAGCACAACTGTAAATCACTAAGAACAAATCTCTCTCTCTCTCTGAACCTCAACCTCGCCCTTTGTTACCGAATGCGGTTCCTGTGACCGGAAGATAGCTTTATCGCCATAAAAATCTAATGGTTTTTTTGTTAAGAAAAATTAATATCATTAATTCCATCAGAAATATATTTATAATTTACATTTTTTAAATTAAATTTTATTTTAATTTACAGCAGTAAATTATAAAATATAATGTACATCATATAGAAATCAGATGAAAAAGGGAATTACTTTAAATCAAATTAAACAATATTTATCATTCTGTATGCATAGGTTGAGGTATAAATTTTACATACATTGCTGGTCCCTACTGAATTTCTAATAAATAAAATTTATTCAACTTTTATCCCCATATTTTCTGTAATATTTTCTTTCTCTACTGAGTATTTTTTATAAAGAACAAACTTAGCGCTCCTTCTGTAAAAACGCTACGTGTTCGTACTATTCGATATACATAGAAGTGGCCAGATACGCATGTGAGAATGCACTGTGAGAATGGAAAAGCCGAAAGATATGTGGCATTGAACGTTTGGTTGCCAGCGCTAGACGCGCCAATATGATCATCTTGGAAACGGCAGCTCTGCTCTTAGGTGCATCGAGATTGGTCCCCGAACCAAATAACAACCAGCAATCCAATGATCAGACACGGCTCACTGATACGAAGTATCAGTGAGCCGTGTCTGATCACAGGATTGCCATTGCTGTCCTGGCCAACGAAGGCTGACAAGACTTGTACTTGATAACAGAAAAGCTACAGTCACTCAAATACCAACCCAGTACAATGGTGGTAACGAAAGAGGCATTGTAGAATGCACAACTAATCGCAACCTATGATCGAGCCAGGTTCCAATCCGAACAGAAAAAAAGTAATGACATGGTTACAGTTGGCTTGAAAATACCAACTGGACAGGGAACGATAGGAAAATTTGTTGCTAAGGGATCTCGATGCCTGCTGTTTCACGCTTACGAGAGGACCGGAGTATGGCGAAAACAGCACTAGTCCATGGATCCAGTCTGCCAACTTTCAACAATGCAGGCTAGTAGTGGCTGTGTAATGATACGAGTATTTCCATGATGCGCATTTCGGCTCTTGGTACCACTGGAGCAATATTTCGATACCACAGGTTATCTGTGAATTGGTTCTTTCAATAGGATTACGCCACGTCGCAAATCCAGAATTTTACAGAACTGAGAGAGTGAATTCGCTCTACTGTTGTGGCTTCCCGGTCACAAGACCTCAGCACTGTCGAATGAGGTGAAACGATTCTTAGAAGTAGAATTCCATAACTATCTAATTTAAAACAACTGTGAGATTCAACCACAGCTGAGTTCCATCATCAACGATCACCATTGCATCCATGTCATAGCTAATCCAGGCTGCTCTGAAAGCGAAAGGGCGATCCACTCGCTGTTAGGTACACGTGCCCAATAAAGTGGCTGCTCGGCGTATGTTATATCTAATATTTTATAAATCATTCATTTGAGCACGTTTCCTTTTACATTTATAAGCTGTATTTGTTATAATGTCAATTTTTCTTAAACTGAACAAGCAAAGGTGTATTTTCCTCCACAATACATGTTGCTAATATCATGATACATCCCGCAAAACTTGTAATTCGCCTTCTTTTAATGTTTTTTTCGTGAGCTTGGCTAGAGGGGAAATTTTCGTTAAAAGTTTTTTGGTATATCCAAAAAGGTTTTCGTTAAAAGTTTTTGGTATATCCATCGATATTTTGTTCAATATTATTAATACGTCTGTATCTTCATTTGTCGCAAATGCATCTTCTGGAATGCAATATGAATCGAGGCCTCTATGGAAATATTCCTCTGATTGGGAAAGTAGATGTAGCACTATCTACAGTAGCTGTGCTGCTACAGATTTCTAACGATTCTCCAAACTGTCTGATAATTTTTCTTCGTCTGTTAGCCATAAACCACCTATTACTAAAGTGTAAAATACCCCTGATTTTAAAATTCTTCTCACAGGCTTAAAATGTTTGATCCAGAGACAACAAGAATTTCATAGTGAGAAACCTTTTAGAAAGAACTATAATGTCATTTTCAGGTGAATTTTGCAAAAATCCGTGGTTTTCGCAAAGAAAACAAAAGAATTTAAAATTTTCATCATTATATATCAAAAAAGTCTCAGAAATTCTCTCTGAAAGTCTTTCTTATTCCCTTGACCCTATTCTTAAATAAAAGTTATATTCTTCGTGAGAAAGATCAAGGAACGTACGTAATTTATAGAAGAATACAGAAATATTTCAAAAATAAACATATTTCATTTACAGTATATAATGTAAACTTTGAGTTTATATTATATACAGGTTTTGATATTGATTTGGGTAAAACTCGGAAAATTTTAAAAAAAAGGCTTTGCGGATCTCAGGTGGAAGGAGAGGAAGATTTTAACCATTGAGTTATTACGGATTTTTCAGCCCGTACAAATTTACAAATTAACCCCGAACTTCTACAATCATAATACACAATGGCGCAATATGGTACCCCACAGTATACGTTTTTTTTTTATTTGATGTTATTATCAGTCAATATTTCTTAGCGAACCCAGTAGGATCATTTTAAAACAATCCGATAAAATGCCTTTGCTTGAAAAAGCACTTGAAGGTCGATGTAATACAACTAAAACCTTGAAAATTGGCTAATCAGCATCATAATTCAATTAATCAGTTACATGCCATTTAGGAATGTATCAGAAGAAAACAAGATGGTTCGTTAACTATCCTTTTCTCCTTGGTAAGAATGTACTGGGGATCATGTTTCCCAATAATGAGTCAGGGTATATTAAAATAACAATATCACGGTGAAGGGCTTTTACAGACAAACAGTATTGTAGAATCGTGAAGGTGACAAAGATTATTTGATAGAAGACTTCACGTGATTGTGTACGATTTAAGAAAGAATCACACAGCAAAGGAGGGAAAACAACCATTTAGCAATTAACGAACAAGTCACAATTAGGAACAAAAGATTTAGAGTAAACAAGTACAAAGGTAAAAAAAGAAAAGATTTAGTAATGGTTCCCTGGAGCACAAATCCGAACAAGCTTAATAAGTTTGGGAAGCAGAGCGAGGGTTGATTAGAGTTGTTGACCGAAGCTTAGAATTGAGAATTGTGCAGTAAAACATTGGTAGCTGAAAGTACGATGAACTCTGTCGCTGGAGGTCATCCAAAATATTGTTTCTATTTTTCCGTTATCGACAGGCTTTATTATAAGTTTTCAAAAACACAACAATACTTCTCGGACATGTCATGCACACACACACACGTTCGGAGTGCCTTATATCTAGGTTATCAAAGCCAACTAACGCCAGACAGTTGTCAGGATTTGACTGACGTAGATCGAAACTGCCTCAGAGAGTTCAGACGCCATCGATTTCAGAAGCGGTGCTTGCACGTTTCTCCCCTCCTCTCCTCCTTGTCCTCCCCTTCCACCAGTGACGTAGATAATTTCGGTTTGTTGAACGAACGATCGAATTAAGAACCAATGACGGGAAGTATTACTGAGGTCAGCGACCTACTGTCGTTTCCGAAGACCGCTGTAATACGGTGAAGACGTCGAGTTCCTCCGCGGTACTTCAAAGACGGAAGAAATATACTTCTTTGTGAAGTGTACTTTTGAAAGCCCGCTTACCGAATAAGTTCGTGTTTCTTAGTGGAGATCAACGTTGAAGGCAGCAGCGTTTCAGGCAATTATCGCAGCGAATTTCCGGACCAACGGCTTTTGAAAGGTTAATATAGGTAGCGGAACTCCGCAGATGCTGGTAGGACTATTCCCTTTGTTCCGAGAACAAAAAGAAACTTCAAATTTCACTCAGCTCAGCTTCCTCTTGTTTCCTTCGTTGTCTCTTCTTCGTTTCCCTTTATCTTACAATTTAATTTACTGCTCTTGTTTAGTTTCTAGTTTCTGGGTGCATAATTACTTCCTTTAAGTCGGCTTTGACAAAGCAATCATTCAAGTTTCAATTCATTCGCGTTGTCTTGTCTAATTAGTTGTTTGAAAATGCCTATTTAAATGTGATAAAACCGGCATAATTTACAAGATGCCTATCACGAGATGGAACTTTCGTTTGGCAAACTTCTAGCCCGCTCTTGTTTACATTTTCTGCTTAATGGAAAGATTGCAAACGCCCCTTACAGATGGAGGAACAGTTAATGCTGCTCTAAATTTTCTGTCATGCCTTACCACAATCAACAGTTATCATTAGTTTATTCTGTGGTACTTGAATTAGATTTAAACTCAAACAACTTGCGCAAGATGCAACTTATAAAAACGTATAACTGATTAAATTATTCATTACATACAATATCTAACGTAAATACTTAGTCCAGGAGTAAGCACTTAATGCAAGATGACTTCTGTAAAAATGCAATATGCTGACTCACTTTATGGTCACTCAGTGAGAGTATACTAGCTTTGCCACTAGTTACTTGTCTGGAGAGGTGAAATGAAATCTCGTGAAATATGGAACGATTTCTTAAATGACTCCTGAATAGCAGATGTAGCTAGCCAGGGTTCACCCGATGAGTTATTTCGGGTTTTCAGCCAGTACATGTATGTCTTTCCTTACTACATATTTGTATTGATATTATGCAAAAAATGAGACCACATGGGTTTAGTGTGCCTTTTGAAATGAAGTCCTGTGACCAAATTAACAATGAATCATATATTCAGCTCAATCACAATGCTCAGCTTAAAAGATTAGTCACATAAGACTTGGAGAAAAAATCCTTGCTAGCTGATAATTAACCGTCGACAAGGCTTTGCCAATCGTCAGAGTTTCTGAATATCGGAGTTCCATTCTCCTAATAAACCGAAGGAAATTAAAGCAGATTTTTTTATTCATGGATGATTTAATTGGAAAACCAATTAAATAGTCCATAAATTGGACCAAATTAAATCATGGATGATTTAATTGGTCTTAGGAGAAAGTATAGAATTGTCCTTTATTTATTTTTTTTTTACATCCCTCAAAACAGGAATCCTGCGATAAACACGGAGATACCCTGGATCCTCCACAGTCCGAGCCCGAGCTAATAACCCCAATAAAACGGAATTATACCATAGAAATCCAGATGTCCATCTCAGCCTTTATGTTCCATATACAGTTGCGAAATGGACAGCAGGAACAATTAATATATATTCGAATTCAAACACCGATAGGGTGCTCCTGCCATGGACGGCGTCTGCTATGTGTATTCAGAAGCCGATTTTTATGTTTAGCCGGAATGGAAGTGCCACAATTCTCATAGAGAAACTCTGCAACTCCGTCAGGGACTGGCTAACTAAAACTTCTAAACGATTATGTATGGTTACCTTATCTGTTTTACAGGTTAAACAGATAAGGTAACCCTTCGAACTTACAGGAAATAAAAACCCTTCAACCCTCCCACGAGATATATTAACTTGGCGGCGATACGAAACAGCCCTAAATTATATAAAAATACCTCCCTTCTCGATGGTATTCGAAACTAGCCTTTTTTCAGAGAAGTCGTACATCAGAAGGACGTCATAGCAAGAGTCACACGAAAAGATTGGGGACTACGGAAACGGACCCTGTCGCTCTTTTACAAGGCTTTTTTCATCCCTGCCGTCTCATACGCTGCAGGGATTTGGTACAACAAAGGAACCACGGCTGTGAACAAAAGGAAATTAGAATCAATACAGCGTAGCATCTTGCTCACCATCACAAGAGATTGCTGCACTGTCAGCTCTCATGCGCTGCAGGCCCTGGGAGGATCACTCCCCCTGGACCTGGAAATTGTCCGCTGCGGCATGCTCTTTCAACTGTCCAGAGGTAAAAGTGTATCCTGCATCGGCTTCACTACCGATCCATCCAACAACAGCAACATAGAGAATAAACGTCTTATCAACCATCTCCGGCAAACCTGGCAGTCCAGATGGGCAGAATCAACTAAAGGCGCCATAACCCGGAAATTTATCCCGGACGTTACCCAAGTCTACCCCCACCAGCCAGCCTGGTTCTCACCGGGGCTCTACACCACCTTCCTTCTAACGGGACATGGTTCCTTTAATGCCAAACTTTCGACCTTCGGAATAAAAGAATCACCACTATGCCACTGCGGTGAAAATCAGACATGGACACATCTGATGCATGAATGCCCCCTCTTTGATGATATAAGATGTCACTTTATAACCAAAATATGTTTCAACCCGAAGGATCGGGAACACCTTGTACTGTCGGAGGAGGAGTACTATAGAGCCCTCTCGAAATTTGCGCACGAACTGTTCAGCAGACTACGAGCATTACCACAACTTCCCTAAACTCGACACTGGAACTCTGACAACTGAAATGGACAACAATGACTAGGACTTAACTGGAGGAGACCTATATCCCCTTAGTGACACCATCCCACACTGACACCCTGATTATTGGAAGTATTCCAACACTAACCAACTAATGGACTGTACACTGTCATGGACCTGACGAAGCCACAGCTTTGCTACATACACGCCATTTTAGTGATCTGAGCCGGCTCCCTTGTTCGGCCCTTTCTTCTCCCTTACCCCGGCGGGGGGAGGTGACGGCTTTCCTGTCTCCTCCCCTCCTTGCCGACCCCACTCTTCCCTCTGGTGGGGTATGGGCATGCCCCACTGATTCTACCTGGGGTCGTCTCCCCTATTGACCCCATTCTTCTGTCTTTATCCCTCCAGTCTTCATTCTCCCTACCCAACTCTATCTGTATGCAAGCGAATGTCCCACACGCCAAAAATAACCGTGTCTAAATTACGCTGTTCGCCCACCATTTTGGCTTTTCTAATTCTAGCGCAATATTCCCATGCAAAATTTTTTTTTTTTTTTTTTTAGGTCCTAGCCACTGAAATCCCAGGAAACTAGGTGGCACGACCTGCCAGAGTGCAAATTTAAATTAGTGGTTACCTGGTCTGCCTCCACGGGGCGAAGTGCGGGCAACGTTGGGCCTCAGCTGGGGTCCAGCGGCTAAATGGCCAGAAGAACAACGGTACATAACACAACACACTCACATGATCCATACACTTTTAAATCTCTGGCCTTCCCAGTGAACTGGTACACTCACAGTGAAGGCAACGCGGAGATGGGGGGAACCCCTGGTGCCGTTAGACACTTAACACACTTTGCACTTTGCACTTTGCACATCAGAAGGACGGCAATCATAATCACAGTGGTAGCCGCGAGAGGACTTTCGAATTAGTGACAAGTAATGAAATCACTGTAAGGTCACAGAGGACATTAACATATTCATAGATCTAGGACTAATAAAATAAAAAAAGAATATGCAATCAATATACATTTAATCATCTGTTCCTGATTGTCTATAATAATGAGAATTTAATACGTTATTATTAATCAAGTTAAGTTAAAAAAAAGAACAGTTTTCAAATCGTCGTTTTTAAGTTTGGAAATTTTATCACCAGTTGGCATATATGGACTTGTTATTTCATTCATCTCTGGGTTGTCAGGTGACAGTAATAACCAATGAAATAACCGAAGGCAGCGGGCCCACTTTGTAAATAAAGCAGCCCTTAGTGGAACCAGTTTGAAAGATTAATGTCATCTACATTTGGAGTTAATTTCATTTCTTAATGCAAATTTCCGTTCATGGCTTCCATTATTATTTTTCCCAGCATACAACGTTTATTTTAAAAATTGGTTTCCACTACCTTAGAATGTTCATTTATCAATATTTTCGTTTAATTTACTGCATCTCTTATCCTATATATACTAGTCGCCTCTTAACAGAAAATAATTCGAACGGGAGAAAAAACTTTGCTGTTAAGGGACTTCTAACAACTCTAACAGAACACAACCACAGAGGTCAATGAAATTTGCAATTGAATATTTGATAATAAATGCAATCGTTAACCGTATTTGGAAGCCAACGAGTGTGAATGGATCGTCGACTTAAACCATGCAAAATTTTAGTTTTAGTTTTGAAATAATAGCCACAGAACTAGCCACAATATCCAGTAGTCGCGTGGGGAGGAGGGGTTAAATGACGTCACTCAAATAACGAGATAAAATCAAACGATGCCGCTATACTACTTATGTAGTTAAATTTATGGGTAAACTATGGTGTATTTATACCGATATTATATAGTTAATTGCAACCCATAACTTATCATGCCTTGTTCATTTAGTCTTCAAAATAATTACTTAATATAAATGTCATACTTATTATATTAATTAAAAATAGTAAGAAGAAACTTTGAAGATTTGACATTTCGACTGAATTTAGTTGTGAATGGAATGTTAATGAAAACTATTCGCAAAAAAAAGATATGCCGAATCGTTAAAAAGAAGCTGTTGCTAATTTTAATATTCAATTTCGGTTGAATGTTTAATACAATTTTCAAGTGTAAATTTTGCATTAATTTCGCATTAAAACACTTCCGTAGATTTACTTCATCGAAGTGAACTGTTATTTTCGTGAAACGCAGTTAATAGGCAGAATTAAGACGCCATTTCGATCACTGGACGCATATCAACAGTACCCGTAAAGCAGCACACGCGTTTGAGTTAACCGCGATCCGCCTCGAAGTGACTAATAAATGCAGTACTGTTCTTGCGTTATTTGAATGAAAATGCCAAAGCAACTAAGGCAAAGAGGCATCAGTAAATTGTGTGTGTAATTGCTTTTATACTTCTGGAGATTTGCTGAACGAAAAAAACACGCAAACCTTGCTTGAGACAGATTAATTCAGCCATGTTGTGAAAAAGGCCCATGAAAATTCCTCATATCACTGGTGGGATTCGAAATCAGAGCTTTTCCACCTGAGAGTGGAAGGATTATAACCACTGTGATACCCGCGAGAGTTATTTCTGTGTAGCTTGCAATTATACAATGCATTTCCTTCTCAAACGATCTCTGATATCTTCGTGCTGCATTTATATTTAATTATGCCATTTTTATACTGAAAAAAATATTTAATTTATTTTGTTAAATTAAATTAATCACGGCGTATTACCTTCCTTGTGTTTTCTTTTAAACATAATTATTACTGTTTGTTATTTAATATTGTATTTTAACTTAATAAGCTGAATTCGAAGAGTAAGATAAATTGGGTGTATTACAAGTATAACTACAAAAATAATAACAAAATTCTAGATATACGATAGTCTATATTTTGCTTCAGAGGCTGGTACGAAACGCAAAAACAATTCCTTTACGATGGTGCCATCTATTGACAAGTTTATGCACTACACTCGTGCACATGTTCTTATATTCAATAATTGTTTATTTCTTTAAACCAGTTTGTTTAAATAATAGGATAAATATAGCATAACAGTGCAACACTAATTTACATTATGTGTCGAGCGAAATGTGGTTATTCAAACGCATCATCATTTCTTCGCTTTCTTTTTGCTTTTTTAGCCACAAATTAATTTTGTTTTTGCTATCATTTGATGCTGTCTAAGATTAATGTCTCTGATAATTCCCCACAAACACTAAGAGGAATAATCTTTAGATTACGAACAAATTACTTATTAAGATCATTAATGTTAGATGCCTCGTTCATTTACAAAATGATGAAGAATAAGAACGGTAATACATTATCTGATGTACACGCAGAGAAATATAATGATGATCGCTAGATTGTGTGAAAGACCTGCTTTTATGTTTTTAGACAAAGCGGAGAAGCCATAAAGGCTAGTTTTGCTCTTTCTCGTGTTATTTAGCGCCGACTGTCAAGAAGTTGATCTGTATTGCGGTATTGTCGTACATTTGCTAGCTATGGCGGCGTTCCCAGCACCGTGGCAGCTTGCGGTAATGATTACTTACTTCCGTATCTCACGGTTACCTCAGGCCGTTGTTAGGAAAAATTAAGCCTGCCAGTCTCTCTCTCTTTACCCCTCCCCCCCCTCTTTCTTTCTATATATCTATCTAGCTCGTGTCTCAGAGGATGCTGGATTGCTGTGTTCGTCATTCTGAGGACACTTCTGCGTACATAGTAAAATCCTGTTACTACTAAATCCTCAAGGATGCACGAATCCTTTTTGTTCATTATCTTATTTTCATTCTAATGAACATCGCTGAAAATTAGCTCAAAATTATCATTATTTGTAAAAATATCTTCCGCTGCATTTTTCTAATATATGCGAATAATAATTGCTGGTTTATTTTATTCAAATTGCGATGTTTAAAAATATATAAATAAAATGGAAATAAGCATAAAATATTTTAATCAGAGCGTGTTTGTTTTGAAAGCATATTTTGTTTATAAGAAATACATTCAGATATTCGGTACAATAGACACAACTTATTGCTTATTATATATTAATATAATAAGCAATAGAAAATGTGGGATATCGCAGCATAGAACCACCGCGTGTATCGCAGCATTCCAATTCCTGTGATGCAGTCCAATTTTCATTTATGCATGGGGTGGTTCTCTGAATATAATTAGGAAAATTAACACAAAAACATAAATGTAGTATTCACCCTTTGAGACCTAAAATAAATGTTGTACACTTCTGTTTGGGTACTAAGGTCATAAAATACGTTCCTCTGTTGCTCCGAAGTAAGTTTTCCACGGGACATTGTTTATTTTCGATATTTTGGGATTTTTTTCAAAAAAAATGTCTGCTTTTCTGTTTAAGTTTAAATTTTCAAGCAGTATCATCCCTTAAATGTTTATTCTTCTCTGTATTTTGGTGATTTATACATATGTGAATCAGAACCGTAACTAACCGGTTTTTGTCTTCTTAAAAACAATTATAATTATAACCAATTATCAGAAGGAGAATTGGCCACTCCTGGAAAGCGCGAGATTTTAATAACCCAAGCTTGATTTGTAATTTTTATCGAATATGCTGAGATATTTAAGCACGACGTGGACAAGTGGTAAAAAGAAAGAGTGCAGTAGCACACGCTCTTTGAGTGTACCGTAGTTCAAGTCCGTGACTGCTAAATACGATTAACGAAGGTATTCATGATTTATTGTAAACTTCTCTGACCGGAGTGTAAACAAGAGCGTATGTCAGCTGGTCAAGAGGCACGAACATCGTAGTGACATGAATCCAAACATCTGCAAGGAAATAGTTGCTCACTTCAATAAAAAATAATTTATTCCCAGGTATTTTTGAAAATAAGAATCTCTTTATCTCCAATCAATATATAATATTTCTTGAAATTGGTTGGATCAATAAACGCGCACGCAGAGAGAGAGAGAGAGAGAGAGAGAGAGAGGAGGGGGTGTTTAGCACTTCGCGTGTCTGTAAAGACATTTGGCGTTGCGGTAACCAGGCTCTTCCTCCCACCTAATGAATTAACCACTTCCAGAGAATTGATATCTGAATGCGTAAAAGAGTTCACGCGCCTCACACACTAGTCCTATGTAAATGAATTGTTCAGGAAAACAAGATTTGTGGGCTGACTAAGAAAAACGTCACGAGAGAATTCTTCCTTAAGATGTAGTATGTTTCTTGTGGAGATCTTAACTGAAAATCAGAAAATGTGCAAGTGTCTGCGGATCTAGAAGCACAAAATATATTCTGCGAAACCATAAATATAACTTGAGCAAGAGGCAAAAATTTTAAATGTAACTTGAATGCGAGTCTTGAGGCTAACTCCTTCAACCGGTCCTCTTTGCAACTGTCATTGAAAATCGATAAATAATTACTTATAGAGTAAAAATGTTCCATTCAACATTCATATTATCATGACTTTAAATGCTAAATGCCCTTCTTCGGGAATGATATCCATCGTTATGAAATTTCTCACCAACACCACGATTGGAAAATTTAACAAATCACACTCTTTTTTTCAGAGGCATGAAAATCATCTTCGGATAATCAGTATTTTGCTTTCTTGTTACTAACTAGAGTACTTTCCAGCAAGATTTTCATGTCATTTCTAAAAAATGAATGCGTATTAATTTCACAACAGTTTCTGGATGAATTTAATTGCCAGTGATATGTTAATGAAAAACAGACAAAGGCATACCGAACTATTGAGGTGCGCTAAGAAGAGAAAAAAATCTTCCAAGGCTTGGGATATTTATTTGTCAATGCACTCTTTTATAGTTTAAAACTTCTTTATCTGCAATGATCTGACCTCTAATTTTCGTATTCTTTTTGATTTTTACTAAGAGCGCGACGCGAAAGTTTTTGTAAAAATGCAAAGATGCTTGTTTACTGTCTTTTTTTATCCTTTGGGGATGGAAGGAACAAGTTAGAGACAGAAAACATTCATCCAGAACTAATTTAACACATCGCCGAAACTGCCAGGTTTTTTTTTTTTTTTTCCTTGTTTTTGGTAGCGTCCTTCCCGGCATGCATTTTGAACTAATGTAGCAAAGATTGTTTACCTTCAAGGATTCAAGTAGAAGGCCTATTATCTTATTCTTTGCAGGAATCTAAATAGCTTAGTTATACAACATCGTCTTTAATTCTGGCTGTTAAGAAAGGGCGACAGAGAGGAGAAAAAAGACGTAATAAGAAAGTGCAGGGAAAAGAAAAGTACTGAGAAAATGAAACAGCAAAAAACGACTGTGTCAATAGAGACCAAAAGTTAGTTGAAACATTATATTTAAAAAGTAAATGAATAGACTCATTCTGTTACTCTGTTTCCTACTTGAAAAATAAATATAAAAAAAGAAAAGAATGAAATAAAAGGAGATTTTACCTCTACATAATACACAAAGCCTGTACATGCGTAAGTTTCATATTTCTTACCATTAAATAATAATTTAATTTGATTATATTTTAATGCGTTTTGATTATAATATATCCGTTTGTTATTGTACTAATTCATTCGAGAAAATTTATTCTTTTAAATCTGAAATATGCACGTGAATACAAACTTCTGCTGCTTAAAAACTCTGTTATCAGTATTATTGGATAATTAGATTGCGTAATTTCCCAGTAAATGATGCGTATGTATATCGAATTTGAAAAATAGAATGATTTCATATTTGGTTTGTCCTGATGCTGGATGAAAATCCTAGTTTCGATGCGATCACAAAAAAAAGAAAAAAAACTGCTACACCTTCTCCGAGACCGACTGACTGGACTAATAATATATGACAAAGATTCATACATAACTGGAACACGCAACAGATGATTATGTAAGCATCGAAAAACGCTTCTACTAATTCTCAATTCTTCCTGCGTGAATAAAATAAATTACGAAATTGTATGCTGCTCCCTAATCCAAAGAATTTCAAAATTTTCCTACCCACCAGGATATAATTGCAACTACAAGGTTTACCTAAAACAATCGTCATTCGGTAATTCTCAGAATATTGCTAGGAAACTCATTCCACATAAAAGACTAAAAATTCTCATTAATTCCTATCCTTTGTTTTCTTTAATGTTTTAACAGTTTGGGAAAAACCAAAAAAACATTCCTGCATGCGCGTTAATGCTATTCGAAATTATAATCCCAATAACCGCAAAGATGAATTTTTCCTTCCAATGAAGTTAATTCCAAAATTCAGAGCGATAAAAAAAAATAAATAATAATATATGAGGACTGTTCAATAAGAGTGGTCACATGTTTTTTCCACAACGTACCTTCTTCATTAATCATCTAAATTTTGATGATCCTTTTCAAAGTAGTCTCCATTTGATGAAATACACTTACTCCAACATTTCTGCCATTCTTAAAAAAAACAAGGTTGAAGCTATTTTTTGATATACGTTTGAGAATCGCCTCCGATGTCTTTACAACTTCTTCCGACGGCTGGAAACGTATTCCTCGGAAATAAAAAGAAAACTCGCAGGGTACAAGATTATAGCTGTAGGGCGGATGAAGAACACATTTGACATTAATGCTGACTAAGTACTCGATGACAGTATGAGCAATATGTGGTGTCACATTGTCGTGATGCAGCAATCATCCACCTGCGTGCGACTGTGGTTGTTTGCAACGAATGTGATCCCTCGAAGTGTGCAGTACAGTTCTGTAGAAAGGGTCCATAACAGTCGCATGACGTGGCACAACATGATGGTAAACCATTCCTTGAATGTTCAAAAATTAGATGACCATAACCTTTCCTGCTGAAGCCATAACTTTTGCTTTTTACGGGTTTGCCCATGACGTAGACTTCCAAAGAGAGCTTTGTTGCTTACTCTTTGGGTCGAAATGATGAAGCCATGTCTCATCCCACGCTATCTTGTGCAGAATATTATGATCTTCAGTAATAACCATCCGTTGTGGCTCCTGGAAAACCTCCATGCGAACTTACTGATGCTCAGGTGTCAGTACTCTTGGAAGCTAGCGTGCACAAACGCGTGCCATATGCAAACGTTCGTGGAGTATACCGAGAGTGCTTCCTACTGATATTCTCAACATCCCTGCTAGTTGCCTTCCTATTATACAGCAGTCTTCTTTTCCGATTACAAAGGCAGTATTTATGGTTTCTGTAGTGGCAACAGTAGTTGGAGCTCCAGGATCGCTGATCCTCTTTTAACATTTCATACGCTTCAGCTGATATTTTTTGAGACTAAAATAAACTTTGAGAGCAGTATACTGTATCTCGCTTGTCACGTCCATTGTTACTCTTAAGCGAAACTAAACAGGCATAAACTTGACTGGCAGCTTCAGTCAACTGCACAGTTGCTATGTGATTCAACTTGGTTTGGTCTTGCCTTAAATTGTGCAGCTCAGCTAGAGATAGCAAGCAGTACGTTGTTCATGAAAAAATACGATCATTGTTTATTGAGCAGCCATCGTACGTATTTTTTTTTTAAATTCAAATAAAGTAAAAGTTACATTCACCCCTAGACAGCAATGAAATGATAGGAGAGTAAACAAAACCATAAAATAGCAATACAAAATCTATATATGGTAATATAAAATATACATATACGAAGATAAAGATACAAGGTGAAGACAGATTATGTTCGACATAAATGCTCAATATATATAGTCAGTATTTGCAGAGTGCCCAAGCAAAGTGCGGGGATGCCGGCAGGATGCTGCAGGCTGACTGGAACAGGAGAAGGAGCACAGATCATCCTCAATTTCAGAAGCCACGTAGGACGATAGTGAAAAGAAGGTCTAAAATTGCAACATTGCGTGGGTATCTCAAAAACCTTTGTTCTGTAGGCTTTGTCAACGCAAATTGCCTCAGGGTCGATGCTCAAGTGGTTGAGTAGTCCAATCTTCTTTGCTGAGAACACATGACTGAGCGAGCTGATTTGGTTGAGCACAGGTCAGATCACAGATGTTTGCCGGTTACTTATTCTTCTGTTATTCTTGGGCAGGATGATGAGGCTATCGATGCTGGGAGCGTCTAGATTACTGGAAATGAGCTTAGAGCGGATAATTATGTTGCGAGTAGTGATGATTTGCTTCCAAGAGATCATTCCATCCAGCGAATGTAGTATAGCTCTAGAGATAGAAGTCCTATTGAGGGATCGAAGAAGCCAATACTCAATCCCCAAGAACTGTCGCAGGTAGGTTGGGGGGGGGGGGCAGGACCAGATTTCCGATGCGTATCGAGCCACCGGTACTACACAAGATCGGGTATACAGTACTTAGTTGACAGCTTGCTATTGCGGTAACCCACCAGTTTCTGTATTTCTGGAAATATTTTCAATCTTTTCCGGTTTTTAGTCGAAGATATACCTCTTTTCATTAATGCTTCGTAAGCGTTTTAAATTAGAATTATTTATAATGATATATCAAATTATTTAATATGTTATTTACATAACGAGTACATTTAACCAGGTAAACAGTTATATAGTTAAGTATATAGTACTAGTTACAAAATTCTCATCTGACAATTTTCCAAATTAAGTACGGAATAGGCTACTTTTATGGAACCATTTTGGAATCATGTCATCAGGATAATAAAAAAAATAATAGCAATAATAAAAAATAGGAATGCTGGTTAATCAGCTTGAAGAACAGATCGCTGTTGTAATCGAGAGCTGAGATTACATTTTGGAAATTGTAAAGTAGATTTGGAATATTGCAAGAATTATTCAAACGGATTATCAGGGAAAAAGTTGAGTACTCGAAGTTATGATGAACGCATCGCATTATTATTTGATCCAAAATGTCCTTTTAAGTCTGGTCAGTTGTTTACAATTACATGTACTAAAAAACAAAGATTACCTCACGTTCCTACCAAGTATTTATTTCAGCAAACGAAGAAGCGGTGCAGCACAAAATACATGTATTTCGAAAGTACGCGGTCTGGTCTCCATATGAATAACAGTTTATGCTACTCCAAAGAATAATGGAAGTTTTAGACCAAATGATCCTTTTTGATGGCTGATAATGTTCTGTTTCTCCTTCCTTAATTTTAATGTTCGCTGTGATCAACAAGGGATGTTAAAACTTCCCTTAATCACCGCGAAATATCAACTCTTACAAAGGTAATGAAGCGTTCAAAGTGTTATTTATCTTTTATGAAAATAGAGATGTATAATGGATTTAGGAGCGTGCACACTTTAAGAAAGAATTTTCATTTTATATCTATGCAAAGAAAGAAGAGACCAGAATAGCATTAAAACATGCTAAGCACGATGAAGAATAGTGAGACAGGATGGGCTTAGTAATGAATGTAAATTAACCTTCTTTTCGGCTGCGATGGCGCTACTGTCTGCAGGCGCCATACAAAAGAATATACATTCCCCCTAACCGTTAATTTTCTGGGAGTGCACGATATATTGTTGAAATAATGCAGTTTCCTAGTGCGCCAGCGCTTCACGGAGACACTTACTCCCATCTGCTGAGAGTACATACCCATATAAGGATTTCGTTTATCAAGAATTATTTTCGTGCCTCCTCATTTCACTAACAATGTGCAGAAACGGACAAGAGAATTTGGACAGGCAATTTACTCTCTTTAGATCCGATTGACAACTGGAATATGGAAGTGACCTCGAAGAAAATGTTTATTGCAAGAACGACTGTTGAAGAATTATGATAAATTTTGCAAAATCACACAGTCACTTTCATTTTTTCAATGCTCGGGCTGTCACGTTATTATTCCGAACTTTGGGGTGTCACATGGATTCGATTACAGTCATGTGGAACTCTACTTGCCCCCTGACACTCAGCTATAGTCGTTCATTTTCATTAATCCTCCCAACAAAAAACAAAAAGATCAAGCCTGTAATTTGGCACCTGTTTGCATGCAACTAAACTGTCTTATATACACTGAGATATCTTTGCACTAGGGGCAATTTCCAAATATCTGGTTGCGCCAACATTAGCACACGTATGGTACTGCACCTAACAATTACTGAGTATTCAATCTCACGGGATTCAAGCGGAAAACAGCCTGTTTCGCGACGTCCCAAAAACGCGGCAGGTTTGTCCGATGAGCAGGAGCTATCTGTGTTATAGAAATAAAATAAAATAAATAATAGTGTAGTTTAAGTAGACCTGGCAACAGGGTTCCATTAACTTTTAAATCACATACAACAGAAATCAGAGATCTTGAATCCTCGGGGACATAGCACGTTCCGGATTTTTGAAAATTCCGCTTTTTTAAGGTTATGCATATTAGCATTACAGGGGCAATTCGTTATTTTTATTAGACAAGAGAGTAACCCTGAACCTTATAATCTCCAGAGAACAACAGTTGCCAGCATTTATCCAAAATGTAACCAGTCTACTGCCAGATTGGCCGAGGGCAGAAGTTCCCATACAGCGAACTACCTTTTACCTTTCGCATACCCTCGAAATATTTCATAATTTCACGCCCCTAAAATATTTCATAAAATTAATCTTCCTCATCATCCAGGAAAAGTGCAAATAAACAGATTTGAATTTAAAAAAATAGCTATAATATGCTTCCTACCTGGAAAAAAAAGAGGTTCATAAAAACAACATCTCCAAAAGTGCACCACACACTTTGTCAACCTGTAGTCTTAATACGCACTTGCATACAAAAAAAAGAGGTCCAGAATCGGAATGCTGTCTCTGTATGGGTATTGTGATTGTCCAATTTTTTTTTTAAAATAAGGGGTATAAATAGTGCGATATGATTTCAGCAATCGAATCGATTTACAAACTAAATGCGGACTGCTGTACTATGAAGTACTATACAGTGAACTAATATTGAATATTACAAAAAATAGATGAATTCTTGCGATTTATCCCTTATTAATGTGCATGTAGTTATTTTAACTGTACTGCATTCAATAGTGTGCCATAAGCTCCACCATTTACTGAATTAAACCATATGGATTAAAGACAAACAAGCGTATTTGTATTTTTAACATCTACTTGCAACCGAAGTGATTGGAAACTGAGAACCTTGGTGAAATATTCAACTCTCGTGGTGTATATGTTCATTTTATCACGAAGCAACTGGCAGTTTCGTGACATAAATACATCAGCAATTTTGAAATTTGAGAAAGGACAAATGCTGCTTTCTCTGGGAAATTTACTCGTTGTTCCTTGAAGAAAACATGATTACAACGGATTTTTCTCCATCCAAAACAGATTTCTGAACATGCGTGTACAGTCGGAAGTTTCACGTATAACCAATGTCCCATTATGTTGAAGTTTAACGCTTGAATACAGGAATGACTGTGCTATTTTGGGGAGTTGTCTCGTATAATTTCTACAAAATCCCAACAGCATGCAGACGTACTCAGATATTTGGTGACTATTTTAGAGCAGCAGCATGATTAAAGAAAAATCGAGGACTGGATAATTAACAAACACATGGAGAACTTTCTTTAGTTGAAAACTGCTTCTGGCCAGATTGAGTACATTAGATAAGAAAGAGAGGATCATAACGTAAATCTGCATTTTTTTATTCTCTTTTACTTCAATATAATTGCGAGATATATTTCGAAGGGAATGTTGATCGAGTAACCGATATATCGAACCTATTTTTCACACCATCAATCGATAGACAGCTTAATGAGTTCACGTATAAGAAGAATGCTCGCAAGTTCATTAATGTAATTAACTTTTCCAATAACGGTTGACTCGAGTTTTCTGATCATCCCACGTGTTGAACTGCCGATGGTACTCACTTGAAAATATTCAAACGTAACACGCGAAATTAAACAATCTCTTCTTCCAGAAAACGAATTAAATTATTACAAGTGCAATAATTTACGGGGGAGTTTGTACGTTTCCCTAGAAAGCTAGCATGCAGTGGACAGGCAAATTAATGGAAATAGCTCTCTTTAACAAAATAGCATCCCTCCCCCTTTTCTCTCTCTCGCATACACATTATCGTAGTTGAGCATTGAGGGAGCTTTATAGATCGAACGGACAGATCGAAACTTTCTAGACTTCGAACAAGAAAATGAATCGTCTTGCGAATATCCTGATAGGAATGTAGATTTATTCCTCCTCCTCCTCCCACGTAATTAGAGCGGTACGTAGAGTGGCATAATATAAAGTTAAAGTAACATTACTGTGCATAATTTTCGATGTTTGTAAAGAATTAGTTGTTTTTATCTCACTTTTTTTATGCTGATTTCAGAAATATTGTTCTTTTTTTCCTGTAACGTACCGTTTTTTTCCCAAATCACTTGAGTTGATGTCATGAGTTGTATTATTGAATGTATTAAGTTAGGAGTAAATGCTGGGAATTTGTAAACTATATTTTCATATGTCGGCAATACTACATTCTGAGCTCAGTTTATTTTTGAGGCTATTGTATCAAAATTGTGCTGAAAAGTGATTAAAATGTCTTCAAGCAAGTGTTTCAACAATCCCAATTTATTTTTTTATATTTGTGGAAGTTATGGAGTCCTCAAGCAAAGACAAGATATTACAGAATTTGTAAAAAAAAAATGTGTATCGTGCTTATTTTGCAGTGAAACTCGATGAGGAGGATAAACAATGGGCTTCACATAAAGTTTTTCGAACCTGTTTTGAAGCACTGAGATTGTGGAAAATGGTAAAAAGAAAGCTATGTCATTTGCAATTCTCATGATTTGACGGCAGCCTACAAAACACCGTGATGACTATTAATTTTTCTTAGTAGGAGGATAAATGCAAAAGAGTAAGAAGGGCATTATGAATCCTAATATTTCATCTCTGTTAGACCAGTCCACGTGGAGATAACCTGTTGATTCCATACCATTCACTTATATTGGAGAATGCAGCAGAAGGGAGTGCTAAAAGCGACGCTTCTGAAGATGAAACTGAAGTCTACATGTCTGTGGACCCTGAGTCTAGCCCTCAACTGTTTTCATAACATGAATTCAATGATCTGGTAAGAGATTGAAATTTACCAAAGGCATCTGCAAAAATCCTTAGTTCTAGACTTAAGTCAAAAAATCTTCTAGAATATGGGACATTTATCTCGTGATAGAGAGACAGAGAACAAAAACTAGTCCCATACTTTTCTGAGGACGATTCTATGGTTTTTTTGCAGTAATCATCATCAGCAGCAGCCATTTTCAATCCGCTGCAGGATGAAGGCCTCTCCAGCAACTTTCCAGTTCCTTCTGTTTTTTGCAATGTCCATCCATTTACTACCCACAAACTCATGAATTTCATCTATCCATCTCCGCCATTGTCTTCCAAGTTTTCTTCTAGCTCCTCTTGGTACTATTCTGTTATTTTCTTAGTCCATCTGTCATCATGTCTTCGAGCTATGTGTCCTGCCCAAGACCATTTTAGTTCTTTAGTTTTGATAAGAATGTCCTTTACTTGAGTTTCTGTCTAATTCATGTATTTCTCTTCTTAACTAACAGTCTGAGTCCCAATATAATTCGTTCCATTCTTCGCTGTGTAGTTCTCAGCTTCTCTTCCATTCTTTTGGTGAGTGCCAAAGTTTCACTTCCATAAGTCATGGTGGGGAGTAGAGTATACATTGGTTCATTATTTTACGTTTCAGACAAACTGGGATATTGCTCTTCAGTATGTGACTATATTTCCTGAATGCTATCCATCCAAAATTTATTCTTCTCTTGACTTCCAGCCATTTATCATCATTACAGCTAATAACTTGTCCCAGATAAGTATATGACTCCACCTTTTCAATTACTGTTCCTTCAATCATTATATCCCTTTCTGTGGCATACTTGTTCATCATTATTTTTCTTTTAGCCATATTCATCTTTAGTCCGAAATCCTTGCTAACTCTGCATAACTGATTAAGATTTTCTTCTAATTCTTTGGGATCGTGGCTTATGACTACAATGTCATCTACAAATCCTAAATGGGATGGGATGCTAGCAGGTCAGCTTTATCCTTGGCTGAAGTGACAGAAGGGGCAGAGATGGGCAAAAGTTGCGGCCAATAGCTTTGGCAAGAGACGAGAATGCTCGACTACCATTAGGGCAAGAACAAGTTTTCTACTCTAAGCCTGTTCAAAATCTAGCTTGGACTGATTAATGACTGCTTTAAAATTGTTGCGAGCTTTGGTGTAGGCAGAAAATGAAACTGGAGAATTAGAAACAAGCCAATTACGATATGCAACATTCTTCTCTTGAACAGCCTTAGCACATTTATTGGAAAACCAAGGTTTAGATAAAGGGCGAGATTGTAATGTGGAGTGTGCAATAAAGGATTCCATTCCTACAAGAATAATTTCGCTGCAAGTAATAATTTCAAATAATTTCCTACAAGAATAATTTCAACGATCAGAGCAAACGTTGGCATCAGAAGTTTTGAAACAATAGTCCGACCAAGGAGAGGAAGAAAAGAAATCTCAACTCACAGGTCATCCCATTTTGCATTCTTGTAATGCTAAACAATGCGAGGTTGGGAATAGCCATGATATAAAGGCTCCATTGGAGTAGAGACAATCACCAAGTTGTGATCTCAGGTACCTAAAGGACCACTCACTTCGATCGTGTACTTAGAAGGGTTGTTTGTGAGAAAAAGATCAAGCGTATTGGCTGTATGGTTAGAATTTCCCTGTGTTCTTGTAGGTAAATGTACAATCTGTGAAAGGTCATTAGAAATTACAAAATCCTCAGCATCTCGACCAGTTGGAGTTGTGAACATTAAAATCACCTCTCTGTTAGGAAAGTTGGACTGGAGAAAGTCAAGTTGCAAAGAGAGGAAGAACTCCAAGTGATTAGTGGAGTTGGGAGAACGGTAGAGACAACAGATGAATTTGACACAATGAGGTAGAGAGATTTTAAGCCAGAGAAGATCGAAGAGAGGAGATTCCAAATTACTAATTCTCTGAAAAGGAATATCAGAACGGACATATGCACAAGTACCACCTTTGAGGCGAAAGGAATCATGCAGCGAATAATTTCGGCAACTGAGATGAGCAGTATTTGAATCAACCGATAACTGAGATTCTGTCAGAAAAGTATATGAGGTTTGGCAGACTGCAAGTGGAAACGGACATCGTTGAGATTAGAATTGAGACCACGTATATTTGTGAAATGAACTAGAAAGTGTTTGGAGGTTTAGATCTTTTCGCAGATAAGCTTACTCTATTAGTTTGACAATTCAAGTGCTGCTTTAAAGTGATAGGCATGTTAACTTCGATAGCAATCTGGCTACACAAAAATGCATTATGCCTGACTTTTTATGTTTATTGGGACAGTCAGGCAAGGAGTAAGCACTGAGGTATCAAGGTCCGGCCATTGAGGGACAGTCTGATGCCTGGATCAACGAACATTGTTCATATATGACTGATAGACCCCAAAACTGTCCTCCTTCCAACATACACGTCAAACTCGGTTTGATGAAACATTTTGCGTAAACTTTACTTCGGGAAGGTCCCTGCTTCAACTATCTTTGTATCTTTGTACGAAATTCCTATCAATTACCCAATAGAAGTTAAAACAAGGTATTTTCGTTTGTTCCCTCAAATTGATGACTAACCGAGATTTTGAGAGAACTATAAATAAAAGAGAAAAACAAGCATGGAATTGTTTCCGGTATATTTTTGAAAACTTCTTGAACAACAAGGACCCAGACTACAATAATATAGTTGAAAATATGTCGGAAAACGTCAAGAAGCAAAGCTGCAACACAAGTGTCAAGGTACATTATTGACATTCCCACATCGACTACTTCCCAAGAAAATCTAGGAAGTATTAGTAAAGAATAGTGAGGATTTTCATCAGGACATTAAAGACATGGAGATGAGATGCCAGAAGAAGTGGAAAATCAACATTATGGCTGATTATTGTTTGATTCTGAAGAGGCACTGCAAAATAGAAGGACCTGCAAAGAAATCAAAGAAAAACGAAAATTTGACCCATTTAGATCTGTTTTAAAATGAGAGTTGAGTGTTTAGTGGTCTTTGTACCACACTTCCCTTTTTTAATAGTGTTTTAAACGTGTATTTAAATATAAAAGTCTGGTAAAAGTAGCATTTTGTTATAATTTCAGTGCCAAAATTAATAAAAATTGTGAAAAATCAAATTTTATTTCGTGATTTTTGAAGAAACCTGACGATAAGGAAACAAACGGAAGCCATTTTTGAAATCAGCATTAGAAAATTACGTATTCAGAAGCACCCTTTTATAAGAAAACATTAGTTATTCTTTTTTCAAAATGCAGAGAAAGAAATCACTTCATAATATTGTGCTCTTTAAGCAGCGTAGATAATTCTCAATGCAAAATTCGATTTTAGGGTGCCGGATTCATAACCCTTTGTTAGGCATCAAAGGAAATATTGATGCTTCGATCTGGTGTGGTCTCAAAGAAAAATATATTTTTAGAATAACAGTGCAGAAAAAGGTCACAAGGAATTTTCCAGAATGCAATTGCAAGGCATGTGCGCTACGTCTCTTGATGGAATGCACTTGCTGGTCGAAATTGTCGTTGAAATGGTATTTTTTGACGCAAGAGCTGCTATGGTCAAATTGCGCCACAATTGAAGTCCACATAATTTTCATTATGTGGACTTCATTCTTTTAATCTGGATAAAAATATAAGAAAATAGTTGCAGCATTTCGTACACGACCATGCCTATTCAACTGAGCAAAATATCTTTTGAGGAGCATCGTCGAACTTCTGCCCATGTGCCAAATTCATTCTCATGTTAAGATACACGCCCTCCCCCAAAACTGCCAAAAGAATTTGTTAGCCTACTTGGATTATGATTGAGTTTATGCCGTTTAAAAAAATAAGTAATGTTTGTGTTTCTTTTATGACGATGGTTAAATTAGAATTTGCTTATTAAATATTATTTACACAAAGAAATAAGAATACAGGCATTGGTACTTCTTGAGACAGTCTTCTTCTTGATCACGTGTACCATCTTTCTGGTAACTTCCCAATTCCTTTATCAAAATAAAAACAGGTTTTGATGACTGCCTAGTTATTTAGATAAAAAAAAAAAATACTGCCTGAAAACTCCTTTTAATGATCTAAAAAAATAATAATCAGATTCAGAATCACACGCTGCGTATATTTCAGCTTACACTCGAGGATTTTCTTTAAATATCATAAGGAATCTGTTTAGAATGCTACATAAAATAATCCAATAGGAATAATTACAAGAAAATTATTATTAAAAAATAAAACTCGATGCGATCATTACCGTTCAATTTTTTTTTATATGAGGTAATTTTCATTAATTTTATTTTTCTTATTATGTTTACCTCAATTTCTATTTTCTTTTGTCCATTTTATTTTCGTTTTTATTCCAGTTTTCTTTTAATTTTATTACTTTAGGAATATCATTCGTCATATATCATTCCTCTTCAGTGACTAACAAAATCCCCCCCCCCCCTGTGGGATTTACTAGTCCACATATGACCTTTAACAACTATGCCATATCATCTCAAATTAACCGTTCGGCGTCTGAATCTCCGGGCACCCCTGTCGTGTGGACCTAACAATACGAACAATACAAAATGTACCGTAATTCTATTTTCATCTCTTTTACTTTCAAAACTGAATGCTAGTGGGAAGAACACAGCGTTCACGAAACTTACCGCTTTCAAACTTCCCACATCATTCGTCCTTGACTGCCTGATGCGATTTCCCAATTAATTCTGCGTAGGAGATCCTCTCTGTGGGTAGCTCAGGTAATCGATAATGCACTCTTTCCATCGTTCCAGTAAATGGAAGGGTATGACTTCGTTCACCACAAGGCGAAACGTCTTTGGAAGGGAAATTACGAGTGTTTCTAAGCTATACTTGTGGTTTTGTCTCAGCTTCGAAATTATGGAATATTATTTCACACACTGAAAAGCCTTCTCCGGCTTAGATAAAAGTATTTCAAAACTTTCTCAGAAGGAAACAGTCAGCGTATATTAAAATCGTATGAAACGTAAGATCAGAAATGCATTAGCAAAATCGTTTTTGACAGCGCCACGCACTTTTCGAGTTCCCCTCTATTTTAAGAAATATGTTTAACGAAACCATATTTATTCATCACGCATTTATTTATTTATTTTCAATGCACGTACATGTACCTATGCCGCAGTGATATTCTGCAATGAATCAAAATACATTAATATGATACATGAAATAAATTTGCATTTACAGTACTCGGGAAATACATCCGGAAATTTGTAGATTTAGTTTAAAACGAACGGAACGAATTCAGTATTATTTGTTTTAATTCGAGGGATTAGTATCAGACAACGTTAACTATAAAATTGCATTTTTGTTTTGAGACAACTTTAGTTTAATTTTATACAAATAACAATGCATATCATGTCATGGAAATGAATTTCTCTAGTAGTTTACAAGTAAAGCAAGAAAATGTCAAATGACTTTTTCTTGGTTAATTACAAAAATGTTTACTACAAAATGATTTTGTAGTTCTGACGCCAAACCCTCGAATTATGAGTTAATAAATTAATTGGCAGTTTATAGTAATTCTTAAGCTAGCTAAATTCTATGATTGCTATGTTATAAACTTACATGCACATTGTAAGATGTCGTGTCCGGACAAAACTCCCTCAGTGTAAGTGTAAAGTAGGACAAAATCCCCTTAGTTAAAGTGAAATATGACAAATCCCCTATTTCTTTTCTGTTTTCAACCTTTAACACCATTATAAAAATTAAAAAATATATATATATTTAGAAATAGAAATTTCTATTTCTAAATATAAAAATTACTCAAAACATGTTTTAAGTAATCCTTAAAATATCATAATTTTCGTCTGTGTTGGTTCATCATCATTGTCTACCTGAGTAATCTTTCAAAAGTGACCATAAAGAGCCCTCTTCCTCCGCTTTAAAATTTTTATAATGCTGTTAAAGTCTGAAAACATAAAAAATGGAGGCTTTTGTCATGTTTTTCTTTAAGAGGATTTTGTTCTACTTTGCACTTTAATTGAGGGTGTTTTGTCTTACACTGAATTACCACCGTTCTTGTGTTCGAAGCTGTTCAGCTTTTTATACTTGGAACTATGCGGCATAGTCTATTATGGATGGGATGGTAATAATTTAGTGATCAATTGAGCGTATACATGAAAACAAAATTATAATTTGCACCATCTGTCATTAAATTGTACATCTGTATCTAGCAAAATAATGCTTTATTTTCTTCGCATACATTATTTGCTTCACAAAAAAATTACGGGAATTGAAATGTACTGGATTTTCTAGAACATACATAGTGTCCATGAATTAAAACGTAATATTCATCCAATATCTGTTAAAATCTCATTTCATCATAGCATCCTGTATTTTTGTTATGAACACTGCGGATGCAGCGTAACTCCGAATTCTACTTGGAACCTAAAAGTGATTGGTTGAAAGGAAGAAGGCTAATCTATAAATCAGATATTTGTCACTCAGACCATGAAACATAGCAGCCAATGGTGTAAACACTGAATGTAGCGCAGTCCACAGCAGCCTTATCAATACCTACGTACGTCTGCCTAAAGTGAAATGTTGGAATTTGCATTCGTCTGAGAACAAAATGGAACGTCAATACTGCGAGATCTGCTCGCCATTTACGCGTCACATCTGTATCAGTGAGAAAGGATTCTATCGATCCTCAGAGAACACGTGGACAGAATGAACACTGTTAGTATAACTTTATCAGCGAGTTAATATGGAGCGTAGAGAACCTCTGCTTTCGCTGAATAACTATATTGGCAAAGCATTTCTTAGAATTATTTAAATATTCTATACCAATGTCGCTTCTGACTAAAACAGATATTGTAAGAGGGTAAAATATTCCGAATATACCTGGATGATTCAGAAATTGTGGACACAAAATGACTGGATCATCTGGGTACAGCGAGGCCTATTTTGCATGTGTTTGTGAACAGAAGCGTCAGGAAGCGTGTTCAAATATACCAAATCGGCAGAGAAACATTATTTACCCCTCAAATAAGTGAAAAATTCAAAATTAAATTGTAATATTTAATTTAATTTCGCTGTTTTATAAAAAAAAACGATGAAACCAATAAAGAGATAAATGAATACATTTAATCTCGTGACTAGGTGCTAACAGTGAATTAATAATTATACTGTTCTTACTGGCATATATGTAATCTTCCTACAGAGAATATATTTAGACATAATTTCGCGAGAGGAAAAAATAATAAGTTGCTATCCTTTCCACACCGGGTGTAAAATATCTAAAATGGAATCCTGTCAATGATGCGAGTAATTTTCAAGGGCATTTTTCACAACGTGGCTGAGTTATTCGGTTTCTCAGGCGAGGGTACAACGTTTTCCCTCCGAGAAACGCGAGTGTTTCGTCCACTCGATCAAAAGACACTCAAATACATACGTAAATATTATATACGGCGCAATATGGCCTAAATACTGATGTCCCTAACTCCCAGCAACCAATGAATGTGTTATTATGGTATTCTAGAATTGCAAGAACAAAGTTTGGCTAGGGGCCATCTTGCTCAAGAAAAAAGTTTGGCAAGTGGGCCATCTGGCCATCTTGCTCAAGATCGCATTTTGAATGGATATTCTTCCCACATTATCATAGAAATACTAATTAAAAAAAAAAAAACGGCAAAATATATAGAGAAAATACTTTCGCTTATGGATTCTTTGCTCATTCTTCTCAATGTACTTCTCAATGTACATTTCGTTTTTATTCATGTGCAGTCTTTTCTTTGCAGTTCCGCAAGCTTCGAATTTTACGAACCTACATTATTTGCTCTGTAGAGAAAGGTTTGGAGATTTGTTTGGCAATATTGAACACTCTCAGTGATGCACCTGGAGTTCCTGGATAACAATTTTGGCAACAGGATCGTTTATAACTGCTACCCTGAGTTATTGTAAGATACAAAATCTTACAGAATAAAATCTTTATAAAAACTTTGGAAATTAGTTTTATTAACTAATAGATTCTTGTCGCAAGTTGAATAAAGTAGTAATACCGCGTAAGATAATAAATTAAATTTTATTTAATTTATTTATCTTACGCGAATAGATAAGTTCGTGAGGGGTAAGAAATAAAGGCAGGATCAGACCCATTAACTTTCATACGCGGTGGATAAACGAAGAAAACTACTGTAAAGCAGCATGGGTCCAAGCACAAACGGACGAATTAAGATTTATGCGGGGTCGAACTTAGAAGTGAAAGTTACTTCAAACAGGATACCGTCAGGCGCAAACAGGAAGCGGTTTCTTGACCAGCATTTAAGTTTCCTTAAATAGATTCGTGGTTACTAGATGTGAGTTTCGTGTTTTTAAAACGTTACAGGGTCAAAGCGTTAGATGAGAGGGGAGTGTTTTTTTGGGATAATCAGCAAACATCAAAGGGCACACACCATATGGGAGCAGATCTGGTAGAATGGTAAAAGGGGGAGTATTGAAACACGTGCTACTGGGCAGGCTGAGTAAAGGTCTTCTAACAAATGAAAGGAGAAGAAATACGAGGATGAGTATAAGATTGGAGGGAGCCACTGGTAACAGGCGTGACGAACTTGGGAGTAAGATGTGGGAGGAGTAGAACAAAAAGGGAATGTAGGAGTAAAGAGGAGTCAGAGAGTTGGAGAGAAAAAAAATTAAAAGAAAGTTTTTTTGAGATGGAGTAGCCAGTAGAGAAAAAGTGGCTAAGTTTTAATGTGTAGTCAGTTAGTTGAGAGAGGGTAGATACATATTAAATGCAGCCAGTTAATGGATAAAGGGGTAGATAAGTTTTATGATGAAGGCGAACAAGTTAAGTCGTTGATTTAATAAGTTTAGTGATTTAATAAGTTCAGCCTAGTAAGAGAAAAGACGAAGTTGAGATGCAGAAGTCGGTCAGACAGTTAGTCAGCCAGACAGGGGCAGACAGAGAGTTTTTCTTGAAGTGAAGGAGTGAAAGAGATGAAGAACAAGTGCTGTGGAGAAAGGGCGAAATTGCAAGGTCCCTTAAAGTAGATGAGAAGGAATCAACTCCATTATCAAGGAACGAGATTGCCCGATATTCCGGAGAGCAATTATACTGAAGCTGATGAAATCCGAAGCCGGACAAAAAGGAGTACAGCCATTCTGACCAGATGAAAATAATTCGTTCTTAAGAAATAAAGGTACCCGAGACCCAAGAAGGGTCTCGGGTACCTTTATTTCCTATAACTCATGCCGAACTCCCCCAGTGATTATGAGATGCGACTCAGATGGAAAAGACCCACTGTTCGCTTAGAGAAGGATGTACCGGGAAGTCCGCCAAGTTAACTAAGTAAGTGAATTGTTTTACTTAAGTACTCTCACCATCACACAAAAGACTATAGACACCCCATTAACCGATTTAACAGAACTTTTGACTAAACAATGTGACACATGTATAAGAAGTATTATATTGTAATGATAAGTAGTGAAAGGTATGAACTTAAAGACACTAGCCAGAGCAAGTTAATAGATATATAAATAATTTTGGAAGGGAATAGAGAAGTGAGTAATACCTTGTTAATAATTGTCTTATTAGGTGAATGATTAATGAATTTTGGAAGGGAATTAGAGGGAATAGATAGATAATGGTAGCCACAAAAACTGGCAAGGCTCTTCACAAAGTGCATTAGAAAAGGTGCGATGCCTAAGCAGTGGAATAATGCAATCATAGTTTTGCTGCATAAGAAAGGAGAGAAATCAGAAATTGGAAATTAAAGAACAATTAGCTTGTTATCCCATATCTACAAGTTGTTCACAAGGGTCATTACTAACAGATTAGAAAGAATACTTGATGAGAATCAACCGAAAGAGCAAGCTGGCTTTAGGACAGGATTCTCAACTATGGATCACCTTCACGTAATATCACAGCTAATGGAGAAAGCAAATGAATATAAAACACCATTATGCCTGGCATTTGTGGATTATGAAAAGGCATTTGACTCCATACAGCATAAGGCAATGTTTCGGGCACGGGAAAGACAAGGCATAGATACACCATATATTATGATTTTGAAGGAAATATATGAGAGTGCTACATCCTTTATTAGACTAGACAAAGACAGTAGCAAATTTAAAATCGAGAAAGGAGTTCGACAAGGAGACACAATATCTCCGAAGCTGTTTACTGCTGCCCTTGAGGAAGCTTTCAAAAGATTAGACTGGTCGCAGAAAGGAGTCAATGTGAACGGAGAGTACCTAAACCATTTACGATTTGCAGATGACATTGTGGTCATAAGCCACGATCCCAAAGAATTAGAGGAAAATCTTAATCAGTTATGCACAGTTAGTAAGGATTTTGGACTAAAGATGAATATGGCTAAAACAAAAGTAATGATGAACAAGTATGCCACGGAAAGGGAAATAATGATTGAAGGAGCAGTAATTGAAAAGGTGGAGTCATATACTTATCTGGGACAAGTTATTAGCTGTAATAATGATAAATGGCTGGAAGTCAAGAGAAGAATAAATTTTGGATGGATAGCATTCAGGAAATATAGTCACATACTGAAGAGCAATATCCCAGTTTGTCTGAAACGTAAAATAATGAACCAATGTATACTCCCCACCATGACTTATGGAAGTGAAACTTGGGCACTCACCAAAAGAATGGAAGAGAAGCTAAGAACTACACAGCGAAGAATGGAACGAATTATATTGGGAATCAGACTGTTAGATAAGAAGAGAAACACATGGATTAGGCAGCAAACTCAAGTAAAGGACATTCTTATCAAAACTAAAGAACTAAAATGGTCTTGGGCAGGACACATAGCTCGAAGACATGATGACAGATGGACTAAGAAAATAATAGAATGGTACCCAAGAGGAGCTAGAAGAAAACCTGGAAGACAAAGGCGGAGATGGATAGATGAAATTCATGAGTTTTTGAGTAGTAAATGGATGGCCAGTGCTCAAAACAGAAGGAACTGGAAAGTTGCTGGAGAGGCCTTCATCCTGCAGTGGATTGAAAATGGCTGATGATGATGATGAATGGTAGCCTTCAAATGTTCAAGTATTTAATTGTAGAAATTGGCAGAGGTATGATTATGTGGATTAGAGAGAGTTGCAAATTATAATGTGTTGGAAAAGGGGGTAACAATTTATACAGAAATTAAAAGTACAGAAGATTAATCAAATTATTGGAGTAAGAAATTGATTTTGTAATGAAAGGAGAATGTTAACAGATTCTTTTTAAAGTTAATTGAGCTCAGGAGTAAAGAAGTAAAAACTTTATTATTCTCTTAGTTTAAAAGAAGGGGAGAATTTATTATGATATATATAGTTGTTATTTGGTTTTTAGGAACATTAGCAACTAAGGCCATATTGCTCCGGGATATGCGGTGGTCATTCCCTGACCTTTCCGCATCCTCCGTATTTGGTGGTGACGGGCTCGAACCCCGGTCTAATCAAGAAGCGTGTGCTACGCACTGCTGCTCCTTCCCACCTGGCTACGGAGGCGCCTATATATGTATGTAAAAGAGCCGTATTTGAGTATACTCAATAGGCTAATTTACCCATGCTCATATACATATACTGTAGTACTAAGTAGGTGAAATTTAGATTATTTTGTCATGTGTTTAATCAATTTCTTTTGTGTTGATGTATCTTTGTAAATATGTACAATAAACTATTTTTATCTAATATGTGTGTAGTTTTTGTTAGTCTGAACACTAGCCTATCTGAAAGGAATTAAAAATTATATATATACAAAATATACCTAGAGCTGTTCCCCCTAACCTGAAATTTTCTGAGTAGGCACTAGTCAGATGCGCAAGTGGGGAGGTTATAATAAAGGGGAACTAACCAAAGGAAATAAGTGAAATAAAAAGGATAGATAAAATTATAATAAAATGGAAATAATAATATTAAGAAAAAAGGAAACCCCCCTACAGTATATGGAAAATAATTACGTTGTCTTTCGGTGGCATTGGGGGAAAATCGGTGTGGTCGCCAATGTCACATCTAATCCAAGTGTTTTTTTTTTAAATTTATTTATTTTTTTATTTCTGGGGATTATGTCAAAGACAGAGTGTGCGCAGATAAATCCAAGAACATTCCTGCCTTCAAGAAAGTAACTGAAGAGGAAACCTTTCCATTATCGGAGGAAAAGTTAAGGCACGGTTATCGCAACTTACACTCCGACTGTGAAACATTATTAATAAATGTGGAGGAGACATTTAACATGTTGTGGGACTACAGTTAGCAATCTTTGGAATATCCAAAGACTGCTAAATGTAGTTCAAGTGTAAATTTCTACTCCTAAATAATATTTTATGTTCTTCAGAGAAGTAAAATGGTATGATGAATAAAAAATTACTCTGTATATAAATGCATATATTCAACTACAACTAAAGTATATTATTTTAATATATAATGAAGTTGTTATTCTTGAATAAATAGTAGCCTAACAAGCGTAAAAAGTTACTTCCCATAGATAAATCCATCGCATGTCTTTCTTTGGTTACAATGGAAATATACGCACAACGCGTAATCAGCCAAAGATCGGTGTTGATGCTAACACAGAGGCTGACGACCTTACATCCTTCTTACGTCTGAGAACAATTCATTGGTGTTTTTGTCTGACGGAAAGCCTTGAAAATGACATTTCGTATCGTATCAAAGTGAACGTGCCTGTCAGCTAACCTATCCAGTTTTCCCCGCAGCGGTCCGCCTTAACTCTTATTTAGTGAGTCAGCAGCAGATGTATTGTACCCACGAGACATCTAACACTTTTTTACTGTCCTATTCCCTCCATGATAAAAGACCTTCTTTATTGGGATTCAGGTTCCCCTTTCCTCAGGCATTCATGTATTCAGGAATAGCTGGGAAATGACAATGAAATGGCCCCTTTATTTACTAACCACACGTGAATATTATGCAGCGGGGAGTCACCCCTTTCTTGTGTACTTAGATGTTAGAAACTTAGAAGTAATTTTCTTCTGAACTACATAAATGCGAAAGGCGAAGAAGTTTGACAATGATGAATGGCGAGTGACCTGCGACCGAAGCTTGCAGTTTAAATAACCAGATGAGTTTCCTTTCCAGTTTGTGCCCAAGAATTACTCAGAAATGTACACGAAAGGCCATTTCTTTATTCTAGGAGAAACACACCGCCTTGAGACTTTAGAAATAGAATGTAATCAAGTATCCAAGAGATCGATCGCTATCACATTTTCAAATAGGAATTAACCAAATTTTAAATTCAAAAAACAAAAAAGCCCTTTGTTGCCAAGCTTACAAGGAACCGTTGATTGAGATGAGAATTGAGAAAAGATAATTCAAATAAGTCATGAATAATGCATTGACATTTCAATGAATATGGCTTACACGGACTACATTAATCAATGCATGAGTAAACTATCTTTATCAGACGTTGAAACTAATTCGGAGATTGGTCAGAGGTTTGTTTTTCAAAGATTGAAACTAATTTTTGAAAGTTATGGAACAAAATTTCAAAGGAATTTTAAAAACTTAAGGATTACATAAAGAAATATTATACTTGTGGTTAAAAATGGCAGAATTCACGTATATTTTCTGTAGGCTTGCAGTTGTCCTCCTTGGAGAGTTCTGAGTTCAAATCCCGTCGGAACCTGAAGGAAATCCTAAACGCTTCTTCAGTCAGGGTTGGGATTAGCCGATCTCACACGAGGATTTTCCCCGTGAGTTATTAAGAGCTTTGCAGCCAACGTAACACACGCAGATAAGCCCATGAAAACACGCACTCATACATTCATAATAAACACTGATGTAATATGGCCCAAAATGCTGTTGCACCGCTGTCCCAGCAACAATTCATACTTCATCCCAGTGTATAATAGAACAAATGAAATTATATGAGACAAACTCTTTAAGCTCTTACCAGCAATCTGCACAACATCCGTGTAGTATTTTAAAAAGATTAATGCTTAAGAAACCTGCCCAAGTGGGAAGAAATTTCATTCTCCTCGGATTCTTCCGGTGGCGCTAGTCATGCTTTGATCCCTGCAGCTACACAGTAAATCGGGCATAACACCTTGACTAATCCTATCGACATCATTTAAGTACCTTTTTCATCTTTCCTTGCGAAAGAAAAAATTTCTTCACAGTTCTATCCCACTGGGAGTAGTGCGTCTTGTAAATCGCCAAAGTAATCGCCTAATGTGAGCTTTTTTTTTTGTTGATATTGCCAATTAGTATCCTCTCTTGTTTTAAATCTCACGGATTTCTATTATTGTCCTATAGAGACTAGCAGTGTTGGCATCATAGAAATGTAACAGATTTTTATTTACTTTAATTTAAATGCACTCATGCTGCTTTAAAAACGCTGATGGATCCAACGAGGGCAGAATCCAAGTATTTCTCATTGTGGAATGTAAAGTGTTTAAAACGTTAAGGATATTTAAATATGGACTTAAACATGGGTTGTTAAATAGTGCATCACGTGTCTGTAAACTGCGTGCATTTTGTGACTAGCTTAAAAATATTTCCATATACTGTAATGTCTGTAAACTGCGTGTGTTCTCTGGTTGTTAAAATTATACGAGTTTCGGGGTTTTTTCGACCAGCACGGGGGTAAGGAAGAAAGAAAGAAAGAAGGAGATTATAACATTGCTTTCCTTGCCTGAGACCAGTTAACTCAGCCATGGGGTAAAAAAATTCAGGAAGGTTCCTCCAGACATTGACAAGATTCGAACCCGGACTTTTTCCACCTGGTAGGGGAAGAAGGTGGTTATAATCACTGTGCTACTTCTAGGTTGTCTTGCCTGTTTTGTAAAATGAAAGACCAGCCTTTTTCCAAGAGCAAAAAAAAATCACGCAAACCTGTTTGGAACACGATGCTGCAAGTTACAAATATCGTGGCATGTTTGGTATAGTTCAGTTCCTGAAATAGGGACACTTGCAATCGCACAGGTTACTGTTGCAGATTCAGGAAAGGGTCCCAGGCGCTGTGCTGAGTGAAGCAGCAGTTTCCCACCTTGCATGCATTTTGACTGTAAAATAAATATATTAAAAATAAAAGTACATTTTTATTTTTAATTGATTGTAAGCAAAGGTAAAAACCAAATTTTTCAACAAATGTAAATCCATTATCAATTACGTAGATAAATACATATTGTTCATTCTTTTGGTACGAAGTACTCGTGTATTTATTGACCACTGAATTTTGACCACTGAATTTTGCCACTCATATTTCGGAGAAGATCAGTTAGCTGGTTTAAAACAGTAAGGAACGTTTAATACTAGATACATTGTGTTCCTCCAATTTAACACCCATGTTTAGGGGATCCAGAGCTATTGAATTAGAAACAAGCTGGCTGCCAATACTTTTGACACTACACAGGTCCTTCGACAAGAGAAAAAGAATAGTAAATAAAGCTGAGCATTTTTTTTCCTGAAAGAATAATTTTTCACTTGAAAGAAAATGAAATCTTTTCTTAGGCATTAAACAACTTAAATTTACTGACACAACGAAATTTCACATTAGAAACGAATTTCTTGAGACAAAATAAAATATTGCATGCAAATGTTCAATTCCTTCACATAATAGCCGGAAAATAAAATACTTAACGGTGATTTGAACGCTTAAAAAGTCAAGTGTCCCTTATTCGACGTTCAGGTTTAGTGCATGACATCCGGAATATAAATCAAGTGGTTGACGTTTGAATAATGATTCCTGTTAATGTCCACGTGAAAAGTATGGGGATAAGAGGGGGAAGTTATAACAAACGAGTTTCTGAGAGAAAACTTGGTTATCGATCACCGTTTAGAAATAGGAGACTATTCTGTTGTCCATCTTTCATAGACTTTGCGGGAATGTTGGAGCGTACGGGAGGAAATTGAAAGACACTTCAAATGCTCTTTCAGTGATGGATAGAGTAACGTGTGGTCCCGCAGAGAAAGCCGAGAGACATGTGATGACCATATCCTGTCATCAGCTCTCTTGATGACTGGTCAAATTGCTGCGGTGTTGCAGGACTAAACACTACCCGACGTAAGACTAGTCGAGCTACCTAAACACCTGCAATCTAACACTGTCAGTTCTCTGACTGTAAAGGAGCCAGAGAGTTATGGTTTCTCATCTCTCTTCTGTTTGCCAGGAATTAGAATCATAGGGAAAACGCGAAAAATTCGAATTTAATAGACAAAAATGTATGGATTTAGAGAAGATATTTGTATATCGAATTGTAAGACGGCAAAACGTATACTGGAAATTATATTACTTAAAATGCAAAGATTAAAATTAAATACGAATCCACAACAGCTGTTTGATTGCACTTGCATAAAATCAGAGAACAATTTATTAGGCACTTAAACCCGGTAATGTTCAGATCTCATTTCTCCTCCAGAACAACAGACATTCAGTAATATTCTCTCAGTATTATTCAGTTATTCCTACTAAAATATTCATGTTCTGAAATGAAAGGAAACGAGTCCATGCCCTCTTCCCTTTGTCACTTTTATTAACCCCTTCCCTTGAATGCTCATTTAGTTTGATATTAGAAGAATGCTTGTAGGGGAAAATAAAGATATTATCATTCATATGTTTTATTTACGCCAAAGCAGTTTAGGCTTAGAGGGGCCAGCGTATTATGTGTATAAATTACGTGAATTCTGTAGTCGGTTTGTTTCGTTGAATGATGAACGTATGTATCCAGGGGTAGAACAATGCAATCCCTGATCGAGAGTGATTAACTCGGTAACAGTGGAAAAAAATAGTCTTCGTCCTGAAGACTATTTTTCTGAAGGTTTTCTACAAGTGTGAATAGACAGAGATCTTAAACATGTTTCATACACCAAACAACGTCCGCACTGCCTGTTGTAATCCGTCATAAGCTCTCGCAGTCAGCACAGTGGTTGCAATGACCTTTCGCCCACACTGTATGGAAAATGACTGGATTCGAGTCTGACCCTGATTTTTTCCACACTGGGGGCTGCAGGGGGACGTTAATCGTCTCTTTTTTTTTCCACAATGTAAACGAGTTAGTTAGTCTTGGGGCAGGGGTTGCACAGTTTCAACTTCAGAATAATCAGAATAACTAGTAAACGAATAACCTAAGAATACACGGAATATTATAGTAATTGCACGCAATGTCACGAAAATCTTTCTACGAGTACTAATCCCATGCTCCAGTTTATATAACAGCCTTCATGAGGACCGCACCAAAAGGTTTAACTGAAGTCATGACAAATAATATCGAAATAGTTTCATTTATCCAACTGTTTTATAAGTTAGCCATAATAATAATTAACTAAATTAGACAGGAAAGACTTCATTTTCACAAATCCATGCTGCTATCCAGTAAGGATATCATTCCTATCGAGATAATTATGAATTATGTACTGTATCCTTAATCAGAGATTCCATAATCGTATCCAACACTAAAATCAAACTCATTGGTCTACAGTCGCTCATCACATCATTTATAGATTCGAGAGACGTTAGCACTTCTCCAGTCCAGGGTAATCGTCCCACAGTTAGTTTTGTTAATGTCAATAACATCTTCAATGGGATGATGCACTCACATGCAGAATTTTTTGGAACAGCAGGATGCATACTATCTACTCCTGGGGCCTTATCTTCGCTCATCTTCCGTAGTTTTTCCATATACTGTATTCTTCTCTGCGATTGATATATCACTTAATTTACACAAATCTAACTTCTTATCACTCATCCTTCGTGATTCGAATGGCTTTACGGTTGAAAGACCATTATCCACGAATGTTCTTTCAGCTTTAAAGATCGCTGCAAATATCTATTCACTTCACCTGGCCTGTTGCTTCTGTTGGGCTTCCTTTCTATGCCTTTTCAGTTCGATCAAGTATGGGACCTTTTTGATTCACTCTTCTCTTCCTTTTTGTGTTCACGTACTAAAGAACTCTACCTCCATGTTTCCTTTTCTTTGCTAGTGATTTTTCATATTCAGCTTTTTCCTGTCACTCCATCAGTAGTTTTGTTACAAATACGCTTATGATATTTACATAAATCAGTATTTCGGAACAGTCTGTAATTGTCCCATGGTTTAGAGAGAGAGAGAGAGGAGAGAGAGAGAATCTTTTATTGCACCACCTTCAATTGTGACAGTTACATGATTATATCGTGTTGCAATGTCCCTTCATGGCCAAAAGGCCAGTTGTTGTTGTTGTTGTTATTTGGTTTTTAGGAGCATTAGCAACTAAGACCATATTGCTCCGGGATATGCGGTGGTCATTCCCTGACCTTTCCGCATCCTCCGTATTTGGTGGTGACGGGCTCGAACCCCGGTCTAATCAAGAAGCGTGTGCTACGCACTGCTGCTCCTTCCCACCTGGCTACGGAGGCGCCTCAAAAGGCCAGGGGTTAACACTTATAGAGATGATAACAAGCAGATATATTACAGAAATAAATAAATTGCCATTAAATAATATAGGTAGGACATAAAACAAATTAAATGAAATAACATCAAGTGACATAAGACATTAATAAGACGATACAATGACTTTCATAATGGCATTAGGTTACATAAAAATATTAAGATGACATAAAAATTATATTAAATAAATACTGGTGTAACGTAATATTTAGATTAAATTAACAAAAAGACACTTGAAACTCCCGATTTTCGTCTTCGTAGCTCGTGGGAGAGAACAGCATGAACAAAGGCAGTTGATGCACACACCGCTGGCTCCTTTCCCGGTATGTTCATCAATTAATCGGAGCATTAAAGTGACGAGTGCAGGACATATTGGCTTGGATGCGATGAAGAGAAGGCTTTTCATTTTGCAGACTGTGCTGACAGTCATTGACTATTCTTTACTTGAGGAAACCTGGGGTGAATTTGCATGTGACTAGATTGATTCGAGAATGTCCTCTATCTATGCTGATTGGAGGGCATGGGATGTGCGGGATCCAGAATCCTCTTCCTAATAGGGTCGGCTAGCAGCAAATTTCTGTAAATCGGCATCGATGCCCTGGATTCTTCCGAGCATCTGGTAGGGTAGGAGCGATCTGATAAGTGGAGGCGTGAGTGAAGAGGGCAAATTGTTGGGGTGGCTCGGAGCTGGGCAGGTGGACTCCTCCAGTCACAGAGATCCCAGAATGAAGGAGATGTAATGAGACCGGTCAGCATCTTTATCGTAATTACTTTGTTCAATGTCCTTTTTCCCTTTGTTCAATGAGATTCAATGAGAGAGGGCAGTCTGGAAATTCCCAGGGTCAGGGTCGTTTCAGTCGTATGGGCTTTGGGTGGTAACCTGTGTTTGTAGGTTGTCCACTTGAGGAGCCAGTAGTCTGCTGCCCAGATAGGTTTTGTGTTCGTGGGTGCTGCCGACGCCCAGATTTCTGCTGCATAAAGTAGCGGGGGGTATATGACGGTCCTGACATTTTGTTGCGGTAACCTTGTCTGAGACGTAATGAAGGTGCTGCTTTGCTCTCCATTTCAGGTGCGCCGCTCGCCTGATGAGTTTTTCGATGTGATGGTTAAATGTCAGCTTTGTGTCAAAAACCACCTCTAAATCTAAATGACATGAAAGAGGAAGTATGGATACTGCATTAATCTTTGGCAAGATGGTTGTGGGCTCTTTTTCAAGGAATAGAGCATGCACTCAGACTTTGCTGGGTTCATATTAAGGCCATATTGTTTGAGGAAACCTACTAGTGCGAGGACACACTGTTAATTTCCTCTGTGATCATATTGGGGTCTGCATTTGTTTGGATGGTGGTCAGTATTTTTAAATCGTCAGCATAAGAAAATACATCTGGTCTCTGGATTATAAAAGGGGAGATAATGACAGTAAAGAGGAGGCTGGAGAGGACTTCCCCTTATGACACTCCTTTACATATTTTCTTAGTATAGCTTTTTTTAGAATTATGGAGTATGATTGTACGGTTCTGAAGGAGTGATGAGAAGAAATGCAAAGCATTCCCACCTATGGAGTAGTGGTCTTCATGCAGTCGTAAGAGGGCAGGTACTTGAACGGCATCAAATGCTGCTTCGATGTCGATGTAGGTTATGAGGAGTTCTTCTTTCCTCTTAAAAGCTGTAAGGATGCTGTAGGAGATGACAAGGAGATTGGTAATGATGGACCTCTTTGGTAGTGATGAATGCTCCACTTGTGGTGAATGCTCCACTGGATTCATCACTTGTGATGAATCCAGATGCTCCACTTGTGGTGGAGCATCTGGAAGTATGTGAGATGTTAGAGTTGGCAGGAGGGTATTTTCTAGTAGTTTCAGGAGACATGAGGAATTGGAGATGGGTCTGAAGTGTTTCTCTAATGATGGCGTTCTTATTTTCGGGTGCGGCTTTACCAAATAGACATTCCATTGATGGGGAAAGGTGTATTTGGTTAGTACTACATTGAAGAGGCTAACAAGGGGCTGGATGATATATGGACCCAGGCATCTCAGCATGAACTGGGGAATTCCATCCGCACCCTTTATCTTCCTTTGCTTAATTAAACTTTTAACCTCTCTGATACCCACTTGGGTATCTTTGTTTTGCAAAATTCTCCCCTGGACGAAATGCCTTGGTAGCCTCAAGGATAAATTAAATGAATACCTTCCCATAATGAAATCGTCTCGAACAGCTTATAATCATCTCTCCAGTCAACAAAGCGCAAGAAATATTTCAATCCATTATAGTGCCCTCTTACTCTCTCTCTCTCCCTCTCTTGAAATTGATGACCTCCTTTTTTTTCCCTTGACAACAGAAATCTCTTACACACTACCCATTTTATGACATTGTGGTGTCCGTTGCTAATTAGTCTCCAGCACCATCAAATTTTGAATATAGTTTGGATCCTTGGTGAGAACCAGGTCAAGGATATTAGACCCCCCTTGTAGCTTTTCTTCCGTGTTAAAATAACTAACAATCATCCAGATGGCTCTAAAATCTGTTTCTCCGCTGTAGCATATTCTCCATCCAAGATTTCCACTCTATTAGAGGAGACTGCAGTTTCCCATAATGACACATGCCACTTATTAAGACGCAAAATGATTTGCGCTACAAACAGACGGGGGATTTATTATTATCCTGTGCATTGCCATGTCTGTCTCTAACTTCGTTAGTTTGTAGTACACTTGCATGATGAATGTATTCATTTCGATGCTCCACTTCATGCTTTGGCTTTTTCTTCCTTGCTGGGTGGTAACTAGCGCAGTTGCGCAGGAAGCAGCTCTAGTTGATAGGGCTGGGTGGTCTTGCTTCAGTCGTGGTAGCCATAAGGGGAGAGCACCACTCGTTCCATTTTCGTTTGCGAGAGACTGTCTCCGACTTTTTGAACCGACCCCTCTGACTAATTTAAGGCACGATCACCCTTACCGGGTGATCGTGCCTTAAATCGTGCGCCAAACTCGATGCAGAAAGTTCAATATTTCTACTTCTTATATTCATCCAGCTATGGAGGTGGACCTGTTTTAGGCTTTGGGTCTTTTAACCAGTGGTGGGTGGTAGTTATGAAAACTACACCAGATGGCCCTACTCTCTGCCTCTGCCTTGACCTCTACGACCTTGGGGAGGTAGTTCCGATGAAGCGACTTTCACTATTTTCTCCCCTTCTCGGTGGGATTCTAACCCGAGTATATCATTTTAGTGGTCCGGCATTGTACCCGATGGACTAATCGCTCCCCTTTAATTTCTTTCTTTCTTTAATATTATTATATATATATTTTTTTTTCTAATAAACACCCCGTGTTTCAGTGGCGCCTCCGTACCCAGGTGTGAAGGAGCAGCAGTGCGTAACACACGCTTCTTGATTAGACCGGGGTTCGAGCCCGTCACCACCAAATACGGAGGATGTGGAAAGGTCAGGGAATGACCACCGCATATCCCGGAGCAATATGGCCTTAGTTGCTAATGCTCCTAAAAAAAACCAAATAACGATAATAACCCCTTTCAGTTGTTCAATTAGGCGGATAATGGCTATATTTTATACTAAAATACAAAAACGAAATTAGCAAATACTGAAAAGAAAAAAAAACACTCCACGTTCTTCTATACAGTCTGACAAATTTTATAAGTTAAACACATGAGTTTTAAAATATGATTACGTACAACTGGCTTATCTTCTTTATGTACATCAGCCGATAAAAGTATGACAATTCGGTAATCTGTGTGTTATTATAATCGTCTAGTTGAAGATTGCTCACACTGTCAGTCTCTCTAATTGACACGCTATATGCCACAGAAATAATTCATCGTAGATAGAGCGCTTAAAAGTCCACTACTGTGGTTAAAAGAAGTGGCAATTGATGCTGCATGATACACCGGTTGGTGTGCAAAACGTAAGGACCAACACTATTTCTAAAGGTTACAACCACAAAATCTTTACTTAAGGTACTCTTTACTGATGAGAGTCTAAGCAGCGATTCTGGACGTCAGCTAATTTGGCGAGAGGTTGGCACACGGTATCACCCCCCAAACATCACTGAAAGGGATCGATATAACGGTCGAGGTGTTCTCCTCTGGGGAGGCGTTATCTTGGATGGACGTACACAACTCCAGATACTGGAAGGCGGTATTGTAACCGATGCACACTACTGTACTGAGGAAATCCTTCCCCATGTGCGTCTGTTCAGAGGTGGTATTGGCCCCGAGTTCGTATTTATGGATGATAACGCCTCACTCCATCGCACTGCAGCTGTTGATATGCTTTTGGAAAGTGAAGGCATTGTTCGTATGGATTGGCCTGCCCGTTCCGTCGATCTAAATCCCATCGAACACATATGGGAAGCTCTGGGGAGACGTCTAGCGACACGTCCACACCCACCAGAAATTGTTCACCAGCTGAAGATGGCGTTGACAGAGGAATGGAGGATGTTACCGCAAGAACTTATCAACAACGTTGTTCTAAGTATGGGCAGGCGGTGCAAAGCCTGCATCGACATTAGGGGTGGCAATATCTCCTACTGAGAACCACCTCTTCCCTTTGTTCCATCTTTGTCAGTGATGCATCTGTATCATGGCAGCCAGTGCTATGTTGCCATTTTTGAATAAAGTCCCTCTGTACCGTTTTGTTTCCGTTGTTGTGTCGGTATTGTTTCCTTTATCATTTCTGTACCTCTCGAGGTTCCTTTGATATGATTTTTCCATATCCAGGCAGGCCACTCCTATGAGAAGCTACAGGTGAAAACCTGACTGGTCCTTAAATTTTGCACACCAGTGTATATACTAATGCGATATCTCACCCATACATATCATAGGATAAGTATTACCCAGAAATGCCTCCAGTAGATGGTATTTTCAAAAATTCCTTTTCGATGGATTTCCAGCCCTTACTGTGTTGTGCGTATGGTGTTTGTTCCAATGAAAATTGATATTTCTCTTTGCTTACTGTGACAAGAGCACGCATACTTAACAAGGCATTAAGAATATAAATATTTCATACATTAGGGTTAGCAGAGAAAATAAACTCATCCATCACACTGTGTATTATGCCCGTAATAACGATAATGAGAAATCCAATATCATACAGTTTTCTGATCACTTACGAACAAACAAACACATTCATAAGAACAGGATGACTCGATTATCCGCCTCTTTTAATTTAAACAAAAAAAAAAGAAAATACATGTATATCTAATAAACTTTCTACTTGTCTTCGAAGTTGTCCGCTTTCGGGTTCCTGGACTTCGTCATAGAGGTAGAGACATTCAATTTGTCTCTATTTAATAAGTCTGACAGTTTTGTAAACGATAGTTTTTGTCTGGATGTTTTGTAATCAATAGTTTTTGTCTTAAAATTTTGTTTCAATAAGTTGTTATTCAAATTAGAAACTGAATAGACCAAACAGGTGCCGTTCGTGGATATCCTGCTCAGAACATCCAAGGGTATCCCACGATCTGCCCACAGAAAACTTTCATATAGAGGCAAGATTTTCAATTTTAGAAAAGTGCGATAGTTTCTAGCTGCTAGAATGAATTCATTAATATACAAAAGAAAAACATGAATTTTGTGATTTAAAAAGATTTGAAAACATGAGTTGCAATGATACATTTTTTAAGTGAAAATCAGCATGAAAAAAAAAAAAACCTTTATTAACTAAAAGGACGGTGACCACCAAGCTTAATATTAAAGTTATCCGTTTTATAAAAATTTTGTTCTACGTAATTTCTTCGGATCACTTAATTACAACAACTTTGGACGCGGGAGAGATTCCTTCGAATTGGAGAAGTGCCAACGTATCACCAATACATGAAGGAGGTTCTAGGAACGAAGTTAGTAACTACAGACCGGTCAGTCTAACTTCAGTGGTAGGGAAAATCTTAAAGGCAATAATTAAGAGTGTAATCCAGATAAATTAGATATGGCATTCTGAATAACTCAAAACATGGTTTTGTTAAGGAAAAACCACGTTTAACTTGATAGGCTATTTTGACACAGTACTCATGATGTAGGGAACAATTTCAACATAGTTTAACTGGAAATTAGTAAAGCATTTGACTCGATCCGTCATGAGAGGTTGCTGTATAAGCTGGAACAGGTTGGGATTACTGGAAAAATTCTAAAATGGATTACTGGGTGACTGCAGAGCAGATGGCAAAGGGTTGCGATTAACAGATATTCTTCAGATTGGTGTAAAATCAAAAGTGAGGTCTCCCAACGATTGGTTCTTGGACCACTGTTGTTTCTAATTTTCATAAACTGCATAGACAATGGAATAGAAGGCTTGATGGGAAACTTTGCAGACAATGCAAAGATTGGTAGACTAGTTAATGATCTGTATGGAGCAGCACTCCTGCAGAATGACATGAACGAATAAAACATTCTCCAGTCTCAACGGAATTTGAACCCAAGCCATTTCAACGCCGTATCGAAGAAAAGCAATCACAATCCCCGTGTTAGCCACGAAGGAGAGCAGATGATATTCATGCTAATAAGAATTTCAAGTTTCTTGGATACTTTGTTTCTCCAATTAGAGAAAAATTTTACTTGCATATTGAAAAGTTGACGCAGTTAGTTATTAGTAAAAAGATAACTTAAATATTAATAGAAGTTAATCAGAATAAAGATTTTCTTTCTCTTCTTTATATTCAGTGAATCTGAAATACTGGTTGACTCAAAGCTATTTTAGTTTGGACTTTCTAATGAATGGTGTTCTCAGAGAATGCTTAGTATGTGTCATTACTAGGACAGCTGCAAAATTATTGTGGCCTAGAAAATCCATAAATCGATTTCAGCTATTGTCTACACAGTCTACTAACTTGTTAATGAGAATCAGAAAGAGTGGAAGCACAATACTACATCCAAACGATAAATTTTAACAATGGCTTAACTGAACAGATTAAGACTAATGGATTACCCGAAACATATAAACAAGTCTTATAAAAGATGGAGGCAAGAATTCTGACCGAATTTCAGTTCATTAATGACGAATTGAAAGCAAGTTAACAACGTCCGAAACACTTAAATCGGCGAATGCAAATGCTTTCTCTCATTCTTCATTATCCGAGAAATATGGTGCTGTTTCTTGTATTCTGTCTATCTTGTGAACTCCTCTGACCGTTTGGTCGTCCCGGAGTATAAACAGAAAAAATTATTTAAAACTCTCCCTCCAATAATGTCTCTCCCTTGTTCTTCGTAAATTTCTTTCACTGCTACCAAGTTTATAATTTTGCAGTCTTATATGCCAATATTAAATAGAGCGATCCAGAAGCCACGGATCACCCTATTTTAATACAGTAAACCCTCGATTTAACGGACCCCGATATAACGGATTTCGGATTTAACGGGCCGGACAAATAATAATACGGTAATGTACATATTAATCTCGTACATATTAATACAAAACTTCAGTGTTATTATTAATTAAAAATTAATAATAATTGCTATTTCCATTATTGTTTTAATAATTACCTACTTTTTAATTTTTATAATCAAATTCTGGAAATTGTTTTTTATTCTTTCTGAAAACGTATTAAAATATTTGTTTTCCCAGATAACAGATAAGAGCAGGCGATGACTTGCGAGCTGAACGTAACTCGGGACACTAAACTGCAGGTCTACCGACTCGCTTTGTTTCGGTCTCAGTCTGCCTGAAGCTATCGTGCGGTCAGGTTGTATACAGGGTGTTTCTGTGATTTCTGAATTGTGACTTTATTTATTAAATAATTTTGCAATAATTACAATATAAAATGGCATCAAGTGTTACAGGAGTTAAAAGAAAGCGTCTGAACTTAAATGTGGCACAGAAATTAGAAAAAGGTGTCTCATAATAAACAATAGCACGTGTTTGTGAAATATATGGCGTAAAAAAAACAAACTGTTTCTGATATCCGTAAATTAAAAGCCAAATTGCGACATTTTATATTTTCAACAGAATATTATACATTTTTTTTTACATTAAGAACAATAAAAATGTACCCACCCAGGTTACATTCGATTTAACGGACTTTCGGCATTAACGGACACCCCTCCTCTCCTATTAGTCCGTTAAATCAAGGGTTTACTGTAAATGTAGTGATATATTTTCATAAGGGAAGCATTTTTAAATTACAGTCAGGTGTACATAACCCTAGGACCGGTCCAAATCTCGCCACTAGAGAATTAAATAATGCAGTGCCTTGGTTTTCATAAAGTAAGGAAATTTTTCTTCAGAACGGTGTAACGTCAGGAGTCGGGTTCTTCAAGGATCGGTTCTTGGACCAGTGTTGTTGCTGATTTTCAACACGACATCGACGAAGGGGTAAAGTCGTGATGTCAAAATTTATATATGATGGGGAGAGCCGGTAATGATCAATGAAAAACAGTCGTGGGTAGCACAGTTGGCAGTTCGCCGTCCTACCCACACCGGGTGTAAAAGATCCGAGTTAAAGTCCCGTCGATGACGGGAAGCACTTTTATGGGCTTTTTCACAACGTGGCTGAATTAGTCGGTCTCACGGGAGATTAGTGTAATCCCCCCCCCCAAGAAACTCGGGGTATTTTTTCGGCAAATAGGAAATCGGCCACAAAACGTTCGCAATTTACAGACCGTATACACGGAGCAATATGGCCTTAGTCGCCGATGTTCATAAAATCCCCTACTACAAACAGCCAAGCAGCACTCCTTCAGAATGACGTGAACAGGCTTCAATAATGGTCAGAAAAGTGGCAGCTATGTTTTAATGCAGAAAAATGAAAGGTCTTACACTTAGGAAAGCAGCAACCCAAAAATAACTTATACACTGGGCCTGAATTAAACATTAAAAACAGTAGAGGAAGAAAGGGATCTGGAAGCTATGATATGGGCGGATACGAAGTTCTCTGAACAGTGTAAACAGGTGGCCAGGAAAGCCCAAGGTGGCCAGGAAAGCCCAAGGTGTCCTGTCGATGATTTATCGAACAATGGCCTGTAGAGATAGACACATCATAATCCCACTGTATAACACAATTGTAAGACCGCACTTGGAATACCGTGTCCAAGACTTCATTTAAAAAATAATAATAATTAAAAAAAAATATATGTGTGTGCCGAGCGCGCACATCGGAAGTTAAGTGAAACTTTTTAGGCGAACATTTATCACTTGACCGAGGATCCTGTACACACCGTATGAATGCTGAAGGCGACGAATCTGCGCGAATGGGAGCTTCGGAGATATGAGACGTTCCGTTACCAAATCTAGTTTCGGAAGTGCTGTGGTATCGGATGATATTTAGAATCATTTGGCTTCGACAGAGCCGGAATCACTTTGTTCTTGAGAGAGCCACGAGAGCTGTTACAGGCCGAAATTTGTCTTACATTCTCAATTGGAAATGTTGTTTGAAGAAGAGAGTAATCTCCAGCTTCTACAATATTCACAATCGTTCTTGAAACAAAGCCGATCACACACGAAACAGACTGAACCGAAATCATTATCCAGGAATGTACGTTTAAAGTGTGCGTGGATGTTTCGATGTTTCTTAAAATCCTGTTGCTGCTTTGGCTGTGTATTATGTGTTGAACGATTTGATTGAGTACTTCTGGCAGTCGGTTTTGGCTTCATCGCTTTCCGTGTACGGCTGGGCTTCGAGGACTCCTATCGTTTTCATTTTCAGTATCAACTTTCATGGCTCCTTCTTCGAAATTCACTTCTAACATTTCTGAGGAGATGTAATGCTCTGACGATGTGGATGGACTTTCTCCGGCTTCTTTGTTCAACTGCATCGCTCGCTGTAATTTCTTCCTCTGTCGAAATAACTTAAATCTCTCCTAGATCTCATTAGCCTTCGACATGTTGAATTATAAATTTTTTACATTTTTTGTTAAATACAGTGTAGAATGACGAAATCAGTAGGGGTGCTGATTGGGTCATGCGTTGCTCGTGCCTGGTACGGAGTGGTACACTGACAGGGGAGGGGGATGAATCATTTCGTGCCGCATTTTCTTGGCGATTTTTTCATCAATCCACGGACGCATTCCACGTGTAAGTGCTCTATACGCATTTCAACGCTCACTACAGTGGACCCCCGCTTTACGATTGGTTCACTGTACGATCAAATCACTTTACGATGGACACTCCGTAACAAAATACCGTTCACTATACGATATGTAGTAACCGTACACGGAAAAAATTCGATTATGTGGGCTACATAGCTTGACAATCTCGCACTTCTTTAGAGAGGACCTGATAGAGTCTTATAAGGTTCTTAAAAGGGTAAGTAAAATGAATGTATGATATTGAAATGCTCACTGTTACTAAGAATTTCAGAACTAAGAGCCCTGAACTCAAATTATAGGAGGTAGGTCATTAGCAATTGCAAAAGCCTCAGCATCTCGACCAGCTGGATCGGTGTGACTAGAAAACGGAAGCCAGCTGGAGTTGTGAACATTAAGGTGGTAGATGACTCTCATCAATCTAGGTGGTAGATGACTCTGATCAACCGGTGCAATACCACCGCTTTGCTTATTGGAGGCTTGAAGTAGTGGAACCCATGTTTAGTCCCCAGAGCTAAGTTCCGATCAACCCTTCCTCATCTCTTCCATCATGCAGTATGATTGATAACTTTTGAGGTTATGATGAACATCATGGCGAGATCCAATCTTCCTTGCATTTCAAGGGTACAGCTCTAAAACTGTGTTCGCAGGCCGGCCACTAGTTAGTAAACCGGACCGAACCTATTGGTAACTCTTTAGGAGGCTTCCGGATCAGCTAGTGTATAATCTTGATACCTCTACTCTGCCAGATAGTGACTGGAGGGAGTCCGAGTAGTGTGTATGCGGAGATAGAGATAGGTTTTCTCCCTTGGGCTGGTGCAGCAAAATCCTGTGGCCTCCTTGCACTAAGAATGGAACTAATCCCTTAGTTCCGTTCTTAGCTCTCTTTTCTAGTGGATTCTCATAATCAGTGGCTTCGTTATATATTCTGTTATAATGCTCATAAAAACCAGAATCACTTTGTGTAACTATCACATTCTTGTTTCTTTTGCTCAATCAATCTCTTAGCCTCACCTGCCGTCCACTTTGGCATTTTCCATTTATGGAATTTGCCACCTGTATGAGTATATTTTATTTTCGAAAGTAAATCCCTTAGCATTTCCCATAATGTATTTGTATCGACTCCATCAAGTAGCCATTCAATTAATTTAGCCCAGGAAACAGCTCATTCCATTACAGTCTCCTCTCTTGAAACTACTAAGACATTACAGCATCTTGTACTCTCTTGAACATGATGGGATAAGTAGCATCGTAGGTATTGTTTGTCAAAAGAATATTCATGCAAAAGAGAAAACAAAAACAAAAACAAAAAAAATCAACTAACACATGAAAACAACATCGCATATTATGGCCAAAAAAAAGAAAAGGCAAGAAAAAATTTCCAGTTCGTTAGCTTTTCCAAGCCACGTACCTCAAGAGAAGAAAAAGGTGGAGGTAGTTTTTCAAAGGATTTCCGTCTCGCCTTGGTAAGCAGCAATGTTCCTTTAATAAGTTAAACAATCCAGTTTTCAAATAATTTTTGAAAAAAAAAAAAAAAAAATGTACAAAAGTACCATTTTCCATTTTTTTCCATTTATTTGGACACACAATTATTACATATATATATATATATATATATATATATATATATATATATATATATATACAATATTTACAAAAAGATATATATATATACAATTTTATATACATTAACATTCTCGTTACACATATATAAGACATTATATTATACCTCCTGGTGCACTTCGTACGTGTATCCCAGAGTCAAGGGTGGCTCCTAGGCAAAAGCCCATCTCCACCTAGTTCATCTGTTTTGGCATAGAACCTCAACAAATCTAGCCTAAAAACATGTGCGAGGTATTTTACCACCGCCAATAAAGTACCACGAAGAAGAAGTATCTTAATGATATTTATGATGATATTATTTGCTAAATTATCAAGCTATTAGAGAAAATTGCATCTGGTTATCCGCCAGTGAAATGGCAGATGCTTATGGCCGTTATTGGACATTTGGTATGTGCCATATTAGACGGAGGGCCTACTCGTTTGCCCTCAAACGAGTAGGCCCATTTACAAGCAAGCAAATGCTCACAAGCAAGCATTTGCTTGCTTGTGATGGTATCGAAAACGTGAATTACTCCACAACTGCAAGAATTGTGAATGATTCTTTGCAGTGTTTATGGCCAGACCTAGAAATTGATCCATGGCAAAAAAAAAAAAAAAAAAAGCCTGCATTGCTGTTAGTGATACTGCCCCGTATATTCTCACTTTATCCTGAATTTTCTCCGAATATTCTTTTTCTCTTCTCAAAAATCAACTAAACTACTACGGTTAAAGATTTGACACCACCTGTGAGGTTAATTAAAAGACCTATTATGCAGGCTCTGAAGTCAATTCCAAAAGAGGAATTCCAAAACTGTTCTTTTCAATGGCAGCTTTACGAACAAATGTATTTGATTCGATACTAAGACACATGTACGAATTTCAATCATTTAACTTTTCCAGGGAGGGTTCGAGCGCCATCACTGTGCCTGGGGCAAAGCATCATCGGGTGTGTTTTTCTCCTCGAAATCCAGGGGCCTCTTCTCAAAGTCCCTGGATATCTTCTTATATCTAGTGGCGTTAGAAGGGAATATTGCTGGATATTTACTGTCACAATCAAGAAGTAGTAGAACTGTAATTCGTACACAGGGAAAATAACTTATCATGAAAGTCTTTGCAAATACCGAAATAATTTCTCGTCAGGTTGACACCATATGACTACAAAATCTAACCATGAATTCTCTGGTTCAGACTGAAGTTATAATATGAAAGTAAATCTCTAGTGAAGATGGTTTTATGTTTCTGTCACACAGTACACTGAAAATTTATCTTTGCCATTTTTTGTACTCTTGACACTTTTTTGTACTCTTGGCTCTTTATTTTCTCTAACGCAAAAGAACAGGTGTTTACGACTGAAAGCTGAGAAAATCCCCCATGTCCGCAACAAAGCTAATTCTCTTTCTACAACTCAAAAAATGAAGGTTACGAAGTAGATAAAAGATTAAACATTCGGGCAACGTAAGCAGGATAATTTTTTAAGGCTTAAGTGATTTGAGTAAAGGTTAATATGCAAATTATGACATCATGTTGTTGTAAAAAGAGCGTAAAAAGGTTTTCTAATAATGAGATTCCTAGTGAGGACTGCGTGGGTGACTTGCTATTACCCATTATTTCAGAATTCATGATGAGAAATTGTTAATTTATATCTTTCTTTGAGAAACTTTACAGGATAGGTGCATAAAACTCTGAGTGACATCTTAAATGCAAATTTTGTGAAAATCAGATAGACTTTCAAGCTACAACGAAACAGATCCATAATTTATCTAGCTAAACCTTTCTAAGCAGTATATAAAAAGAGTCATCCATCCGATTTGATATATGCGTCCACTTAACGTATTCTTGGGCATCCATTAAAAGACAATGTCTACACAGACTCTCAAGTCTGTGTAAACCCTCCCCCCCCAAGAACTTTTACATAGAGTCTAAAAAAACAATATTAGTAGATCAGAGAACGCTGCATGTTCCCAGGTGGGTGATTAGTTTTTTTTTTTTTTTTTTTTAATGAAAACCCCAAATCCCAGGTGGGTGATACCCGAAAGGTATCAAAACCTATAGTACTAAGTACTATAGGTTTTGATACCTTTCGGGAAAACCCCGAAAGGTATCAAAACCTATAGTACTTAGTACCGTGCATGGGTTTAAGGATAAGTATGGGGGGGGGGGATGCCGGAAACTTTGCTCTAGAGACTAAACATGGGTTTCACCACTTCAAGCCTCCAATAAGCAAAGTGGTGGTATTTCACCGGTTGATGAAAGTCATCTACCACCTGGGTTCAATGCACACAGTATTTCTAGTACGAAGACTCTTTCTAAATCTGGTGTTTTTGCGTAAATAATTTACATATTTTTTTTTATTTGTTATATAAAATGTTATATAAAACATTTAACATTAACATTAAACATTATATAAAAGGTTAAATATAAAATTTAACCTTTTTATAATATAATATAAAAAGGTTAAATTTTTATTTTTAGTTTTTTGAAAAAGAAGATTTAAAACAAAAAAAAAACTCAACTTTATCTATGGTTGAATTTTCTCTCGTACGAAAAGGCAAAACAATCACTGAACAACGAGATCACTGGTAAGTTGCATGATAACGCTTTTATTATTCAGCCTTCCTATTTCAGTTAATTTCGAATATTTTAATTAAAAACATTTTGAGGAATTTTATTGTGGCTTAAACACAGAGCGTACAGATAAAGCAGAAATATATGAGCTTTCGGCTATATGGTAGCCTTCGTCAGAATTAAAATACATGAATGGCAGTTGGAATGAAGATGTGCACTGCCAGGTGCGTGAGACGCGAGGTTTAATTGTTTGTTGACGTCTGTGGCTGTGACGCATGATGACGTGGCCAGCGCTTGTCCAATGACAGAACTACTGACTCTGTGATCGGGTTGACTTGGCAACCACTGTTCCTGTTTAAGGATTTATCCGAAGATTTTATATTTAATGATTCCAACCAGGTACGCTTTAGGTAATGGTGGGATCTGTCTACCACCACGACATCGCGGTGTGGGTCGATGTCGTGGTGGGTTGTCCAGACATGTTCGGCGATAGCTGAGTGTTCTATATCCGCTAAACGGATCGCTCTCCACGGCCCGAACCTTGCTTACTCGCGCCTGGACACACTCCAGCTCCGCTGATGAAAGACGCAAAGAGGTCACTAGGGTCAAAGTAGACCTTACGAGGTGTGGCTACCCCATTGACGTCCTCGACAGGTGTGATCTACAGACACGTGACATCGTGACGACCAGCTACAACACCAACAGTGACGAGCCATCCACAAGGGCATTCATCCCATACTACCCCAACCTGTCACAACAGATCGGTAGAATCCTGAGAACGCACGGAATAAAGTGCATCCAGCTCCCAGGCAGGAAACTGCGTTCTTTCATTTCCAACGTGAAAACACCTGTCCCCACCCTTCTGCAGAGCGGTTTAGTCTACCGCATCTCTTGCCGTGACTGCACTAGCTGCTACTTCGGAGAGACTGGACGTCGACTCGAGAAACGTCTCTCGGAGCACAAAAAGAGCGATCCGTTTAGCGGATATAGAACACTCAGCTATCGCCGAACATGTCTGGACAACCCACCACGACATCGACCCACACCGCGATGTCGTGGTGGTAGACAGATCCCACCATTACCTAAAGCGTACCTGGTTGGAATCATTAAATATAAAATCTTCGGATAAATCCTTAAACAGGAACAGTGGTTGCCAAGTCAACCCGATCACAGAGTCAGTAGTTCTGTCATTGGACAAGCGCTGGCCACGTCATCATGCGTCACAGCCACAGACGTCAACAAACAATTAAACCTCGCGTCTCACGCACCTGGCAGTGCACATCTTCATTCCAACTGCCATTCATGTATTTTAATTCTGACGAAGGCTACCATATAGCCGAAAGCTCATATATTTCTGCTTTATCTGTACGCTCTGTGTTTAAGCCACAATAAAATTCCTCAATGAATCCAGAGCGCGTAGGCCTGTTTCGTTAAAAACATTTTATTTACTTAATTAACGTCACAAACTGTTTTTAGCGGAATTTCTATTTTTTTAAAAATATTTCTAATAAAAATTCTTAGTAGGAGGTGACAGAGGACGAATAAGAATAGAATAAAGATCCCACCGCTTGTTTAAACAACAGTATTAATACAAGTCGGTAATGGACCCGTTTTCGCTTCAAAAAATCTGTAACTCGTTTTTGCATTGTTTTCAGAAAAAAATAGTTAAAGCATGGCCAGTAACTACGAACGTGCAAAAGAGGAGTGAAAATGCAATATTCTTAACAATTTAATAACACTTTTCTAAAAGTTAGGGTATAATATTAAAACGTGTCTTATTCTAGGTAGATGATCTCTTCAGGGGTATCCTGTTATCTGCATCTTCTTGAACACATTGATTGCAATGGTGACGATCTCATAATGGATTGCCCGCTTTAGATCTACTATGGAAACGGGAACTCTATATAGATCCAATTTTTGAAATAATTCCATTGTCAAATATCCATAGCGGTGAGGTTGTAAGATCCGCAGTCCAAGGATGCATATGTTGTGTTCTTCACCAAACGTTGCAGGAAAATTACCTTATTAAATTTTGAAATGAAGGTCCTAATGAAGGTTGAGGTAAAGATGCATCATACTGTTACGTTAACCGGATTAAGCGGCCCTTCAATGCTTCCACGAGGATTTTCTCTAGCTCGTATACGGAAATTCCTACTTACTAAGGCACCATTTAGGTGAAAGTGAGCTTCATCCGTCCACAGGATGCTGATACTCACTGTTCATGTTGCCAATCATCAATCGTACATGATAGCAAGCTTTGATAATGCTGTGGTTAAAACTTATGGAGGTGTTTAAGGCTTTATGACGGATTTATGCTAAGGCTTTGCACTAGGCTTTATGACAACAGCTAATGCAGCGAATTCCGGAAACGCCATCGAGTTTCAGGAATTCGCTGCAGTTAGCGAACACTGGATTCTTCTACCATTGGTTTTAGTTTGCTGATTTTGTTCTGCTTCGAATCCCTGAACCATATACTGTTCATCTTTTGTCGAATCTTCAGATTTTCCAGATTTCAGGTGATCATAACATAATCATAGAAAAAACAGTACATTTCTAACTGCAAATAATAGCACAAGTGAAGTGCACATTGAGACAAATGTAGCATGGAGGAATGAAAAAGCCTTTAGATACAGTAAAAACATAATTATTACCCCTTCTGAAATATACAGTACACTGTTGAATCAGCACCTTAAGTTTTGCAATCGCCTCGCAGAATTCCCAATGTCGAATTTTGTTAACGATACAACCCTTTCCACATTACACAATGACATGTGTTTGTGTCTTCAATTACCACAACCCTCAGTCTTTCTGAAGATGCTAGATAACTCTAGCATCTTCAAAGAGACTGAGGGTGATGGGAGGTCGAGAAAAAGTCCGCAATTTCTTATAAATATTTAAAAATTAAACGCGTTTACAGCATAGAAACACCCTTTGTTAAGCTAGGGGAAATGCGAAACATTTCACACTTCGCGTTGCTTGCTTTTCCTTTAGGACATGTTTAATTATAGACGAATACTAAAGGAACTGCTGCTTTGATGTTGTTCACAAATAAGACAATCTAAACGATATTTATTGTTCACTGTGTTGCGCCACTCTAGTGGTTCACGCACGAATCGCGAGACCCAGAAACACTCAGTAATCTTCGCTAATTTGCTAGTCTTATTCACGAATAATACCTGACAATCGGGATATCTTTCTAAGAAATTTTCTGATATGGTTAGAGCGCCGAAAAACAGCCTTGGAGAGACTAATCATTGCTCGAAAAGGAGGAGAAGAGGCTTCACAGATCTCATCATGCAACAGAAGAAGAAGAAAAGGAAGCGAACCAGAAGGACTTCCTTCTGGTTCGCTTCCTGAAAAACACAGCGTCAGTCTATAAGGACATAAGGAAGGCACGCAAGCGGCATACCCCACTAATTTCAACGGTACACGGCACTACACATATACAATATCCATACACTTTTAAATCTCTGGCATTTCCAGCGAACTGGTACACCCACAATGAAAACTACGCGGAGATGGGGGAAACCCCTGGTGCCGTCTGACACTAAATACACCTTACATCTTACACCCCACTAAACTTAAGCAAGTAAACGCCCTCCAGCCCAGACGAAAAAAAAATATATTGGCATAGCTGTGCCCAATGATGATGACAGTCTCCAGTAAACCCACGAGGCAAACGGAAGAAAGTACACGGACCTAAGACAGGAGATCAAAGAGATGTGCATATACAACAAGTAAGGACTAGCCTGATCCTCGTGTCATCCACCGGTATGGTGCCAAAGACCCTAAATACAAGCAGCCTAGCAGCAATAGGTCTCCCAGAGAACACATACACGTGCCAGAAAGTCGCAATCCTGAACACCTGTAGGATAGTCAGAGAGTCCCTCGACCAACAGTAACCCCAGACATAACAACCACCCTGTGCACTTGGTACCAGTACCAGTCAACGGGGGGGGGGGGAACCCCCTTCCTTCAGAGAGAAATAATATAACAGCAACAACACCAACAATAATAATAATAATAATATTTTGCATGTAGAAAGGTATCTTGTAGAAACCTTGATACTTAATGTCTGTTGTCTTACGTTTCGTTTGGGATTGTTTTTAAAGAGGAATTTCTTAAGGCTGAAAAAAAAAAAAAAGAAAACAAATTCGTAGGGAACACAGGCCTTGGATGGAAACATTATTTTGCAAACTGTTTGCCCATCTTTATAGGTTAGGTTATAGTGTATTGTATAGTTAATACACCATTTTTTCAAAATTGAGACAAAGAAAAGACATTATCAATTTAACTTTAATAACTTATTATTTCTGCGTCACATGACAAGCCTTGGTTACCAGTTTGTATATAAATTGTAATTCCGGACATTATTAGTGATCTCATTTAGGGTAAGCACGTTCTGCTTAATCATATATATATATAATTCTGTCTTGAAAGTTTAAAGCAAATTCTATTAAAGCATAACTCAAGCGAACATGCAGTATAGGGTTACGAAATGAAATAGCTTTTACAAGCGCTGAAGTTCTTCGTTTCCGGAAATAGGGCACAATACGAAGTCAATATTATTAAGAGCCTGCTCTTGTTCAATTCCAATATATTTAAATGTCATTCGGTGCATTCGTTCTGTTTCAATATTCCTCGTCTCACTGCTCCCCTCTCTCCAACCTTATTTAAAGCCGAAATAAAGTCCCACAGCTTCGAGTGAAACCTGCTCTAAAGAAACTGAGGAATCCAATTTGTTGTTTCGGAATTGTAAAACATCATTTATTTGTTCGTGGAAATAATTCGCATTCATTGCAGAATTATATTAGTCTCAGCAGCTCGATTTCAATAAGACAGCATTTTATTAAATCGCCAATCAATGTTTTCTGAGGAGTATTGTTTCTGACTTCGCCTCATTTTCGTGCAATGCTACTCATGTAAAACATTGGATTTCATTAATTATGGATGAAAAAAGGCTAAGTGGGAAGGCCTGACCACATTGGAATGAACTGTCAAATTATTTTCGGCTAAAAGAAAGGGAAGGGTGCGGTTTGGTTTAAGTCGACAAGGACATTCGCAAGTTACATCGAGATGAAGAGTAAATTTTAAATAAGGATGAAATTATCAAGATTAATTTCTTAATTAAGTCGTTATTTTAAGAGCATAGTTGCCGAAATTAGGCACGCCTCGATACAATGGTAACATCGAAAGAATTTGTAATTGTCTTCAGGTGGGCTCCGTTTATTGGAAAATAAAAATAATGCTTGGCTCGAGAGAACGAATTAAAATGTGAAGAAAATTTGGTTAATTTGTGATAAACTTCAGTCAATATGAAATGTCTCTGCAGTAATGTGTGGTCATTAACGAAACCGCCTTTCCGCAGATGGTTAATGAATGCTAACAGAAAGATTTTCCATTAAGCAAATTGCGAGGCAAATATTAATTAATGGCGTCTGATTAAACATTGCCTGGAAAATGTTATAGCGTGCAGTTAATTGCCATTTAAAAGTCGTAATCCATTCAACAAGTTTTTAATGGAAAAAAAACTCAAATATTTGCCAAAAATATTATTCGGCTTTTATCTCCAAAGAACAGTGGCGGAAGCTGTAATGAGGGCAGAATCTAGATAGGAGGTCGAATTGGCAACACTGTTGCTTCGTTCAGCATGGAGAGCACAGTACACAATGTAACTGAAATAGGCAAACACGAAATTAGCGGGGAAGTGTATATTGATTTATTAGAAATATTACAAAGAGAAGAAAAATTGCGATTTTGTGTACACTGAAATAAAAAGAATCCATACTGGTTACGGTAATGACTGCGCGTAAACACAAAGCAAATACCACCCCCTATCTCTTTATCTCTCCCCCTTGTGGTCCGTATTCTGTAAATAAGTTAAATTTATACAAAGTTTCATTATCTCTGATTTTTTAATTAGCATTAATATACATTAATTATGTAATTAAGGTCTGCCTTTTCCTCCGTGAGGAGCAGTTTAGGTTTGAATCTCTTTGAAGACAGGAAGAATTCTTAAAGGCTTCTTCAATCGAGGCTGTTACTACGATCCCTCGGAAGGGTTTTTCGAGAGGGTGGTTGCGAGGACAGCTGATTTAGAATAACGCATTTCAATTAACAGAACATGATGGATGCTTCAGTCTCCTTAGGAAATAATATTGAAATAGAGCTGGTACAAGTAATGTTATTTAAAGAATAAGAATTGTTACTAAAGTAATAACATTCAAAATTCAACATATATTTCACACTCTGTTATGAAAAAATTAAACAAATATCAACTGTATTTCAGACGTAGCATGCCTAAGGGAAGATTTCATCATAATGATTCACGATATGTAACCGATGAGCCAAACCATTATGACCAGCGAGTCGTTATGCAAATTAAAGCAACTGCAGGTAAACTAGGACGCGTGCGCGGGTCGGGACACGGTATAAAAAAACACCTCATACTGAGCTCCGTTAATAAGTGTTACTCTTCTCCTTCAGATGGGAAAGGCAGCGGACTTAAGCGAGTTTGACAAAGACCAAATTAGAATGGCCAGACGATTGGGTCAGAGCATATCCGAAACAGCACGGCTGGTGGGACGCTCACAGTCAGCCGTGGTTAGCACCTACCGAAAGTGGTCCGAGGAGGAGAAACTCATGAACAGTCAGTGAGGTGTTCGATTAGCACAGCTCATCGATGCTCGAGGTCAGCAAAGGCTCTCCCGGATGGTACGTGGCAACAGAAGGGCGACTGTGGTGCAGCTATTCGGTAATTGGAATGCTGGCAACTGTAGTAATGTGTCACAACACACACACACACATTACATCGAACCCTGCTGAAAATAGGGCTGCTTAGCCGCAGGCCACTCTGAGTGTCCATGCTAACCACAGTTCACCGGCGACAGCGCCAACAATGGGAACGCGATCATCAAAACTGGACCTTGAGTGATTGGAAGAATTGTCCTCTGGTCCGATGAATCACGTTTCCTGTTGCACCATGTGGACGGCCGGGTACGTGTGCGTCTTTTACCTGGGAAAGTGATGGCGCCTGGATGCACTGTGGGACGAAAACAAGCCGGTGGCAGCGGTGTCATGCTTTGGCCGATGTTCTGCTGGGATACCATGGGTCCAGTCATCCAGGTACAACCATTCATGGCAACGGTCTTCCCCTCTGGCGGTGCCGTATTTCAGCAGGATAATGCGGCATGCCACACCGCCCGGATTGTTCGAGACTGGCTCGCGAAACATGAGAAGACTCCAGGTATTGCTATGGCCTTCAAATTCCCCAGACATCAATCCCATCAAGCATCTATGGTTTGTGTTGGAACAGCAACTCCGATCTGCGGCGTCTCAACACGGACCTTACAGGAATTAAAGGATCTGTTGGTTACATGTTCGTACCAAATACTACAAGACACATTTAGAAATCTTGTTACGTCCATGCCTCGCCGGGCTGTATAATTAGGTGTATAATTAGTAAACTGATAACAAAATAATGAGCATTGATACCCCTACCAGTTTACATAGCTGGGCACATATTTTTTCAGGTACTAATAAAAATTCCGGGAGACAAGATCAACAGTAATTGCATTTTCGCAGATTTCTCCAAGACTGCAGACGATTACAGCCAAATCGCCAATGCACCTCGGTAAATCCACCTACATAGTTTTATGTTCTTTTATTATAAAATACAAAGAAAGTATTTCTTTCTTGGGGAAGAAAGAAAGGGCATATCATTCTCTGGATACACCAGTCACCTCCATCCCTGCATTGCTGACCGCATTACACACAGCTTGGTTGGCCATACCTCCCGAACGCTTCCGACATCTTGTTGAATCAATGCCAGGTCGGATAGCTGCTGTACTAAGGGCAAAAGGAGGACCTACGAAGTATTAGGTAGGTGGTCATAATTCAGTGATCACTCGGTGTATTTAGTTATGTACTTGTGGCCTGCAAAAAATTATTGGCGATCAGCCAATTGGTGATCGCCAACGTACATACTTGTTTGTGTAATAGTTGAAAATCACCATGGTCGTTACACAAAAAAATTAGCGCCCCATCTCTTATAGTATAGTGATTATAATGATCTTCTTCCCCACATCGGGTGGAAAAGATCCGAAATTCAAATCCACAAATGACTTTTATGGACTTTTGTTTCCATATTTCTTAGATTATAACTTATGAGATTATTCACTTATGTACTTGCTGCCTGCGCAAGTACATAAATAATAATAATAATAATAAAATTCTTTATTCATAGAAATGTAGGACTCGATTCCAGCTACAGGCAACCAGAGGAATCTCACAATTAACTGGACACATTACATTCAGTACATACAAAACTACGTGGGTAAAATACATAGAAAGAGCAATAGAATATACAAAGCTTATATTACATTACATAGATTTTATACTTATTATATACAAGCTGCAACACATTGAGATAGTCTTCAACACATTGAGAAATAAAGATAGTCAAGGAGGTGGTAACCTTGACTATCTTTATTTCTATAGTCACTTGCCAGACTTTATTTTGGATTATTTTCCTTAAATCATGGTTGTCCCAAATGAAATCTGCGGCCCATTACTGCTGCATTTGGCGAAGTGTTTAAAAGTCCACAACTACGAATTTTTGAGAAAGTTTCAAATTAAATTTTCGACACATTTCACTCAAAAGAGTACACAATGTTTTGTATGTTGCTTCTGTTTTGTCTGATTGCCATATTCAGTTATAAAAGGTATTTACAAAAAATACTTCGTTCAGTACCGAAAATTACCATCTAAATAAATGTTTTCGTTGTCCCAAAACTGCTTCATATTACATTCACATGAAAAGAACCACAATTCTGTGCCATTTGTTATTGATCAATAAAAATGGTCCAAAGCTCCCGTGTTTCCATAACTTTTTCGCCACGTTTTGACAGTTTTGACTCTGGTTGCCTTCTTTTGTAGTATTGTTTGTTATTTGGTTTTTAGGAGCATTAGCAACTAAGGCCATATTGCTCCGGGAATATGAGGTAGTCATTCCCTTGACCTTTCCGCGTCCTCCGTATTTGGTGGTGACGAGCTCGAACCCCGGTCAAATCAAGAAGCGTGTGCTACGCACTGCTGCTCCTTCCCGCCTGGTTACGGAGGCGCCTCTTTTGTAGTATGTGCTGTTTCTTATATCATGGATATGTTTATTTCGTAATTGTATCAAAACACCCGGTAAACCAAGTACACATTTTCAAAATTTGATTTGGAAGAAAGGAATGATACAGCTGAGCCAAAATATAGTTTTCTTATACATACTAATAATCAATAATCTTATTTTCTTTCAGAGAAGAATGGATTAATTTCTGTTTTTTTTTTTTTTTTTTAATTAATCCTCCTCGGGTTTTCTTTTCGATGAAGAACTAATAATATCTGTCTATTAATTTTCCTTCTGTTTCTTAATAATTATTTTAGTCCCTTCGTTTTGGCATGCACTCCCCCACCCCCATTTTGTGCAGCTCTAGAGGATCTTGCCATATTTTAACTCTTTTTTTTATTTGCTAAAAAACTAGTTCACGAACAATAAGAAATTGCCCTTTTCGCTTTCAATTTTATTTGAGTAGTCATTTTTAAATACAAAATTAATTATAGTAGAAAGCTAAAATAATGATTATATCAGAAAGCTAGAATAATGATTATATCAGAAAGTTAAAATAATAGTAATTATATTAGAAAACTATCATCTCCCTCTTCCCCTAAACTGTTTGTATCTTAATAATCTTTCACCTGAAAGATTCCTCGAGAAAAACGGGTAACCGACCAGAGACCTCTCACCAAATTTACAGACATAATACGTACGGTTCTGGGTGACTTCCCAGAGGTATTGGTTCCAGGCCACCAAGCGCGTCCACAGGTTGAAGATAGTGGAACGGCCCTCGGGGAGGGTTTGCTGTGAATAAACAGTAGCCGACAATGGGACGGCATTCATCGTCAGGAAGTGGTGGAGTAGACTGTGGCAGGTCTACCTCTATAAAAAGCTACATAATTTCAGTGACGATGAATGTGAGACATGGCGAGGGTTGGTCGCCATCAATTAAGCTGACAACCAGTTGGGGCAGCAACATTCTTCCTGACCAGCAGAAGTTCACAGAAGTGACAACGGTGGAATGGAAAAGCAGTAAGCGGAGGATCAGAAGTCTGAGAAACAGCTGGTGCATCCAACTCCATAGAGGGCCATTGCTGGCAAGGAAGGCAACCGGCAAACCACCTTGTACATTTATCCCTCGTAGCTCCATGACGTCTGAATCAAATTTTAGTAGAAACAGGACTCGGCAGGCAGAAGCCATAAGTGTCGTATTTGGCAGGAGAGGAGACAAGGCTTATAAGGTTGTTAAACAGCGAAATCCTTGTAATAATTATCCTTTTATGAAGACTGGCACATTGAATGCAAGAACAACGTTGAGGAAACTCGAAAATGTGAAGAGAGAAATAAAGAAAAATAGTCTGAATAGTTTAGGAAAAACAAAGACTGGGTGGAAGGATGAAGGAGACTTCATAAGTGAAGATATAAGGATAATATGCAAATCAGGGAATGAGAACCAGCGAGCGGTACCTATACTTCTAGACAAAAATGCACAGAAAAGCCTCAAGAAAGCGATGCAAGTCAGTGACAGGATCACTGCTGTAAGATTAAAGGCTGAACCAATAGATTTATTGAACATGAAAGTCAATAATCGATAGGCAACCATACTGAGGACGAAGTAGGCAAGATATATGAACAGATATAGGAAATAATAGAAGAATTGGAGAAGAACAATGAGCATGCATCTGTTGAGAGAGGTTGTGGACTTTGGACTTTGGCAAGGAATGAGAGGGGCAAGAACAAGAAGATGATAGAATTTTGCAAAAGGAGAGAAATTTTGCACAAAAAACATGGTTTAGACAGGAGAAAAGAAGATACACTTAAAGAAGACCAGGGGATGCTGACAGGCACCAAACTGACTACATTTTCGTCAACAAAAACTAAAGGAATGCATTGGAGAATTCGCATAGCTATTCGGTGCAGATGCTGATTCAGACCACAATGTGGCAGCAATGAAAATGAAGGTTACTCTCAAGAGAATAAGGGGTTGAAGAAAAAGAGGGAAATGGAATTTAAACGTACTGAAGTCTTACTAGCTGGAGATTTCAGAGAAGCAATTGACAGGGAGATCGTGGATGGAGAGGAAACAGAAGAAGTGGAGAAGAGAAGGAAAAGGTTTACAAAGATCGTTGTAGAAGGAGCAAAAAAGTAAATTAGGTAAAGCAGATCAGAAAAAAATAAGGAAACCATGAATCGCAGAAGAAATGATAGTCAAAATGAAGAAGAGAAGAAAATGGAAGCACCAAAGTTCAGAAGAGGCAATGATTAAATATAGGAGTTTGAATAATGAACTTAGAAGGCCAACAGATGAAGCAAGAGAAAATGGTGGGAAGAACAGTGCAGAGTATTAAGGACATGGCAAGAAGAGGAAAAAGTGGCCTAATTTATGAAAAAGTCAAGAACTTAACAAACAGGAAGAATAAGCCTAGGGAAAAGATAAAAGACAGGAACGAAACAGTTCTATATGACGAAGAAAAATTCTCCTTACGTTCTGAAGAAAGGAGAAGATGGAAGGAATATAAAAAAGAGCTATATGATAAAATAAATAAACCTAAGGTCTGGCCTGTGACAGCAGAAGATGAACGTGAAGACCTTAGAGCCAAAACTAATCGGAGAAGAATTTGAAAAGGCAGTGGCCTCATTAAAAAGAGGGAAGGCAGATGGACTGGATGATATACCATTGGAAATTATAAAAGGATTTTGAGAAGCAAAGAAAGAATTGTTCGGGATTTTCGGGAAAAATCAATGAATGTGGGAGCTGGCCCAAAAGACTCTCTTAAATCCATAATCATCCCATTAATAAAGAAGAAGGCAACAGATTGTACGACTATAGAATAATCAGTTTAATTTCCCACTCCTCAAAAATATTACTAAAACTTCTCTCAGAACGGATTAAAGCAAAAGCGAGGAATTGTGAATTCATAGAAGAAGATCATTTTGGGTTCTGAGAAGGCTGTGGGACCAAAGAAGGAAAGGAATATTAAGAGCACTAGCAGAGAGAAGCATGGAAATAGGAAAAGATCTGATCTCTTTTGTTGATCTCTAAACGGCTTTTGACAGAGTGGATGGAAGTTCTAGGAAAGACTGGCCTAGATAAAAGATATTTAAAGCTAATGTAGGAACTTTACAACATGGGACATACAGCTTGGTTCGAACTGATGGAGAGGAATAAGAAGAACTAGACATTGGTGCGGGTGTAAGGCAAGGATGTTCAACGTCCCACTTACTATGTAATATATATGCAAAAGCATTGATGACAGAATTTAAAAAAAAAGAGGAGAAAGGAGGTGTAAAAGTAGGAGGGGAGAAATTAAAGATAATAAGATTTGCAGACGACCAGGTATTGATTGCTAATAATGAGGAAGAATTACTCAGTTCATTGGATATCTTGAACAGCAAAGTAAAGGAATGCAATATGAAGATTAACAGCAAGATAACAAAAATAATGTTAATTTCAAAGAGGCCAGGATGAAGAATCAATGTAACATTAGATGGAATAATACTTGGACAGATACAGATACTTTGAAAGCATGATGACAGAAAATAGAAAAAGCCTGGAGGAAATTAAAAACAAGAATTGCAATGGGCAAAGAGGCATTTAGTAATAGAAAAGAACTATTGAGAAGAAATTTCAAGAATGAATTAAGAAAGCAAATGGTGAGAACATTAATATGGACTGTTGTACTATATGGCTCAGAGACATGGACACTGGGAAGAGAGGAGATTAGACGGCTAGAGGCAGTCGAGATGCGTGTGGTGAGAAGAATGGAAAGGGTGAAATTGGTGGACAGGATGAATAATGAGGAGGTTTTAAGGAAAGTAGGTGAAGAGAGAACGTTAGTTAAAGAACTAAAAGGAAGACAAAAGAACTTTATACATGTATTGAGAAGATTTGTTTGTTTGTTTTGTTTTGTTTTTTAGGAGCATTAGCAACTAAGGCCATATTGCTCCGGGATATGCGGTGGTCATTCCCTGACCTTTCCGCATCCTCCGTATTTGGTGGTGACAGGCCTGAACTCCGGTCTAATCAAGAAGCGTGTGCTACGCACTGCTGCTCCTTCCCACCTGGCTACGGAGGCGCCTGTATTGAGAAGAGAAAGCATGTTGAGGAAAGTGATTGAGGGGAAGATGTGTGGGAAGAGAGCTGTTGGGAGAAGGAGAATTGGAACGATGGATTGGATGGAAGAGGAAATTATGCAGGACTTAAAAGGAAAGCACAAGATAGAGACGCATGGTGTCAGTGGAACCCTGAACATGCCTGAGGTCAGAGAACTAGAAGAAGGAATACATACGCTATATAAGGAACTTCTTGGATGTCCCAATATGACAGTTTTTTAAATATAAATTGGCATTTATTTTACATATTATAACAACCACTGCAGTGATGTTGTATAATGAAAAATGAAATTTGCCCCGGAGACATCTGTGATGTCAACTGTGGTTTTCACAAACACGGTACTTTTCAGGAACGCAGCTGGAGAGAGATTCATGTACTTCCAAGTCAGTAAAGCTTTGTAACAAATGAAAGAGATTACAGAAATAATTATAACCCGCTTTAAGTTATTATATTGAAAAGAAACGATAATCAGCATGTTTCGTAATGCAGTACATTGCATTATGTCTTTTGATCTTCGACTAATCTACGAAGTTTTGAACGTTAATTAAAAGACTTTTAAGAAGCCGGAACCACTCGAGTTATATTATCCTGAAATATTAATTAGTTTATCCACTCGAATAAAGAGAAAAAATATTAAGCTAATCGTGCTACGTGATAGGAATTCTTTGCGTAAGTAATGAGTAATTAGGTTCTACTGTTTAGGCAGATGTAACAATAACACGATCGTTAATTAGTTCATTGTGAAATCTCCCCTAAAAAAACTGTCATTATGTTTCACAAGAGAGGCGTTGGTGCTCTTATTATATGCACTTTGTATGAGATTGACAGGTTGCATTATTTTAAGCGTAGCAAATGAACATTCAGTTCACCGAAGGTCTTGATAGCGTTGTACTTTGCTAAAGACCCATTCTGAAGCAGACAGGATTCAATTTTCGATACGGAGAACGTTAACTAACTTTTGTTTTAACAATCTATTCATTTTGTCGAATAAAACCGCTGGAGATATGGTCTAACAAGATTCTCATTATTAATTCACTCAAAGGTTTTCATTTAAAAATGTGACACATGCAAACTGTACTGATATCAACATTTTACAGAAGAGCAATCAATATTCAAATTGCATTCAAGTCATGTCAAAAAACTGAACAATCGAGTCCTAATCTTTGCTGCGCCTATATTAGCAAATACTTAAGTTGAGGATTTTAAATTTAAAGGCACTTTATTCAAGCAGCATTTTTAATATTTGCTATATATTGAGAATTTATAATTATTAGAACTAGTAACAAAAGTATTTTATTGAAAAAAAATATAGCGGCATGGAAATGGGAAGCAATTATGCGACACAGGCATGCACTGCGCGTATCTTTAAACATACCTGGAATGCATGCAAATTTCAAAGTTACGCGGCAACACAATCATATGTGTTTCCACCCATCTTTGAAATTTTTATGATAAAATGATGTCACTCTCGTATGGCTCTTACCTGAAAATTGTTTCTGTTGAGGCTCCACGCAAGTTTAACCTAGAATCCACGCAATGAAGCATTGCGTGGAAACAGACTTCTGTCTGTTTCCACTTCTCAATAAGTTCATCCAACAACATCAATACCATCTCAGTGACTTTTGGACAACCCACACTCTCGATCTTTGACCATTATGGCCTAAGTTGACAATGAGCCATAAAAATCAGGCCATTCAGTCGAACTTGTTCTCAAATCTGCAAGTTACCCCACGAAGTAACTAATCGCTTCAAGAAACCTCATGTCCTTTTCTCATTTAGCAATACACAAAACGGACACTGCGTACGTCAACAAACTTACATTGTGTTCCAAGAATAAACTCGCAAACTACACTGCCCATAATATCCAGTAGTTCAGTAGACTCGTCAACCTGGACCAAATTAAAATTACAAATTAGCATGTGTTAAGCGACAAAGCAACTAAGGCTATGAGATCAGTATTTTGTGTTCGTAAAGATTGTGGGAGGGGGTGATGGCGCATAAGCTACTCTGGCAATAATGCGTAAAGTTTGTGTATTCTGCGGTCCATTTAGCTGCTTCCTGGACGAAAAATTCGAATTTCTGGAAGGAAAAAGATGCAATTCCAGCTACATTTAGAAAAAAATCTGCGTTACTGACGAGATTCGAACTCAGGCCGTTTCCACCTAGTGATTATATCCACAATGCTACCCGCGAGGGGTGAAAATTAACACACGGAAAATTCTTATTAAGAAAGAAAATTAACCACAGATATGAAAACCTTTCCCTATTTAGCATGATGACAAGATTCAGCATAATCCTGAACTAACGCCACATTTGTTGTAAGTACTAAATATTAGACGGTTTATTTATATTCCGATTGTAACCTTTTACAGCAAAATTACTTCAGCATTAACACATGGTATAACTGTAGTGTTTCATCTTAATTCATTCACAATGAACAAGCAAGTAACTGCTATGTAAAAATAACAGGTAATTCTCATTAAAATATGCATTTTTTTCGTTATTTCGTGTCCCCGTTATCAAGCTTAGAGTGGGACTTCGGGACATTTTTCTACGTTAGATACTACAGTAGTAAACAAATTAATATTAAAAATAAACATTATCGCGTTCAAACTCCAGAATCGTGCAAAAATTGAGAAAAAGAAGGGCGTTTCAGATTCAGAACCAATCGTATGGTGTGCACAGTAGGAAGGTGAACCTGTCGAGTAGCATTTTGAAGGGTGGATTGAATTCTGCAATGTATTTACAGAAGGGAACTCGTCTGTGAGCTTCATTGTCCGATGATACATTGATTGTGGTGAGCAACTGCTTGAACACGTTGACCGTGTTGTCACATTCAGTAGATTAGAGAGACATAATGTTAATTAGGAAATGGCAGAGATCCGCATATAAATTAAAGCGCTTTATGCTAAACTATGCTAACCACTATGCTATATCAATACCTCCAGTGTAAACTAATTTTCACGATATGCAGCAGTTAATGAGCGCGTGTACAGTTGCTCAAACTTCGTGTGATTAAATCCATTTCTGCAACATTAAGTTCCAGCACTAATATTAATATACGTGGTGTCAAGTGCCCTTTACCTAAATGCAAACAGGTGATAGTATATAACAGGATAAATAAATAAATAAATAAATCATTTATTGCATGTGTACACCAAGCCCCTCACAGCGTTAGGATCTCTTTCGTCATTAGCGTTATGACAAAAGAGAACATTTGAACAATAATTTAATATTTTATTAGTATATTTAATTATCATAGGTATGAGATTTGGCTAAATGTTTGGTCGTGAAGCTGTTTATTTATGGTGATGTTTGAATATATACTTGACAATATGTATAATTAATAATTCCTGAGTTCTTCACGTACTCTTTAAGCGTCACTCTTTTTCTCTAATATATAACATTTCTGTTTATGCTTAAATTAAACTTTTTAAATGTAACTGAACGTTGGGAATTTTTTTTATGTTATTTAAACGAACAATTTGTTTTCATTTCCATTTTTATTTTCGTTTTTCAACATCGAGATCTAATTTTTAAAAGCAAATGCGCGTTTTGTCAATCAAAGAAGATTTACCAATCAATTAAAATCATTCAAATAATCTTTCATTTAAGTAATTTTCCTCTCTATTTCTTTCACCCATAATTTTCTCTTCACCCATGATTTTCTCTTCATATGAGAAAAGAAGGAATCCAAAATCACTCCAAGAAATTTAATTGTATTCGTATTTGTGGAAGCTAAAGTGGAATTTCAAGGTTCATCACCACCAAGCACAGAGATTTGTTTTGTCGGTATTAAGGAGCCTGAAGAAAGCAGTACTTTTTCGAAAACTGCATTAAAGAACAGTTGATTTCGTTATTTCTCGATACCATCTAAATTCTTCGGGATGAGAATGAAGCAGGCTACCGTAAATACTCGGGTATAACCCGCAAAATTTTGACATCTTCAAAATCAGAAAGTACAAGGTCGCCTTATACAATAATTATAAATTATAATGATAATTTTTGTTTAATCTTTAGAAAAAACAATGGCTCAGCTCTGACGTAGCTAACAGGTTTTTATTTCTAGTCATAATAATAATAATAAGATTCTTTATTAACATAAATTTTATACACTAGTGATTCCTTACACAGAAAGCCAGAGGAATCTTACAATTAGTTGTTTATACAAGTGATTTTGATTTATAAAAAATAATAATAAAATAAATAACTAAATAAAATAATAATAATAACTAAATAATAATTAATAGATCAAAGCAAAGATAATAGTCAAAAAGTAAAAATGAATGAAGTAGTAATTACAGCGAAAAAGGACTACAAGTTGAGCAGAACATGAAATTACATCAGCTAACTAAGATCGGCACTTACATAAATGTCTTTTACAAACAGCAAGATGGGACAAGATGCCATTTCGATATGCCGTGTCTATCGTCCACAGGTCGATGTCGATGTTGAGCGAGTTGAGAGTGTCCAGAGTCACATTAGGGAAGTGTCTTTTGAAATTCTGTAACCGCTAGAGCCTTGAGCATAAGGAGGGAGTACTACGGAGATGTCTGCCTGGCAAACGCCAACCAACCGTGTTCCAGATGTTGATGTGATCCTGCTTAGCTGAGCACAGATGAAGGAATGACTTTATTTTTAGCACATGGGCTCTGTGGATTATGGGCGTATATTGCAGGTTGCAGCAGAGAGTAGATTTAGATGTTGTGTAGATCTGGTGCGACCACAAGTTGGCCCACTTCAGCACCCAGAATTCGAGGCCCCATAGTTCCCTGAGGCTGGTGGGTGGTGCCGCCGACCAAACTTCCACGGCATAGGAGAGTACACTACAGAAGTAAGTTGCGAGGTACTTCTTGATTATTTTCTTATTGTGCGTTTTGCACAGATCAATTTTCATTCCCCAGAACGCTCTCAGAGCTTTGGAATACTGAGCTTGGATTTGTTTTTTATAGGTAAGGTTGGCATCAAGGATTACTCCTAGGAAATTGACACTATCTGTGGGAGTCAGGACATTTTCTGCCAATACCGGAAGTAGAGAAGATGCAGTATCAGTAGAAGTCATCCGACTTGGCGTAAGGATAAGATAGTTAGACTTCTCTGGATTGACTGACAGGCCAAAAAATTTAGCATACTTATAGAATGTATTTAGGTAGCTGTTTACAGATTCAGAGGCGGTTTGTCTTTCTTGTGAAGGACCAACATGGCGTTTGCATGGCAAGTAGCAAACAATATCATCAGCATACGATAGGAAGGCTGGAATTTGATCCATTAGTGGAACGAATATTGCTGCAAATAACAAGGCTGAGAGACAATTACCTTGTGGAATCCCTACTTCGACGCTTTTAGTGACTTGAACGCCATCGCCTTTGAAGTGAAGCATTCTCATGATAACAAATCTCTTTTCCCTCTTTGGCAGTTAAACCAATGTCAGGAAAACGAAAATTCTCTTCTTTACCTTTAATTGGATCTACTACTTTTGCTAGTGAATTTCCTATTTAAATGAATTATCTCAAGGGGCGGAGACGCATATACTAAATACAGGGTAGGTTCGATATAGCTATGAAAGATACTTTGTATGGGTTTATTCGTTGTTAATAGAGAACTTTCTTTTTTTTTTTTTACGGTTCCCTTTAAAACACTCAAAATATTTTCTGCATGGATTTCTACGTCTAGTTCCATGATCTTATTTTTCAGAAAAGAAAAGCTCAAAAATGCTTTTGTGGGATGCAGCGTTATCACTGGTTATCCTTTTGGCAGTCTTTTCGATGAGGAATTGTTGAGCCTGTTCAATCATGATTGTCAACTGTTTCTGAAATTTTAAACAGATATATAACCATAGAATGAAAGAATCCAGGAATTATGTCTAGTGAGGGTAGGACTGGGGAGATCTAGTCAGGATAAACATTATCCTGTTCCCTCGCATAGTTACCAGGAGAATTTTAAAAGAAATATGTTAAGTTTATTAGTCTTAATTTTCCTAGGCCTCAGTATTAATTGATAATAGTAAAAGTAATAGTACTCACCATATAGTGCAAGGAATCCACAGGCTTTTGCTGCAATAGCAAAAAAAAAAAAAAAAAAACACAAAAGAAAATACAAATTATATGCTTCCCTCTTCACACAGGTTGACTTTGAATCCAGTTGACTTTGAATTTATTAAAACTGGCAGCCTCAATTATCTGCGAAGTTCTGTTGTTGTTCCAGCGATCAACGACTGGCTGGCTAAAAGAAAACTGCCTGCAATCTAATCTAAACCCTTGTAATTTGAATTTATCGTTCATAGGTCTAGAATTCTTTATAACAGTGAAAATTCCCACGTTTATTCATTTTACTTATCCCTCTCAGAGCCTTGAAAGCCTCAATCAAGTCACCTCTAAGGTGTCTGGTTGCCAAGTTCTATTGCCCACATAATCGAAGTCTCTCCTCGTACAATCGTCCTTTTGCCGATCTCACCATTCGAGCTGCCCGTATTTGGACCCTTTTAAGAAGCCCAATGTTTTTTTTTTTTTTTTTTTTTCAGATGAGGTCTCCGCACTTGAACACAGTATGTCAAATGTGGTCCTACAATTGCCTTGTATAGTTGGATTATGACATCCCTGTCTGTACAGGATAACGTTCGATAAATCGTTGATAGGACACTATGGGCTTTCCTGGTTGCCTGTTTACACTGTTCAGAAAAAACTTCATGTCTGCCCGTATTGTAACTCCCAGATCCCTTTCCTCCTCCACTGATTTTATTTCAATCTCACCAAGTGTATAGTTTATTGGGGGGGGGCCTGTTCCCCAAGTGTAAGACCTTGTATTTAACAGCATTAAAATATAGCTGCCACTTCTCTGACTATCTCTGAAGACAATTCAAATCACACTGCTTGACACTGATCATTAACGACTTTATTAATTTTTACGTCGTCTGCAAATATTGATATCACGCCTTCTTCCCTTCGTCGATGTCATTTATGAAAATGAGAAACAGTAATCCAAGAACCGATCCTTGAGGGACCCCACTCTTTCCGTTACACCAATCTAAAGATATCCATTAATCGCAAACTTCTGCCCTGCAGCCACCCAGCAATCAATCTTAGAATCTTACCCGTAATCCCAACATGTTCAAAGTTATACAGAAACCTCTCTCTCATGAGGGACTGAATCAAATGCCTTGCTAAAATCCAAATAAAATATGCCGAAATTGTCCCCAACATCCAGCTCATGAGGAATTGGGTCAAAAAAGCCTATTAAGTTAGTTAAACATTATTTTTGACAAAACTATTTTGCGTGTTAACCCTCTCAGAATTCCATATCTATCTAAACGTCCTTGGTCCTCTTAATCATTGTAAATTTTTTCCTACCACCGGAATTAGACTAACCGGGCTGTAGTTACCTACTTCGCTCGTAGAACCGTCTTTATGTATTGGTGATACATGTGGACATGTGTTTTTGTAAGGGGCGGCTCCTAGAACGTCAGTTCAACTCCGCCTCGTATTTCTGTGAAGAATAGTGCCACTATACAAAGGGCCAGAAATGTGATTGGCGTAGGTACGTGTGTATTATGTGTGTGTTCTGTTCTGTTCTTGGCCCCGTGGCTACCCAGAAGCATCAATCACCTGGAGAGATGATTCTGGTTACTCGTCCAAACCATGGGAAGGTGGGCCAGTACATGTAAAACGCGAATTGTCCCAAAAGAGACTCTAACCCACCTGGTGTTGCCAGAAGGTAGGCCAGGATCTTCTTGGGGCCCTTTACAGAGGGGGAAAAAACCACCCATGGTGCTGGATATGGAAAATAAATGAATAAAATGAAATAATAAATGAAGTAGAAGAAAATAAAATAAAATATGTATAATAAAAATAAGATAAAAAGAATAAAAAATAAAAATAAATAAATAAAAATAAAGAATGTAGTAGTGGTGCTAAAATAAAAATTAGATAAATAAATAAAAGGAAGAAAGTAGTGGTGCTGATAAAAAAAAAAGCCGGTGACGCTGATAAAAAAAAAAAAAAAAAAAAATGTCTGCGCGTCTAAACCAGAGGAAAAATTACACTTCTTGAGGATTAGAGTTTACATATTCAACAATTATTAAAGGAGATCTAACCAGCTATGCATCAAGAAGACCTCTTGAGATCTGACGACACTGAACGCCTTCGCAGAAATACGCCTTGATCGAAAGCCTGAAGAATCAGATATGACTCCGAGATTGAAGCAGAAACGACTACTGTCCTGTTTGAAAATTAGTTAAGTGCATGAAGAGGAAGTCTGAGATCATCATATAGGGATCAATGAAACAGGATGTGATCCCAACTTTCTGGCGATTCACGCGAAAAGAGGTCTCTTTGTGTTAAATTGAACCTAAAAAGACTCTGGTTCATCGATCCATGTCCTGTCAACAGGTAAGACCATGCAGAACCACATTTGAGCCTGCTTATCCAGGAGAAATGAAACTTCTGGTATAAATTTTCTCGTTATTGCATCAACAAGAGCTGTATCCCATCGAGACTGCCAGATCAACTAACTTGTTCCACAGTCTCCTTCTTTCTCTTTTAGTACCATCTTGAAGATTGATGGTTATTCCCAGAAATTCAGTCTCAATCTGTTTTTTCAGTCTGTATAAAAATCCTCTATAAGTAACTTGCAAGTCTAAAGGTAATGTTCCGGCCGGTTCTCTGCAAGAAGGCGAGTTTAGATTTTAAATTATTGAGCTGTGCCCTGCGAAACCACGCACCGGCAGCATACGTGACCAGAAAGAGGAAAATTGAATTGTAATAGATCCTTAAAGGTTTTCTAGAGAGATCCCATTCAACACGGGACACCCTAACAATTGCACCAGTAAATCTGGGTATTTTAGATGACAAGTTTGTCAAGTGAGGAATGAAATTGCGATTGGAATCAATTACCATTCCTAGAACCTTGTTCTCTTTTAACTATAGGGGACGAATATTGTTGATCTTGAACAACGGAGGAAGAGAGATATAAAACTTTGATCCAAGAATCATCATATTTGTTTTTGACAAGCTGATTTTAAGCTTATTCGTAACAGCCCAATCGTAGAGATCCCGGAGAACGAAATTTGCGATGGTTTCAAGAGCTGCTGTAGAGTTACCATTGACCAAGATGGTGAGATCGTCTGTATACGCTATTACTGTATTTTGACGTTATCGAAAGATCAGGAGATCGACTACTGCAGCACCATGTTCCATGTAAAAGGACCCAATATAGATCCCTGTTGGCACCCTCTAGATACTGATCTTGATACTTGGCTATGTTTAGTCTTGACTGTTATGGTTCTATTGGCAAAGTAATTACGGATTAAAAAATAAAGGGGGTTGAAGCACCTAGCCGATCGCAGACGCTCAAGAACGCTGTCCCACCGAAGTCGAAGGCACCCTCGAAGTCGACGAAAACAGCCAGGGTATATTTATGTACCGAGTTTTGAACTGAAGAGACAGAGTCCACAAGAGCATCCTCGCAGGAACGTCCGGGACAGAACCCATATTGACTTCTTTAAAGTAGATCCTGTTCTACCAGTAGGTTATTCAATTTAATGGCCTAGCAATTTACCCAAATTAGCCAGCAGAGCGATCGGCCTGTATGATCTAGCCGCTCAAGAAGGCTTATCCGGCTTTTTGATCAACTAAACGAGATCGACCTTCCAAATTTCCGGAAAAGTTTCTTCTTGAAGGCATCTGTTGAATAAGTTTAGAAGAAAATAAGGTTTTAATTTCACCACTCTGATAATAAAAATGTTTTCTACAAGATCTAAGTCCTGGTCACTTCTGTACATTAGCTTTATACGAGACAGCCTGCAGTTCATCCAACGTAAAAGGTTCGGTGGTTGTTGAGGGCAAATAAGATTCATTGTCTGATCGGATTTTAGAATGAACAGCAGAGTCTGAAGTAGGATCATCCAATGGAAAAGAGCATCTAAGGTTGCATTTGCACAATTCCAATTCGGAGTCCGCCACAATTGAGCCAAATATATTAGAATCAGTCTTTTCTCTAACAATCTTGTACAGAAGTCTCCAAGGGTTAGCATTTCCAGTATTGGTGATACATTGGCACTTCTCCAATCCAAAGGAATCTCCCCCAAGTACAAAGATACCCTCATAATTAACCTAAATGGTTCAATACACTCCCTCACACTCTTCTTCAATGCTACAGCGTATATGCCAATTTCAGATTACGTAATCTGTAATTGTAACGTTTTTTCAATTCATCTGTAATTACGAAATCTCTAATTTCATATGTCTCAGCCTCATTCGCACAGCCTCTTTTCTGCATGAAGGGTCTTCAGTTAGCAAAGTACCAATTCAATTCATCTTCAAAATTAGCTGGGTTTTCTAAGACTTTCTAAGCTTTCTTCTTCGTTGTACTCACAATTTCACATACATAAAAATTTCGTGTCCCCATTCTTTGCTCATTTACACAGCCTTGGCCGCCCTAAGCTTAATTGTAGTACTATTACAGATCCAGTTGTACCTGGTGTAGACTTCAGTGCTTTTCATCGCTCTGTACTAGCTGTCCCATGCTATCTTCTTCTTCTTCTGCTCTGTTTGACCGGCCAGCATCTCAGTCATCCATTTAGGGATCCTCTTTTAAGAAATATTGCAGAATATTTTAAGAAAATATTCTGAAATATTTTCATAAAGTTATTTATGCGTCCATGGCTTCTGTAAATTTTGCTTAAAAAGTGTTCCACAATTCAAATATATTTGCTCTAACTCGGTAATCCGACCAATTCATAGATGCCATATAGCGCATTAAATTCTTGTGCCTTTACCTTTAACTACTGCAACATCTTTCTTCACCTTCCAACTGGTGATTGCATGATCACTTCCTGACAATGGTTCCTGTACTTTAAGGCTTGTGATGTCATCTGATTTGTTAGTAATGATGAGATCAAGAATACTCTCATCCCCAGTACTTTGCATAACGTGCTGATCTGATAAAAATAATAATCATCTAGTTTATTTAAAAAAAAAAAAATTCTCTATGGTGAGTCCACCGCCTCTACTTATTTCAATCGATCTGGGACAGATTAAAGTCACCCATAATAAGACATTCACGCTTGCTTGTCCATTCCATCTGTATATAAAGGCTCTTGTTACTATTGGATTACTGCGGACACAGAGCGAAATGGAGAGAGAATAAATTATGACTTTGCAAGATCCAAGAGGTGTGGCTACCCCACCAATACTCTTGACAGGTGTGACCTACAGACACATCGCCACGTAGCGACCAATAGGAACATCCAAGGTAATGACTCAACCGCGAGCGCCTTTGTCCCATACTACCCAAACCTATCACAACAGGTTTCTAGGCTCCTAAAATCACATGGGATAAAATGAGTACAACTCAAAGGCAGAAAGTTACGATCCCTCATCTCTAAATTGAAAACAGCGGTTTCCACCTTACTACAAAGTCGTCTAGTCTACCCCATCTCTTGCCGTGACTGCACTAGCTGCTACATTAGGGAAACTGGGAAACGGCTCGGGAAACGTCTTTCGGAACATGAAAGAGCAATCCGCTTAGCGGATATAGAACACTCGGCCATTGCCGAACACGTTTGGTCAACCCACCACGACATTGATCCACTCCGAGATGTCATGATTGTAGATAGGTCCTGCCGCTACCGACGACGCGCCTGGTTGGAGTCGTTGAACATCACATGCTCTAATACCTCGGTCAACAGGAGCAGTGGATGTCGTGTCCACCCTATCATCGAAGCAACCATTTTGATGAATGACAAACGTTGGCAACCCATATGCATCACAGCCTTCAACATCCAACAGTTCATGTACATGACTGGCAGTACACGCCATCATGTTCCACTCTTAACTGTCAGTTTGACTGAGGAAGGTTAACAAACTAACCAAAAGCTTTTGTACGTATCTAATTTAATATATGTATGTTTTTCCTATTATTAAACTTGTCATAATTTATTCTGTCTCCATTTTGCTCTGTGTCCGCAGTAATCCAATAGTAATAATGAATCCAGAGCGCACAGGTCCCTTTAATCATGTAAAGACTCGTCATATTCTTCCCAATCTTCTGGTCTGTAGATTTCTCCCACTCGCATTATACCTTGGCTTCCAACTAACTCACACCACAGATTCTGTGCTGGCAGACGTAACTTCGGACACAAAAAGCTCTTTTCGCACTCAGACTGCTTTTGATGAAAAGCATGACCCGCCCCCTTCTATCTTCCCAAAATATACTATACATACTTTCCAAAATATAATATGCTATGGTTTACTCTGACACACCCCTTGAATTATTTAGGTTTTTATTCCAAGCTTTATCTTCCCCCCTCATTTGAAACGTTGCTACCCTCAGAACATTTTACCAACATCGGCTGATATGGCAACAAACAAGAATTCTTAAGGTGAGTGCAAGCAATACCCATGTCATCGGATAAACTCGGATCCAAATTACCCTTCTTCCATCCTAACTAGCAGTTTCCTTGAACCCTTACAATATCCTCAATGATACTGGCAAAAATCCTTGCCACCTTTGTTCAAGTGAATACCATATCTACAAAATAAATTCCTTCTACCAACAAATGCGGGCCATGCTTTTAAAATCCCCCCCCCCAGAGACTTGCTGATTCCCTCATGTCTTGAGTTAATCCACAGGGCTTTCAATAACGCTATAATCTCTATAACAGAGATGGGGGTTCTCTTATAGCTATTCAAGCGAACTCATTTTTGACAATTCTTAACTGAATTGTTAGAATACGTCAATATTCTTCTGCAAAGAAACATATTTGTTTCAAATTTGCAAAATACTACTATTAAGTGATTTTGGATATTTTAATTTTTTAAATTAAAATAATGTCTGCATCAACAATTAATCTTTAGGAATCTAAATTATATTTTAATAAGATATTTACTGTAAAGTTATGACTGTTTGTATGAATTACTAGGCAGACGTAAAACTCTGTTACAAGTTTTTTTTTTCTTTTTTAATTTTGTTTACGTGGTTAAAGAGTGTTATTTGTGTACTGTAATTTGCTTACTGTTTTTTAACGTTTCTATAAGTAACTGAGTTTATAAACCTATCAGAGAAGTATAATAATTTGAATGCTAATAAGTTTCCAGGTTATTATGTTCACAGAAAAACAAGCCTTTTTGAAGAATTGGGTATTTATATACTCGATATCACTGTAACGTGTTTATGCAAATTTATTACACAAACACAGTATAATAATACTGATTACTTCTGTTAATAATAATATGATAATTCTGATAATGGTTACGTCTGAAACAATACAGTTACTTCTGGAAGCGAATTATTAAATTTTGCAATATAAGGCTCATTAGCTATAAGTAGCATAGAATCTAATAATGAACATTTATAATTAAAAAGCTGATTAAAATTAAGAAACGTGACAAAAATAATTCTCCCCATTAGAATATACTGTTTTGCCTCAAATAAAAAATATAAACAAACAGCAAAATATAAAATAGAAGTCCTGATTTAAAATACATCAAGAACTAGTTCCATTGAAAATTACCATTGCATCAACGGTTTCTGTTTCCGAATGAAACCAATATCGCCTCTTAACGACACCGGTATCTCGCGCGAGGTAAATTATGGACACTTTTATCAGTGTGACGTTTTCAAAGATTTCATCCTAACGATAAAAAAGTGGCACATTAATACCCTCGAGAACGGCATCTCTGTGACGACGTGTGCCAGCGATCGAAAATTAAAAGTTAATATATCAAGAGAAGAATGGAGAGAAGTACACCTTCCGGACGTCGAAGGGGTATTATCATATCAGCGGCTACATAAAGCGGATATGATAAACACTTATTCGGAAATTATTTACGATGGCAGATAAGAGTTTGCCGCGATCTGAAATAATGATGCTTAAGAAGGTATTTCTGGGCACACGCTGTCCTTATTTGTAAAAGAAATGAAAGAAGAGTGCATTTTAGACTCTTGGACAGCCGTCCCATTGACACGAGGCTCAGTTCACGGTATATTTGAATTTTTTTGTGGTGCAGCGTGATAACTACAGATAATATACTACCGGCCAACCCACATGGTAAAATTGCTTTACAATATAAAAAATTAATAACGTAGTGTTAGCAATAACGATTTAACGTAATTAAAAGGTTGCTGCAAACTGCAACAAGGACGCTGCCATCTGCTACATACTTGCTACAGAAAAAAAATCGTATTTCCCACAGAAAAACTACACAACTGAAATACAAAACATAAGAAACAAACAAGAGCCTGCGCTCATCCAAGAAATGCGCATCAGCATGATATCCTGTGTACAGAAGGGCGCAACTGCTGCCTCAAAATAGGCAAAGAAATCGCACACTGCACCACCCCAAAGGAGAATAAAAATACTTACTAAAAAGAGAAATAAAAAAGAAAAGGTTAGGAAGAAACCACGGTGACAAGATCTTCAAGGATGCAACGGTCGTGTGGAAATTCCCAAAATGCTCACATTTCTCTCGTGACCACCAAACGCAAAAGAACTTGTGTGATCCTACGAGAGAAATGAAGACAGGTATAACCGAATTGCGTTCAGGTATGGAATACTGAAAGACACTTTATAAATATGGTTGACCCAACGGTTAGGAAACAACTTAGCAAGCTGGAAAAAAAAAAGAAATGTTCATTAAAATGGTGTGTGAAAATACTTTCACCCCAAAAGCCATTGTTTTCTTGTTGCAATTATATGTCAAGAATTTTTTGTGTTAAGTTATAAAAAGGCGCTAATCTACACTCCAGAAAATACAGCATATTGTCGCATGTTGCTGTCATATAAATTTTTCACGAATGAAGAAACCGCAATAGCATAAGCGACAAACGATTTTAACAGAAAGTATTGGTACAAAAGATGGTTTAGTTAAGCCAGCAGAAAGGAATCGCTACTAGCCTACATCTGATCTTCTGAACAAGGAAGAAACGTTTTGCTAAGATTATAATTAACTACTGTACCCGTGGCGAATATTTCGTCAAACTGTTTCAAAGAAGAAGTGAAGATTAATATCGAAGTAATTGCAGTAACTCCTCTCTCGGCTCCCTTCTATTTTTTTTTTTTTTTTTTTAAGTTTTACTGTTAAATAAAACCTATTGCAAAAGGAATCAGATCAAAAGCTTGTTTGGTGTTTGAGTTCAAAGAGCCTTCCGGACAAATGGACATTGTCTGAGGCTGTGCACATTACGAGACATCTAACATCGGTCAGATCATCAACTCAACACCAACAAGGAAGACAATGCCAGTTACACCCCGCTAACAGAACATGCCTCGCTGCATTGCAACATATGACTCGACTGTTTTCTAATTCAATTCGGCTTTGTATCTAAGTAAACTCCTCAAATTCATTGCCATAATAATTTTGTTTATTTATTTTACGCTGAATTTATTTCGACTCTTATTTTGGTTTTCGATAGACAAAAGATGTCTGCGATCACATTTCAGTGTACATTCTCCACCTTTAATAACCTCTCTAACTAGGAACTAACGTCAGCAAGTTTATGCGTCAGCAATCATACTGACTGAGGATAGATGAACATGGTTTCTTTATTGGGGAATGGACTTCTTGAGAAGATCCGTTATAGTACATTGAGGGATTATTTTTTGGCAATATAACAGAAGTCAAAAAAAAAGTGTAAAAAATATTTCTATAGGGTAGGAAGGGATTATTTGTTCGTTTACGGATAAGATCTTGGAAGATATGTAAAGGGCTTTCTAGATTAATATTGCCATATGTTCCCTTTATGTGGGCGTAAAGTATATATTAATTGCCTAAGTGAACATTAAGTGAGTGTATATCAGGAATGAAGCAAAAATGGTTAACTTCCTGGACTATCATAGTAGATATGAATTGTCATGTCACACACCTGAAATGTTATCTAATATATATACTTTTAAGCGATGGTGCTGAATCGCAGCAGAGAGAGAGAAATCAGCATAAATTGTTATTTAATTTCATTTTATTTAAGTATGATCAGTGGCGAAGAATTAATATACAAATAGCTTAAAGTGACGAAAATGAAGTAGTCACGCAAAATTCTATAGTTCAGCTTGAAAGAAAAACTCAGACGATAACATTCGTTAATGTGATCAATAAGGATTATAATGTCCATTAACATAATAATCGGAAACCCACTTACTGTGCGGACTGAGTGGTATGATTCGCTGGAAGGTCTATTATTTCCACTCTATTTATCCTGACAGGCATTGGCAACAGTTGTGTTAATACAGCCTACGCTTCAGAGATGCTACAGGTATTTCGTCCTATTTAGTATCTTTCTGATGGTATATGGTTCAACAACTGTTTTCACACTCTATCTTGCCGAAAAATTCTTCCCACAAGTATAATGGAAGATGCAATCATCCGTTATAGTTGTGGGAAGACGAATAACCAGTTCACAAACACCTTGTATAATGCAAAAGTCAACATTTTGCTCAGGAGGACACCGTTTTTTAAATTTAAATTGGATTAACGGCAAAAGAGGGATGAACTTGATGTAAAGCAACACGTAAATGTAAAAGGCACTGCACGCCCTTTTAACAGACTTTTAATGTAGTCATTTTAAATGAGTAAACGTTTATATCAATAAATTTCCGTGTTTCTCCAGTTACGTAGTGTTACATAACTTTAGTGTTCGAATTTATTTTGGCATTCGCCAAACCAGTGGCTATAAATTATATAAGAAAAGATCTCATATTCGTAAAGAATTAGGTATTGATCCAATAATAGATAGCAGCTACAAATATAGAGAAACATGGATTACAAATTTGGATAGGATGCACCCAGCAAGACTACCAAAGAAGATTATGAAATATCGGCCAGCAGGAAGAAGATCCAAGACGCCCGAAGAATAGATGGACTGAGATCGAAACAGGTCACCTGGCCTAAATCCTTGAAAGGATGATGATTTATTCTGACTCTGAATTATTATTATGAATAATATCCTCATGAATTAAGAAGTCGTGACAAAGTGATATACTTTAGCAATCACTAAGTTAAAATGTTAATTAGAATGGGCAGAAGGAGAGTTGAATTTTTGAGTATTGTCTGTTGTAGTGAGTGGATAGTGTCTATCATCTCTCACAATGCGTGTAAAACGACTAGATTTTCAATTTCTGTCGTAAATTGATATCGAGAAATACTTCACGCCGGGACAGGAGGATATTTTATCGCCATTTTTTTCCTACGGTTCTTCCTTTAGCCGGGTGAAGTTTGCATGATGCAAACTTCATGAAGTTTGCATTTATTGTTGCCCGTTTTTGCGCCAACGCAATTAAGACAGTTGTTAGTTTGTGCGTTTATTGTATGGTCGGTTTTCTTGTTTTCTGGATGGAAAACCCGATTTTCTGGTTAAAATAATCGCACAATCCACTCCCGAAACAGCCTACTTCAGCCACGGTATGAATACAATCCATAAATTCTGTAATCTTGACAGGATTTGAACAGGCTTTTTCTAGACACGCAAATCTCTTCGACCCTGCTATCTCCAAGAATAGGTGAAAAAAATGCCAAACTCCTTTTTTATTTTCTTATAAATGATAAATGGAAAATTTTTGCTGAGGACGAGTGACTGTTCTCTTTGTCTAGAATTTGCCGGGAACCTGAAGAAAATACGAGTATTTCACGATTAAAAAAGAAAAGTTATTGTTTATATTCCCGCACGACCTGAATTTAGTCAGAGGAGTTGACAATTACTTTGGCAAATAAATACGATCATTAATCGTATTTTTGCCACCGCTATGGTTGTAAAATTGGGCACAAAAGAGATATTATTTAATTACATATAATTAAATTTATATTTTTTATTTATTCTTAGCGCAAATATATTGTAATAGATACTTTCTGAATTATTACATTAATAAACTGCTAATAACCATTCCCATCGGTTTAAGAATAATGTGTTAATCACCGTCTCGCTCCAAGAAAAATAATGTTTAAATTTGCAACATATTATTAAGTTTCAGTGTAATCTAGAATCAATAAAGTAATTTTACCTTAGCCAATGTTGTTTCTGAAAATAAACTAATCCCCATCGCTGGAGAAATCGGTGAACCGCTGAAAATATCTTCTCTGGAGCTCACCTGACCACTTTCTACGATGAAATTTATTGTGGAAGGAATTGTAACTCCAATCAATTCCCAAGAGCATGCTGGAGAAACACCATGATACTAATAAATGCCTCCTCGAGAAATTGCATAAGTTTGTGTTAGTTTTACGTATCACAGGGTTACTTAAGAATCTTAGCATTCGTACAAGCTGGACCAGGAAAATCTTTCGATTATACGGAACAGCTCGCAATGAATTTGCAGATTTTTATATTTGTATATTCTTGTATTTGTAATACAGTTATGATAAGCCCTAAAAATTGCTTTATATGTATATTGCAGAATTTTAAAGATACTGTTTGCGCTAAATATTTATTTGTTGACCTGTGGGCTAGTCACGAATTCATAATCATGATTTTAGTTATTAGAAAGAACGTTGCAATTCTCTGGCTTTAGTGCAAATCTGCTGACATGCAGTGTTTTAATGGATTGTGTGAAAGGAAAATATAGGAGGCTATGACGTATTGCAGAAACAGATAAAAAACTCATTTGTTTATGTAATTAATTTATCGTGAATAACTGATTGTAATGTACAAATTTTTTAGATACATCCCAGCACCTAATGCAATTCAGTAAATACAATTGACTGTCTGGCTACGTTTAGGAGTCTAATTTGGAATTCCATCATCAGGTCAAAAATAAAACTAAGCTAAAGGAAAATAAAATAAAAAGGATAATGAAAAGGCATTAGACGTACTCTCATTCTAATATCCTATAAAGAAAACCTTAACTCACAATAAAGAAAAAAAAATTAAAAACCCCCAAGATAGAAAATGATAGCTCATCTGACACTGAGACATTAAATTCATCTAACATAAATATACAAAGGAAATATAAAGTTAAAATATGTCCGTAATGGCTAATTCTGCAGAGTAATGGATGTTGCAATGGCATTACCGCACCGTGCGAAACCCATTTACCATGCGGACATGTGTATATGTATAGGGCGGCACCGAGAACGTCTGTTCAACTCCGCCTCGTGTCTCTGTGAAGAACAGTATCACTACAAATGGGACAGATATGTGTATGACGGAAGTTTGTGAGTATTTTTTGTGTTCTGTTGTTATGTTCTGGCCACTTGGCTACCCAGATGCATCAGTCACCTGGACAGATGATTCTGGGTACTCGTCCACACCACGGGAAGGTGGGCCAGTTGGAGTAGAGGACGTAATGTCTCAAAAGAGACTCTGGCCCACCTGATGTTGCCAAAAGGTACCCATTTATCATTTCGAGGACAAGGTCTATGTAATCCTGAATGCCATACCGTTGAGACAACAAGTATTAGGGCAGAATGTACCACCGAAATCTGGACGCCATCTTATCTGGCCAACTGCATTTCGGAAAACTCATTTCCGATTCATTCCTACCACTGAGATTTAGGATTGGATTTGATTTGATTTGAGTGTACTTGTCGTAAGAGCTACTGTGGCTAAAATGCGCCTGGAGGGTTTGAGATTTAGGATGAATAATATTGAAAAACTGCCGAACATATTCCCCACTACTAAAGAAGCAGTTATGGCCTCGAGTAAAAGACTTCAGGCGGATCGAAACCTCATCCACCTACCTTAAGATACTACACTGCTCGACAAATTTAACAGAACACGAGGAAAACGTCGTGTAACTCGTGCAGCTTGCTTCTTTTTTTTTTTTTTTTTTTTTGTAGTTGTTGGCGCATCGCGTGCAATACGGCGCCCAACACACATTTTCAATAGGATTTCGGTCTTCTGATCGCGCTGGCCACGGCATTCGTTGGATATCTTCCCTTTCAAGATATTATTCCACCACTTGAGCTCTACGTGCAGTGGCGTTGTCATGCATGAAAATAAAACATGGGGTTCGACGATCTGTTCTTGGTACCTCTGTACAGTTAGAGTACCCCTATAAAAAAACATGAAGAGGGGTGCAGCCGTTAATCATTATTCCGCCCCACACGAGAACACTTCCTCCATCGTAAGTGTCCCTTTCTCTGATGATGAAGGGATGGTACCACATTCCTCGTTGTCTCCAGATGAAATAACGTCTAAAATCAATCTGTAGGCTAAAACGGGACTCATCAGAGAAACAGAACTGTATCCAGTTTTTCAGAGTTCAAAGACACAGCTTCATAGCACCAGTTTCAATGAACTCTACGGTGGTTTGGGGTTAATGGGATACAAACCATTGGCTTCCTTGTGTTGAGTCCACTTGAATTGAGCCTTCTTAACACAGGCCGGTTTTTTGGAAATGTTTTCATCTGTGGCCGCAACAACCTCAAGAGACAGTTGAAGGCAGCACATCGTAGGGTTCCAGTTTGCTGTTAGATCCAGATAGCGGTCTGTTCTGGTTGACGTAGCACTTGGGCATCCTTGGCCAGCTCTTCTTGTAATGGTTCCTGTCTTCTGAAACTGCTTCTATAGTGCCAAGTCGACACTGCTTGATACATTAAACCAACGTGCCACTTCTGCCTGCGAGGCTTAATTCCCTTACAGAGGTGGGTTAGTTCCGTGGTCAGCCGTCCCACCGTTTTCCGTCTATCAGCTCGCACAAGAACAAGCCAGCCTAAGTTCACCACGAACCTACCGTATCACATTTATTGGTTCTCACAATCACACGTGTGTCAGCAGGGACGAAGCATGGCCGATTGATAAAACACAGGATGGTTGCAATATTTTTACTGCATTGTGTATATATGAGTGGCACCTTCCTCCTCAGTTCTTGAGAAGAAGTTCCACGCTCACATTAAAACAGAACCATCTCCACTTCTAGAGTCGGTTCTTACGTGCTCCGGCCTTTCCGATAATGCAAGTCGCTGAGCTCAGGTATGTGTTTTAGTGACTTACACGGAACATCGGCAGCTTCTCTAGAGAACAGATCGCCCATACAAAATAAAACGCTTCAATCAATTCTGCAAACAATTGTGTGCAAATGATGTGTTCCAATGAATATGTAACCAATGATTTAAGGAAATTCCATTCCCGCCTCTCCTTCCAGTTGTCTTCGGAGCAGGAATGCATACTGTGGTAAATGGGAGTAATGCATGTGAGTAAACACTGAATTGGTAGAGCGGCACGTTCCAGTTCCAGTGAACTTATGTGAACTAATTTTCCGTTCAGTTAAATGCAACAGAGAATTCAACTGCTGTAATAATTTGCCAAGGGTTTCCTACTCGGAATAAAATTTTGTTTGTATATAATGTGAGCTTAGAAGGGAAGCCAGTGGACATCGCTGGACAGTGCAGTGTCGAGTCAGTTTGGTGTGACATAAGCATTGGGAGATCAAAATTGAGAGTAGGAGTGTGCTATAGGCCTAATGACTCTGATGAGTATAATAAGAAACTGTACAGGGAAATAGAGTGGGCCAGTAAATCAGAGAGTCTTATAATGGGAGATTTTAATTTCCCAGATATTGACTGGAATTTGTGGGCTGGTCACTCACACACTAGCAAGGCTTTTGTGGATTTATTGGATGATTGTTTTCTACATCAGCATGTTCGGGAGGCAACTAGAAGGAGGAATACTCTTGATTTGATTATCAGCAGTGATTCTTCATGCATTAAGAATCTGCAGATAAATGAACCACTAGGTGGCAGTGATCACAGTGTGCTGAAGTGGGATTTACTCAAAGAGGTAACTACCATTAGGGGTAAAGGGAAGGGTTATTGCTTCCGTAAAGGCGACTACGATGGACTGAGACAGTATTTAAATTCTATACAGTGGGACCAACTGATGATGTTACCAACAGCAAATTCAAAATGGGAAGGATTCAAAGAACTTATCTTGGAAGCTACTAGGCTTTACATACCAACTAAGACATATTGTTCAAGGTTTAGGCCTAAATGGATGTCAGATGAACTGATGAGGCATATGGCAGAGAAGAAACATGCATGGGATACATACAAATTAACACATGACACAGAAGCCTATGATAGATACAAGTTGATCTGTAACCAAGTTACAAAGGAGGTTAGGCAGGCGAAGGCAGATTACGAGAAATCTTTGGCAAGGGATGCAAAGAAAAACAGCAAAGAGTTCTTTACTTATGTAAACTCTAGAAGGAAGGGGATGAATCAGATTGGTCCACTTGATATCGATGGGTCAACTGTTGATGATCCTGCTCAGGTAGCTAACAAACTAAATGAATATTTTGCATCGACATTCACACATGAGGAGTTATTTAGCGAGGGGAATGCCAGAGGTGTATTCAACTCTAGCAGTAAGCTAGAGAATCTTGTAATAACTGAGAGTAAAGTGGAGGAGAAATTGTTGAAGATAAACACAAGAAAGGCACCTGGGGTGGATGGGATCTATCCAGTTATATTAAAGGAGGCAGCAAAGGAAGTAAGCAAACCCTTAGCCATAATTATGAGAGCTTCCTTGGACTCAGGGGAGGTACCCATAGACTGGAGATGTGCAAATGTGACCCCAATTCACAAAGGAGGATCAAAAGCTGACACAAGCAATTATAGACCTGTGAGTTTAACTTCTGTTCCAGGAAAATTAATGGAGGCACTAGTTTAAGAAGCACTGCAGGATCATTTAGACAAGACTTCAGTTATAGCTCAGACACAGCATGGTTTTGTTAAGGGGAAGTCTTGCCTGACCAATTTGATTGGATACTATGATGCAGTCACAAAGGAACTGGATGCAGGGAATAACTTTGATATTATATACTTGGATCTTAGAAAGGCTTTTGATACTGTTGCACATGGAAGACTGCTGCACAAATTGGAGCAGTGTAACATTGGAGGCAAATTGCTGCTGTGGGTAAAGGGGTGGCTGAGGGGGAGAAGACAGAGAGTGGTAATCAATGGACACTGCTCGTCGTGGACTAATGTTATTAGTGGAGTCCCTCAGGGCTCAGTGTTGGGTCCATTATTGTTTTCTGTATTCATAAATGATATTGATGATGGTATATCAAGCTTAATGTCGAAGTTTGCAGACGATACAAAGGTAGGCAGGGTTGCCAAGGACACTACTGACACTATGCTGCTGCAACAGGATCTGGAAAGGTTGAGCAGATGGGCTGAGAGGTGGCAAATGAAGTTTAACATTGACAAATGTAAAGTACTACACATGGGAAACAGCAACCCCAGAGCAACGTATCAACTCTGTGGTATTACACTGACAGTGGTAGAGAATGAAAGGGACCTGGGGGTGGTTGTGCAGGCAGATATGAAGTTCTCTGAGAAGTTCAGACGGGCTGCAAGAGTAGCTCATGGTGTATTGTCAATGATATATAGGAATTTTTCTAGCAGGGATAAGGAGGTGATTATTCCCTTGTATAAGGCAATGGTCAGGCCACACCTAGAGTACTGTATACAGGCCTGGAGGCCTCAATTCAAGAAGGATGTAGAGCTGCTGAACGAGTACAGAGAAGGGCAACAAGATTAGTGAATGGAACAAAGGGGTGCTCTTACGAAGAAAGGCTTAAGATTTGCAAATTACAGTGTCTGGAGACTAGGCACCAGCGAGGTGATCTGATAGAGGTGTATAAAGCATTGAATGGTTTGAGCATGCTCAATGCTGATGGGATTCTTCCTCTCGCTCAGAATAATCACCTGAGAGGGCATAAATTCAAATTGAGGAAAGACAGATGTAGGATAGACGTGCGGAAATTTGCCTTTAGCCAGCGAGTGGTTGGTTGGTGGAACAGACTTCCATCCCTTGTCGTGGAAGTTGATAGCCTAAATAAGTTTAAGGCTCAGCTGGACAGGTATTTTGAACGAACAGAGGGGTGAAGTGGGATTGGTTTTTTTTTTTTTTTTTTTGGCTGATGCTGCATAAGCTTGCTTTCTTGCATCAAATTCCTCTACTAATGCTAATGCTAAAATCCCTAATTAATTATTTTCTGTAAAATTTGCACTAATGTTATATTAATTTTAACTGTCTAATTTTACATTATTGTTTATTTAATCCTGTAAAAGTCTCGGGTCGAGCACGAATGTACCCTTGTTTATTGTACATTGTGTTCCTCGCACCTTAGTCTGTATTCACACCCTTCTGGCACAGAGCCGTCCCGGGGTGACCCAAGATTTCTTGGGAAATAAACTGATTTTAATAATAATAATAATAATAATAATTGTAATGCGCTTAGTCCTGTCAACGAGATTATGAAAAGTCATAATACACTACATTGTGGACCCACAATAAGTAATTACCAGTAATAAAGATTATTTACGAGATTAAGAAAGATTAATTATTTCAATTCCCTCGTGGCAGATCCAGAAAAATTCTGCCAAGAAAAAACGTACAGAAAGGAAACAGTGAGGGACACTTTTGATTGTTATATTAATTTGTTGTTGGTGTTGCTGTAAGATTTTAAGAGCATCAGCGACTAAGACTATATTGCTTCGTATATATTGCAGATGTGTTCTGTGGTCGATTTTCTTGTTTGCTAGACCAAAAACCCGAGTTTCCGAAAGAAAATCCATTCTATCTTCGCCTGAGACCGACAAACTCGGCCACGTTGTGAAATAGGTCCATAAAAATTCCTCACATCATCGACGGGAATTGAACTCAGGTCTTTTCTACCCGGTGTGGGGAGGACGGCGATTCTACCAACTGTACCACCCATGAGGGAATAATAATTTGTCTTACCTGATCATATACTCTGGGATGACCACATAAGCTCAGAAGAGTTCGCAAGATACAAGATCATTATACTGTATTTAGTATTCCTGCTGCATGAAACATTGTCACTCAAAGCGCGTGCACTTTTACACCTCCCGCTTGAGCACTCAGCTACGGAACGCCTATTATCGACTTTCACTAAGCACAATAACGCCCATCACTGTCACCATTGACCACAAAGGGAACCGAAAAACCCTAACTCACCTTCTTAGACAGTGGTCTTGACCAAGTAGTTTTTCATCGCCAAGTAGCTTTTTGGCCTCAACTTTCATAAATAATAACTGTGCTCTTCCTAACGTATGAACTGTTCGTGTTCAGGTTTAAATGCACAAACGACTTTTAGCATCACGTAAAATAATTTTATTTGCCTGTATTTGCCTATTCTATGAGGTCAGAGAAAACGTTGGGTAACGTAACTCGCCATTACACCGAAACTGATTTACGCTCGAACAAGCTTTGTATAGTATAGCCTGTGTGTGTGTGTAAATAAATTTTAGTACACAAAACGCTTTTATACCTATGCAGCTTCTTATCAGAAGAATTATCTCCCCATCTCCTTCAGAAGGTTTGAATTACATCAACAACAATAATTGATCTGTTATTTTCGCCAATATCTTTGTTCATTTGAGAATTTTAGTAATTCTTCAGTGAATGTCACGAATTGTCTTGGATGAGTTCCTCAGGATGGACCTTGGTGGGGTTCTTCCCTTAGCCTACGCCGATGATCTTGTTCTCGCCATTCAGTCCGACACAAGAGCTGGAGGTTAAGGCCGACGAGGCTTTGGGACACCGCTAGAGTTGAGCCAAAACACATCAACTTACTCTCTCCGGTGAGAAGACGAAGTCTATCCTTTTGAAGGTGAAACTCCAGATATGCAGACCTCCAGTCATAAAGATTACTAATATTCCAATTCGCCTCTACGAGGAAGTTAAATACTTAGGCCTCTACACTGACACCAAGCTAACCTTTCATCCTTACTTGAAATACCGAGCAATCAAAATGCAGAAATATGCAGCTATGATTAGAAGAATCAGTAGAGCGGATTGGGGCCTAAAACACAAAGCCCTCTACCTAATTTCCAAAACAGTTTTTGTTCCAATTGTCAGTTACAGTGCTTTAGTCTGGTGCACTAAATTTGCACTGGAGCGAAACAAACGGAAGCTGCATTCCATACAGTGATTTATGCTTCTATCGGTAACTGCACCGTCAGTAGCTGTGAGCCTCAAATCATCGCAGGATATATGTCCCTACATCTTAGAAGGTGCCAAAAGAGGCATCTTCTATTGTCTGAAAAAAGGCATACCTACACAGTTACTAAACCTCCAACTCCACCCGACAAGCGACTACTCCCTGGTACTCACCTGGATGGCAAGAAACTTTTTTTTATTAACAGGACACGGATCATTCCAGCAAAAACTCAACTCTATGGGTATTGAATCACATCCTTTCTGCCAATGTAGAGATGAGAAGTCCTGGGCCCACGTTATGTATGAGTTTTCCTCCTATGAATATCACCGATTACAACGGTTTAGAGTAATCCGACGACCTCCCCGCAATCAGGAGCAAGAGCTACTGAACGACGAGGATACACATATTGCAATCACTCGATTTGTCTAGGATGTCTTCGCCACAAGGCGTGCTAAGTTCACCGCTGCTAGAACAGTCCAGAATACTCCCCACTCTCTGCTAACCCCTTCGGGGGTAGGATAAATGTAAATCTGTGCTACGGAAACTATACTGCAAACCCTTTATGGGTAGGATGCATACCGCAGCCACTTTAGGATGCAGGATCAATACACAGAGCGTTTGGCTAATTGCGTTCACAGAGGGGCACCTGTTCCTGAGACTTTTAATCCCGTGTCCACCCCCCCCCCAACTTCGCCTAAATCCATGTTGGACTGCCTTCACTATTAGTCTGATCTCCTTCTCTTTTATTCCCTGTGAAGTCTCTCTTCAACACAATGTTTTTTTTTTTTTTTTTACTGTGGCTTCTGCCAGGAAGATCGGGCGACCCTAGCAGAGGCCAGCCAGAGTATGATGGACAGCCTGACTCACCTCCCAGTAGTGGTTGCGGGCAACGTAAGGTCCCATTGGAGGTCCTGCTGCCAAGAAACCAGAGAAACAACAGAATCCAACACAATACTATACAAATACAACATGGCACACACATTTCTGGCATTTACAGAGTCCTGTATACTTCACAAGAGTACAGATGGCGCCTTACCCTAAACACTATGCATTGTGGGTGTATCCAGATTAACCTAATAACTAAATAGCATCCAACAAAACGGCAACACAGTGGTCGGAAACTTCTGGTTGATGCGAGAAGCCAACGGAGGCTAAAACGAATTATGCAGGGTTACAAAAAGGATACAGTTAGTCAAATAGTAATACAATACAGCAGTCGTAACATATGAGGCATTTCAGAATGCACAACTGGATCGCAGCCGACGACCGAACCAGGTTGAACTCCTGTCAGGGGAAAAAAATGGTACGGTTATAATGGGATCAAGAACACTCGTTGATATTCCTGAATTCACTGCTTGTTACTTTATTTAACGAATTGCAGTTTCTGCTGTTTCACTGATGAAAGGACCGGAATAAGGCGAAAGCAGTACGAGTCCACATGCAGATCAATCCAACCAGGTGTTAACCAATCATCAGGTGACGGTGTACTGGTGTGAGGAATTTCTTCGTGGCGCAATAGGGCCTCTAAATAGGTCAAAACCAAGTTTTAGTGGTTTTGGAGGCCCTCAAGAGGTTTCAGGAAAAATCCCGATTCTATAATCCTCCACAATTTCTTTCTATGTCCACATAACAATGAGTTAAATGTGAAAGAGCAGCAGCTGTGTTTCTTTTCAAAATTTCAGGTATTTTAATTTAGAATATTCATCTGCACCTTTGTATCAAATATCATGTCCATAGCTTAACCCATTTTCCGTGAGTTGTCCCCTCCCAAAAAACAACTGCTACATAATTGTCACCTCACGAATTCCCAATACGTCGTGAGCATGACGTGGTAACGTTTGGTAAACAATTCTTTTGCACAGTATAAAAAGTTTTGGGCACGTTATTTGATAATATTGTTTGTTTGTTTGTTTGTTTTGTTGGTTTTTAGGAGCATTAGCAACTAAGGCCATATTGCTCCGGGATATGCGGTGGTCATTCCTTGACCTTTCCGCATCCTCCGTATTTGGTGGTGACGGGCTCGAATCCCGGTCTAATCAAGAAGCGTGTGCTGCGCACTGCTGCTCCTTCCCACCTGGCTACGGAGGCGCCTTATTTGATAATAGAACGCGCTCCTGAAATAAAACGCAATACGCACATTAACTAACTTGTAAATATGGTAAACCGAAGCCAATAACAATAACGCTACTCTAAGCGTCGGGAATGTTAAGCCTCTCCTAAGTTCAGTGGTTATTCTAATTGTCAGGTATGTGGAATGGTCCAAGTCCTGTTCCCGGCTCCAGACCAAAAGGTTCGTACAAGTCGAGAGTGGGTAAGTAAGCAAGCACCTTCATTAATGTGTTTTCAAGATGGCTCTAAGGTCTCGCGAGGCCAATTTTAGACAAGAAACTGGGTTTTTCATCCGGAAAGCAATTTGACAACAGAATACACTCACTTTCGAACATGATATATAAACCTCAAGGTTTTAATTGCCTAAACGCTTTCTGGAAAACAACCGTACACAACTCAGGAGTTATATAAATAATCCAAAGTTGAAAAATTTTGGTTCTGGAAAGTACCTTGGTATCCTCTCAAATCATTGAAAACGACTTTTAATATATATCAAAACTTATTTTCAATTACATTATTTCTTTAGTTATAACACATGAAAGAATATGAAATGAATTTTATTTGAAGATCAAAACAGATATAAAAGTTGCCTTATTTCTTCTGAGCAAGACGAAAACTTTCTCTACGATGGTTTCGCATGTTGACAGAACACTGATCAGACGCCCGTTGCATGACTTACGATAGCCCCAAGGAAGAATTGTTATGACTGCCAGAAAGTCTTTTGTCATACGTGGGTTCTACCATGATGATGATGTCAAATGCAGTAACCTCTGCCTTTACGATTACACGGCAGCTACTCCATTCTGTTGATCACTACCTCCGTTTTCTCGAAAGTAGTGGGAGAGTGAAATACTAAGTTCACTGCGCCATGAATAACGACGCTCTTGGAAGAATATTAGCTCGTGTTTTATGGTCCACTGCTCGACTTTATAATAACTGTGGCTTCTTAATGGAGCTAGTTATTTCCTGAAATTCAGAAAATGATGCAGTAGGGTGCTTTAAGGAGGTGTCTCTTTGTTACTATGGAGATGTTAAATATAACGATGATATCTATCATCAGTGGTTTTCTGATTCAAGGCTTGACAGCGTCCATTGTGCATGAGTAAGATGGAAAATTCAAGGACTTGACGGGTTATTAAATCTACACTACATTATACACCTAAGTGGTTCTGCACCCTTTGTATTACCGTAGTCGTAAAGCATCTCTCTTCTTTTCCTCCCCGCAGCTAAAGATAAATTGCCTCCAAACCATATTTAAGATCTGCAGTTCTTATAAAAGCAACTTAGCATCTCAGAGTGACAAAACGTAATGAAATGTTGGGACTGCCAAGTGCCAAGTTTATTTATAGAAATTAAAAAGAACCGCAAAGTTGCGCTTCTTAACCATTTCTTCTCATTTCAGTATCATTTCACTTATCTCTTAGAGGATTTGTTAATGAGAGGAATTTTGTGCATAAAAAAGTTGAGTAAAAGATTCAGTGTTGAATGTACTTTTTAATTAAAAAGTTGCCATGCAAAAGGTATTTTTTGATTGTTTACAGAATGAAACAATTTTATGATATATCTGGCGGTACTTCTAATATATACACTTAAAGAAAAAAGCTTTAATGAATTGTTTCCTCCCCCACCCCGCCAAAAGGGAAATTTATTTCGTTTTATGATTCATCAGATCATATTCTTAAAGAATAACAGATATGTTTAACAAAGAGAAGCGTCTAAATATTAATACATTCTCCACACGTCTTTTAAGGAGAAGTAGGTTAAACGGCAGGTACTCCAGCGTTTGCTTTGTTCCTTGCTATTTCTGGAATGTGTACGTGGAATGTCCTCCATTAATGTTCACCTGAAAAGAGTTCTCTTCCAGCGAAGGTGAAATTATTTCGCTCTTCAACAGATGCCACTAAACATTCTTAATTAAAGAACTTGTTGCAGTGGCGATATTGTGCAAGACATGGTTCGTACTACCTGGCTCTACTCAGGTAATCCCAAGGACGAAGTAAAAAGGGAAAATGCCACATGTTAAGTTAGCATCATTTGCTAACACCACGCAATATCATTTCAACTGTAATTAGCAACGAGGGCCTTTATTATAAATTCTTCCTCCTTTTGCTGTTAGTGTTTGCACAGAAGCAATTATTCCAGCAGTCTGACAAGTGTTTTCAGCTTGCTGACACTGTTAAAGCAATTATACAACTGCTCTCTGCCCTTAAGTAACTGTCTTTATTTGACTATGTGTTCGTAATTATGAACGCCAGAAGCTTAGGGCCGCGAATGTCATACAATATTTCACGTTTATCAAGATCAGTTCTTTCCAAATTTTCCTGACGCCGACTCATTATGCCAAAAATAGTTCGTCATCTCACCCAGAATTTTCTAATTATTCGACAGCCCACACAGAAGTTTGTATTTATTGGAAATACTTTTTTTCTTTTTTCCTTATCTTTTGATAAATTCAGAGAGATGTATGGTATTAAGCACACGTTTAACCAAGTCTACATCAGTTTATTAGCATTCCAAGAAAAAGAACATGCCCAGATCTAACTGAGTACTTGACGAAAAACATTTTTGTTTTAAGTTTTTAATGTTTTATCCAATGTATTTGAATTAATCAATCACATAAACATATGCAGTGATATCAAATAAGCGTGAAAACAATACCGATATAATTCCAAAATTTGGCGACACCCTTTGAAACATGACACAACAGCTCAAGGTGTCTCGGCACTCACTTTGCAAAACTTAATTACTGCACAAGCTTAGTTAACTGAATTCCTCCTAAATAGGGCATTGTTAAGTTAACTGAAGGAGGAACCAGGTTTTTAGGCTCGTTAGTATATATGCGTAAAGCGTCTTTTGTCTTTTCCATAGCCGTCCGGTCGTCTGTCTGTTTTATCCGTCTGCATGTAATAAATCCACTTCATAGTGGATGGATTTTCCATGTAGCCAATCCAATTGTAGCTGAAGCACTGCATATTGTGTTTGTTGTCATGCGCTGATTGAAGGAATAAATAGGCAATATAGAAGATGCGCAGAAATTAAATGGTTAAGTTCGCTCATAAAAGTCTTTGATTTTTTTCTCGTATTTTTATCATAAATCATGAAACAAAACTATTTGCCAAAGAGCTTGTAATGTAACACACTGTGGCAATAGCTAACTTCTTTGTACTACGTGTGACACTTTGATTCCAACCAATGTCCTTAGTGTTAATGCAAACCAGAAAAAAATGTGGCGTGCCTGAGGAGGGAGAGATTTTCCCTCTAAAAAATTGGTACTGCATATAAACTTATTACATTTTACAGGATATATATATTATAAAAATGCATAAATATTATTTGTATATTTTATATTCATAATTTTAAGTATATGTTAATAACCAACTAACCTGTTCTAAGGAAATTTTTCGACCAACCACGTCATTTTCATCACCGGTCTCTCCTGTGATTCTTGAAGCATCACAAACAGTTGAAAATTTTGTCTCTCGGTTTTTCCCCATAGCTAATATCTGCGAGTGTATTCAGAGTTTTTTTAAACGCACGAAACAGACAATAACAATTCTGGTAGAGTAACTTGTTGATTGAGCATTTCCAAGTTAAGGCCCAACTTAAATTAAATTCAGACTTCACTGCCGGCTGCATAGAATAGAACCAATCACCACATGCACGCGTGTACGATCAGTTTCGTTTTGTCCATGAACTCGTGTCAGGGGAGAAAGGGATGTTGCTTATCCGCCGGACCATGTGTTTTTGGTGTAAAAACTGCGATTTTTAATACATATTTTAAAAAAATATGTTTGTAATAAAACTTGTTTCTTACATGTTCTAAACTATTTTTAAAACAAAGACTCATTTAAGCTTTAAAACGATGGAATATTGAGGAATGACCCCCCCTCCCCCCCAGTTTTCGCACATCCTTCCCGGAATTTGAAGCAAATATCGGAATAATTTAAAAAATCAGAAGGATGGAAATAGCCTAAAACAATCTATCCCCTTCTAACCCAGACCATTTGAGCGAAGTAAATTGTAAATAAATGGTATCATCATATCAGTTAATATACTTATAATGTTAAGTTAGAAATACTAATATAACTAGATTAAATTTAATCATGCAAAATTATTGTCTAACGTTAATTGGTTTGAATTCGATTTAGTGCTTTTTACGAATTTCGGAAATTATAACTGAAGGACCTTCAAGAGAGGAATTATTCATTCTTAGCTCCTTCTGAGAGAACTGAGTGACAATGCATTCAATTGGTTAACTCGTTCAGAAAGAAACATTAAAGGGATGTCGCACCGGCAGAGAGCGACTGTTTTCTTCTACTTTCAATAGTCCATTTGCTCGATAAAATATAACTTGTCGACATTCCTTGGCAAAATCTTTGTAGTAAAAAAAGAAACGCTTTGAAGTTTGAAAGAACTAATCCAATCAATCTTTTCCGAAAAAAAAAAAATAAAATAAAAATAACTTTTTAACAACAGAACTAGCCTGCAATGCCACGCGTCGATTTTATTTCTCGATCGTTTATTTTTCATCACACATGAAATCTATCCAGCGTAGATAAAGAGCTCGTGTTTGCTGTTGATATTTTTAATATTGACAAACGACTGCATTAAATTCTTTCTGTGAAAAAACTCTTCTAACAGACAACTTGGTATTCGTTAGGGTGCTCTTTTCCATTGCTTTGTGACTCCAGCATGTTATGTCCATAAGAATTTTGCATACTGAATGCTTTTAAAAAGTTGTAATGATTTAAAATCAAATTAAGTGTCGCAATAGTACCAACGTTATACATACCTCCAAATTAATTCAGCGAATAATGTTAAGAAACGTATTTAAACAGACTCCTAAGTAGTTAGGGCACAGAATTCGTTTCATCTATTAGAATCGGATTTATGGCGCATTTGCCAACGCTGGCAATCGAATCGGTTGGTTGGAATTAGCGCCCGAAATACTTTCAGGCAGGGGTGTCCCTGGTGGTTTTTTTTTTTTTCTTTTTCTTATAGCATCTCGTTTCTAAGTTTTCTCTGGTATAGATGCACCACGTGATCATAAAATTTAATTTTGAACAGACCTTGTTTTTAAGTCTACATTTTGTCCATTACAACTCGAAAAGGAACATGAGACAACAAAAAAAAAAAAAAAAGAAAAGAAAAAATTAGACAGTTTTGGGAAGGGAAGAGAGAAGGTTAAGGTGGCGGGGCGTAGACTTCATGTTTCACTTCCCCTAAGGAGGGGGAAGAGCTTCCTTGGTTAAATACCCCTAACATTATGAAAAATCGCTGGCAAAGAGAGCAAAGAGTGGGAATAAGAATTTCCTGACATATATAAATGCAAAGAGAAGGATAAATCAGATCGAACCCTTATTTAATGCACGTTATGATCCTAACAGTTAACTAAACAGTAGTATGCAAATACACAAATCTGTGGAAAGGTTTATTTTTCTTCGCAGTCATTCTTGTAATTTTTTTTTTTGAAAAGCGATTCGATTGATTGAAAAAAATATATTTTTAACTGCTAAGCCAGATTCCAGTCGTTTCATATTTCATTTATTACAAAGAATAGTTTTTATTTCTCATTCATTTATTTCTTAAATATAAATGATACATCTTCCAAACAGAATACGAAGTGCAAAACAGCGGACAAGCTCACAAGACCGCAAGGGAAAAATATGTGCGCGTGCGTAAAATTGAATTTTCGCGCGTTAAATGATTTTATCAACTGTAAAATCGAGTACCTGATAGTTTCATTTTTAGGTTTATGATTGTAATTTTTTTATAATTTTAAAATTATAAATAAAAAAATTAATTTATATATATTTTTATAATTTTAATTTTTAAAATTTTATAATTTTTAAAACACTTTTTTATATATTTTTTACAATTTTAATTTTTAAATTTTATAATTTTTTAACTTTTTTATAATTTTAAAGTTATAAATAAAATATATATATATATTTTTTTTTTAATAACGTGTAGAAAACAGCATTTTGCATTTAATTTTCTTATTACAAATAAAAATTTAGATAAAATACAGTAATTAAATTAATTAAGAAAAAAATGAGATATTGGTATTCTGCAAGCAGAATTCAAAAAATCCAAAAACATTTTTCCATAAATAAAAAACTAGCTTCGTCACCTACCAGGGGTAGAGCGACCCCCATTGAGATCCCCGCGACCCCCACAGGGGTAGCGCGACCACTGCCGTATTAAAGTGAGTAGAGGATCTAAGTGAGATTTAAGGGAATATATAATATTGCCTCGAAAGGAACGGAACTCGTCACACGGGTGAAGGAAAATAGCAATGAACTTTATCGACGGCTGCCTGAAAACTCATGTACTTCACTGCCAGCTTGGCTTTTGCTTCACATGCAATGAACACCCTGCTGGATTTAAGGAGAAAATTAGTTAGGTTAGTTAAACTTTTTTTCGCTGCATAATGAATCTGAGGAGGCTGGTTGAAGATAAACCACTGGGAACCATCTGAAGCAGAACGTTTTGTAGGCACGAGCAATGAAACGACATTGGGTACTACTTATCTTACGGGACCAGCTTTAACAGATAAGTATTACAAGATAGCAGAAAGTATTTTGGCCAAGAATAATATTGTAGATGAATATAAAGGGATCAAGGAAATGCAGCCCAATATTTTTAAGGTAAATTGCAGAACATCAACCTCAACTACTCAAGTTACAGATCGCATATCCAGAATGAAATAAACGAGTTGCTTAATTATGACTGCAAGATTTGCTTTCTGCTATAGTGCTATAGCTATACTACACTATAGTGCTATAGATATGCAGATATACTACACAAAAAAAAAGTGAAGTTTAAACTAAAAAAAATACGTTTATCTTTAATGAATATATTCCTTTATATGCAGATATATTATCTTCGCTATTTCAATGCAAATATAATAAAAAGTATATTATTAATTCAAAATGTTCACAAAAATTAAAACAATACGAAAAATCGCAGAAAAAGACCAACAGAAACTTAAAACTATAACAAATAAATGTTGGTCACAGATATTACAAAGGCGTTCTGGTTTATTTTATTGTTTTTTAGTATTTAAGTTTCCATACAAAACGCTCGCATTATTATATGCTACTGTGACCATTCTCAGCCACAGTTAAACTACTAATTAAGCAGTTATCAGCCAAGATATACCTCGCGGACTCACTTGTTAACCAGGCGGAATTCCAAGAGCAGCGCAGCAGTATATGGTTCATTCGATGAATGTGTTCCGTTATCAGAGATTACATTTTAGATTATAAATAACGAATAGTTACAGACATTACAGTATAGATAAAGCGAGGCACATCTCAATTTGCCATTTCTGTAGATCCCAAGACGCCAATTTAGGCGCAATAATATATGATGTCATTCAGTGACCTACCAATAGGAGTGCATCCTATTTTCCAGTCTAATAAGGCGGAATACATTGCTATTACGAATTTTTATTCGGGAAATTCACCAATGGGAATGTGCTAAAGAATTTTAGGAGCATGGACAGAATACAAAGGATATCGTTTCCTTTTTGAGTGTTTCCTTTTTGTGGACAGAATACAAAGGATATCGTTTCCTTTTTGAGTGTTTTCCCCCTTCTGGTTTAAAATTAAGCGAATTTTCTGTAAATCGTATGATAGAAACATTTAATTATAAAGTGCTTCATGCAAAATTATTATAGAATTTGTAAAATTTTATATTCATAAAATGTTTCATTACCTAAATTACTCAATTCATAATGAATAAGTTTATATTTTATATTATATAAATACTCCTCTGATACACAGTATGAATATTACTGTGTATTCAGTGTTTTCAACCATTCTTGGCTTATTGTGCGTGTTCAGAATTTAACGCTGTAACTGTTAATCAGTTATTCATCATCATTTAAATTAGGCGAATTTCAAAATCTAGATCAGATATACTGTATGGAAAATTAATCTTACCATGTAATCTTAAAGTCAGAAATCTTCTTTCACCTTCAAGAATTATCAGAATTAGCATTTGAGCTATTAGCAATCGAATTAGCATTAGCATTTGAGCTATTAGCAATCGAATTAGCATTAGCATTTGAGCTATTTAAATCCTGAAAAAAATCGCATCCGATTAAAGTGAAACAAAATACAGTATTAAAATTATAAAAAAACCCAACTAATTCTAGTCATAACATTTTTAATGGTACATATTCAATAATCCAGACAAGAGTCTGTAATTATTTATTTATTTATTTATTTTTTATTAAAACGAAACTAAATATATCAGAAGTTTATATATTCAGAAAATTAGCAGAAGAATTTATTCTATCGATATTTAAAACCTAGGTTCAGCTGTAGCAAAATGCAAAATTACCTTTATTTTTTGTGTTTGCAATATACGGTTAATTCGTACCTTTTTTACTGGTAGTTAAATCGTTCTCCGGTCGATCAATTTTTTTCTCACAATAACATCTCTTTTTGAAATCTGTGGTCGTTAGTATAATTATACAGAGGACGATAGCTTTAGCTACATTATTCTCAGTATACTCTTTCTCCCATTTTTTATCGTCCTGAGAATTTTTTTTTTTTCATGTTCAGGTGATGTCAATAATATGGAGATTTTTCACACTTCCTGTTTCGTGGATAAATCACAAACTGATTAACTCGTCTTTTCTATAAATCTCGAGTAATAATTAAAAAAAAAAATAGTAATTAAAAAATTAAAAATTAAAAATTTCATTTTTAGCTCTGAGGAAAGAAATAAAAGCATCCCTTCTCCCTATTCGTAGCACATTCGTTGGAAAACGAATATTTATATGAAGCACAGAGTTTAGAATGGTATGAGAAACAATGGAATTCATCTCAATAAGAATAATTTCAGTGATGTGATGGGAGCAAGTCTTTGGATCGTTAATGGTCGGATTGAATTATAAAAAAAAAATAGTTCCTCTAGGACAGAGTCCCAAGTCAATCGGACTCCATTCCGGACCAACTCAATTGATTTAAGGAGTAAAATGCTCTAGCTTTTATTATTTATGTATGAGAGGGCCCAGGGCCCAAGACTAACTAAATACAGTACTCTCCTATCAGAAATGTTAAGATGCCAGTCCATCAAAGAAAAAGGAGAATTAAACCCATTTAGCTCATCCCATTTGTCATTATTATAATAATAAACTACTTCCGATTGAGAATGGTCATGCGATATGATAAAGAAAATGAGAGAGAGAGGCCCTTGAGAGAGATGACCATCATTAAGTTGTGATCTGATATACATTGATACAGTCAGCATTACCTGTGCACTCTGAAGGATTGTTGGAGAAGGGGAGGGTCGTTAGGTGTGCGGTTACAATTATCTGCCATTCTACGAGGCAAATCAGCAAGTTATGTGTAGAAACTGATCATATCATAACTTCATCTATACCTGCTGGATCAGTAAAACTAGCAAATGGAAGCTAGCTAGAAGTATAAACTTTAAAGTCGCACAGGAAAATGATTTCACTAAACAACTAAATTAGAGCTCCTAAGAGCAGAAATATAAACGGTGCCAGAAGATAGCCAAATGAAATTAAACACGAATACTGACAATTTCGGCACACGTTATTAGTTATGTGTTGTTTGTGAATATAAACGTGCTTTTATGAAATATAAATCAGATAGTTCATCAAGATTTTTAAAATTAGGAGAATATTGGAGACGACAGATAAATCTGAGAAGCAAGCCAGGAGGAGAATCTGAGCAGCTAAAGGTAATCAAAAAAAAAAAAAAAAAAAAGGAAAGGAAAAATTTAATTCTATATCAGGGAATATCGGAGTGAGTGTATGCAATGATTGCTATTTAAAATATTAGGAATTGCAGAGTGAATAATTAAGACAAATAAGCTGAGCGATGGTTTTTAAACTGATATTTTGATATTTCAAATTTGCAGGGCTATGTGTGTGGTAATTAGCCGAGTAAAAATTATTTAAATATATATTCTATTAAAGGCATTAAGTGGAAATCAACAATTACATTTTAAAAGATTGAAAACATAAAATTCACGTACATTTGCAAATTAAATTGCTTGTTGATTGTTATCCAGATGTGGAAAAGATGGTTTCTTGCACATAGGTCGTTCTATTAGTTAAATAAAACTGCGGCTTAAGTAAACTTTTCGGACCAACTCTGGGGTTCCGTTTCCGGACAAGTTTTCATGTACATGGGACTCGAGCCTTCCGAGACAGGTTGTAAACTGGGTTTACAACCTGTCTCTCTGTATAGGAAATACAGTACTCTTTTCCACCACTGGAAAATAATAAATAAATAATTTAATTTGTAAATACACGTGGAGTTTGTGGTTTTAGGGTCTGTAGTCTGACGAAGGACTCTTATAATGTCACTCGGTTATTCGTCTGTCACAGCATTGTATCTCCAGAACCATTCAATCTATTGGCTTGAAATTTTGAATGGGTTTGTACAATGATGACTTCATAATTAAATGCGTTACTTGTCACAAAAACTATTGCAATAAGCCGGATTGTACTTCTGTAGATATTAAGAGATTAAACAAAACTAGAAAACGCAAGTTTGAATGTGACGCTTGTAGGCAACAAACAGGGAAAAATAATGAAGAATTACCTAATGAAGTCATTTGTGAAGATTCATGCACAGAACAGATTAATGACCTTGAACAAGCAACAAGAGAAATCCTCTCTCAGACTGACCTTGGAAATGGCATCTTGGGCCATCCTGTAGGATCAATTTTTGAAACCTTGGGATGCGATATTTGCCCGGAAGACTGCGAGCACTCTGAAGGGGCTTTCGCTAGACAGAGGAGCAATCATAGCCCGGATGAAAGGCAGGAGGAGAACCGTAAAGAATATGTCTCGCGTACGGAATTAAAGGATATCCTTGCAGACTGCATCAGCCCCTTTTCGATGCAGGCTGTGGAATACGCTGAAAACCTCGCGAGCAATTTCATCCCTGTACATAAAATGCTACAGGAACTGCAGGAAGAGAATTTTCTTCTCAAAGAACAAAACAGTAAAATTTTGCACACCCTTAAACGACTGGAGGAAAAGCTAGGATGCTTTGAATCAGTCTTCGTTGCACAAGGTGGCTCAGCGGCCCCCGTAACCGACGAAACTTGCTATGCGAGGCAGAGCTACCCAAAGAAAAGTAGAAGTGGTATGCATGGATTGTACAGGAGGACAGAAAGCATTCAAAATCAGAAACAGAAGACAAGAAAAGAATTGAATTCGGGGGAAAACGTATCAGAACGAATTGCAAAACTACAAGACAGCCAAATAATATGTGAATTTCAAGCCCAGCCGGGAACTGTCTGTTTGCAGCAGGACCTCGCAAGCAATAGCACAAAATCCAGTGAAACTTTAGGGGCAGCACAAGGAAATGGCTCCACACATTCCACTAGGAAAAGTCGAAACCAAAATAAAGAAGTCTCAGAAATATTAGGACAACAGGAATCAACTGAAATGATTGGGGCATCCATGTATTCCAAGAGTACGATCGCGAGAGTTACATCTTCCCCCTCAAATCATGTTCCTGCAAACCCACTCACTTATGCGCATATCACTATGCTACCTAAAAAGCATAACACTTTTGAGGGTAGAAAAACCCGCCCATCCCAAAATTTCATGCCTACTCTCGCCGAGGACGGCCGACGACGTAATCCAGTTCACAGAGAAAGTATTAATGTGTCTTCCTGTAACACACCAGAAACAAACAAACGGTTTTCTGAAATGTACAACATTACTTCCGTTGCAACCAGAGAGCAAATTTTTGTATCAAGCCTGGGACCCACAACACAGCCCAAAAATATTAAAGCCATGTGTGAGGGCGAACATGGGATAACTGTGGAAGTAAAGCAAGTGAAAACACGACACCCAGCTTACTCCTCCTTTATAATCTCTTGTCCACCAGATAAGGCAACTCGCCTACAAGACGTAAGCGCCTGGCCAGTAGGTACCTTAGTCAAGCCCTACAGAGACAGATGGGCCAGACCACTGGTTAAAAATGATGCAAGGAATCGGGCTCAATAGCAATCAAGAAAACTACCCCCAGCTGGGGATGCAGAACATCACATCCACCTGTTTGCACAAAACGTGAGGAGCATCTCAAATAAGCTCCACACCCTACAAACGATGATGATGTACGGGGACCTGGATTTCATTTGCCTAATCGAAACCTGGTTGGGAAATGGAAAACAGTTAGATCGGCTAACTGCGGCAGCAAACTGCAAATGTGTGGGAACCGGAAGAACAGATAGGCGAGGAGGGGGAGTTATAATTTGCTATCAAAATAAATACCAGTCTATAAGAGAACGAAAAACCAATTCAAATAATTTTGAAGGGATTTGCGTTACCTTTTCAAAAGAGCACGTGAAAATACAGATATGCATCATATACCTCCCACCTGAGCACACAAAGGAGACAAGAAACGAACTCTATGCTTGGCTTGCTGCAAATCTAAAGCCATCAGTCGACACAGTAATAGCGGGAGATTTTAATTTGCCTCTTCCGAAACACAGGGAGGCCAAGAAAGAGCTGGATGCGACATTGGGTGCATTGCACTTAACGCAGCTTCCGACACCAGTGACAAGGGGAATGCAGCAACTTGACCTGTTGTACCATAGTTCCTTAGACATAAGGCTAACGCAAAACTGCATAAAATTTAAGTCGGACCACAATCCCATTGAAATAGAAGCAGCACTGAAGATACACAAATACATGCAGGGTAACCACACGAACTGGGAAAAGCAAAGGAAGTATCTTTTCTCCGTGAAGTATATTAATGCTCTGCATTAATATACTTCAGAGGTCATTCTCAGTCACCTGACTAGTTACAACTGGAATGACCTGCAAGAAAAGCCAGTAGATGAAGCTTTAGAAATGATCACTAAAAAGCTATACCAAACAGCATTGGAAGGAGCAGCAAAAGAAATCAAAATATCTGAGAGAACAAAAGAATGGTTCAACCCACAACTGAAAGCAAGTTTCCTCAGGAAGCAAAAACTGTATAGAAAATGGCAAAGAACGGGTCATCCTGCCGATCACATTCGTTATAAGAAAGAAAGAGCACATTTCATCAAAGCAAAACGACAGGCACACTGCAGTGTTATTCATAACAAACTAAAACGAGCAAAAAGAATTACTAGCAATAGAAATAACACAGAGAATATGACAGAATGCATTTTCAAGGAATGGGCTAATAACACTTTTAGTAACCTGCATGGACTGAATCAAATTGAGAACACTGATAATGGTAACAAAATTTTGGAATTCCTGAAAGATTTAAACAAGCGAAACTATTCGGCAAGAGAGGAACCAACAAGACCTCCATTGAGTGAAATACTAATCACCAAAGAGAGCGTAATGAAAGCAATCAACGATCTGCCCAATAAGGCCACTGTTGGACCAGACAAATTTCCAATGTTCATCCTTAAGATAAGTAGCCCATTTATAATAGATCTATTACTGCACATCTATCAGAAAATCATCAGGACAGGAGCTTTCCCGCAAGCTTGGAAAAATTACATTGTAACCCCAATACCAAAGATTAAACACCCAAAATTGGCTAAGGATTACAGACCAATTTCTGTTAGTTGCACCCTACAGAAGGTATTCGAAAAAGCGCTTCTTCCCACCATCAATCAACACTGCTTCAGCCATAGACCACCACATTTGCACTCAGTTATTTCGGGTAGATCAACAATAACAAACTTACTGGAAACCCTTTTTCGCGTGCAGAAAGCACTAAATGAGAAAAAGCAAATTGATATTATTTTTTTGGATATCTCCGCAGCCTACGACAACGTCTCAATTCCAGCGCTCATTGCGATTTTAAAGAATTATTTTAATGTAAGAGGAAATCTGTTAACTATAATAAGCAGCCTGCTAGAACATAGGAAACTTATTGTTAAGCACCAAAAGCTACAATCTTGCTTTACCATCTCGCAAGGAGTGCCTCAAGGGGGAGTTCTTTCGGCTACTCTCTTCGCGGCCGTCCTGGAGCCGTTTCTTGCACGGTACTACAATTTTATAACATATGCAGACGATGTAAAATTCTTCATCACTTCCAAAGACCATGAATCAGCAGAAAGTATTTGCCAGATGGCAAATAGCACAATCCGAGAATTTGAGAGCTACCTGGATTGCATCGGGCTCCGTATTAATGCACAGAAGTCTGCCCAAATGACCATAAGTTACAAGCAGAATAAAAATGACATCTCAATCTCTGTGAACGGGTCTAGTGTGGAAAAAGTGCACTCTCACCTGGACCTGGGTCTTAAGTGGGATGACAGACTCACCTTTGCTCAACACTTCGCCCATATGAAGACAAAAATATTCGCCGCTTTATGGGCTACTAGGCAGGAACTGGTAGGAATTAGGGATCCTCAGCTAGCGACCAAGTACATTTTAATGTGTGTCCTGCCAATTGCAATGTATGCCTCGCAAATCTGGTCTTCAGCTCCAGATTCACATTATAAGTCCGTCCTTGGGATCGAGTACTGGTTCTTGCGATGGCTTAACAGAGTTGCTGGCCACCCTTTTACTATCTCAAGGGCCATTCTCTACTCAAACCTTAACATCACACCCTGGATGCAGCGGACAATTAACAGGAACATACACACTCTCGCACAAATGCTCACAGGCAGAGTGGATGCTCCAGTCCTGGATAATATTCTAGTTAAACCGCGTGCCACTGCTAGACGTTGCGGAGAACTAAATAATCCACTGCGTTCAGTCCTGAACAATCTTAGTAGCCTGCAAAGATTCTTCCCATCAAATGCAGCGAGAATATTTAACTCACTACAGATAGATGCCGAAAAACTGTGTGAGGATGCAACATACCGGAAAGAGATCTTCCAGGATTCGTACAGGCTTACTGAAATATGAATCGGCTGCAAAGTACTAAAGAATTGTGAATAAAAGTGAAGCTTTCTGCTTTAAGAACAATAATCTGTTGACTGTAAAAATATACCTTCTGTAACAGTTATGTTAATATGTAAGTTATATGTGCTGTATAATGTATGTACAGAATCATTAATGTGTAAATACTGTATATATTAAACATAAGATGTGTATATAATATTTCGGGACGAGACTACGTGTTCAGTATATGTAACCCACTGCACGTAGTATCTCGTACCCTGATATGTACTTAGCACCTTCCTGGCACTTTGCCGTCCCGGGGTGGTTTCCTTATGGAAATAAACAGATAATAATAATAATAATAATAATAATTATGTGGGTCAACATAACACCATATTGATCGTTGTTAACAAAAATTTGTCTGAGAAATGGGGAAAATGGGGGTTGGGGGGCAAAAAATTTGTCGACAACCTATAGCTTATTATACACCGTTGGAAAGAGCTCAACGAGTAAGTTTAAAATATAATTTTAAAATATTTTTAAAATTAAAAATGGCGACGCCAGACAGGAAAATGCGAATAATTTTCGTGTCCACCTCCCCCTCTATTTCCGTCGCTCATAAAGCTAAAATTTAAAAATCACACTAGCTATGCGTTATTCGATGCTTAGCAAGGGAAAACCATTCCGATTGAAATCTATCATTTACTTTTTGTGTTAATATTAAAAGACTAATTTTTTTATTGCACTTCGATAGCGCGCTTCTTTTTATTAAGTAACTCTCCTTTTGGTGACAAAAAGGTTGCTAAATAGTTAGTTAATAGTTCTATGAAGGTCATTTATAAATTTTGTGACGAGAAGTATTTTTTAGCAATTTTCGAAGCTGGAGTTGTCTCGGCAAGGAGGTACTCAGAGAGCCAGTGTTGAGGCGGCGGAGGTGGGGAGGCGCCTGCGCGGAGTCTTGCACGGCCCTCACCTGCCAGTCGCTTCCCCCCCAAGAATTTAATCGCTTCTCCAGGAAGAAATCGGAGTCGCCTCTCCCACCCGTGTCATTCACAACAACTGGAAAGACTAAAATAGACAACCTCTTCATTAGTTCCTCAGTTTTAGGCCAAGCTGGGGTACTAGAAATGTTTTTTCAGTTACCATAAAGCTCTCTATTTGAGATATTACACTAACCACCATTAGTGACTACGGACCCTTCATCCTGAGTGCCCGGCACTCATTAGTTGACCGATTTATTTATCTTTTGAAATTTGAATTTTCAACTTTAAGGAGAGCAACGAAAGATAAAGAGGATAGTGCTGGGATTAATAAACCAGGATACTAGAATTTTACGACAAACAACCAAACGTTCAGATTATAATTTTTATTTATTTATTTATTCACCTTGAGGCACGGGCCTCATCTCAGGACACCAAAATATTTTAGAGGATCAAATATCCATTAGTCTAGTAAATAATTGCATTTATACTTATATCAAATAATAATTATATTTAAATTCCATGATTGGTAAATCCGAATAGTTTAAATATGACTAGTATAAACTTTTTAACATATGACTAGTATAGATGTAAATGTTAAGGATACAAGAGAGAGCGATGATGAACAGACTCTGATGACTATTACTGACTTTCGGATGGATTCGGAACGAGAGACCTCTTCTACCTGGGACGGAGGGAGAGAGGAAAGGCGCACCCACTCGAAGGCTGAAGGCGATAAAGCTCCAAGAACATTTTGTTTCACATTATATAATTGTAGTGTGATGCGTGGACTCTCGTAAAAAAAATAAAACACTACTAATTTAGAATGTAGGAGCTTTCCCCCCATCACAAATGAACACACAATTTCTGGATATATCACTGATGGGAAGGGTACCATGTGGAGTTACCATATTTATAAATTTCGAAACAGGACATAAAGCGAAACCCTGAGATACTTGCAGGAAGTGGTGTCAAGGAAGAGTGACAGCTCAGTGACCCAGCTACAATGTATAATCAGAAGTACGTCAAACATGAGTGCTGTGTGAATGACATATCAGTACAAATCGTGTAAACTCCCCCTCCCCTAAAGAGAAAAAATATATATCATGAATTTTTTCTATATTTTTAAATGTTATTTATTTTCGCTGTATATTACATACACATGTTACGCCAACAAAATCTTTAGTACTGTAACAAAGGAACAATTATTGCACCAAAATGGATTCTTGTAATACTGTATGTATTTGATGCCCGTTGGCTATTCACTTTTACTTTTTATTATATGTATATTTGTCCTTTAGTTTGAATTTTGGTGCAGTTTGTTCCCACCAGTCTTGTAGATATATTTATTGAATAAGTACACTTAAAATAAAAATTGTTTTACCCAGGGGTGGCTCGTCTATAGGCACTACAGCACCCCAGTTTTTAAATATAGATATACAGTGAACGAAGTTATATGAAATTTTGTGAAGAACAATGCAACGTAATAAATATTTTTATTAAGGACCTGTATATAGTGTGCGCACCCTCTATTTCCAGTAATCATTTCAATAATAAACGAATAAAAACACGAAACGTTTCCAAATTTGAAGTTTAATTAACAGTAGACCTCACTGTGCTCCAAGTAGTGACACATTTCGTATTCCAGTGAATATCTGGTATTTGGTTGCCATTGGCAACCAGCATATTGGCAACTTGCCAATATACATTTTTTATAGGTGAAACGAATCAAAGTAACTGTAAAATGCGCAGTGCAGATGTCATCGTTGACCATGATGGGTGTGTAGCCACAATGTCCGTGTCTTTTTGTTATTCGGCCGAATTCCCATTAAGTAACTAAATAATATCAGTGTTAAGTCAATACTCAACATTAAACAGCTTAATTGCGAATTGAGCTTGAACTTAGTAAGTTGAAGTTATATTACGGGGTGATGTGTAAGTAAAACATTATTTCTACAACTCACGATTTTGTGAAATTTGATTCGATCATGGCCTCCATGCTTCCACATGAAATAAATCGCGTGACAGCGAATAAACTTCAGCAACAGTTTTTCACAATTATCTTTCCAAGAAAAAATGCGATTAAAAAAGAAGGCCGCCCCACACCAATGATTCAAATTTCTCGGAGGGGAATGGAATAAGTAATAATAAGAAATATATTCCCATTTTTAAAACTGAATGGTACCAAAGGAAAAGTTGGCTTTGTGGTTGTAAAGTTAAAAATGCATTGTTTTCTTTTCCTTGTTTACTGTTCGGAGGTGACTTTAACGTGGACAAAAAGTGGCTTTACAAACATAAACAGAATGAAAGAAAAAAACTCTAAAACATAAGAATTAGAAGAAACATATTGATATTGTAATTTCACTATAACTTTTAGGAAGCGTAAATATTAAAGAACAGCTTAGTGAGGCCTGCAGACATTCGATTTGCAAACATAACAGCAAAGTTACCAAGAATCGTGACGTATTATCTAAAATAATAGACTGCATTAAATTTTGTGGACAGTTTGAAATTCCTTTACATGGCCATGACGAAAAAGACGATTCTAAAAATCCAGGAATATTCGGAGGATTAATAAATTTCGCCTGTACATTAGATTCCAATTTAAAGAACCATTTAGAAAGTAATGTAGCATTTAAAGGCATTTCAAAAACTATTCAGAATGATATTGTTGACTGTTTGCTGCAAATATGCGGGGATGAAATAAAAAGAGAAATTAAAGAAGCTTTATTCGTAGCTGTCATGGCTGATGTTTCAGAACTTTCAGAAGTTCTGAAACAGAAGTTTCAGAACATATACAAATGGTAATTGTTCTGAGATATGAACTGAATGGAGACATTTTTGAGCGTTTTTTTTTGGGGGGGGGGTCACTCCGGAAAACCAAATGGCAGACGGAATATCGAAGTGCATTGTAGATCAGTTAGACATAATCATCGAAGGAAATACTCAAAAACTAGTTTCTCAGACATTTGATGACGCAAGTGTGATGAAAGGCAAGAAAGGGAAAGTTCAGGCTAAAATAAAAGAAGTGTACAAGAATGCACATTTTATTCACTGTTATGCACACCAACTGAATCTGATGATGAGAAATGCAGCAAGTAGTACCCGAGATTCAAGAATATTCTTTTCGAACCTCTATTCGATACCAACATTTTTCTCGAGATCACCACAGCGTCTCTCTGTTCTCAGAAACCATATGGACAGCCGTGTTGCCCGATCTTCCCCTACAAGATGGAACTTCAATATACGCACCGTGAACAGCGTTTATGAAAATTTTTAATCCTTAAAAAAGTGCATGGAGGACCTACAAGCAAGAGCAAACGCAGTTAAAACGATTTCAGAAGCAACTGGAATTTTGCACGTCTTCAGTAATGAAAAAACCGAGTTCTGGTTAGAACTTTTCCATCAGATAATGCCTCACGTGGAAGTTATTTATAATCAAATGCAATCTCGAGAAATTGAGGCAGTTAAAATACACGAATATATAGGAAACTTTAAGAATGCCATTCTAAAAATCAGGAATTCTATGTACTGTGAAAATCCTTCAAAAACACTCATGATTGAAGCGAAGGAAGTATACGACTATATAATTGTTGACATAGGTGAGAGATATTCTTTTACAAAGCAATTAATTGCTGCTAAATTGTTTAACAAGGAGAACTTTATTTTTCGTACGAAATGCCCATGGAAGAGGTAGGAGAGACTATTGAGATATATCCCATGATTGAAAGAGAAAAACTTCTTACGGAATTACAAGTTTTCTATAGCAGACATGATCTACACAATTATTGCAAATTAACTGACTTGCTGAAATTTACCTCAGAAAATAATCTAGCTGAAGTTCTTGGTGAACTTACAAAACTCATAAAAGTTCTTTTGACCATTCCGATGACTAATTCAGAGCCCGAACGCTGCCATTCGACATTAAAAAGAATAAAAAGAATTTTAAGGAGCACTATGAATCAGGAAAGGCTAAATGCTCAAGCAATGCTTTCAACAGAGAAAAAGCTTGGTCAACAGTGCACTAAACTTGAATAAAAAGGTTATTAATCTATTTTCAACGAATAAAAACCGAAGAATGGGTTTTGTTTTTAAATAAAAGTTCAAGTCTGTTAATGGTAAATGTCTAGTTAATGTTTTGTAGTATTTTTAACTTGCATATTATTATTACTGTGTATATCTACATGTCTTATAACCAAGGCAATTTAATGTAACTTTAAGACGCAGAACTCCCAAACATCAGAGTCACAAGCCGCCACTGGTTTTACCATTATTTCGATTACAACTCGGTCAGCCAATTTCTTTCACTTCACACATTTTTCAACAAACTAAAGATTCGCTCAGTCAGGACATTAAAATGTGGAACTGGTAGAATGAATTCTGTTCATTTAATCATATCAGCCGATAGCCGATAATGTATCAATCAACAAAAGTTGGAAAGTTGAATTTTGCGCTTAACATAAAGGGGGACGCAGAACCTTGCTTTTGTGAATCATAGTTGTTTCGCTAAAATCAGAACGGTTGACAAGCCCAATAGCATTTATAAGGCACGCCTACCGTATACGTCATCAGTTACTTGAGTCCACTTTACAGCGCCCAGATTAACTGTTGATTCAAATCCGAGATAAACGTTTTGCACCAGCTAAACATAGCGTGCATTTACCTAAGACATTTCTTGTCTAAATGACTTAAGTCTCGTGAGTCAAATTCAAAACCATTCGAAGAAATCTGCAGCAGAGAAATTAGTGAATACTATGCTGCTGAATTAGTTTAGGCGGTTTGCTTCTCTGAGAAAATTAGGTTTCAAATAATATGTTAATCGGTCTCTCTGCATAGTATCATTCCAAACGTTCCTACGAGGTGACCTCAGCAGCTAAATTTCAAGATTGTCGGTCATATTTCGATCACACGTGCATTCGTAAACCGCAGAGATCACATCCAGACGCTATTTAAACAAAAGACCTAATTTATAACGTTCCACAGAAATTGTCAGTATTCGTGTTTAATTTCGTTTCGCAATCCTCCTGGCTCCGTGCATATTTCTGCTACTAGAAAATCTAATTTGGTAAACGTTGCAATCGTTATGAAGAATTAATTGTAATTAGAAGCAACGCTCGTTCCTACAACTGCGTGCTTCCCGAATGTATCTATTTGTGTATCTTCATTCCAGCACTGTTATTCTCACTCTTATTAGGTAGAATGCGTGTTACGAAGATGATCAAGTTTCTCCCTGCTAATGACGTTGACTTTCTTGATTGTTAATTTGAATCTCCCATAATGAAATGTATACTGATGATTTTTTTTTCTGTTTATTAAGAATGAAATGAGATACTACGTACGGTGTAAAGTTTACTTTTAAATATCTTAAAAATCAAAGTTTTTTTTCCCTTTTTTTCATGCTTTTTTTTGTGTCGAATATTTTTTGGGAACCTTTTGAAATATTATCAAGTCTAAGCATTAATAAGCTGTTTAACAAGAGTCTACTTTTTTTGGGTAGTGTAACAAAGTTATGTTTGTAATAAAAATAAATTCCCCGAACTCTAAGTTGCATAAGGAAATCTAAAATAAGGAACCCATCGTTTCATCTTATGCTTTAATTTTCCACTCTACTGACTACAGGTTAGAGAAGAGCAATACTTTTATTTGGGTTAACTTCATTACTTCACTTAACTGTGTTTCTTTTCTCTGAGGATAAAAACACAAGGAGTGCTGTTGTTCTTTGAGATCAGTCCTCTACTTACAAGAAATTTTTGAATGGATATCCATAAGTATATAGGAGTGAACTCTACCTGTCAACATCACACTGTTCTACTAAAATATTAGAGTATCCATAATGCCAAAATACGTATGTCTCCTGTAGATTCGAAATGAAATTATCATTCTCTTAGAAATATGTCGTGTTGAAAACATCCTGGCCTAAAAGGATAGTTGCACAGCTTCGATTACATAATTTGCGCATTAATATGGGGAAAGTAGGCGATAAGAGTGAATTCACAAGAGTCACGAGCCCGTGAAAAGTAGCATTTGTAAGGGAATCCAAGCATTTGACAAATATATTAATGAAGATGTCTCAACTGATCTCTGCCATATTACAATCCAGTGGCGATCGACCGGATAAATTACACGGTCATTCATTCAGAGAACTGAGAACGTATATGCAACGATAAAGTGATGATGGTTAACGTTAAGCTCTTGGACGCGAGATAGCACTTGAGCAGGAAGGAATCTGTATGAAAGATTAACCCGTTTACTATTATATCGCTGGTGTGGTCGTGCCTTGAGGTTTGAACGAGACCCTTCCAGTGGCACTCTTCCAAAAGTTCAACGAGTCTTGTTTGATCAATCTTGATGCTAAGCGTGGTGTAACCAAGATCTTCAGCTATTGCTGAGGTATGAACTGTATTAGGTGAGCCATCAGAATAACCAATTGCACCACACAGGATACATTTCAACTCTGATAGGACGATCGATGCTCAGATTTTTCCTATAGAGTACAACTGGGTCAATTCAGTGATAGATGTATGAGTATGTGAACGAAGTGAGCGGTCTATGACATGATAAAGACGTTGCTTTGCTCATTATTTCGGGCAACATATCTTAATGTGTAATGTTGAATGCGTTGGAGGAATGAGTAGGGGTTGGGATAACATCATCAGCCTAACAGAGGATGTCGTTCCTATGCACTGTAAATGGAACCAACAGATATACAAACAATAGTGATGAGAAAATCCCACAGTTGTCCCAGTGCAAATTTTTATCTTGCAATTCATTCTTTTAGTGTAAGATTCAGGATTATGCAAGAAGCAATCTAAGGAAGTGGAGAATATCTCCGTTAATTTTTAAGGGTTTGCCAGAGGCAGAACACATGAGAAATGTTTACCGCATCAAAAGCTGCTTGTATATCAAAATAAACGATGGCAAGATCTTTGTTATGAGAGGCATCAGTATTGGCTCACTGTTACTAGCTTTATAATAGATCGGTTCTTCAGAGCATAGTGAATCTGAGGCGGATTGTGAGGATTTGATCAGTTGGAAATGATGCGTGCTTTAGAAGTTTGAGAGGTAATTATGCATTCAAGGTAGATTGAAGGTGATTACGTTCAGTCAAAGTTTTAGACTTTAGTATGCAATGACTGGATATGGATTCTGTCTTTGGAAGAAAATAATTCTATTGGAGAAAGTTGCTTAATATACTGTATATTTAGTAAGGGATTTTAATTGCAGATATAATAATAAATCTAGTCAACAAATCTCGTAGCTTCCTCCCCGACCACTTAGAGAAGTGGATCTAAACAGCGCTCTCTGTAAGCTTCTCACGTATAACCGGAATTCTCGTAGACATTTCTTCTTAGTGGTATCATAAACACTATCAGAAGTGTCAGATCACTGAAAATGTATGTAGTGCAAAAAATGCTCTTTCGAGTTGTTTACTCCTGACAGATGTATGAGGGAGTGGTAGAAGAATCAAGAGGCAATGGATCTACAGTTCATCGCGTACCGTGTATACGCATGGTAGTTTACCATGAGAAAAACGTTTATGCCTCGAGAAAAATCATTTTGCCTCGAGTTTCCTGGAGAAATGTATTTAAACGGTGTCCAAAACAGAATAACTCGTCCAGGGGTTTAAAAATTCAATAAAATTTCTTAACGTCCCGATGGAAACGAAATTGGACTCAAGCCTTTTTCGCACTAGGGCAGTTCTCTGCTGGTGATGTCGATGTTTTAGTATAGCCAATGTGTTCATGACACTGTATTCCTCCTTCTCCATCATCCTTGAAGGTTCTGTAAACTCACAGGATAACGATTTGAATCCAGACCTCTCGTTGGAAGCTGGAAGAATTCTGAAAAATTCTCCTCAGTAGAGGTTATCATTAGCCTACCTCAACAGGAGGAGAGTTTTCCTAGTGAGTTACTCCTGAAAATTCAGGAATAATTCACGATACACAAACGTGGTATTTTCGTGGTTACACATTTCTCAGCTCTTGAATTCAGGTGAATGACAGTAGAACATTTTAGAAATATTCAGGAGAGGGAGAGAACTAGAAGACATGGAAAGTATATACCAACGGATTTCCTATAGTGTTTTGGTAGATTAGTGCATGTCTGAAGTCAATAATCATTGTACAGAATCGCAGTACATATTTCATTATCCCTAATATCAGATCATGACTTTATTAACTAGTTTTATTAACTCTTTTATTATTATTATTATTATTATTATTATTATTATTATTATTATTATTATTATGTTTTCTCCCTGGTTGGGGGTTTCCACCCCTTGACGAGTATTGCTACCAAGTACACAGGGTGGTTGTTATGTCTGGTGTTACTGTTGGTCGAGGAATTCTCTGACTATCTTACAGGTGTTCAGGATTGCGACTTTCTGGAGTTCCTTGTAGGTGTTCTCTGGGAGATCTATTGCTGCTAGGCTGTTATGTTGGGTCTTTGGCACCATACATCTGGTTGAACGATGATCCGGATGGTCGTTAGTTGTTGCTTATGCCACATTTCTTTGATCTCCTATCTTAGGTTTGTGTACTTCCTGATTTTCCTTCATGGTTTTTCGGGATGTTGCTAGTGTTGGGCATCGCTCTGTCAATCAGATAGGAAGCCTTTTCCTTCTTGTCGACAAGGGTTATGTCCGGTTTGTTGTACAGGATTGTCTTGTTCCGCACAACAGATTATTATTATTTATGTTTAATATTTATTTATTTGTTTTCATTCATTAATTAGTTTTATTAAGATTTATTAAATATTTATTATTAATAACTTTGATTAAAAGTGTGTGATACAGTTTGACACCTTTAACTTGAATTTACCGTATTGTTACGTTTTCATGCTTGGAAAGATGTGACGGAACAATTACGAAAACGCGTGATATCTTCATCAATATTGATTTCGCCAACACAACAAGATAACAAAAAAGAATGAAGTGTAAATTATATTTCAAGGTGCTGTATTTTATAAACTGTTTAAAATTTGTAATTCCAGACGTTCATTTTAATATAATGTTTTGCGGTAAATTTCTGTAAAATAATTCCGAAATGTATCATTTTTATTGATTTATTGTAGCGTTCCAGTGAAGTATCGTTCTTCTAGACAACCGCTTTCTGCAGACCATCCATTAATCTTAATAAAGATCTGAAAATCAATCTTTGTTACGTCCATGTCTGCGCGCGCATATTCACTGCCTTTTAACACGGGCTTTTGTTATTTCAGTTTCTTTATATTGAACGAGTCAAAAGAAACTTTATTTTTTTTTACCCGAATGTTGAAGCATTATAAATAATGCACGCCTGATTATTATCGACAGTAGTGGTAAAGACCACGCTTTCTCCATAATTTCTACCTCATATTAAAAAGAAAGGGGCAATTTTTCTTTTATTTTGATACCTCTGGTTTAAAATAAATCCTTATCAACACAGACGACAGAAATACAAACAAGATATATTTGAATGATAAATGTGCACTCTCACGTTTGCCGGCTGCAATTTTTGTAAAAGATTTATTTGCTGACGAATGAGGGCTATTACAATAAAGCCGTGCGACAAAGATATGGCTCACCTTCCACTGAAAACGTTCATCGTGGTACACCCACCTAGAGTGATTTTCTCTTGAGATAACTTTTCGATGCACATAACCGGAAAGATATTCCCACTCAATTCTATACTCTAAAATCAAAATGGCGACAAATGCAGATCCTACCAATACACTGATTCGCCAAAGTACATTTTTTGCATGTTTCCGATAGCTGAAATTACAGAAAGTTTTGCGAACTTATTGTTATGAAAGCTCTAAACTATTAAAAAACAATTACATTAGGGTCACCCGGAAAAATGTTATTTCATATATCAATGTGTATTGTGTCTGTAAATTTCGTGTGTTCTATGGTCGATCAGGCAACTGGAAAACCCCAATTTCTGTGGAGGGGGGGCTTTCTATCTACGCCTGAGACCGACTAACTCAGCCACGGAGTGAAAAAAAGCCCATAAAAGTTCCTCACTTCATCGAACTCAGGCACTTTCCACTCAGTGTAAAGAGGACTGTGACGATGCTTCTGCTCGCAGACTATTATGAAAGTTCTGAGTAATTTCATACACAATATGATGTATTCATTCATTGGTTATTTATTTCGTTAGCATACATAAGAGATAGGTAAAATATTTCGCCTAGCAGCAATTCATTCTAGAGTAGAGGAAATAATTAAATACTCAACTATAAATCAATTTTCTCATTCATTTTACAAATATATGTGGTCTCAGTTCCAATCGTAGTTTTGTTAATTTCCACTTGCAGTCGCCAAGCCTTACATACTTTTTCGGACAGAATCCCAATTATCGGTTGCCTCAACCATTGCTCATCTCATTTGTCCTAATTATTCGCTGTACTATCTTTCGGTTCAAAGGTGGTACTTGTGCATATGTTCGTTTTGATATTCCCTGTCAGAGATATAGTAACTTGGAATCTCCTCTTTTCGATCTTCTTGGGCTAAAAATCTCTCTGACCCTTTCTGTAAAATTCATCTGTTGCTTTTATCGTTCTCCAAGCTCCATTCCAATTACTTGGAACTCTTTCACTTCCTTTCTTTGAAACGAATCTTTCCACAGCCCAACTTTCCCAACGGTGAGGTAATATTCCTTGGTAATTTTAATATTCATGACTTCAGCTGGCTTCCATTTTATAGTCAAACGGAAGCAGATGGTAGATATGCTGAAGCTTTTGCAATTACAGCACTAATAACCTCGCACATTTACCTATCAGAATACCAGACAATCCTAACCACACAGCTAACATGCTTTGATCTTTTTCTCACGAACAACCCATCAAGGTCGAGGTGAGTGATCCTCTAGGCACCTCAGATCACAACTTGTTGATGGGCTCTTCTCCAGTGGAGCCTGTCGTGGTCGTTTTGCCTTGTGTTGTTTGTCATTACAGGAATGTGAAATGCGACGATCTGCGAGATTTCTATTGTTCCTTGGTTGAATCATTGCTTTAAATCGTATGATGTAAACGTTTGCTCAGATCGTATAAGTGAAATTATTCTTGTAGGGGTTTGCGCGGGTAGCACAGTGGTATCGTCACCGTTATTCCCACACCAGGTGGTAAAGTATTAGTATTAGTATTAATATTAGTAACGGCCGCATGGTGCAAGAAAGCCTATGGCTTATGCTGCACCAGCCAAAAAAAAAAAAAAAAAAAAAAAAAAATCCGAACAAAACAATGATAAAAACAAAAAAAAAAAAAATAAAATAAAATAAGTAACTAAATAATAATAATTAATAACCCCAAATTAATAATTAATAACCCTTACCCGAAAGTACTATCCAGATGACCTTTGAATTTCCCCAAACTGTCGGCCTCTACCACCCATGAAGGCAACTTATTCCAGTAATTTATAACTCGCTGGCTAAAATAAAACTTCCTGCAGTCCAATCTAAACATTTCCCCCTGTAACTTGAATTTATGTCCCCTAGTTCTAGCATCATTTATAATCTTGAAAATTTTGTCCTCATTCATTTTACTGATGCCTCTCAGAGCCTTAAACACCTCAATCAAATCTCCTCTAAGGTGTCTAGTTTCCAAACTCTGCAACCCACATATTCGAAGTCTTTCTTCATAAGGACGCCCTTTTACCGATCTCACCAGGCGAGTTACCCTTCTTTGCACCCTTTCAAGAAGCTCGATGTCTTTCTTTAGGTGCGGCCTCCATACTTGAACACAGTATTCCAAGTGTGGTCTAACATAAGCCTTATATAATGGTATTATCACGTCCCTATCTCTACTTGCAAAAGTTCGATAGATCATCGATAGGACACCATGGGCCTTCCTTGCAACCTGTTTATAATTCTCAGAGAATTTCATGTCTGACCGTATCGTAACAACCAAGTCCCTTTCCTCCAGTACTGGCTTTAGTTGAACTCCACCAAGTGAATACGTTTTTTTGGGATTACTGTTTCCCAGGTGTAATACCTTACACGTTGTTGGATTAAAGCACAGTTGCCATTTTTCTGACCATTCCTGAAGTCTATCTAGGTCTCTCTGAAGAAGCTCAGCTTAACAGTGATCATTAACTACTCTACCAATTTTAACATCATCTGCAAATTTAGACATCACGCCCTCTATCCCTTCATCATTGTCGTTTATGAAAATTAAAAACAACAGTGGTCCTAATACTGATCCTTGGGGAACCCCACTTCTTACATCAACCCAATCTGAGGAATAGCCATTTATCACAACCCTCTTCCTCCTGCCCTGAAGCCATCCTTCTATCCATCTAAGGATTTTCCCAGTGATTCCAACCTGTTCCAGCTTATAAAGCAACCGCTCATGTGGGACTGAGTCAAAAGCTTTGCTGAAATCTAAATAAACAATGTCGAAATTATTACCTAAATCCAGCTCGAGAGTGACCCTTTCGAAATAGCGAACCAGATTTGTTAAACATGATTTTCCCTTTACAAAACCATGCTGAGTATCCTTGAGAATTTCAATTCGATCCAAATGATCCTGAATTCCACCCTTGATCATTGCCTCCATGATTTTCCCTACTACTGAAGTCAGACTACTACTGAAGTTTTTCCCTACTACTGAAGACTGACAGGTCGATGATTTCCAACTTCACTTTTAGAGCCACCCTTATGTATGGGAGATACATTTGCACTTTTCCAATCCAAGGGAATCTCCCCAGAGTCTAGTGATGCTCGCATAATTAGCCTCAATGGTTCAATGCACTCGCTGGCCGCCTCCCTTAAGATTATAGGGTATATTCCATCAACTCCAGGAGCCTTACTGGTCTGTAGGCTCGAATGTTTTTTCATTAAATAATCTTGCGAAATTTCAATATCATTAATTACATATTTTTTAACTTCGCTCCCACAATTTTCCATTGCCACAAAAGGCTTTTCATTTGTAAATATCGATGCAAAATAACTGTTGAGTTCATCTGCAACGGCAGCTGGTGTATTTATTATTGTCCCCTTTTCCTTACGTAAAGGTCCGATCTGGTTTGTCCTGCTCTTCTTGGCATTTATATATGTGAAGAATTCTTTATCCCCCCTCTTTGCTCTGTTTGCTAGTGATTTCTCATAAACTGCCTTTGCCTGTCGAACCTTTTCTGTGGCTCTATTACATATCACCTTGTAGCTGTTATAGGCTTCAGTACTTTTTATTGCTCTGTAACCTTTCCATGCCACCTTTTTCTGCTCAAGTAATGTGGCAACTTCACTATTCATCCAACTTGGAACCCTCCTCGTGGAGTATTTTTTTAATGGTATATACGCATTCAAGGCATCTGTGATTAATGTTTTAAAAGCGTACCACAGTTCAAATGTATTCATTCTCTGCGCGATATCTACCCAGTTAATAGAGGCCATGTAGTACGTTAAGGCATCGTAATTTCCTTTTCTGAAATTAAAACCCATTCCTTTGCCTTTTACTTCTGCTACCTCTCTCGTCATCATCCACCGTAGAACTACGTGATCACTTCCTGCTACTGGTTCCTCTACTGTTAGCCCTGTTATGTCATCTGATTCATGTGTGATGATGAGGTCTAGGATATTCTTTTCTCTAGTACTTTCCCTGACATGTTGATACAAATAACAGTCATCTAGTTGATTTAAAAATTTTGTTCCCCATGTCGAGTTTCCTTCCCATTTACTCCAATCAATGAGAGGCAAATTGAAATCACCCATAATAAGGCACTGACCTTTACTTGCCCATTCCATTTGCATGTAGAGGCTTTTGTCATAACCTTCCCAATTACCTGGTCTGTAGATTACTCCTACTCGCATTATACCTTTGTTTCCAACTATCTCACACCATACAGACTCTATACTAGCATGTGAAATGTCTGAATCCGGGAAAGCTATCGTCGCACTCAGGCTGCTTCTGATAGGAAGCATTACCCCACCACCCCTTCTATCTAACCTATCCTTCCTAAATACATTATACAAGCCGTACTGAAACTCATCATCCCCAATTTCCAGGTGGCACCACGTCTCTGTAAGCCCTATTATGTCCGCGTTACTTGTTTTAACCAGCAGTTCGAATTCGCTCATTTTATTGACGACACTTCTAACGTTACTGTATAAACAATTAAGATTTACTGTTCTTGTATATTTAACAACCCTAACACAACCCTTGAAGTTTTTTAGGCTCTCTTCCCTGATATTAGCTACCCGCTCACGTCAAACGTCTTTGCCCCCAGAACATCTAGATAATACGTCCAGTTGGGGTAACAGATAAGAACTCTTAAGGTATGTGCAAGAGTTACATTGACCAATATTATCAGATAAACGCGTGTCAGTATTACCCACATCCCCCCTAACTAGCAGTTTCCCTGAACCTTTAAGGTATCCTCAATAATACTGGCAAAAACGTTTGCACCACGAAAGGCAAGGGTTCGAATCCCCTCAATAACGTGAGGAACTTTAATGGGCTTTTTTCCCTCTGTGGCTGAATTAGTCGGTCTCAGGCGTAGATAGCAAGGTTATTCCCCAGAAACTGGGGTTTTATCGTCCCGCCTGTTTTTGCGTGTGTTCTCTGGTCGATTTGCCTAAAACAGGCAAATCGAACAGAGAACACACGCAATTTACAGACACAAATATGGGTTTAAATAATGAATTACAGGTGATCTAATATAATAATTAGGTCACCTGTAATTAGAGTGTTCTAGATAAGAATCCTTAATATCGCAATTGCCTCGCATCCAAATTTCTAGGTTAATTTTCTGCCTAAGCTGAGCTTCATAAGAAGTGTTCGCACTGGTTTGAAAGAAAGCGCCGGAATTACAGAAACCAGTTCAGACTAACAACGCCCATGGAAGTAACTATAGAAAACTCATGCAGCAGAAACAGATCATTTATGAGACAGGGAAGGGAGGCACCTTGTAGGAGATGGGTCTTTAATTAACCTAAATGCCCTCTTTCAATGGAGCCTAGAAGTCTAAGAAAGGTTAAGGGAACACCAGCCAAACTGGGGAACAATATTCCATGGTAGGGAAAATTAGCGATGTGTACAGAGTGAGTAGCTGTTAGAAAAACAGTAACGCCGAGTGCAAAAGAAAACCTCCAGTTTTTTAGATGTGGAGGAAACAATATTTGAGATTGTGTTTATGCTAAGAGAGAGAGAGAGAGAGAGAGAGAGAGAGAGAGAGAGAGAGAGAGAGAGAGAGAGAGATTAGAAGGCAGTGTTATTCCTAATATTTCTTGATAAGATCATAGACAAGGTTTATGATCTTGTGTAGAAATCTGAGTGTTATCAAAGATAAGTATAGTAACAGAAGAAGAATCCTTTTTGTGAAATATAGGACAAGAATGAGTTACAAAAGGATTGAAATTAACTAAGTTATCTTTGCTCCACTGGAAAATTACCTGGAGAACAACATTTAGAGATTTGGTGGATATTCCAGCAGTTGAAGCTGTTTATGCAGGACATGGTTTCCTAAACTGGAATGTGGAATGCATTGTACTGGAAGATGGAATGCAAAGCTATGGATAGGATTTCCGGTCAATGAAAGAAGGTCATTAATATAAAAAGGGAAAACAGCGGGAGAATAGAGTGAACCTTGTGGAACACCAGAATTAGTGGAGAAGTTAGAAGATAAGTTAGAGAGCCATCAATCATCACTCACAGAAAGCGATCAGAGAGAAACCTCGATACGCATTTGCAAATAACACGCAGCAGCCTTAAGATAGAAGCTTATTAAGAATACCTTTATGTCAAACACCATTAAAAACCTTAGAAATGTCAAGAGCAACTGAAAGTTCTTGAGTTTCTTGAGTTCTTGAGTTTCTCCACGTTGCGCAACATGTTTAGGTAATTGTTACCATCCACAGTTGTATTTAAAAAAAACCGACATCATCGCTGGACAGTGCACCCCACGCCTGGTTGGTTCAGTTCAGTTGTGATAGTCACATGAGGATTTTCATCTGCGCAGTACACACAATTATGCCTGTTCACTTGGCCTGACAACTTGAAACAGACTTAAACTGACCAGATGATCTTATCAAGAAGGCCTGGTTGGTTGGAAATTTGGTTACGCACTATCTCACAGAATTGTAACCGACGGTCTGAGTCGTCCTCCAAAAGGCCGTGAAAGAGTCTTGGACGGTACGGCTTCAATTTCAATTTGCGCATTATGCATTGCAAGGATGTTCTTGGCATGGATAGCTCCTGAGACGCACGTCGCGTGGACTTTTTCGGACTGTTCACGAATGTCAGGGCGGCTCTCATCTCATTCTCCTCTGTCACAGATGTCCGAGGACGTCGAGATTTCAGCGCAATAACCACTGAACCCGTTGCATCAAATTTATCTCTGATACGATAAATTGTCAGACATGTTGGTGGAGCAGTGTCAAATGCCTCCTGCCACGCTCTGTGCACCTTTGCGGCATTTTCAGTCTTCCAATACTGCTTCAGAATCCACTTTCTTTGTTCTTCACCCAGACTCCCTGCCATCGTTCTCGATACCTGTAAAATAAAAGAAATCATAATGAAAAATAAAAATAAAATAAAAATGCCATGACCCGATCAGTACAGTATACCTACATTTGGCCCATCCTGTATATTGGCGATCATTGATGAGATGGATGGTTTCGAGATAGTTTATTAGATGGCAGCTAATGGATTTCTCCATTACTTTAGAACGAGTACAAATAAATGTAATGAGATGTAATGTTTTCAAAACCTGTGCATTACATTGCACAAGTTTTGAAAACCACAGAACCTGTCGCTTTCTTAGTATCAAGACCGTTCAAAATTCTTTTGATATCCGCTTGACGAAGGACCACAGGGGCATTGAATGGAATGAACTGGGAATGGTAATAGGTGATTTACGAAGATTGCCAATACAAGCAGGAGAAGCAAAGTATGATGCCAATAAGTCGCCTCTTTCTTTAACTGAGGTAGCAATAAAACGATCAGGCTTTAAGAGAAATCGGAGTACAGAGGAACAAACGTTGCAGAAAAAAGCTCTGACAAGAGACCAGAACTTTCGACTGCCATTTGGAAAAGAAGTAAATTTTTTACCGTTACCCAGGTTTAGCTGATTAATAACTATTTTACAACTGTTGCGAGTTTTGGTGTAGGCAAAAGATGAAACTGGAGATTAGATGCGAACCAATTGCGAAATGCAAAATTCTTATAAACCTTTGCATACTTATTGTAAAACTAAGGTTTAGATAAAGGACGAAATTTTAAGTAGGAGTATGGAATAAAGGATTCCCTACAAGAATACCAAATTATGATATTAGGGTCCCCTGTAAAGAATTACATCTACCCATATATTTATTTTGTCTGTAAATTGCGTGTGTTCTCTGGTCGATTTGTCTGTTTTCTGGACGAAAAAATTCCAGTTTGTGGAGGGGAACCTTGCTATCTACGCCTGAGACCGACTAACTCAGCCACGGAGTAAAAAAAGTCCACTAAAGTTCCTCGCATCATCGACAGGATTCGAATCCAAGCCTTTTCCACCCGGTGTGGGGAGGACGGTGACGATACCATTGTGCTACCGCGCAAACCCCCCCTACAAGAATATAGGTATAGGTATAGATATGTTGAGGGTCAGACGGCTCCGGGGATTTCTCCCATATCTGCATATGTTCTATGTATTGAGTGACAGTACTTTGTCTATGCCAGAGGTTTAAAAATAATGTATGGGTCATGTGGTATGTAGTTGGTTGTGCCCATTGTTCATCCGGCCTGTTGGCCGCCGGGCCCCAAGTGGGACCCGGCGTTACCATACTTAGCGACGGGGACGCCGGCCGGGTGTACCAAGAGACTAATTATACTCTGGCAGGTCCTGCCACTTACTTTCCTGGTATTCCGGTGACTAGGACTTAAAATAAAGATTGGAGCAATCGCGGTTGATTTAGGTAAACTTGAATTTAGAAAGCGCTGCGTGGGGTTTTACTCTGAAAGAACTATTTCTAAAGAGCCTAAAAGGGCTGGTAAAATTTGATGTGATTTAAATTTGGACATGTGGGGAATCGCTGTACAACTACAAGAATATGTGGACATGTGGACATGTGTTTTGTAAAGGGCGGCTCCTAGAACGTCTGTTCAACTCCGCCTCGTATCTCTGTGAAGAACAGTATCACTACAAATGGGCCAGAATGTGAATGACGTAGGTTTGTGTGTATTATGTGTGTGTTCTGTTGTTCTGTTCTGGCCTCTTGGCTACCCAGAAGCATCAGTCACCTGGACAGATGATTCTGGGTACTCGTCCACACCACGGGAAGGTGGGCCAGTCCCATTAAAACACGTACCGTCTCAAAAGAAACTCTGACTCACCTGATGTTGCCAAAAGGTGGACCAGGTTCCTCTGGGGGCCCAAACTACATGAATAATTTTACTGACAGGATCTGAGCAAACAATGATATCAAAATATTTATAACAATAATCCTGCCAAGGAAAAGAACAATAGATTTCTCGCCGGTCATCCCATTTCGTATTGTTGTAATGTGAAACAACTGTGAAACTGAAAAAGACCATCTACTGGAGAAAAGACCATCATCAGGTTGTGATCTGAGGTGACTAGAGAACCACACCACGACCGTGACGTCTGGAAGGATTGTTCGTGAGAAAAAGAACAAGAGTGTTTGTTGTGTGTTTGGATTGTCTGGTATTGTGATATGTCAATGAACAATCTTTTGCGAAGTCATTAGTGATTTCAAAGGCCTCAGCATCTTAACGATCTGTGTCCGTGTGACTAGAAAACTGAAGATAGCTGGAGCTGTGAACATTGAAATCGCCAAGGAAATTTACCTAGCTCTTAAAAAAGTAGTATTGGCGAAAGTCGAATTCGAAAGGAAGTCAAAGTGTTCCAAATGATTAGTGGAATTTGAAGTTCGACAGAGGAAACAGATGAATTTAAGAATAAGGTAGAAATATTTTAAGCTAGAGAAGATTCCAAATTACTAAGTCTCTGACAGGGAATATCAGAGCGGATATATGCACAAGTACCTTCTTTGTAGCGAAAAGTATCTTACAGGATATAATTAGGACAACCGAGATGAGCGTTGGTTGAGGCAACCGATAAGTGGGATTTTGTCAAAAAAAGTAAGTGGGGCTCGGCAGACTGTAAGAGGAAATGGACATCACTGAGATTGGAAGTGGGACCACGTATATTTTAAAAATGAATGAGGAAATGTTTGGGAGGCTTAGATCTTTTCGTAGATAAGCTTTGTCTATTATACTATTCATGAGGTAATCAGTAGTAAAGAAAAGGTGGGAACGACATCTATGAAATAGTGAAATTTTTGGATAGGCTGTACACACAACAAAAATTTACACATCTTGACATAATGTGACCCCGACAATATCCCTCGCATGTATACTACTCAGACTCCATCAACCATTCTGTCTGGTAGAGTACAGCAGCTAGACGACCTTAGTTGATCCGGATGTAGATGCAACCTGAAGAGCTTTCGGCGAGAACTGCAAGCTGTAGTCATCATTATATACAATTAGAGTTCCGTAAAACATATTCTCTGTCTATAAATCATTCAAATACCCCATCTAATAGTAGTGAATTTGTCCCCCGCGACTTATGGATATCCGGCTAAAAAGTTGACAGGGATCCATGGCAAATAAGAATGAATCTTGGAGGCAAGGTCTTCATAATATTAAATAAATTTTATTTTATTACTGGGATGATCACATAAAGATATAGATAATATAAGAACGTCATCGTATTTAGTAGTGATGTGGGCATGAACCACGGCCATTCAAATGTGAGTACTTCTGTACCCTCATGCTTGACCTTTCCGTTATGGCGGCCGGTATTTTGTAATGTTTATAACTATGCCAGAGATTCTGTGGCGTTTCCGTACTACCCTTGTCGAATGACAAAGTACCACACTTTCATATGATTTCTTCAGCGCCTCTGGTTTTGGCATTAGTTACTTAACTTAAACAAAGTCTATTTATAAGACCAGTCTCGCTACACGATGAGAGTTGACGACTGCATTAAGTGTCAGTAGTGAAGCGTGTAGAACAGACGCCGTAACTCGATTAATGAGCCAAGTAACAGTAAATGGTGAAGCAAAAAAAAAAAAAAAAAAACGGTCATAACGAAGTCGGAGTAACATAAAAAAAACAAACAAATCACCGAACATCTCAGCTTGGTGTGCGAATCAAACGATATACAGCCAACTGACCGTAAGTGTTACAGAACGTTAATATGGCCTGCGTTAGGTGATGAAATGATAAATGAATAATTCAAAATACGAGTGCAAACTCATTGAGAAAGAGTGGAGAAAGGACGTGATAACATCCGTAGGTGGAGTCAACTGAAAGCGCCTCTCAGACCTTCTGCTAAGAAATTGCTGTATAAATCTTTCGATATGCTTAAGTTTTTTAATAATTATCAACGTTTATATAGACCCAACATCTATATAGCCTTCATCTTGACATCAACCGAATTTATCATTTAAATAAATGCATTTCGCTTCATTTTGATAACGAGAAAAGATTATACACTCCGTCAAAGAAAAACAATCTAAACATTCAGTTTACAAAACTAAAACAACAAACAAATGCTCATCCTAATATTTGTTGCCAATATTTGCATTGAATGCGTCGATTTATTAAATATTCAGCTCCAACTTGCATTCTGCTCTCCATATTAATGCAATGATGAGTAACCCTCAACCCGCGGTCGGGTATGGCCCTCAGGGCTGCGCAACTTCGGAGTTTTGCAAGGCAGTTTCATTTTTACGTAGGGATATTTTGCAAAATAAAATTACCACTATTAGACTGGTTAAATATAAATATAAAACCGTGTTAAATATAAATGCTCATGAATTCAATTCGGCTACAAGGACAGCCAGTCAAAGGTAGAAAAATGTTTTGTTCAAATAATGACATATCACTAAGAGCTTAGGTCCTTCTGAAATGTAAGGTATTTCTTCATGTAACTCTTTCATAGTTTTTCTCTTTTCCTCTTTGGAACCCCAGCTTAAGGTTCTGGTGCAGCTGATATACTTCACCAGATTGATATGCCAGCCACTGAGTATTAACCATTAGGGAACTCACAGTACTGCTAAACTGGGTTCGACTTTTTAAAGTTCCACTCTATTGGATTGCTAAAAGTGCTTTTGAGTTATATATTTCGGAAACTTCATGTCTTGAATGTCTTTATTTACTTTTAAATTATATATATGGGCCGTAGTGGACTGCAGTGGGAATGAAAGATTGGTTGGGTATTTTTTGGGCGCAGCAGCTTCTATGGCTATAATGCGCCAGGAATGAATGAACGTTGACAAAGACGACGATCGTTTCGTTGTAGTTGTAATGCAGTTCCGCATTTGTCTGTGTTTAAAACATGAACAGACTCCTTAAGTATCCAGGCTATTGGTGCCCGTTATGTTAGCCAGAGCTTTGTCATGAATGGCCATTAAAATCTCTGTTTTATTTCCAACATTACGAATGCTTGGTAAGTGACATGCTCTGTTGGGGGTGACCATTTGTTTCAGAATGATAACTAGTAGGGGATGTAACGGCATACTCATATATTGCGAGCGTGCTCTTTAAATCACTGCGCATGATTTAAACTGAAGTCATAACATAACAAACAACTTCATGTTCATAAATACTATAACAGAAAGCATAAAAAACAGAAAATAGTTTTAATGTAAAATTTTCTAAAGGCTTATGGCTAATATAAGGGACCATCGTTTGAAAGGGATGAAATTATTCATAAAAAATTAAAAAGAAAACCAGAATTGAAAAAAATAATTTAGTTCATTTAAAATGCATCATGAATGAGTTGTTCGTTTGCACCAACTAACATTCGTTATTATTCTAAGAACCATTCGTTTTCCATATTATTTCCTTCCTTTTTGGTGTTTATTTCATTGTTGTTGGGATCAGGTTGTAGACCAAAATCTCTGAAAACAGCACATTAAATATTACCTCACCCTTCCTCTGCTGTCGTGGATCCTGACAAATTCAGTACCACTTGCTGTATCCAGTTAATGTGAGCTGTCTAATGGCTGTTGTTGTTTTTGTTTTGGTTATAAAGCTTTAGGGGCATCAGCGAGTAAGTCCATATTGCTTTGCGTACATTGTGCATAAATTTCATATTTTCTAAGGTCGATTTTCTGTTTCCTGGACGAAAACCCCATTTGAGGGAGAAAAAACTATTCCACCATCGCCTGAGATCGACCAGCTTAGCCACGTTTTGGAACAGGTTCATAAAAATTCCTCACATCATTGACAAAACTCGAACTCAGGTCTTTTCCACATGTTGTGGGGGAGGATGGCGATTCTACTAACTGTTCTACACACGAGGGCTCTGTTGGTGTAACTGTTTTCTGAACAGAGGCGGTCCCAGGTAGAGACTAAAGGGGCTAAACGCCCTTATTAACAAAATCACGTACATTTTTTGCTGCTAAATGATTATTAAAGCTCGATGATTTCCTAGAACACTGCTGTAGCTCCCCCTTTAAAAAAAATCCTGTGGCATACCACCACCACATTATCTGATGCCACAGAGACCATAACAAAACCAACTTCAAAAACTGTTCTTAAAGGAAGACCTGCAACTAGGTGGAAGGATGGGATCACTGAACTTTTGGGCGTGACATTTTGCAATGCCACTCGTACAGCAAATGATCGATGCAGTTGGAGGAATTTCTTGGTGGCCACAACAGCTATTCAGGGAACTATGTGACTGGAAGAAGAAGATATAATCATATAGTCATATACATATGCTTTGCTATATAGTACAGAAATATACTGCTGTGATATAAATTCTTGAAAATCATTATTCCACTTACAAGTACGAGTATGCGAATAAATTATTACTAATATTTCAATCCAGATTACTTCCACCAGAGGGATCTTTAAAACACGGGGAAAGGAATAATGAGAATGAGCAAGAAAGGGAAGTTAGAAATGTTTCATATAAAATAACTTTCTGTCTTATACTCCTTTCAACTATATATATTTTTGTTTTTTTAAATCGGAATATTATCTGATCAGCTTCTTAATGAATAATATATTCATAACACAATAAGTAATTCAGTTTAATTATAGTTTGGAGAAGGACGTTACGTATTAGTTTTCCCTGGAATCTAGATTTCCATACTGACCACTCTTATACCACGTGAATATTAAGATAGTTTATTTAACTATTAAATAAATCACTATACATTAAGATAACGTTTAGGGAACTTTTCCGGAACCTATCCTCAGACCATATGATGATGATATAAAGCTGTTGATATAAAGGCTGATGATATAAGGCTGTTCACCGCTATCAATCCTGGAGAAACTGCTGACTGCACAAATGCCTTAATCGTACAGAAAATCCAGAATCTCGAGGCCTTCCTCTCCGGTCTCGGCCTTCACATCAATCCTGAGAAGTCGAGACAATTTACTTTCTCGCTCAAACGAAACCCAACAATGGTGAACCCAATATAAGAGGATCCACTATTTCTGTTGTTCAGCAACACACCGATCTGGGCGTTATTTTTGACCTGATCACACATAGACCACCTGCAAATAAAGTTCTGTCGACTCCGGTGGATGCTTAAGCAACAACTTATGCATGTCCATAACCAGGCTGTTGGGTGCAGATATATTAAGACATGTGTATATCCGGTCATACTTTATGGCGCAGAAGTCTGGACCTCAACTGCCACAACGCATCTGAGACGGATTTTTGCGGGCGAATTTTGGCTATTGAAGTGGACCATATGGAAATTTCGGCTTCCCCCTGCACCAAGGAGCACCCAGATGGCGGCGGCGGCTCTAAACATCAGACGACTTCCTGCCATTATCCATGAGAGAAGACTCGTGTTTGCTGTAAAAATGATGGTTCGCATTATTTCGGAACCAGACTTCTGGGCTAATTGCGGATGGAGAATCCCAGTACCAAGCCTTCGGGCCAATTCAGTAATTCAGGCCACCCCAAGCCGGTTAAAGTTATCCGATCAGTTCTTATCCGTGCAAATGCCGCAGTTCATACACTCCTTGGATGGCGACCTCTACAAGTTCGCAATGGATAAAAAATATAGGCAGAACTTACTCCATCGACTTCCTTCTCAGGATTACGTCACATGACATTAGAATCTGCTCCCGAAGACCTGTCCATCACTGCCATGGATCCCTCACTACATTGTTCCAACTTTCTGCTCCTGCTCAGATGACTCCAACACTATAAAAGGACTGCTCCCTGGAGAAGAATTTAACTTGATAACATCTTGTTGTGTATATATTTTTATACGTAAATTTCTCATGTTTTGCCCCAATCTTTAATCCTACGCTTGTATAATTAATAATATATTGTTTTTTTTCCTATCTCATCCTTGTTTATTACATTCTATTAACCTCTACTGTAAACTCCTGGCTTGTAGCCGTGAAGGGTATTGTGTACGGCGTGTGCCTCTTGTATGCAATAAAGAGTCCTTCTTCTTCTTCTTACATACAGGCTGTTGCAGCCTCCTGCTTACCAAATGTCTCAATTCTCTGTACGTGCAATCGGAAGTGAGATATTCTACAAACAGGAGGATGGCAACAACCTATATATGGTCTGAGAATTGGTTCCGGCAAAGTTCCCGAAACGTTACTTTAATTTATAGTGATTTAATTAACAGCTAAGCAAACTATCTCAATAGTACAACATCGACTCTGGCACATTTGTTGTGAGAAAATAATACATAAATGAAATAGCCAATCTAATCCTAAACATCTGAAGATTTTATCGCTCCAAGTCCTGCCAGAGTAGTTTCAACTACCAGCAACAGCCAACAACAACTGTCTACACATGAACTTTCTTTCGTTAATGAACATTTGCAAGTCACTGACTTTACCAAATGCTACCTAAATATGCAACTAAATGCTGTTTATAAGGTATTATCTTCAAATACAACTAATGTCTAGGTACCAAGCAGCGCCCAATTTTTATTAATTCATGTTTCTAATATTGTTATCGTTTATAGCATGTGTAAATTGTGTTCTACCCCTAGACACAAGGCTGTAATGGGCTCGGTTGTATTTTTGGCGATATACAATTATTTATTTAATTTATATAATGCGTTGAATGCGTTGAGTGAGATTTTTCTGTCCAGTTGTGTGCATTGGACAAAAAAAATTAAGAATTCATGTTTTATGCACTTATTAAACAATAATATACAGGGTGTCGGGAAAATTGTGGAAAATCACGAGGTGAAACGATGCACAGCAAAATAAACAGCACTGCTCTCCTAGGCAGGGTTATGAAGAAAAGAGGGAAACATCCAATATAGCCATGCGCGTGAGTACTACTCGAAAAGGACCAATTAAAAATGAAAAACCCCTGAGATATATTATTACCTGCGTGGCGATTCACGCATCAAACCATGATACAACCAAATATGTTGTATACAGTTGTTTAGAGAAGAAAGTATATAGTAACAATTTTTAGAAGACATTTTAAAAAATACTGGTTAAAAAGGGAAATAAAAGCAGAGATATCTCAAAAAAAATAAAACAAGCTTCTTTTCATAAAACGCTTGGATCAACTGCTAATATTTGAAATTAATAACGCCGAGATGAATAAATATCTGGCTGATGTACTATATTAATTCTGTGTTTGATTATTACATTCCACATTAATAATAGCATATTAATTAATAATAGCATATTAATTAATAATAACATATTGACATATAAATTAATAAAAACATTAATATACATATTAATTCTCTGTTTGATTATTATATTCCATACATTACAAACAATGAAATTGTCTGTAATGTATGGACAAAGATTTGCGTAATGTAATGTTTGTTGGCAAGTATTCAACTATATTTTTGGAAACAAGACAGAGCTAGATATTAGTTATAATAAACGGGGCGTTTTTGTTTGTTTTTTTCCCATTAAAATTGTCATTTTAATTTGGCCTGAGAAAAAACTTACTTAAAATTTAGATTACAAATTTATCTCTCAGGAAATCTTAGCACAGGTAGTGATCAGCTAAATGATACTAAAGTAAAAACGACTAAGGGTTGTTCTTAAGAACGTTAAGGTTCCGAAAATCATTGTTATGTTGTTTGTAATTAAAGACACAGTTGGCACCATCTTGACTGTAAGTGCGGCATCAGATGGCGTAATTACAGCCTCGCGCATCAAAGCGAAACTGAAGTTGCGCTGAGAGAGATGTTCAGAGTTAATGAACCGTACTCCTTGTCACATGAACACAACAAGATAGTTTTGCGAACACAAAAAAATATATAAAAGACTGCTTTTCGAAATTAATAGCAATTTTTTATCAGAGCGTATCTTAACAACGTAGAAAATAAGTACTATTTTAATAAATAAGATTGAAGTCAAATGAAAAGGAGAAAAAACCCACAAAATTGTTGAACAACATGCACCCTTGTTTACACATAAATTAAAAAGGATTCTGGCTGCTAGATGTAAAGCTGTAACACCTTAGGGGGGGGGGGGTGCCACTCTCTATGTTTAAAATCTAATACAACTTCCCACTGTTATCACTTCAGTATGACAGATATCCATTCAACATTATGTGGGAATATGTGAGGAGAATCAGTCTACAATTTAGTTTTAATAATTAGTTATTTCTTTCGTCAAATGCAGCTCTGAATATCTCCCTTTTACTTTCGGCCATATCAGTGACCAAATGCCGTCAGACCTATGGGGATGTGGAGTCAGGGGCCTCTGGGATTTGAGTACAGAAGGCCCGTTCGAATATCTCGCGGAGGGACCAGAATTTTTAGTTTTGTCCTAGCCTCTGGACCACATCCAGTGTTATTTATCACTGGTGTAAGCCACCTAGATAGAGAGATAAAACTTTGATCTTCACCGAACATTTATGGCATCAATAATCCCATTTCTTGAAATTTGTCTTTCATAGTTTTGATCACTGTGTGCAGGAGCAGTCAAAAACAATTACATTTTGTAAAAGTAACTCCATTTCGTAGCGGTTGCAGTGGGATGATGCCGCTTTTGTCCTGGATAAGAGTACACTAAAGCATTTAGTAAAAATTGAGCGGTGATCGAATAAACATCGTGCATTTTTGCCCAAACAATTTTTAAATCACTTTTGAGTATTCGCTGTGAATTTAAACGCCACTTCAACGTCGAAACAAATGGTAGTGTGTTCCAATTCGAAAGACCATAACACATTTAGAACAACATTTACAAATTTAGAACAACAGCGTCTGTGACAGATGTGAAACTTCCAGTCGGGTGCGTACGGTGCATAATCCAGTAAGCACTAAAGGAATCAGAACAACGGTTAAACGTAGTCCACACAAATCTGATAACCGTCAATAAAGATAATTGAACATATCTGAACAAGTATACGCTGTATATTGCATATAGATTTTAAGTTCCATCCGTATAAAATGCAAATGGTTCAACCATTTTATAAATTTCTGCAGTCTATTCCTACAGAAGGAGAACAATGATGATTCGGACTTAATCATGAGTGACGAGACCCACTTTCATTTGAATGGATACATAATAAATATTGGACAGTTGCTCATGAACAACGACCTCACATCCAGAAAGTTACCGTTTAGTGTGGGGTGTCAGCTTTCGACATCATCAGTCCATACGTTTATGAAAATAATAATGGTTCAGCTGTCACAATAAATTCAGCCCTATCGGTAAACATGTTGAGAGAATTTGTAAGAGAGTACCGTCGCCAAAAAGGAGTCAACATACAATGTTTTTGGTTTAAACAGGACTGTGGTACGGCTTATACCGCAAGACATTCCATGGGCACTTTAAAGGATATGTTTTAAATCACATTGTGTCTCATTCTGGTGAAACAAATTAGCAACCACGATAGACTTATCTGCTTGAAATTTCCTCTTATGGAGTTTTTTTTATTAAAATCCAAAGTCTATGTAAACCATTCACGAACACTTAGGCAATAGAAACAAAACTTTCGTGATGAAATTGAAAGAATATCACCACAAATATTTCGCAGATCAATGGATAATTACAAGGGGTTTCTGAAAAGTAAAGTAACACATTTTTTCTCTCGATGATGTTTAATAATACGAAGTTGAAATTACACACCAAGAAATAAGTTAGTTTGTTTGTTTGGTTTTTTTTTTAGGAGCATTAGCAACTAAGGCCATATTGCTCCGGGAATATGCGGTGGTCATTCCCTGACCTTTCCGCATCCTCCGAATTTGGTGGCCACGAACCCCGGTCTAATCAAGAAGCGTGTGCTACGCATTGCTGCTCCTGCCCACGGAGGCGCCAAAAAAATAAGTGAACATGCACTACTTCTCCACGAAGTCTCAGTTTTATTGATGTACTTGTCCCAACGATGGATCAGTTTATCAGTACCAGTACTGAAGAAGTCCGTGCTCACACGCAGTAATCAACATCGCTTTCCTGAAAGGTGTTTTTTCACAGGGCCGAACAAATGGAAGTCTAAAGACGCTAAAGTCTCAGCTGTACGGGGAATGTGACAACGACGTTGGGAAACTGTCACAAACGTTGCACAGTAAAGCTGTGCATTGATTTCCTAACTCTGCACAGTAATGCTGCACATTGATTGTTCCTCCCTTCGGCAAGAAATCCACCAACAAAACGCCTTGGCGATCCCAGAACGCTGCGGCCATGACTTTTCGGACACTGAGAACAATTTTTAATTTTTTCCGCACAGGAAATTGTGGATTTTTCCAGGTCATGGAGTCTTGTTTGCTCTAGGGGGTAAAGTGATGAACCCACGTTTCGTCTGCTGTGACTACGCGAGCGAGAAAATTCTCTCCTTCGTCGCTGTATCGCAACTGGTTCTCCAGACACATCCCCATGCATTTTGATTTGTCCTCCTCTGACAATCGTCGGGGCACCCAGCGGCAGCAGACCTTTCGAAAGCCAAGGACATCGTGAACAATTTCGTGAACAGTCGACTTACTCACGTTCACTATTTGTTCAATTTCACCATTATTAAGAAAAAAATGTGTTATTTTGCCCAAGAGCTCTTCGCAAGAAGACGAGTGCTCGCTGTAATGGAGCACAACTGAACACTAAACATAACATAACATTTAAAGAATGCTCTATCCTTAAAATAATAGTGCAGATGAGACGATCTTGCACTCGCCATGCTTCACTAACCATGTCAGGAGATTTACTTTGCACGCTTACTGTTTGTAGAGTGTAGTGTCACTTTTGAAAATATTATTTATTTATTATTTGTGCCTTTCGTTCTATATGTCCTAGGCTAGGGGCCAACAACGTTCTTCATCATGTGAATTAGTTTACAAAGAAATGACAAGAAATGTATAAACCTCCAGAACTGGACGGCACGAAGCAGACTACCACACTAACACACCTGTACTGACAACCGACAGGGGCACTGCACCATCGTAAGCAAAACAACAACCTGCAAGGATGATATGTTCAGACACAGCCCCTGGCTAGCGAACCTGTGGACTAGCACGTCGAGTGCAAGGGAAACAGACAAATGTAATCAGGAAGAAATACCAGCTGAACAGTGACAAACCACCGGACTTGACATGACTTGGCTGACTTCTAAACTGGACGGGACCTTGTCCCAAGAGTGATATCCCAAATGGGAACACCAATACCACTGAAGACCAACTGCAGCTTGCTGCTGGCCATCTTGGCTCTCAAACCATGCTCCTTTGCATGGTCCTATCTTCCCACTCTTCCCCAGCGGGGGGAGGGTTGAGGACGGTCTTTCCTGTCCCCCCTCCTTGCCGCTCCTCTCTTCGCCTGGTGGGGCATGGGCCTACCCCACTGATTATCTGGGGTCGCCTTCTCTATCGTCCCCATATTTCTGGTTTTTTTTCCCCAGCCTTCTGTCTCCTCCCCACTCTACCTAATACGCTAGCGTATACCCCACATAACTTTAAAAATTTAATAACGGCTAAATTTAATTGTGTTCACACTAAACTCATTTAGCATTTCTACTCAATTTTCTTAACTCCCACCGAGCGAGAAATTTATATTTATTTTTATTTTTTATTTATTTATTTTTTTTTTTTTTTTAGGTCCTAGCCACTGAAATATCAAGAAATTACGTGGCAGGACCTGCCAGAGTAAATACTAGTGTACTAAATACTAGTGTACCTGGTCTGCATCCACGAGGCATAGTGTGGACAACGTTGGGCCCCAGCAGTGGTCTAATGGCTAAATAGGCAGAAGAACAACGATACACAACACTACACTCATACAGTATCCATATACACTTAAATCTCTGGCCTTTACAGTGAACTGTCACACCCACAATGAAAGCAACGCGGAGATGGGGGAAACCCCTAGTGCCGTTAGACGCGAACATACTATACCTTACTTTTCGGAAACCCCTCGTATAATGTGAGAATACAAGTAGAGGCTTTTGTTAGCAAAGTTGGTGCCCACTCAAGGGACGTTATTTTCAACATTGAAGAATGCAACGTACATGCTTTGATGTATATTATAAAACACAGATAAAATATACGTATCTTCTCATTTTCACACTAGTCATTTCATTTTTAAAATGGGCTGTTAAAAAAAAAAAAAGGTAAACTGCAGCCATTATCAACCCACTGCAGGATGGAAGCCTCCTCAATTCATGTTGAGGGAAATGGACCGTAATCTGCCACGCTGGTCGGCAGATCTACCGTATTTAGCAGCCAGGGGCTTGAACGCCGGTCTACTCAAGGAGCGTGTATTACTGCACTCCTGCTCCTGACCCCTCGGCTACGAAGGTTTGTTGGGCTGTTATTTTTTTTACAACCCTTCATAACAGACTGAAGAACTTTATTTCTTTTAATTTTCTTAAATTTACAAAATTCTGTATATTCACATATGAAGGTATCGTAGACAAGTTTAGTAAGTCAGTAAAGAGGATGGATTCAAAAATATGAGTTTGTATTTGTAGTATCTAATGCACTGTAAAATTTTACAATTTTTCTTATCTTATAAAGGATCATTAAATCGCATTCCATTTATGGGACTATATATGATATTTTATTGGCAAAAATTTTATAAACAAAAGATGCAGTTATTGCTTCAATGTTCAATATTTATTGTATACACCAAACAGGTTTTACCTTACTCGGGCTGTAAACTCAAATTGAAATAGACTGCAGTAACCATAAACTTTCCAGATATTCAATTTAAGAAATTGATAAAATAAAATCCTTCCAGTTTAGAGCCGTCATTACACATTACGTAGAATGCTGTGATTATTATTATTTATATAGCCCATTTGCCACTTAAGTCATATTGCCTTTTTACATTATGCCTGTAGAAGTGTTTGTGTTCATCAGGAAATTTTCCTGTTATGCGCGATGTTAAAATTCGGAATAGCCTTAGTCCTTCCTTCTGAGATCAGTTAGTTACAGCCCCCAGTGAAAAGGCTCTTAAGGATTCCTCCAACCTCCCGGAATTAAACCAAGATCCCATCTAAATGGAAAGTGGTAAAACGACCACATTTTCATGGAGTTCTAGGTAGAATAACAGTTGATTTCAGTTAAACTGAAACTCGTATAAAATTGGACACACGCCCTTCACTACAAGAATCACGTATTGAACTGAACGAAATTATTAATGGCGGAACTATGTTGAAATATTTTAACAACGAAGTAGTTAAGAAATATTATAAACAAAGAAACTGAATAGAAAGAAATAGAAAATAAACAGAAATAGAAATAATGAGAAAAAATTAAAATAGTAAAATAAAGACAAAAACAATAATGAACCTACATAAATCACGTACGAGATCAAACCTGGGACTAGAAGGCTTTAACCCCTAAATGGGAAGGGGGCGAATAAGAGCTGATAAACTTCAAGCTGTGATAAGGAACAAGGTCTTTGTTTCAAATTTACTTGGCAGGTTGTCCATGTTGTTACATTATATTGCATTACATTTTGCTTTATTTAAAGAATGCTCTATCCTTAAAATAATAGTGCAGATGAGACGATCTTGCACTCGCCATGCTTCACTAACCATGTCAGGAGATTTACTTTGCACGCTTACTGTTTGTAGAGTGTAGTGTCACTTTTGAAAATATTATTTATTTATTATTTGTGCCTTTCGTTCTATATGTCCTAGGCTAGGGGCCAACAACGTTCTTCATCATGTGAATTAGTTTACAAAACACACAAGGTCTTGAGCTCGATCTATTACAATTTTGTCTTAAATAAAGTATGTTGGTTGTATGATTATTTTATTTTATTATTAAAACACTTTAAGTGAGTATATGAAATTTAATGTCAATTAAAAGAAAACAAAAACTTAAATAAGACAAATAATTAATGATAATTCTGGTATTGGTGACTTCCAGGATAGTATACCATTGATTGGGATAATTTATCTTCACTATCTGTTGAAGAGGCAATCCAGACCCTAGCTGAGCAGTTGAGACATATCGCCACGATCGGAGCGTCTATACAAGTCAGAATTACTGAGAGAACCCAGCGGTGGTTCTATTCGGATATGAAAATTGCCTTTAGAAGTAAGCAGAGGGCATATAGAAAATGGTTAAAATCGAGAAGCAGTACAGACCACGAAACCTTTAAAAGAGAGAGCTCGTTTCCTTCGCTTCAAAAGAGGAGCACATCAACAGTATATATTATTCCAAATTACAAAATCTCGGAGAATTTTCCCAAATTGCAACATCTATCTCAACCTGGATGAAAACCTCTGCATCTACCTCTCGATGTAACTACTGCATCTACCTCTCGATGTAACAAATTTCTGTCAATGGAATATTGGATTCTGCAGTGGCTGAACAGTCTGGGAGGGAACCCGTTCACCATCTCGAAATCCTTTCTCCTATTCAACCTAGGCAATGACCTCCTGGAAGCTCGCTGTCCTCAAAAAAAATCTGTTAACACTCACAAAGCTGCTAACTCGCCAGATTGATGCCCCATCAGTAGAAGCTATCGCACTAACAAGAGGAAGAAATAGTACCATTATCCACTTAGTATGAAGCTATCAAACTTGGACTCCCTAAAAGGAATGTTCCCATTTAACACCTTCTCCATTGATCCGGTAAAGTTTGAAGTCAATAAAACATCCAGAAGCCAAATTATAGACCAAATCTGGACTAAATCACTAGGATTGCTGTGAAAATTGAGCAGTTTTTATCAGAAATTTGTATGATATGAACAATTAAATGCAATAATATAATGAAAATAAATAAATCTGTTATGTTAGTTGCTGATAAAGAAGTCAACCTGTGTATTTAACTCCTCAATTATTAAGATCTATGTTATTTCAAAGTGAATACAATTAAGTAAATGTATATATCTATTTTGTAATTATTACTATACAATAATTATATTGTAAAGATGTGAAAATTTGTATAAAAGTGTATAATGTATATTACAAAATTTCTGTACACCCTCCTAGCCCACTAGCTGTGCAGGGGGTGAATCTTGTGTTAATAAACTGATAATAATAATAATATGATAATTTTATTTATATGCACAGCGATCGTCCATTTTCTTTCCCCCACCTCGCTATTGAAGCTGTTTCAAATTTCATTACAATTTTGCAATTTGAAAAACCTGGTTATTCATAAACAACCTCGTTAATCGAAAATCCACCACTTTTTTTCTTAAATGTTGGTTACTACGTTCTCAGTGGCGGTGCCAGAGAACTTCGCTAAATTCAGTCCTTTTAAACTCCGATCCTGGTTTATCTCAAGTTAAAAAGAAACGTTACTGCCATGCTTATCTTTAACAAAATTGGGGTTTCTAAGGCCATGTTAAGAACAGATAAATTCCATTGGATTAATTGATGCGGAATACTTCCGCTTCCCTGGCCTTACTAATACTAACTCTAATCCCTGATCTGCTATGCATTAGCATAATACAGAAAAGCAATTATCAATTTCGCTAAATCAAAAGAAAAGAAAACCGAAGCTCTCTCTCTCTCTTTCAACTCCGAGAATTATTTTTTCCTTTAAGCAGCTTCTGACTCTGTACAAATTATAAACCACACACATGAAATACTGCTCCGTCATCTCTCATGGTACCGCTAACCCATTTATATCCAAAAATACTCGTCAGGTAATTAATGTTCTGTATCTTACAACTCAGTTCACTCTTTGTCTGTTTCTTCTGCACGTCTTTTCTACAGATTTTCCATTCCGTTCTAATTAATTCGTATCTTTTACTATATCTTCCTTAATGACATTGATGAGATTCAGAGGGAATTGTCAAAGTCTGCTGATGAGTTAAAAGGAGGAAGGGTGATTAACAATCACTACTTGGCCATTTTACTTCAAAATGAGTCAGATCGGCTACACACGTCGTCTGAAAAATGATGCAAAAACTTACATCCGGAAATATTAAATTGAAGTTAAATATTTCTAAATGTGAGGTTTTGCATATAAGGAACAGAAATCCAGGATTGACTACCAGGAGAAGAGCTAAAAGTGGTTCACGGCGAGAAACACTCAAGGGTGAGGATTCAGTCCGACATGAAACTTCTCATGCAGTGTAAACAGGTAGCTAAGAAGGCGCATGGTGTTGTCTATCATATAAATAGGACCTTCGCAAGTAGATTAAAACATGTCATTGTCTCCACATGTAAGACGATGGGAAGACCTCATTTAGAATATTGTATTCAAATCTGGCGGTCTACTTGAAGAAAGACTTATAAAGGGTTCATAGAGGGGGAACCAGGCAGCTTAGGGGTGGTAATTGTTGTCCATATGAAGGACGGCATAGAAGGTGCGGACGACAAACCTTGGCAAATAGACATCTCAGGAGAGGAGCCTAATCGAGGTAAATAAGGCACTAAAAACGATCAGTACAATGAACGAGGGAAGTATATTTTTACTGGTAGGAGAAACAAAAACTAAAGATCACAATTATACAGGGAAAAAAGTTTATCGCATGCTGTTTATCTTCTGGCGTGTTGTAGATCGCCGGAACAAATTTCCTGTCTCGGTGGTTGGTAAAATTCAAAGGTGAACTGGCTTTTAGACGGTAAGGGAAAGAAAGTGATACACATCTCCCACCCCTTTTTTCAATCACATACAGAAAAAAGTCCGTTTCTTTGCATCACTTAGCCATTGTAATACTAAACCAATCAGAACACGTATTGGACAGCGATTCATTAACAGCTTAACATATTTCGACTTAGCATATTTCGTATTCATCAACGCTTGATGGTTTGTGAAGTATACTGCTCCAAATTTATACTTATGTCTCAGATTAGTACGCCCTCTGATGGCGCTTTGTAAACAACGTTCCACACCTGCATGGTTTCAGTCGCAGTCCACGCATAAATTTGAAAGTGCATTGAAATTTAAAATATAACATCAATTACCCTATACTTCCAACTTTTATATAAAGTTAAACCAGAATGATTGATCTTAATGAATAACTACTCCGTAACACTAATTTTGATATTTCTCTTCTAAGTAACAGTACTTTCTTTTCATTAGAGAAAAGTAACACCTTTGTTTTTGAAGTTTGGCATTGCTCATTTTGGGCATCCTTCAGATTACTATTGTTTTGTGTCCTCAGAAAATGAAATTTGTAATACCTAAGTAATATTATTTGTCCGTAAGGTAATCTCTCATCCTTACTAATCCGCGGGGGGGAGCATCCAAACAACACTTATGATAACGTTCCTCGAGAAAATACTTGACCATTTTATTCTCAAGTGTTTCATAGACAATCAAGCAAAATACACTCAAAGAAATTCTCTTCCATTTTGTACTGCACGCAGTCTTGTTTATCCTCACATTCTGAAGACTGATGACGCCATGGGAAGGGTACGTGGCTCTACCAGTGAGTACAATCGATACAACAGCCTACAAACTGCTCTAGCTGCACCCATCTCAATTCTTGTTCGCTTTGGTATCTCCTAAACTACAGCCGCCTTCTAACCGTTCCGGGAGACAGTTAAGATGTCATTTCCTGTGCAAACGGAGGGCTCGGATTTACAAATGAAATTCATTAAGTTTACTCCATGCTCGAAATACAAGAACACGGTGAAGGGAAGATTCAAGCAGGAGGGGTACGGGGGTGGGAGCAAACATTTATATCGAAAATCCATTCTAGTTGCTCACACTTGCCGCTGTGTCATTTCCAGCGACGAGCTGGGGCGGTCGCCGTCTGGTCGGCTGCTGCAGAGCACCAACTATAAGGCGACATATCCGTGCACGACACAGTAAATGGCACTAAATAAGATGTAAAGTAAAAAAAAAGAAAAAAGAAAAAGAAAGGCTGCATTATGCCTACAACGTAGAGGTGTTCTCTCGCTTAGAGCTTCTTTCCCTTTCATATTTGCTCATCCTTGCTTTTCAAGCACCATATGAACGGATTTAATATCTTCAAGTAATTCTTTTGATACAGAGTTATGGAAATCCTTAAGCGCTGAATGACAGATTGCAGGGGCAGAAATTTTCGACGGCAGATTGAGTGGCACAGTCCTTATTCCAAACTCAGAACGTACTAACAAATAATTCGAAGCAGCGTCAGCATCTAGAAATTTCAAATTACTGCAAAATTACAGCAGTACTCATTCGAGAGGCGGTCTGTCTGCATGAAACGTTATAAACTAGCAAAGTTTATATAAAATGGAAACATTCACTTTGAAAAATCGAAAAAGTTTAGTTATTAATGCAGAAGATGGAAACAATTTTAAGCACGTAGAGTGCTTTATCGAAATAAGCTCAAATGTACTTAATTAGCGTAGCTCCTAAATGTAGCTCAGCAACTTTCAATTGTTATGAAAATCACTTACATTAGGGACCGGAAAAGGAGATATTTTATTCATATTTCCGGGAATGATTGCAAACAATTACAGTTTCATTCGCCATTGCCTCAGTTAATCCATTTCAAAGTTAGAACTTTTTATTTTAGCTAAATTCGCCAGAAGGACTTTACATGAAGGCTTCTTCTTAATATAATCAACTCGTCCTATTTCATAATCGTCTATTGTATGGGAGCGTATCATAAGATTAAAAGTTGTATTGGCAATTTTCCAAAAATGGCGTGGCATACGCTCTACTGAATCCAATTACGCTAGTCATAAATTCTAAAATTCAAAAGGATTTCCTATAATAATAATTATTATTTTATAAAAATTGGCATATGCATTATAGTAAAGGTTTCTAAAGTTCATTTAAGATGCTTCAATTTCAAATTAATTATTTTGAGTAATTAAATATAAATTCCGTTTGGAAAGAAAGGAAACAAATTCAGGTACTTGAGAATGAAAATGCAAATTCACGTAATACAACACACTGATGCATTAGTTGCTATGTAAACTCAAAAACAAAGAAGACAGCTAATCTCTTAAGAACCAATGTCCATAAAAAGTAGTTAGTTGTAGCTGTACGTGAGGTCTTTACCTCTTGCATCGATAATAGCAAATTACTCGACTTACAAACAGCGAAAAACGGGCATGAACAGTACGACTCCAGAACGCGACGTTTTGAAAGCGCGTGCGTCTGATAGAAAGTGTAAATACTTTACGGTCTACCTCTGGAAAGAAATACGAAACGTTGAGAACTGGGAGATAACAGGCCAGCATGTTCAGGTAGGTAAAATGTCCTTCTAGTACCAAAAAATTATATATTTCTACTCTGATTTCTTTCGTTCTAATCAAAGGTAATGATTGAATTAAACTGTTGGAATAATATCATGTGAGAAAATAAACATGCAGCAAATACACAGATTACAAAATCTATGGAAATTTCAGCTTCCCGCACAATTACTCCTGGGAACTGGAATAAACGCATTTACTATGAATTCATCCGGAGAGAATCACGGAATTCCGGGAAGGTGGCATCCCTGCTTACCAATCAATAGCTGGTGATGCGAAGCAGCTGAAACGTGTGCACAATTCAAGCACTTGCGCTCAGCAGGCAGCAGCATGCTCTTAAGGTGTCCAAGTCATATAATTGATATATTTTTCACTGCAATTGTCTTTGCAGTGACTATCAAGTTCAAAAGGACGCATGTTGCTGCGCTGCACCCCCCCCCCCTTGTACTGTGTGTCCACTACAACGGGAATGCAGCCCGTGTCTATTTGCGCTGTTTCACCAACTGATCGTGGTCATGTAATCACCATGCAGTTACAGCGACTCACATGCAGAGTTTTCTAATGTGCTAAATGATGTCAAACGCACGGCCCATTGCTTATTATTGTTATAAAACTTTTTCTGCTTTATGAGGTTTTTCCACCCAGTGACAGGGACCGGTACCCAGTTCATGGGGTGGTTGGACGTGTCCGGTTGCTATTATTATTGTTATTATTACTGTTGGTCGAGGAACTCGTACTATCCTACAGGTGTTCAGGATCCTGGATCTCTGCAGTTCCATGTAAGTGGTCTCTATTGCTGCTAGGTGTGGCTTTTTGGTATCATGCCGGTAGCTGACACGATGATGAGGATGGCCATTACTTGTTCTTTATGCCACCTATCTTTGACTTCCTGCTTAGGTCTCAGTACTTACTGATCTTTTCCTTATGTTTTTCAGAGGTTGCTGGCGATGGGCAACACCATGTCGATCAGCGAGGTAACCATTTTCTTCTTGACGATCAGGATTATGTTTGCTCTGTTGTGCGGCATCGTCTTGTCAGTTATTATGACACGGTCCCAGTAGAGTCTGTAAGTAGGGGTTCTAGTATGGCCTGAAGTTCGTACTTGTAATAGGATAAACTTTCTTTGATCAGCTGGTATTTTTGCGCTAGTTTTCTATGTGTTACATGTAACTTTATATGTTACATGAAACACTTAGAAAACTAGATAGTATTACATGTAACGGATTGTTAGTAAAACGGCCTCAAGCGTGAGCAAACTATAAGTTATTTCTTTTTGTTATCTATTAAACAGCGAAAAAATTAAAATAAAATAAAACAATATTTATTAAATTAATAAAAGGCAATAAATATATTAAGCTCAGTACAAAATTTTAAAAAAATTAAAATTCATAAAACCAACAATAAAATAAGCATAATAAAACGAATAAAAGACATGAGAGTCACTTTCAGTGTGAATTGCTTTTCGTCAAACTCGGATAAAAAATAAGGCACTGAAGAGAGGCCAACAAATCACGCCAAATTGTCAGCGGAACAAATCATATTCAAAGGGGAAAAAATGAAGGGAAGAAAAAGGCAGACGAGAGAAAAAAGTAAGGAATTATAAAGTAATGCACAGGTTCTTTGGCTGTTTGTGTGGGGATTTCTTGGTGCAACGACTATTTGGTTATAACGTGAAAGTAGCATATCTTGTATTAGTGTATACAAGTATGTGTTTGCTGACCAATTTGCATGGAAACAGGCTCAAAAAACTCAGAATTGCTCAAGAAGCAAAATCTACTTCCTCTACTGGGATTGACTGACTTCAATCCCCATTAAGGAGGCATTTAAATATTTCCTGATCTTCCAATTCCGATGCAATTCGAACCATTCCTCTCCAAATGGGGAAAAATGGCGAATCCCCCCAATAGACTCATAGACAGCACATGAAACCAGTGAACCAAAAAAACCCCAGAGTATTATCGTAGCTCAAACCATCTTAAGATCCTTTGTGATTAAACCTTTTCATTTCAAGTTCTACTTTTATGCAAATCCCAGTAGAATAAAAATAAATAAAATAAATGTATACTATATTCTCAAAGTATTTGGACGCTTATGCAATAATAATGAAGTAATGTCCTAGCAAAGTCAGAGCAGTTGTAAAAATTCCAGGAAGTTCCAAAGAAGTAGAAATCAGACATTAATATGGGTAGAAAATCTCCTTATATTGATTTTAGCTCAACTTTTAAACATGAGTATAATATTTTCCTGTTTTCGATGTGCAGAAACGCAGCCACCGTGTCCTTTGGGGAAGCATCAAAAGTTCTAAAAACTTTTGATTATAAGTTGAAGAGATTATATAAGAAGGTTACGTATAATAGTTTATTTGTCGTATAATATCTTATTTTAAACAAGCTAACCTATTATATGTACAATCTCCACGTATAATAGGTTGCTTTGAGTCGAAAGAATTTCTGGATTTCAGACTCCACCGATCTTTCCAGTAAAGAGCCTTTCAGCTCACTTGCAGCTCCTGACAACGAAGAAAGAATATTATAATGAAAAATTTGGGATCAGCATGTTATAAAATTTTTCTTAATAGATAAGTATACATGGATGCAGAATAAGTCTGGATAAAATGCATAAATGTCTGTCATGGTGAAAATTGTACGAAAAGCAAGCTAGATGCGAATTCTTTGTCCACCAGTGATGTTTGTAAAGGAAAGTAAACACATCATATATTTTAGGTCTATTTTCTGTACGGAAATTAATGAAGCATTACATGATCAGTAGGTGAAAAAAAACGGGCATAAACTGAAATATTTTAAAAAGTAAACAGAAAGACCAAAGGCGCCTTAGTTGGGCAACGCATTACATTGATTGGATTTTAGCTTTTGTTACGAGTTCTTGCGATATTACCCTTGACAGTATCCAAAAACTAGACTGCAGCATAGTATGCAGTCAAGGGTAGTGGGGGGAAGTTGAAAGACACTTAAAAACAAGAGTTCACATACTTTGGTCATAACTGCTATTCCTCTAAAATTACTGTTATTCCAGTTGGAAGTGGTAGTAACATTTATCCATCCATGAACAATATGTAGACTTGCATCCGAATCTACTGCCAAAAAAGATAAAAAATATCGCGTCGGTATAATCGGAGAGAAAAAAGAGAGACGCTAATCTATTCGTTATATATCTTTCTTTTTTTTTAATGTTCACTCTAAACGTACTTTTTATGAAGCCTAAAAATTGGCTGCCAATACCGGGTACAGTTTCCTGATTCTGCGTGCCATTACTAGAACTCGTGTAGCCTGCCTAACACAGTGGAAATGGCTGACGGTCATTAAAAAGCATTTATTTTCTCGGTGTTATGTCTCCGATCGCCATAATGATTAGCGTCCTTTTTCAATTTTATTACGTATTGTGACTTCAGCGCTTGCTGTCGAGATAAAATGTCGTCGACCCTGCATTACCGACATTATCTAACATGCGTCAAAAATATTAACAACGTTCAACTGCAGCTTCGACAATTATGATGACAGTAAATTAAAAAAAAAAGAAAAAAGTCAAGATACACAGCGATCGTAATTACGTGATGCCGATATCTAACTATAATTCATAGTTTATCCACATTTTATCCGATATATCTTGTTTATATTCTGTTCGTTGTCTTGTTGTTCGGTTGATTCTTCAGAGAGCTAACTGACCAAGCCGAAGTCTGATTTATTCTGAAACGAAGAGAAAAACATCTGGATATCGGCATGAATCGCCTATAAGAAACAGACCACCGATTCTCAACCTGCGGTGCACTTTCAGATAATGCATAAGAGTTTATGGGCTTTTCCACGTTGCTGTCTTAAGGGGTTGGGGGTTCCGTGATTATTCTCTCAAAGAAACCCATGCTTTTCATCCAGCAAACGCCTAGCGGACTGAAGAATCTACACAGTTATAGACATTATATACTGAAGCCACATGCCAAAGCTACACTGGCGTTTAACGCACAGGAATAGTATTTTAATGTGGTACTACGTTGTTAAGAAATAGAATGAATAAAAAAAAAAAAATAGTAACACGTTGCCTTTACTCTATTGCAAAGAAAAAATCTGTGGCACAATGGCACTGAGTATTTTTTTCGAATAAAAAGGTAGAGAATCATCTAAATAATTCTATATTTGTAGCCTACGTCACTTGTATAACGTTGCTATAGCCAGATGGCACTGACTGCGTACTTATGACATACAGCAGACTCAAAAATAACTCAAAAATATAAATAATATTTTAAACAAATCCATAAATTAATTGTTGCTTTTCGCATATTTTCTTATTAATCGCATCTGATATGTTTTTTTTGTGATATTTTTTGAAATTTAATTACAATAATTATTATTTTTATTCCCCGGAAGGTTATTCTGAATCCTTTGAAGGGCACTCTTAGATCTTTCACTTACTTGAATTCGATATTTTAATTATAAGCATGTTGCTTAAAAATTATCATCTTTTTACAACACATAACTAATTATCCTGATGGGATTGTGCAAATACGAAGGGGTAAAAATAAGAGCAGAATGAAAAATTAATTCTGTCGTAAAGTCAACAGGAGCAGGATAAACTAATAGGCACATAAATGATTACTACTTGTGCTTAATAGTTTTTTGTTTTTTTTGACATGTCTGTGTATGTGGCGTTAATTTCTCCTGCAAAACGTTCAGGAAGCAGGGAATTTAAGTCTTTGTAAGTCTTTGGTTAAAGATAAATTTATGTACTTAGGCATAAGCAATCATATTCAAGAAATTATATTATGCAGTATACAAAATTTAATGGCAGATAATTCATAAATAATAGTTCGTGAACATTACTAGTTTAATGAGGTATCGTAGAAGTTTAATCCTGCAGTGTAGAACCGAGTCTCGAATGGCAGCAGTATTGAAAATTTTGCTGAAGAGTGAGGTCCGTATAGAGCAGCAAGGGACCTATCCAGGATTATTCTCTACTGAGAAAGGGGAGGCATGGACGACATCGTAGCATAGAGTCTACTGGTGTCTGAAAGTCATCAGGAGGGATATGACACCATTCGTCCCCAAGAATCGTGACCAATTCCAGCTTCTTTAATGGACCTGAAAAACGCTGCTCGAGACGTCGTTCCAAAACTTCCCATAGATTTTCAATTGGGTTTAGATTTATAACTGCGATGGCTGTGATTTCTGAAAAAGTTCAGTCTCATACTCCTCAAAACACTGAGTGACCATCTGTCTCTGTAGATTGAAGCATTACAGCATTACCTCAAAGACATTTTGAAAGACAGATCTCACTTCATGAAAGAAATGCGCTTCACCATTGGATGAAGATGATCACTCAGGATTGTTAAATAGCGACTAGCATCAACCTTACCTTCTAACGGAATGTGTGCACCAAAACCATGCCACAAGGAAGCGCCCCACTCCTTTACAGAATCCTTAACAAGCAATCAAAGTTGTCAGCTTCCTTCGGGTTGGTGTCACACGTGCATTCGTCCATTTGCCGCAAACAAAATGTAGATGCACTGCTTGTGCTCTTTGCACACTGGACACGATGCCTTCGTCAGCAGCATGTAGTCGCCGTTACTTAGCAAAAATCTCTTTCCACAAATTTTGGTGTTTCCATTGTTTTGTTTCTTACCGGTAAGTTCCATAATTTTACAATACTGATTTAAAAAAAAAAATACATTTTGTATGATCAAGTCAAGTTTTTTTCTAATCGAAAATATTTGAATATGATCAAAGGCTTGTTTTATTTAATTTCTCTTATAAAATAAATAAAAAAAAATCGGGTATAGCTATTTACATAAATATTTTTGTTCAATTTTATGGGTTATACTTGATTAAATAATATGTGTTTAATGGGTTTCGGAGGGAGTCTCTTATTTCGATGGTCACCAGTAATCGGTCGTTCTATCATCATTCCACCTTCTTTGATGTCTTTTTTCCATTGGCTTGACTTCACCCTCTAGGTGAAGTCAAGCCAACGGAAAAATATGGCGGTTATAATCGCCTTTGTTCCACATCTTGCGGAACAGGCTTCCTGTTCGAAACCTGTCGAAGTGGAAGGGACGTTTTTTTTTGTACATAGCAGCCAAGTTATTTTGCCTTGGGCTAAAGTTATATGGGTTTGTCTCCCGAAAAATTTGGGTGTATCAACCACAAAATAGGCAAAACCATCACACAAGAAAGGTCATAATATTCTAATTCCTTATGGTCTTAGTTGCTTTCTTAAATACTAAATAAACAATGACAGCCTTGATGGCTTGATGAAATCATCCTCCTTATTCTTCGTTGATATTACCAATATTTTCGGGAAAGCAATCTAGATAGGAATCCAAGAAGCAAACGAAGCCCATACTGAAATTAGAGAATGGCAACCTGGATGAAAAGCTTAAGTGACCTGATGCCGAGACGCCCTAAATGACATGCCATGTCGACTCCTTCTTCTTTGTCAAACAGGTCTGAATAACATTTTTAAAGTAACATACTGTAAGATGTAAAATCTCACAAATATAATATTTTGTGGAGGAGGGAGATTTATTTAAAGTAAAACTTATAATAAAGCAATATGGGGGAGCGGAACATTACAAGTTAAGAATATTACTAAGATCACTGGCAAGGATTAAATTAGACAACGTTTATGAAGGTCAGCGTTAAGCTTGACAAAGGCTAATGGCAAGGAAGGGGTGTACTTCGGTTCCCAGCGCACAGGAGCATCCAAAACAATGGAAACTGGTTGCAACTGTTATGAGTAAAAGTTGTCAACTCTGGTAAACAATAGCGCGGTGGACCATGTGCTGTCGGGATATTTCTTTAATCGGTTACACCTGGACAGTAAAATACGGAACAATGCTGGGAATTAGATGGAAGTCTGGCTCTGGCCGACAGTGATGGCAAGTTTTATAGATCGTGGGAAATTAGTCTGCTACAGTATAACTATAAGCGGCTGACTTCAAAGGTACTGACAGCCTGAGAAATTTTACAAATTTCTTAAAATAAGAAGTTAGATCGGGAAATAAGGAAAGAGCGTGAAAAAGATAAAAATTAGCGAATAAGAAGAGAGAGAAAGTTGATAAAATGAGTAGATTGGTTAAACAGAAAACTAGGGGCAGATTTGACATATGTAGGCGGTACAGAAGTTGAGATGAGAAAAAAGCAAGTGAACAGGGGAAGAGTCATACCCCGAGTTGAGATTCATGTGGGTGTTTACGGAAATGAGTTAGAAGACACAGAGTTGAGAATTTGGGAGGGTTGCGAAGATGAGTGGGAGAAACCACAGTTGAGTAAACTCAACTGTGGTTTTTATGAAAATGGATTAGTGGGATTCTAAGTTGAGCTTTGTTGGTGATAGGGAAAATGAAATAGTCAGCGGACACAGCAGTCGAGATTTTCGTCGAGATAAGTAAAATGAGTTAGTAACATGGACAGTTGAGGGTTCTGTTGTAGTAGGAAATATGTAAAAGTTAACAGTCGAGTGTTTGGACGTGATGGGAAAAGAGGAGGGTAGCGCCCTGGGGAAGTTTTCTTCTTGAAAAAGTTCTTAATAGGTGGAGCGGAAAAACGAGAGTAGCACCCTATGAGTTTTTTCTTGTGATAAGTTTTAATAAAGTGGAGAGGAGAAGGAGTGAGATGCCCTATGAGTTTCCTTGTGATAGGTTTTAATAAGGTGGAGAAAGAACGCCAGTCCCATGCAGCAAAGAGTTCCCAAAAAAATCATCTGTAGCAAATTCAGGTGTAGCTGATGAAAGAGATCCCCAGAAGGAACCCTGAGAGCCAGGAAAGCTTGGAACCGCCCGGGAAAGCAAAGGAAAGAAAAAGGATAATAGTAAGTACTGTATGTGAAACAGTATAGTGATTAATTAATGGAAAAAAGGATAGCACTAGAAGTAAATTGATTGATAAATTATCTCTTAAGTAAATTATATATACTAACAGAGTTTAATTAATTCAAAAAGGTTAGTGTAAAATGCAAGAGAAACGAAAGATAAGTAATAGATTAAATTGTTGTTCAAATGATTATAATATGTTAGAAGGATAATAAAGTTTATAGTGAGAATCTTGGAATGTTCTAAAGATAGATAATTGAATATAGTAAATGTTATATGAGAATATTTGAATGTTCTAAGGATAGATAATTGAATATAGTGTTTGTATTGATGAAGAATTGTTGATCTAACTGAAAGACTAATAACAAATAGAGACTTTAGGAAAGTTATGATTAGTCTTCAGTGTATTGTAACAGAATGGCGAGAACACAGATTATAATGATGAAACAGATTATAATGATTATAATGATGAAAATAGCATATTGATTGGTAATATAAGAATAATATATGCAAGGTATCCTTGACTTAACCTTGTATGCATATTACATGTTTTTTTATTCAATTGTATATTATGTTGTTTATATGCATGTAAATAAACTTTGTTGTTTGTTAATTTGTGAGTTGTTATTCCTGAATACTCAGCCTTTCCGAAGGGAATTATACACAATTGAGAAGTTCCCACGAATCTGGAATTCTCCTAGGAAGTAAAGTCAGATGCGTAAGTGGGGGAAATAAGAATAAAGTGGACAAACACATAAACGGGAACAATAGAAATAACAGAAATATATAAATCATCATCTTAAATTTACCCCCCCCCCACACACACACAATACGTCGCTCATTCATCTTCATTCATTGAACCTTTAAATAGTAAGTCAAATTTCTGTATTAAGGCTTCACAAATATTCCTTTGATGCAAATGCATTTCATCCAATTCATTCCCAAACTAACTTTTATGCGAAGTTTAAATAACAGCACTGTGGTTAGTCACGGGAGTTTTTTTTTTTTTTGGAATATTTTTAGAATCAGGCGTCAAATTATATCTGGGTAGCCACAGTCTTTTTCCAATGCTCATTCATTACTCTGATATTCCAGGCACAAAAAATCCATGGTGTTTTCATGTAGCCCAGACTGCTGATTAAGTAATAAGCACGGAAAATTTGAAATCTCCACATACAATACGCTTTTGCTCAATACAAATCGTTGTATTCCGAACTTTTTTAAAAATGTTCACGATTTCATTTGTTTCTTTCAAGTGAAGAGAACGAAGTTTAGGAACAGACGAATTCTGCTTACCATTTTGAGAGAGGACATCTCTGGCTTGTTGCTGAAGATACAATAAAACCACCTTGTACAAATAATGAGGAGGGGGTTTAGACACATGGAAGCTCCTTGTCAAGGCAGTTCCAAAAACTATATACCTGACCAGTGGACTTCCTTGAGAAAAACATGGTACGAATTCTGCTTCAGTTTCTATACCTGTTGTGTTGCAAAATATAGGGACATTCTCCTTAAGGGTAAATTGTAGTTTAATTTAGGAAATCAGTATCGACTAACAGCGCATAGCTATTTATGTTACTTAGTTACACGAAGTTATTTGTTCCACGTTCTTTATTTCTTGTCACATGGTGGACTCGTAAAATAATCATATTCATGGAGTAGCCGGGTCGAAAGAGCTTATCGATAAAAGTTTGTTGTTAAAATTGTTATTGCAGTATTGTTCATAAATTACACTTTGGTGGAATTCCGAGCATTTAATTTTCTACTAAATATCTACGAGAGAAATATTTTTATTAACTTCTTTTGTTATATTTGTTATTTAGACGTTATTTTAGACAGAACAAAAATATGTAATATTTTATTTGTCGACCACTGCCCTAGAATTCGTATATTGGACAATTAGTTTCGTGTTCTTCTTTTTCATTTATGATTCTTCTCTGAATATACAGAAGTGGCTTTCCATATTGGAAGTAGCTAATATTATTGAAATACGATTAAAATGTAGATGCGTAATATTAAAGTTCCGGTGCGTCTGATATACTCATCAGAATTATTTATGTTCCACGTTCTTTACTGTTCATTAAATATTAAAATGCTGTGTCTATTTTATATGCACATTTATGGAGTATTCCAACCGCACAATGCTGAACATGCTGCCTCTGTTTAAAAGATCAATCAACAGTGGATTTTTCGACATCATCTTGTTCGTATTCATTACGTGCTAACACTTTGAACATTATGCTTAATTTAAAACATGTTGAGTCATCCTTTATATCTTGACACACTACATAAGATGTCCGCAAAGTGTTAAGCTTTTTTAAGTGCTATTGGTTAAGCAACTGTCAAACCAATTTCTCGTCACACGTTCATTTTATCCATCTTAGCACCTCCATCATTATCTTCTTTTTCTATTTATAACAGCCTATTTTTTGAAGAGGCGCTGCTGATATACTGCTTTCTTTTGAATCATAAACCTTTAATATCACTTCTTTATTCTTAACATAGTAAGAAAAACACTGGTTCCTGCTTGCTTTAATCCTTTATTATCTTCTTCTACCAGCCTTCCCTTTTTCTTAAAGCAGAATGCTTATTTTTTTTTCGACACCACTCAATTTGTTATTAACATCAATCAAAATAGCCAATAAACTAATTAATGCCCACATGAGCGGAAAAAGTCGCGGACAACACTGGTAAATACAACGCATGCGCGAAATCTGCTCAGTTCTCGAGGGTGTGTAGGAGCAGGCCCACTTGAGCTCAGGAGTTTCTAATCTTTCTTCCTGTGGCGGAAATTCTAATGGGCCTGTTGATTTATTTTGTCACAAAGTACTAATGAAGGCGCCCTTTTAAATATTATAATTTTTAAAGCTCCAAAAAACAGAATATTTATTTTATCATTTCGAAATTCTAACTGCACATTATATCAGGGGCGAATTTAATATTTTCGAGTTCGTAAGCGGGTATACTTTTCTGGCGTCCATTTGGTATAAATATGATTGTATTAACTATCCACCAAAAAATAAAAATATTCGCCTCTTAATTCTGACATAATCTTTTCGTTTGATTCATTTATTTTGTTTTCCTTTTCTATAAGAGCAAATGATTTTAAGTCGTATGTAATGGTTTTATGGAAAAAAAATCAAGTTGATGTGTGGGAGTTTGAAAAAAATGCAGTTTTTGTCTGATATATGCTTCCACTTTAGTATTAGTATAGGTGCAAGAAAGCCTATGCCTTATGCTGCACCAGCCAAAAAAATAATAAATAAATAAATAAATAATAATAATTAATAAAAGAAAAGGAAATTAAGCCTATCATCCTATTCGCTTCCCTCACCCGAAGGTACTATCCAGATGACCTTTGAATTTCCCCAAACTGTCAGCCTCTACCACCCATGTAGGCAACTTATTCCAGTAATTTATAACTCGCTGGCTAAAATAAAACTTCCTGCAGTCCAATCTAAACATCTCCCACCGTAACTTGAATTTATGTCCCCTAGATCTAGCATCATTTATAATCTTGAAAATTTCGTCCTCATTCATTTTACTGATGCCTCTCAGAGCCTTAAACACCTCAGTCAAATCTCTAGTTTCCAAACTCTGCAACCCACATATTCGAAGTCTTTCTTCATAAGGACGCCCTTTTGCCGATCTCACCAAGCGAGTTACCCGTCTTTGCACCCTTTCAAGAAGCTCGATGTCTTTCTTTAGGTGCGGTCTCCATACTTGAACACAGTATTCCAATTGTGGTCTAACATAAGCCTTATATAATGGGATTATCACGTCCTTATCTCTACTTGCAAAAGTTCGATAGATCATGGATAGGACACCACGGGCCTTCCTTGCAACCTGTTTACAATGCTCAGAGAATTTCATGTCTGACCGTATCGTAACACCCAAGTCCCTTTCCTCCAGTACTGGGTTTAGTTGAACTCCACCAAGTGAATAAGTTTTTTTGGGATTACTGTTTCCCAGGTGTAATACCTTACACTTTGTTGGATTAAAGCACAGCTGCCATTTTTCTGACCATTCATGAAGTCTATCTAGGTCTCTCTGAAGAGGCTCAGCTTGACAGTGATCATTAACCACCCTATCAATTTTAACATCATCTGCAAATTTAGACATCACGCCCTCTATCAATTCATTGATGTCGTTTATGAAAATTAAAAACAATTTTTGTTCCCTTTTCCCGACTATTAGCTGTCTGTTCGTAAAGGTCGGCCTGGCTAGTGCTCAGTAAACACGGCGCCCGGTTATTGCTATGTAAACACTGAGCTTTGTCCTACTCTTAGAATAATGTTTTATAAATCAGTAGCATCCTGAGGCCTTCCTAAATTCGTTGAGCTTAATATGAGGGCATCATTTTACTCGGAAGAGATTCTCCAGGATTGGTGAAATGTCAATATACTACCAATACATAAAGGTAGTTCTAAGAGTGAAGTGAGTAATTAAAGTCAACCTGAGTTCAGTGGCTAATAAAAGCACGGAGGCAAGGATAAACAGTGAAATATAGGGATATTTAGACAGAAATGGAGTTCTGAATGCTACTGTTTTATTAACGAAAAATCATTTTTAACTAATATTTAGCGCAGTTATTCATGAGCTGGACGTATGAAATAATTTCGACGTTGTTTATTTCGATTTAAGCAAAGCATTTGACTAAATCTTTCTTGAGGGGTTGCTGTACAAGCTGAACCATTACGGAACCACAAGTAAGATTCTAAAATGTATTGTGCGGTGTCTGCAGAGCAAGAAATAGAGGGCTAAAATTAACAGTTTCATTTCAGATTGGTCTAACGTAAGAAGTATGGTACCCTAAGAATAGGTTATCGGATTTTCATAAATAGCATCGAGAAAGGGATAGTGAACGAGATGTGAAAATTTGCCAGTGACGTGAAGGGTGGGAGAAGGGCTAATTATGAGGGCTAAGAACCTCCTTCAGAATGACATTGTTGTTATAGTAAGGTTTTAGGCCCATCATTAACTCCTACAAAACGGCTCATTATGCAAAATATTCAAGCCTATATAAACACAAGTTGGGGCCACATCATTACATTCCCATATTTTGGTTTGCTCAGTGGGATAGCTATATCTCCAGTACTCAGGATGGCAAGTCATCATCGTTTATATAGTTCTTTAAGGTGGCAGTCCTTTGGAAGGCTTGAAGCTAGGCAGTTGCAGGCGGTGGTAGCACGTCGGCGTAATGTATCACGCGGTGTCGTCCCGGTACTATGAAAGCAGTTTCAGCAGACAGGAACAATTACAAGAAGAGCTGGCCAAGGTCACCCGAAGGCTACGGTAATAAGAACAGACTGCTATCTGGCTCAAACAGCAAGACGAGACTCTACGATATTCCCTCATCAACCGTCTCTTGAGGTTGCTGGGACCACAGGTGAACACATTTTCAACCAGACAGCTTTACAAGCTAAATTAAAGTGGACTCTACGCAAGGAAGCCAGTAGCTGCATCCCATTAACTCCAAATCACCGCAGAGCTCATATAAACTGGTGCCATGAATATGTCACTTGGAGCCCTGAAAATGGGGTACAGTTCTTTACTGTAATGAGTCCCGTTTTAGCTTACAAACAGATTCTTGAAGTTATTTCATCTAGAGACAACGAGGAATGCGGCACCATCACTCCAACATCACAGAAAGGGACACTTACGATGGAGGCGGTGTTCTTGTGTGGAGCGAAATAATGATCAACGGCCACACTCCTCTTCATGTTTTTCATAGGGGCCGTAACTGCACAGATGTACCGAGAACACATCCTCGAACCTATGTACGAATTTTTAGGGTGCGGTTGGCCTAAATTTTGTTTTCATGCACGACAACGACACTGCACATAGAGCTGAAGTAGTGGAAGAATATCTTGAAACTGAAGATAGACAACCAGTGCCGTGGCCAGCACGATCCCCACACTTACAGTGGCGGACAAAACGACTGCATCACTTGTGAATTTTTCAAATAATGTATTTTGCGCTGCATTGTGGATTGCAGAAATGTTCGAAATGCATTTGTTAGATGGGATATATATCTCTGTGAATGAAATCCAATAAAAAGATTCAACATAATATACCTAACTGCCGTAGCCCAGTGGTCAGGAGCGAGAGTGCATAGCACGCGTTCCTTGAGTGGACCGGGGTTCAAGCCCGTGACTACTAAATACGATAAATATTTGTATTGACGATTTATTGTAAACTCTACTGACTTGGTTGTCGTGCCGCAGTATAAACAGAAAATTTATTTAAAGGATAAGGCGCCTCCGTAGCCAGGTGGGCAGGAGCAGCAGTGCATAGCACACGCTTCTTGATTAGACCGGGGTTCGAGCCCATGACCACCAAATACGGAGGATGTGGAAAGGTCAGGGAATGACCACCGCATATCCCCGGAGCAATATGGCCTTAGTTGCTAATGCTCCTAAAAACCAAATAAGTATGTTGTGTTGTATTTTCAAAAAAAACCCCTGGTGCCGTTGCCGTATAGTGAAGACGTGCACTTTAACGCTCTGTATAAATTCGTTTAAAAATGTGCTTTAACTTCAGTTATTGTCTCAAAATGTGTTTTCACTCAAAGATGTCTACTAGTGGACTTCCCCGGTAAGAAAATTTGAAATTTCTGTTGGGAAATTAGCAGGTTATTTGCGTTAATATCTGTATCCTTTGTTTGCCAGACCGCAGTGGTCACCATGTGGCTGGCAGCAGGGATATAGAGAGGCGCCTCTATCTCGTGGCTGCCACGTAAATACCTTGCACTTGACTGGGGAGGGTGCCCCCATCAATGCTAAACCCAGGCTGAAAGAAAGCCCTAACTTTCTGTGACAGTAAAGTGCACTTACACCTATAACTAGATGCAGCTCTTAATTCGATTCAGGTTAATTTTGAATTTTGAATATTATTTTGGTCTCAGTGATAAAGACAATTGTCCGTTGCTTTTCCGGATTATATGACGACATACAGAACTCCCTGCCTGCACGAGCTGCCGACACTAAGCTTGTCCGTAACATTTCTGGAATTTACGCCTCAGGGCACATTGACCCACTCCTCACTCACTCACGGTGCCTTCAGCGACTTTCCACGTATTCTGTATTTGCCTTTCAGTTTTTCGTTGTCTTCAAGGACGCTGCTAATCCTTTAAATCGCAAATACCTACGGTTTCTGCAGACATGAGCGAACCTACTACTTGCACAGGGTGTGGTCATCAAGTTGACTATGTCCTTGTGTGCACTTCGTGCAAAGCCGTTCGCCTCTGTGGGCCATGTAGCCCATACGCTGACCTGAAAAGACTCGCAAAGAAAATTAAAAATTGTTGGAAATGTCAACTTTGCAAACAAGCAGAAAATGACTCGAGGAATATTGATGACACTTCATCTAATTTACAAACTGAACCGGAGTGCGTATCCCGCCGTGATTTTATTCAGCTAAGGGATTCTGTTAACGAAATTCAGACCGCAATCTCTCAACTTTCTGCTGAGTTTACACGGTTAAAGGACTCAGGGCAACAGAGAACCGACACCACAGGTGTGAAACCTGATGAACGTCTAGAACTGAGGATACCTGAACCCAGTGTGTCATGCTCAGCAACCACGGACGCAGTTGTTGAGAGTACCGAGCGGTTGATCTCCCGAATTAACCAGCATGAAAAAGAAATATTAAACTTCAGGACACCCTCATCAGAAGCAATAGCAAAAATAGATCATGGAAATGAAATCTCAAAAGCACAACTGGCAGAGCTACAAGACGACATCACAGTGCTACACAAAGAAAACAAGGAGATGAAATTTATACTCCTTGATATCTATAATAAGATCGAACTGAGTAAGCTAGCAGATCCGAGCAAACTCACTAACCTTCTGAACTCAGACGATCTTAGCAGATTATATAAAAATTACCCAAAGGCCATTACGGTATCAGTCTGCCCCGAATGCAGCAAAAAATCAATCCCCAGTCCTCCATCAGAAGCTCCTGGTAGGAAAGAATCTGAAAAACGGCCAAACACTGGACATCGTCGAGCGCCATCTCCTCGCTCCAGCCAGCTTCCAAAAACAGATGGGAAAGGGCAAAAACCACCCACAAAAGCCCAAAATTCACGTACGCTCAAGTTGAAGCTGAAAGGGGCAACTGATGTTAATCACCACTCAACGAAAGAGAGGATTCCACAATTACAGAAGCAGGCTCCACCAACGGTCAACGGCACCGCATATAGAAACTCGCTTACCTGCAATAACGAATTCTCTACCTCTATGCCAATGAGGCAAAAGTCATCATTTCCACCTTCACACCCAACTTCTCGCAATGCCTGTCCCGTCATACCTCACTCGCACTTCTCATCTTCACAAGGCCTGGGACTCAGTGTCGGAGCGAATACAATATTCGAGCCAGCGGATTCTTCCACACTACAATTTCCACTCCCAGTTCACCCCAATGCAAATCCATCCTATCCTATGCAACCGGAGGATAGTACACGTATGAACTTCAGAGTGAGCCAACGAGCAAGTATAGCTTCACGTGAATGGCTTCGAATTGGCACATCGACCAACTCCAAACTGCAGCCTTCCCACACACCTCCCAGACGGCAGAAGTCCAGACCCTCTAGTGGACTTTTCATATCTCGATTAGCCCCAAATACCACAGCAAATCATGTTGCCGAGGTTCTGCGTGATCAACTAAACCTTCGACTAAAGGTGCAGCAACTTCACACCAGGAACCCCCGCTGCGCATCGTTCAGGGTTGAATGCGCACAAGACCTGTTCAATTTAGTTGGAACCGAATCTATCTGGCCTATTGGCACCATTATTCGACCCTTCTATAATAGGAGAACCAGTCACCTTCCCCAACCTCCACCTCTGCACCAAAACCAAGTCTGCAACATCACCACCCACAGCTGACTGGACCCATTTCTGGACAACCTCCAAAGATCTCAGCAGTCCTCCTTTCATACCACTGCTCTGCCAAGCGCCACAGTCAAAGCACCACTCCGCCATAATAAGAGTATCCTGAGTCCTCTATGTGATGGTCCCCATAAAATACCAGTCCATTTGTCGATAGGAAGTCGTGCCATTCGCTCACGAACATGCCAACTCAGGACACCTCCAATCAGGACGGAAGTTCGTCGAACACCTGTCATCAGGGTGTACTTCCAAAATATCAGGTCCATTAGGAACAAACTAGACTCTGCAGAACAGATCTTCCTCTCCCAGGTCGCTGACGTGGTCTGCCTCGCAGAAACGTGGCTTCAACCTAATCAAGACACACTCTTCTGCTCAGCTATTGCTGGTTACCACATGCTGTCTGCCTCCAGGGAGCAATCTAGAGGCGGTGGAGTAGCCATACTGTACAACACCTCCCTATTCTCATATGAGAATTCGACCTCAACTACAACTCAAGCCTTCGAAGCGATTATAGTCTCGCTACGCTTCCACTCCAGCCACATTGATATCGCATCTGTGTATATTCCTCCAGGGCCTACAATTGAAATTATTGAAGATCTAGGGAACTGGCTCTTAAACCATCTTCGTCCGTCCGCACAACGCCTCGTTTGTGGTGATTTTAACCTGCCTCCAAACCGCCATCACCTCTTTATCAGGCTCTGTGAGTTCTTCAAATCCATTGACATGACACGGGTCAATGAAAACCCCACCAGGGGATTGAACCTACTGGATCTCGCTTTTGCTTCAACACCATGCACAGCTGAGGATGATCCCATCGCATTCTTCCTGTCGGATCACCAGCCTATAGTTTTGACGTGGTCATTGCAGGTGCCAAATTTCAACATCCCTGACAACAAAATAATCAAATATGTTTCAGCACCTAAATACTCAATCCTCAACTCTGTGTAGAAGCAGCATCCTGCATTCCTTGGGATGTCCTCATTGACTGCGACCTCAGCCTCGCAGTGACACTCTTGTCTAACTGGATTAAATCCGTCACCGACTATGCTGCCACCAAACGAGTAACAGTAACTCCCCGTTCCAGAGCGTGGTGGACTGCTGACCTCAACAACAGCTTCAAAATGAAACAAGTCCTACATAAGAAATGGAAGCTTACGAATGGCAGTCAAGACAGAATAGCCTTTTCCCACGCCAGGGCCCACTTTAATCGAAAGAAAGCTGCTGCAATCCAAGTAAATCTTAACCGCACTCTGAGGAAAGGAAAGCCATTCTATGCTGCCCCACATGGTGGATCCAATCATATGCCTGATCCTCAAGAATGGTTAAAATACATCGCCAGGTTTTCAAATACAACCACAGTCCCATCCACAGTTGTCCAGTCTGACTATGAAAACCCTTCAGATGTCCTAGGGACTATCCAGATCACGAAACAGGAACTCATACGTGCCATCAATTCCCTTCCCACAACAGCCACTGTTGGGGAGGATGGAATTCCGCAATTTATGATCAAATGCTTGAGCGCATTCATCATAGACCCTCTTCTCTCGATCTACAACAGATGCCTCACTGAGCATTATTTCCCACCCCAGTGGAATAAGTACAGAGTGTGCCCCATCCCTAAAAACAAATTTGCCACAAACGTCGATCAGTTCAGACCCATATCAGTTGCTTCTTGTCTGCTAAAAACTCTTGAAAAGGCTTTGCTACCCACAATCACTCACCAAATCCTCCAGACGAAACCATCCGAAATCCACTATGCCATAGCAGGAAAATCATCAGTCACTAACTTGGCAGCCACCACAGAACACATCCTCTCAGCATTCGAACAAAGAGCTGAGCTAGCAACCACATATCTTGACATAAGCGCAGCCTTTGATGCCGTGTCGATCCCGGCCTTGCTCCTCCTACTTAAGGAGAAATTTCACATTCGAGGTGATATGCTGTGCTTTTTGGAATCTCTTCTCTGTCACAGAATACTTATTCTCCATCGGCAACAACACACCCTATCCTGCGACATTACTGCTGGAGTACCGCAGGGGGGTGTCCTATCCGGTGTTCTGTTCACAGCTATCATCGTGCCCATTATTGCCTCAACGAAGGGTCTCCTATGCTATGCCGATGACCTCAAACTGCTGACTCAAATTAACCCTGGCGACAATCCCGTTCAGCTCAGCAACAAGATCAATTCCCAACTTAAGGATCTAGAATTGTACCTGGCAAACTTCAATCTAAAAATCAACCCAGTGAAGTCTGCCCAGGTTATATTCTCCCTTAAATCCATGCCGACAGTACTCCACGTTTCACTCGCAGGGGTACGAATACCAAATGTACCCTCGCACACAGATCTTGGCGTTCTGTTTGACCAAAAGATGTCCTTTGTCAACCAGATCAACAAAATCAGTACCAAATTCTCTCGTTTACGGTGGATCTCAAAGCAGCAGCTGCTACACGTCCGACATCCTGTCACTGTTAAAAGGTTCATCGCCTCCACTGTTTACCCCGCCATTCTCTATGGTGCAGAAATATGGGCCTCTGCTGCACCTACAAACCTCAAGCGAGTGTACACCGCTGAATACTGGTTACTGAAATGGGCCAATAACAAGCTTCGTCTACCTCCCACTACCACAACCACCATGATGGCACAAGCACTCGACATCCCGAGGTTGAAGTTCCTGATCGTGGAAAAGAGGCTGGTGTTCACAGCCAAACTCATCACAGGCCAGATATCATCTCCAAATATTTGGAACGCTTGCTCTTGGAGGATTCCACAGCCAAGCCTAAGGTCGGCACCAGCACTCGTGGCTCACCACAACAGGCTTGTACTCACTGACAGATTTCTTCCCAAGCAGATGCTCGCTGCCCTCAACCGTGTGGACGCCGACATCGACATCATAATAAGTAAGAAGAAGGACAGACAGAACTTTATCAAAGCCCTTGAACCCTGATATATGGCCAATTTGTATTTATTTCTGTATTTATGTCTAGCTCTGCGTTTTTATGCTGTATTTGTATTGCTTTTGTATTTGTGATCGGTATTTTGTAGCCTTTTGTATTTGTTCGCTGTATTTTTGTAGCCTTTTGAATTTGTTCGCGGTATTTTGTAGCCTTTTGAATTTGTAAACTGTATTTTGTAGGATTTTGTATTTGTTCGCTGTACATATCTTTTCTCTAACTGCTATATGTGAACCCCTGGCGCTCGTCGCCGTGATGGGATATTGTGCTGTAACTCTACTTCACAATAAAGATTTATTTATTTATTTATTTATCTTCCCAAAGGGTAAAATGCGTAATTAAGGGGATTATGAGCAATCATGCAAATGGAAATCATGACAACCAAACATACATTTTATTGCATTTACATGTACAAACTGAAATGACAAGTTAATGGAATAGTGTAATGTACCGTAAATCAGCAAAATAAGTCCTCAATATTTTGTTGTTCCTCAATTACAGCCTTGCAACGATCTGGCATAGAGTTAATCAACTTCTGGATATACGGTTGCCCAATTTCGTGGTATCACACTCTTGCAATGCAGCTGAATCTTACTTGTTTGCTTCTTCTGAGCAATTTTAGATGACATTATGTACCAGCAATTTTCAATAGAGTTCAAATGTGGACTGTTGCTGGGACAGTCCAACACTGTAATGCCAGCATTTCTGAGTTATGACTGCACCTTAAAGGGAGAAAAACGAGGGAAAACATTGGTTTTCCCTCGTTTTTCTAAATCTAAATAGCAAAAAGCTTATCAATTTTGGTGTGTGGCAAGGAGGTGCTTAGTCCTGTTGAATTCACCCCACTCCTTTGCTTAATTTGCCCAACCCCTTTGCTTCTTATGCATCCCCAGACCATCTGTCCGGCAGAGAACTTTACAGTCGGTGTTATGCAGTCAGGATGCCTCCTATTTTCGTCTTCTGAAATATTGCTTCCCATTGGAGTCATGCAGGTTGAATTTCGATTCGTCAGAGAAGATGACGGTGTTCCATTGCTCTTTTGTCCATGAAACATACGTTTTAGCCCAAGCAAGCCGCTTTTTCCGCATTTGTTAGGTAAACAAAGGATTCTTCTTCTTCTTGAGCCGATAAGCATGCAGACCACATTCCGAAAGCCGTCTTTGGATACTTCGTGCACTTGTTTCAACACCAGATGCCATCTCAAAGTCCAGTTTTAGATCAGAAGCACTAGCATGGCGATTATGAAGGCATAACCATTTCAAATATTGACTTCGGGAAGGCGTAATCACTGTCTTATGGCTTTATCCAGGTCTTTTCTTCACACCACCGGTTTCGAGCTTTAATTTCAGCACTCGGGATACTGTTGAACCATCTTGTTCTTCAGATGGGAACTGGTGGTAGCCTATTTTATCAGCGATAGCACGCAGAGAAAGCCCTTCCCGGGCCAGAGCAACAAAAGATTATCATATAATGAAAACATTTAATCAGGATGGTACTGTAAGTCTTATCAATTAAGTGTGATACCTTTGAAAGGGTCCAACATTCAGCTACACCTTTTTTTGGTGTCAACTGAACATATGAAACCATGCTTACACCTCCGCAAAATAGGATACTAATGAGCGTGTATACCCTTACAACGCCGTATTTATAAAAATGGCTGATGCAATACCTTGCAATTACTGTCTGGTGCAATAGAAGCGTTATCTGACGGAATACCTTTGCTTTGCGACAAACAAAATGACTGCTTTTTTTATTTTGAGAAAATATCAGAAATTCTCGCTGTCTGTCTCATTTCATCGTTGTTCTAAGGTACACCATCATACCAAGTTTTTAGGCGCTTGACATCAAGCTGCATAAGTTTTACAGCATTTTCTATGTGTTCTGTTTATTTTGTCGAGCAGTGTATATTTGAGGAAAAAAAGTGAACAGATTAAATATTGGGGTGATGATTCGTCAATGTGTTTTTCAGGAAAACTGATGTGAGGACAGACATGAAGGATAAGGGATATAGTCACGAATCTAATTTAAACGTAACTTTCGCAGCACTAGCCTGTATTCCTTCGTATTGCTAATTGCAGCAGCGTTGGCTTACCATCCTCATGGAATTAACTCTTCAGAAGTAGCTTCACTGGTTGTTCGAAGCTCAGATATTGTACTGTTTTCATTACTGATTTCAGAAGTTGTTGGCGTTCTTGTAAACTATTAATCCTTTTAAACAGACTGAATGGTAAACAAAAAGAGAGTTAGATGATATCAACAATCACTGACAAGAAAATCCGTCAAAAAACTTCATTTAGTGTTCCTTAAATTGATTACTATTTAAAGAAATGCTTTAGAGAAGGTAAACCGAATAAAATAAGCTGTTAACAATCACACAAAATCGCTAGTGGCTCAAATATAAAAAGCTATTGTCTATATTCCTATTATTATCATTTCTCTTTTTCTGCTATTCGTAACCACCTGGTTTTGTACCCCAAAGAAACAAATTGTAAACGACTACTGTGAGACCCACGTGTATTTCAACTGGAAATAATGTTTGAGACAGAAAGTCAAAACGCCAACAAGGCAAATATCAAAAATATTTGTTGACAAACAAAAGACGTCTATTCCAATTGCTTTCAGAAACGGAATAAACGTGTTTTCTAAAGAAAAGCTTCAAAATGGGATCCGTTGATATTCCTCGCCTTATCCGTCTCTGTGTACTCAGTTGAAGGCACTGTAAACGACATCGTAAATACTTATGGATTTCTGAAAATGACGAAGTAAGCTACTTCCGCTTTTTAAAGGAGTACATTTCGATGGGCAGACAGCGCCATCATTCCTCTGAAAAACAGCCTTTTCAGTCTCTAGAAATGAATGAACTGATGTCTTTAACGAGTGCATCATGTATCTTCCAATCTCTAAGAATTTCCTTTGGTGGGATGTCACAACGAAATTCCGACTGCGAAGATAATTTCTCTGGATGACATCTTGATTCTTCAAGATGTCATTCAGCTGTTGAGTTAAAAAAAATTTCCTTTTCATATATATATAAATAATAATTTTTTTATTAACTATAATGGTGTGATGAGAAAATCACCATGAAAAATAATACTTCAAAGGTCCAATCAATATTTAAAACCTACAGTAATCAAAAAAATTCTTCTGACATCTCTTTCATAACTGTCCAAGAATATTTACTGAATGTTGCGCAGCCATTTTTTTTTTTTAAACTCGTTTATTCATGTATTCTATAAAAGGTTCCACAGCACTAAGTTTATTAACTATACATGAAATTAAAAGTACGTTTTCGAAATGAGATGGGGAAACTTTAGTGCGATTATTATTCATAAGGAATAGATTTTAATTGCTTTTTTTGTATATGCCACTATGAACCGACATCCAAAACTATTAATGCTATAGAATTCCTTTATTAAATGGGCAAGTTCATTTTTTAACATGTGTCACCAAAATTCCGATAGAAAACGGAAGTGGGGTGTATTTAGAAAGTTATAGACGAAATGAACTGGAGATTACGATTCGAGGTATGTAAGATATATTTAAGAAGTGAATTTCGAGAGTTTAGGGATATTTAGCTTTTCGTGCAAATAATCTCCTATTAGTCTGACTTCATGAATCATTGATATATATATTCTTTATTTGTTACCATTTAATTGATATTTGGTTAATTTAACTATTGTAAAAGGGTTTTATCGGCATCCTGCTGTCTCCAAAGAACTGATATTGTAATACTTGCAAAATGTGTGTGAAATACTTCAAATCTACAAATTACGCTAATAAAACAAACTTTGCGCATTTCATACATAAATTTGACTACTTACAGACGTCTAAAATACAGAATAAATGAAGCCGTGGTTTTCAGTTATTCAAGAAAATTGCAAGTTCATGAGCGAAGTTTCAGATGTCCTAATACTTAAATCATGATTTATAGAAATGGTAAGACTTATATACAGCAAAAATACCCTCGAGAAATTTGGGTGGTACATGTTTTAATTTTTAATAAAATTATCCTTTCTTTCAACCAATGATCTTACCAAATCATCACTGAAATATTTAAAACTAAACATACATTTCGTGTTACAATGGTGAGTAATCTCTAGAAAAATTAGAATTAGTTTCAGTACAGTATTAATAAAAGCAAATCACATTAGGAAGGCAAACTAATTCGTCATTACCTTTAAAAAGTCGCTTGGATCCTTCTAAGTATACACCGATGAGACAAAACATTATGACCAGCGAGTCGTTATGCAAATCGAAGCAACTGCAGGTGAACTATGGCGCGTGCGCAGATCGGGACACGGTATAAAAAACACCTGATACGGAGCGCCATTAATCAGTGTTACTCTTGCTCTTCAGATGGGGAATGCAGCGGGTTTGACATTGGTCAAATTGTAATGGCCAGACGACTAGGTCAGAACATATCCGAAACGGCACAGCTGGTGGGACGCTCACGGTCAGCTGTGGTTAGTACTTACCGAAAGTGGTCTGAGGAGGGAAAACCCACGAACCGCTGGCGAGATGTTGGACAACCACGGCCCGTCGAAGCTCGAGGTGAGCGAAGGCTCTCCCGGATAGTACGAGGCAATAGCAGGGCGACTGTGGCGCAACTCACCGGTAATTGGAATGCTGATGACGGGAGTAACGTGTCACAACGCACAATACATCGAACCCAACTGAAAATGGAGCTGCGTAGCCGCAGGCCGCTCCGAGTGCGAATGCTAACCACAGTTCACCGGCGACAGCGCCTACAATGGGCACGTGAGCATCGAAACTGGACCTTGAGTGATTAGAAGAAGGTCGTCTGGTGCCATGAATCACGTTTCCTATTGTCCCATGTGTACGTGTGTGTCGTTTGCTTGGTGAAGTGATGGCGCCTGGATGCACTGTGGGACATCTGCTGGGATACCCTGGGTACAGTCATCAATGTGCCGGGCACTCTGACATCTACCACCTACCTAAACATCACTGCTGATCAGGTACATCCTTTCATGGCAACTGTCTTGCCCTCTGGCGGTGCCATCTTTCAGTAGTATAATGAGCCATGCCACAACTGGTTCGCAAAACATGAGGAAGACTTAAAGGTATTGCCCTGGCCTCCAAATTCCACAGACATCAGTCCCGTCGAGCATGTGTGGTTTGTGTTGGAACAGCAACTCCGATTTTCAGCGTATCAACCAGGATCTGCTGTTTACGTGTTAGTACCAGATACCACAAGACACATTCAGAAATCTTATAGCGTCCATGGCTCGCCCGTCCGAGCTGTTTTGGCTGCACGTGGAGGATCAACATCATACTAGGTAAGTGGTCATAATGTTTTGGCTCATCTGTGTATGTCCAATCGTTCGTTAAATTTACATAAGTTTCCCAGTTCCACAATGTTAGGTGTTAATTTATTCCAACAATTAACAGGTGAAAAGAACACTTTCTTAAATCCTATCTGCTTCCTTAATTTCAGACTAAGACCTGTACTTTAAACCACCTGCGAAAGAAACAAAAAAAAAAAACAAAAAAAAACATACAACTTTTTTTATTCATTAAAACATTTCAAACCGTAAATATCTCAGTCAATTCACTGAAGACTGAAATCCATACAAGTGATGAACGATCTCTCTCTCTCTCTCTCTCTTTCTCTCTCTCTCTCTCTCTCTCTCTCTCTCTCTCTCTCTCTCTCTCTCTCTTATTCCACATATGAGAATGCGCACTATTTTCATATTCCTATACAGAAATTACAGAAATTCAACTAACGTTCTATATGCTGGAAGCCTAGAGTATTGAACAAATGAAAACCATTGGTTTTCCATTATTTTGAGCTAAATGCAACGGGCGAACTAAACCAAATTAACATCCTTTCTGAAATGGAGGCTACTCACCTGAATAAAATTCCAAAGATGCGGCCTAATCACGACTTAATGGAATAGCATAATTACTTCTTTTGTATATTACAAATAGTGTGTGTGTGTGTGTGTGTGTGTGTGTGTGTGTGTGTGTGTGTGTGTGTGAACCATTGTCACCAGCTGAGTTTTAATCTCTGGTGCTTCAGTCGCATTGACGTCACTATTAGTTGTAGCAGCTTTAATTTATGGTCAGTAATTGGTGGACGAAATTCGGATAATTGGCTGAATATACTAGTATTAATAAACAATATTTAATATAATTTACATTAATATTTTACTTTACAAGAAAGATTCTTGATATCTTGGATTGGACAAGCTATATCCGTATCCGATTAAATGCAAAATAGTTAACATTTGCTAATGATAAAATGTAGTGAAAAACTGTCTATGGATATTCAAAAATTTATTGTCAATTCTGTGTGAATTATATTCAACGCTCTTTTAACGCATTTTCACTTTTTTTTTTATTTACTACTGCTCCTTTAAATAACAAATTCCAGGGAACATAAATGTTTCATAGATTAACATTTATGCAGGTGCAATAACTGAGATTCTTCGGTATAAATGCTAAGCGCGTACGAGAAAGATTTACGTTAGTGCAACTGAAGACATTCTCGGAAAATAAAAATACCAAAAATTTCCTCTGTTTAGCACAGTTACATCAAATTTAAGGAGTTGTTCATTTAACAATATTTTTTTATTAAATTGTGTGGCAAACTCATTACAGTTGTAAGGTTTCTGAGATTTAAAAAACAAATAAATAACGAAGATACAGAAGTAGAAATGGAAGAAAAGTGAAAGGAAAATGTATCTAAATATTTTCAATAATATTAAGCGTATATAACAGAGCTATGGTGCTCAATCTGTTCTATGTTGATATCAATATTTGTAGAAGAATAAGATAAATTTACCTCAATATGATACGTACAACACTTCCGTATGATATTCTCCAGAAATTAAAACAAATAAGAGATTAACGCAAAATGATTACAGTAAAAAATCGATTGAAAACAATTCAAAAATTAATAAAAAAATTCAAAAAACAATGAAAAATTAATTAAAAAACAATTAAAAATTAATTTACGAAAATCGTTTTTTAAAAGTTTTGTTAATTTGTGTTCAATTGATTTTTTACTGTAATTATTTTGCGTTAATCTTTTATTCGTTTTAATTTCTGGAGAGTATCATGCGGAAGTGTTTTACGTGTCATATCGAGGTAAATTTCTCTTATTCTTTTACAAATAAAAAAATATTAAGTAAGGGACAAATACAGCCAGAGTTTTAAACCAACCAACCACAAAAGAAAAATAGGTACAGGAGAAACAAAGCAAAGAACAAAAATGGACGACCCTTGCATCCGATCTCAAAGGCCTTTTTGTGGCCTCGGCGTGGTCAGGTGGCGCTGGTCTAAATTTATTATTTATTGGCTGTACCCTTATTTAATATTTTTAAAATTTTTTTTCATACATATTCCTTCCACTTTCCTTCCATTTTTGCTTCGGCCTTCGTTATTTATCCTTATTCTTCTCTTAGGTTATTATATCTCGAATGGATGGATATTACGATGAAAGATCGAAAAGCGATTGTTGCATATTTTGCTCAAGACCACTTCATATTCTTGATATCCAAACAAGTCCTTATAAGAGAGGTATCCGACTACTTATAAACTAATTCTATCAGCCGTAGAGTCAATACCATGATTCCTTTTCTGTTTCTATTTTCTCGTTTATTTATCCTCCTTGCTATTGTGAATTTCGAATATATATTTTGAAACAAATGCGTTTCTGTATTTTACATTTACAGTGAGTAGGTTTCCTATTATTCTTTTTTTAATCGTCGCATTTACTATACTAAGGAAATTAAAACTACTGTATATTTCTGTGCATTCTTTCTTACATCTCTTAATATAAAAGAAAGAGATAAGTGTTTTTTGCCCTAATTTTTATATTTGAAGTGTATGACGGAAAAGATAGGACAACGTAAAGTTACTGTTCATTCAAGTATGGATTCAGTGTATTCAAGAAAAATGTTACGAGAGAACAGGATTGTAATGCGATCTCTCTCTCTCTCTCTCTCTCTCTCTCTCTCTCTCTCTCTCTCTCTCGTGTGAAAATATATAGCTCCTATTTAATGGAGAGTACAACTTTAGTGTCGAGTGAATCGAAAGATGAGATCTTTCTCAATAACACGCTGGGGAAAGATAAGTCACTTGAAAGTGATGCGTTTGGAGAGCACCATAGAAACATTGAATTGAGAAAATGCAGTGATCAAACGAAAGAGGAATATAAGTATGAAAAACTTTGGGATAAATAGCATTTTCTTCTTGCAGCTATGAAGCGAAGAACTTTTAATGGATTCCGCTCTGTAGCATAAAGTTGAAACGTTCTATTTATTGTGGCACCCGAGCTTTATTGTAAATTGGTGCGCGATACGGAAATGTTTAATGGAACATAACCTTTAATTCAAATATCAACTACTCAACGGAATAAAGAATTCGATTGTAGTTTGAAGGAATACAACGCCATTTTCATTCTTTTGAGAATTGGTAATAGAAATGCGAAAGTTGCCACACTTGAAATTGTTTCGTGAATAACAGATATTTGATAACACGTGCAACGGTTCCTACATTTGTGATGCTCTTTGAATACGGAATTGTATCAGTGGCTCTAAACCTCACTATTTAGATGTCGTCACTTGTATTTATGTGATGTATCTATCAAATAGAAGAAAACCAATATCCCATTACTCTTCTTTTCTTTAAAAAAATTGGTTTATAATTTTCGCATTAAAATATGACGCTATGCCACATTTAAATGCTATAATATACACAAATTCATTATTCTAAAACGAATGAAATAGGTATAAATATTAAAACTTGTTGAGTGGTATTTTTCTTAAATTTGAACGGAAAACTTAACATATACTACATTCTCTCACCATGCTGAGAAAGAGAGAATGCAGTGCAAGTTTAAATTTGCTCCAAACTCTTAAGACAAAGAAATTGCACGAAGTTAATTTCGATTTTTCCCCAGAGGAATTATTCCTTAGCTGTTCGATCAGGTGATCTCTGCAAACCAATCTTATCGAGACGCCTCGCGCAGTCTACTCTCGCTGAAGAAATTCGGCGAGGTATGTGCGAACTTTGAGAGCATAATGAGATGGGATACTCTTTTGTATCGGTGTTGTTGTTTTAATGGCACCAATGAAATTAAGGCTATGGAAGGTCAGTGAAATTTTTCTGAAAATTGCTTGCTTTTTACTGGTTGTTTTTGCATAATTTGCTAAACGGAAAACCAGGGTTTTCAAGAAAAATCCAGATCATCCAGGAAAAAGAACAGTTCCGGAAAAAATCCGTGAAATCTCTCTAGACTAACTAACTAACTCGGTCAAAATGCGATAAAAGCACATAAAATGGATTCCTCAAGTGTGGTAGGGCAGCCATCGCCCTCAATAGACACATGGATTTTTGCCAAGCGAAAACGTCTTACCGAATACCTGACATGAATCAGTGACGGATGTTATTTCTATATACAGAAATATTTTCTATAGAAAATATATAGAAAGTGAGAGAGAGAGACAGAGAGTAAATCACAAATAAAACACTGTTTATATGGTTATTATAATTAAAAAAAGTGTCAATTACCAAGGCCAAAATTATGAATAGGCTAAGAATATTTGGGGCTTAGAGGGGAACAGGTATCCTGTGTGTTATCAGACACTCAGCCTAAAACACTGATGGATCCAATATCTCTCTATTACAGAAGATTTAGGAGAAGTCCGGTTGGCCTGCCTCCCTAAAATCCAGTCATGCACACCTTCTCGATGGTAAGCCCTGTTACGTCACTTAGGTGACAACGAACGTGTAGAGTGGTTCTCTTCAAGACGCCTGGTCAGCGTGAAGAGGAAAATACCAAACCCTCCAGCATATGACAGCACGACAAAACGAATGGCCCTCAGTCCCCAGCAGCTTTCATTCTCCCTCTTACGGCAGCGAGAGGATCAGAGTGGAAGCAGAGGGTGCTAAGAATCTCTGGGTACGACCAGGCTGCCATGCACGGAAACTGAACTTGGCCTGTTATAACGTACGATCACTCATCGGTGAAGACAGGATATTAGAGCTGGAAAAGGAATTAGAAAATGTGAATTGGAATATCATCGGTTTGGCTGAAACAAGAAGAAGAAATGAATCACTTATACGTTTATCAAGTGGAAATCTGCTGTACACCAATGGAAACAGTGAAAGGAGTGAAGGTGGAGTTGGGTTTCTGGTCCATAAAGATTTTAAAAACAACATTTTGGAATTCAAAAGTACATCACCAAGGGTGTCAAGACTAATACTCAAGATTTCTAAGAGGTACAAGCTAAAGATTATAATGATTTATGCACCAACATCGAGCCATGATGATGAAGAGGTTGAAGAAATGTACACCGAAATTGAGAGTCTTCTAGATGAGCAGAAAACCCACTACACTATTATTATGGGGGACTTCAATGCTAACGTTGAAAAAAAAAAGACAAAACAGTGCAGAAAGGGGAACTATAGGAAATTTTGGAATTGGTGAAAGAAATAAAAGAGGTGAAAGACTTGTGGAATTTGCAGAATCTCAAGGACTGTCAGTAATGAACACTTTTTTCAAGAAAAGGGTGAACAGAAAGTGGACATGGAAGAGTCCAAATGGATTAACTACTAATGAAATCGACTTCATCCTCACTAACAGAAGATATATTGTGAATGATGTTACTGTCCTGAATAAGGTAAATGTTGGAAGTGATCACAGAATGGTAAGATGTACACTTGATATAGATGTAGGAAAGGAAAGGAAAAACTGACTTGAGTAAATAATACAAAGGTCTTTGAGATAACAGAAGAGAAGAAAAAGCAGTATGTACTGGAACTTAAGAACAAGTTTGAGCTTCTGCAGATTGCTCAGGACCAAGATATTGACGAGGAATATTACAACTTTCTGAAAGTGATAAAGCCCAAGAAACCTATAGGGAAAAAGAAATCCAAAGAAGAAAAAATTAGTCAAGAAACACTTGTCATGATGAACCGAAGACGACAAATGAAAAGCAATAAAAACACTGACAGGGAGAAGATTGAGTATACTGAGTTATGCAAAGCCATTAGAAAGAGACTCAGAGAGGACATAAGAAGATTTAACACAAGAAAAGTAGAACAAGCATTAAGGGAAAACAAAGGATTTAAATCAGCAGCCATGAGCAGTAATACAGAAAGACAAATGATACTGAAACTGAAGAATAGCGATGGTGTACTTATAAACAGCAGAGAAGGCATAATTCAAATAGCAGAAGACTACTATAGAGAATTATACAAGGAGCAGGGGAATGAGGCCAACAGTGGGGAAGATGGATTGCAAAGTAGCAACACATAGGACATACCCGATATTCTTCCTGATAAGGTAGAACATGCATTGAAGAAAATAAAGAATCAGAAAGCCCCGGGGGAAAATGAAGTTACTGTAGAGTTGTTAAAATTGGGAAGAAGAGACATAACACAAAAACTGGCAAGGCTCTTCACAAAGTGCATTAGAAAAGGTGTGATGCCTAAGCAGTGGAATAATGCAATCATAGTTTTGCTGCATAAGAAAGGAGATAAATCAGAAATTGGAAATTATAGACCAATTAGCTTGTTATCCCACATCTACAAGTTGTTCACAAGGGTCATTACTAACAGATTAGAAAGAATACTTGATGAGAATCAACCGAAAGAGGAAAAGCTGGCTTTAGGACAGGATTCTCAACTATGGATCACCTTCACGTAATATCACAGCTAATGGAGAAAGCAAATGAATATAAAACACCATTATGCCTGGCATTTGTGGATTATGAAAAGGCATTTGACTCCATACAGCATAAGGCAATGTTTCGGGCACGGGAAAGACAAGGCATAGATACACCATATATTATGATTTTGAAGGAAATATATGAGAGTGCTACCTCCTTTATTAGACTAGACAAAGACAGTAGGAAATTTAAAATCGAGAAAGGAGTTCGACAAGGAGACACAATATCTCCAAAGCTGTTTACTGCTGCCCTTGAGGAAGCTTTCAGAAGATTAGACTGGTCGCAGAAAGGAGTCAATGTGAACGGAGAGTACCTAAACCATTTGCGATTTGCAGATGACATTGTGGTCATAAACCACGATCCCAAAGAATTAGAGGAAAATCTTAATCAGTTATGCACAGCTAGTAAGGATTTTGGTCTAAAGATGAATATGGCTAAAACAAAAGTAATGATGAACAAGTATGCCACAGAAAGGGAAATAATGATTGAAGGAGCAATAATTGAAAAGTTGGAGTCATATACTTATCTGAGACAAGTTATTAGCTGTAATAATGATAAATGGCTGGAAGTCAAGAGAAGAATAAATTTTGGATGGATAGCATTCAGGAAATATAGTCACATACTGAAGAGCAATATCCCAGTTTGTCTGAAACATAAAATAATGAACCAATGTATACTCCCCACAATGACTTATGGAAGTGAAACCTGGGCACTCACCAAAAGAATGGAAGAGAAGCTGAGAACTACACAGCGAAGAATGGAACGAATTATATTGGGAATCAGACTGTTAGATAAGAAGAAAAACACATGGATTAGGCAGCAAACTCAAGTAAAGGACATTCTTATCAAAACTAAAGAACTAAAATGGTCTTGGGCAGGACATATAGCTCGAAGACATGATGACAGATGGACTAAGAAAATAACAGAATGGTATCCAAGAGGAGCTAGAAGAAAACCTGGAAGACAAAGGCGGAGATGGATAGATGAAATTCATGAGTTTGTAGGTAGTAAATGGATGGCCAGTGCTCAAAACAGAAGGAACTGGAAAGTTGCTGGAGAGGCCTTCATCCTGCAGTGGATTGAAAATGGCTGATGATGATGATGATGAAGATGAAGAATATTTATATTTACTATACTTAGAATATTTGTTTAATGCATAAAATATAGTAAAAAGTAAAACACAAAGACAACAAATATTTACATCGTTATACATTACAACTGGAAAATAAATTTAGCTGCGATGTTCGATCAATATCCAAAACAAGATTTTCAACCGAATATTATTAGATGAAATACAATTGAGGTCGCAGTAATTACCGCGTGTCTCGTATAGGCGATGCGGATTATTGGTGTTCTGCCGAAATCAAGTCAACGCATGTACTCGACTACCTCGCCACATCTCCCTGTCATCCTTATCTCTTCTTTTCATTTCCCCATATCCACCGTCCCGTCACAATTCATCTATCATAATTTTCTTCAATCTTCCTCGAGAATCTTTCCCTCAACATTTCCCTTCATTAATCCCTCACCGAGCAACACATGTCCAGTCCAATTTTTGTTCCGCATTCTGATTAATTCAATCAAACTCTTCTTATACTCATCCTTCTCAAAACTTCATAACTTCTCACTTTACCGACCCACCTTCTCTTTGGCATCCTCTTTCATATCCACATCGCATGACTTTCCAGTCTTCTAACACATTCTGTTCTTGGGGTGGATGTCTCTGGTCCATACCACTGAAACGGACCAATCCTTTTTATGCTGATTAAACAGAATTGGCGGGACACCTGTGAGGTGTCCCGCCAATTCTGTAAAAATAAGATCCTGCGTTAACCGTTAATCAATGATTAAAAATCTGAATTTTTTGTACCTTCCTAAAAAGAATGAAACTTTTTTTGCAATGGTTTCTGAAGTGCGTTTCTTACGATTTATCGCATAGAAATGAAATGCATAAACCTGTCAGGTGCCCTAACACTGTTTATTCAACTATTTGGATTTTGCATGAAAAATGGCATAGTACCGGAGAACCGCAGACGCTGTGTTTGTTTCAATGTTCAGGTTACTTGTTTTTCCTCTCCCACTAGGTCAATAAACATCCATCGTCTTATTCTAGTTGTTTTTGAAAGATTTATTATTGTTTTAACAGCGTGTAATAAGCGTAGAATCAAATCCATTAAGAAAAGACGAGATATGGACATTGCTTAAATAGAATATAAATAAAATCCGAAATATTTTTAAAAAATGAAAAATAAAATGTGTGCCTGTCAGATGCCCGCCGCCATGTTTGCTAAAAATGGACCTTTTACAACTGCCCGGTTAACTCGAAAAAATATAAACACCATATTTTTCTCTACAACGACAGAGAAATTCATAGAAAGCAATTTATATCTCTATGCAGATGCACTACACTCAGTAATTTGGAAATTGGTACTTCTGTTAATTTATGGAAACGTCCGTAAGCCATTTCGTAAGAATTAAGAAAAGCAATGAATTTGGCATTTTTGTAAAGACTGGAGATTAAAATATAGAGTGGAAAACCAGACTGTGAAATACGATCTAGAAGTTACCAGGAGAGATACCAAAGGGAATGTGAAAATCTTATAAAGCAGCGCACATGAAAAAGGTGAGGATTCCCTGCTCCAACAATAAGCTTGTAAATCTAACAGGGAAAGAAAAATATTGTTCCTAAATTTGAAGTGTGCGCTACTGATGTATAGATCTTCTCAGGAAAGAAATGCCAGACTTGCAAAAGTGAGCGACTTCGCTACAATAAAAGAAAACAAGCTCTGAATGACCTAAGGAGTGAAATATTGTCTGAGAAATAGACTTAGAAAGAGACATTACGATTTATGCAACAGGCCACCCAAGATAGCTGCCTTCGCTTTCTGGAGCCACTCTCATTGATGGTATTCATCTATTTCCTGAGTTACTCTTCTAGAAATGCGATATGAAAACGAGAAATCTGTTCTGGTGTTTTTGTCAAATACATGTGCATTTTCCTTTTATATTTTTCTATCCAAACGAGATATTGAACGTTTACTAAGAGATACAGGTTATTTTTTTTTATGTGTTTGTGTATAAATTTAAATTTCTTGTATGGCGGATGCCAACCAACATTACTGTTGGAAATACTGTTGCTATGCCAGTGAAATTTATACTGGAGGCAAATCAATGAAACAGTTCCTCGGCTGGCAAGAAATATTATTTTGGACAGGGGAATATATATGTGTGTGTGTGTGTTATGTATATATACATAAAAAAGAATAAATGGTAACATTATTATTTACCAAGGTTTTAGGCTGATTAACATTTGTAATAGTATCTATAACACCATTTAATCTTTTAGATATCTGAATGATACATTGATTAAAAATGTTGTTGCTGTATTTGAGGGTTTGTTGCACAAGGGCCTCCTGGGCCATATTGTACCTGTTCATTATTTAGTTATGATTAAATCTCCAAAATTATGATTATCCAAGATTATTATATATATTTATGCAGTTCACGTAGTTGAACAGTTTTTCAAAATTTGCATTATTGCAAAGAATGCGTGACAAAATTAAGGGTTCCTGCAAGTTGGATAAAGAGGTGAAACTGGACATCCGGATGCTTGATTGTTGAGTTCATTCACTGAGGACATGCTTGTTTGTTAGCCGGGATTGACAAAAAAAAACATTTTGAAGGGCTCTCTTCCATAAGAAAATACAGATCAAGATATTTCAAATACATTTAAAAATATTTCAATATATTTCAATATAGTTTTCAATATATGTTTCTATATATTTTTCAATATATTTCAATATAGTTTTCAATATATGTTTCTATATATTTTTCAATATATTTCAATATAAATATATTCCGGAAGTAGTTTCCATTTTTTTACAGAATGAATTACAGTGGATTTTTTGTGCTAGGAACTAGCCATTCCGTTGCACCCAAGGCTCTATTTTGGCTATGGAAAGTTCAAGTTCCTTTTCAATGGTATTCATAGTTTGTTACTGTTAGGCTAATATGGTCCTCGGCAAACATGTACGATTCAACTGTATTTGTGTAATGTATCATGTCATATTTGTAATTCTTATTGTAAATAATGTTGCATTGAGGATGTTACCTTGCGGTACACCATCCTCTTCTTCGAATAATTTGGATAAATTGTTCATATATCTGACTTGAAACGATCTGTGGCGTAAAAAGTTTTGTATAAATCGGAATAATTGTCCCTTCAAACCAAAAAGAATGAAGGCCCTGAAGAACACCATATCGGCAAGTGGTATCGAAGGCTTTCTCAATATCCAGATTAAACATGATCACATTTTGTCTCTCTTTATGAAAAAATTGCAGATGTTTACTTCTTCTTTGGTCATCACATGTAATGTGGAGCGATTCTTCCTAAACCCATACTGATTTCTCTTTAGCAGTTTTTTTGTTTCCAGAAACCACGTTAGCCGTCTGTGAACCAGTTTTTCTAAGACTTTGCCTAAACTGTAGTAAAATCGGCCTCTAATTATGTGGGAAGGTACGATCCTTTCCTGGGTTAGGAAAGGATAGGAAAATTGAGTGACGCCAGGGGTTTGGGTAAGTATATTCTGAAAATATTCAATTGTAGAAATTTAACATGGAGCTTATTGCTTTGTTATTTGAAATATATATATTTTTAACATTATGTAGTAGCATGCACTAGACACCAGCAATACTGAATGTTATTGAGAGACTCTAAAAGTTCTGTTAATGTGAATGGCTGGTTGTATACCAGTGTAATACCGTAGCAGAGAAGGTTATTTTATGTTGTTCTGCAGTTGTCTTAATTTAATGAAATGTCTGGATGTTAGTGTACTGCTGATATATTGGCAAATGATTCAGCCAATGCGTTCGCAATTCCTGCCCTTTCCAGTTCAGTTTTGAGACTGGAAAATGACGTATTTGCCATTAAGTGCTTGAATTTCCCTCCAGATGTATCTACTGTCTGCGTGTATCTGTTAATATAGAAGAATAGCTAATCCTGGTGTGTTTCTTTGCTTTCCTTTTTATATAGCGAAACTTGGATTTGAGTCTTTGGAGGAGTTAAGAGGTTACTAATCGTAGGGAATTTGTTTAGAAAATGCCAAGCTCTGTTTTGGGTTTTTTTTTTTTTTTTTTTTTTCCAGTTTAGCGTGCATGTATTCCTGATTCCACCAATAATTGCTAAGTTTGCGTTTTCCAGATGAAGATATTGGCATTACACAAGTCGCAGCTTGTAATATTTGGTTAGTTATATGTTCAGTGACATTATCTATCGGCTGAGATTGGAGTATATCATCGTCAAACTGAACGTGAGAAGCATATTCATTCCACTGTGCCCTACAAAATTTCCCAGCTGTGCGATACAATGGCGACAATTTTACTTGTGTGTGGAGCTTATAAACAATCGGTAGATGATCATTATTTAGTGGGTTATGAAGAACTGACCACTCCGTATTGGCATATAACGTTTATTATCACTGGACACGGCCCCTTCCGTCAGAAACTCACAGCTATGGGGATTGAAAGAGACCCGCGGTGCCATTGTGGAGAAGAAGAGTCCTGGGGGCATCTCATGTATGAGTGCCCTGCCTATGACAACAGTAGAATCAAGTTTGCTACCGCAATTCAAAGGAATCCACGTAACCAAGAGTCCTCGCTGCTGCTCGATGAAAACACATACAGGGCACTAACTGTGTATGCGCAGGAAATCTTCGCACTGAGGCTAGCCAAGATTGCTGAAATGAGAACAACATTGGATCATGCTGCCCAAGGCCTGAATCAGACTGGCGTGGGTTAGCTCCTTCTCCGCTAGAGGACACTGCCTTGACAACTTGCTAATCCTTTATGGGTAGGAACACTGCTACCCATAAAGGATTCTGGTGCGGGACTGCTGGCACTCATCGAGTGCGGGATACTGCTGCAAACCCCTTATAGGGTAGGATCAGCCGGCACCGTTCTGGTGCGGAATTGGTGGCACTCTGGAGAACTTCTGAGTGCGGGATACAGAGTCCGCTGGCCTCTGGTGATCATGCAGGGGCACCTGTCCCCTGCTACTTTAACTCTCACTCCCAGACCTCTATTTTCACCTCACAAAGAGCGGACTGCTCCTTAACTTCAGTCCGTCCTCCTTTCCCTCTTTCTGTTCCTTCTAACTCGTACTCCTGCACTGTTTTCTCCCCCCCTTTTTTATATATTTATTTATTTATTTTTTTTTTTAATTTTATTTATTTTTTTATTTATTTATTATTATTATTATTTTTTATTTATTTATTATTATTTTTTTTTTCACTTGACCTTTGTCAGGAAGCTCAGACAACCCTGGCAAAGGCCAGCAAGAGTATAATGGGCAGCCTGGCTCACCTCCCAGTGGTGGTGGCGGGCAACGTGGGGTCCCACTAGGGGCTCTGCGGCCAAGCAGCCAGAGACACAACAACAAAACATAACACTACTCTGACAGAAACCAGACATTACACTTTTTCAGGCTTTTACAGAGATTCTGTACTTCTTCACAAAGTACCATGGTGCAGATGTGGGAAACCACAGGTGGCGCCTTTCACAAAACACTATGCTACTATGGCATATAAGGAGGAAGAACAGATTGAAAGGTCTATTGCACTTGTGGATCCTGTAGAAAAGCGGAAATAGGGAGCTCGGCAGTGTTCAACAGGATAAGTTGATTATCATCAAGCAGGGATTCTATTAGTTTACTTCTCTTGTCCATTGTCGGAGATCCTCACAATGGATTATGAGCATTTACGTCTCCGAGTGAGCAGAAAGGAGTGGTAGCTGATCTATTACAATTTTTAGGTAATTTGAGGAGAAAGAGAAATTAGGAGGGAGATTGCTGTTCTCTGGTAGCAAAGAGGCCAAGAGCAACTAGCCATTTTGTTATAAAACAACATACTGCGCAAAAGGAACACTATACTCATTTTTATCATTTTACAGAGTTCTGTATTCATCACAGAGTACCATGGAGGTGATGACATAGAGTTCAGGAGGAGTCGCCCTACCTAAGCCACAACGCACGTCCACAGAGTTCATATCTGTGTCTGCAGATTCTTCCAGACGCAATGACATGCTGCTATTTAAAGTCTTTTTTATGCGAGGGTCTGCTACCCCGTTCTTGATGATTTTTACATGAAAATACCATGTCCTTTAAACTAAATTTAACATGTACATTTACTATTTTTAAATTTTAATAGTTAGCATTTGAAGGTAGAACTATACTCGGCTTTTTTGTTTTCTGAGAATGCCCTTTCAACTAATTACATACAGGATGTTAGTACCTAGAAAACGAAAGCCGATATTGGATTCGTCCGTTGAATTAAGTGTTTGAAGTAATGGGAAAATTCATTTCATTTCAGCTACAGCATCTTTACTGACGTAATATGCTCCAGCTGAAACAAAATGTCTCGGAGGTATTTGATCCTTAATTTTTTTTTTTTTTTCATATTTATAAAATAAAAATCAGCTGGTACAAAAAATAACGTCAGCGTTTAACGTCCGCTTTGTAAGAAAGATTTTCTTTGTAGAAAACTCGATTATCTGAGAGCATATTATTATCATTTTATTTGCATATTTGCAATTAAACATTTTAAATTGAGAGAAGTAAGCATTAATTTTACTCCCTTGAAGTCAAACGGATTATAAAATAAAATTTTAAAAAATGCACCTGCTCACTAAAACAACAGTCTTTTCAAATTTCACTTAAAAGAGAGGAATTTCATTTATTAACCTAACAAAGTGTCATCATCGATAAAGTTGAGTACGATCCATTATCAAATTCCTGTTTTTGCAAGACAGCCAAGGACTATTCATGAAGAGATGTCTAGAGTATAGGGATATCTATCCATCGTATAACGTTGTAAAACATTAGTGGGGACAGTTCAAGTGCGACTGAAAGAGCGCCCATGATGAGGAAAGAAATGGGGGGCCATCCACATCTGACACTGCTGAATTCGTGGAGCAATCTGAACAACTGATCCTCAGTGACCTCCGGATAACCATTAAACAGATAGTTGCTGAGACTGGGATAAGCTCTGGAGAGTGGAGGGCATAATTCACAATGATTTGAATTAAAATAAAGTCTCAGCATGATGGATTCCTTGCTTGCCTACATATCTTCAGAGAGAAAAAATGGCAAGCCAGCAGGACAGTGATCCTAAGCTGTTTTTTTTTTTTCCGAATTAATGACTATGAATGAATCATGGGTACATCTCTTTTACCCATAAACAAAATGTTTCAAAACAATGGAAACATCCATCATCACCAACTCACAATAAGGGCAGAGTGAAACCATCTGCAGAAAAGGTGTTGCTGTCAATTTTCTGGGATTAGATGGACATTATTCTCAGAGATTACCTGCAGAAGGGTACCGCCATCAATGCACATTATTAGAGCAACTTTCTGAAGAAATTACATGCAGAAATTAAGGAAAAGCGAAGTGGAATGCTCAGAAAAGGCGTGCTGGTTCTCCACGACAAAGCATTAGCACATACTGCTGCTACAACCCGCAAGTTTGGACTCCATAGCATGCTATACTCGCTTTATTCCGCTGACTTCGCAATGCTTTCGTAATGCATTTACTTATTTCTTCCTTCCTAGATTTTAGTAACAATTAAAATTTAATAAATATTTAAAGTTTCTGCTGTGATTAATATAATAAGCAATTATAATAATTCATGATTTATGTATTTAGTAAACGTGGTGTCCCACTGCAGGCCCTGCGGCCAAGAAGTGTGCGTTTTTTCTGCAGCTGAAATCATTTTTGTGTGGAAAGAATTTTTTTCGCAAGGCAGAGGTCAATTCTACAATAGAAGCATGATATCGAGAGCAAAGTGAGATCTTCTACAAAATTAGCACAACGAAATACCGCAAAAGAAGGAGAAAATGTGTCCTTTGGGAGATGACTACATAGACAAAGAATAAGAGCTCCTGGGACACGTAGAACGTAGTTGAGGAGAAAAAAACTTTGATATTGCTTCACATTTCCCCTTCTACATTCAGTCACTGATGACCAAAAATCTAGATAGGAAGCCGTCTTCTTGAGACGGCCATTGTGAACAATAGGCCTAACTGATCGGGCTGAAAATGGTCTCAAATTGAAGATATTTCTTCGTAGGTGTGCAGGAAAATGGGAAAATATAAAAATTCAGATCTGTATATTAATACAGAAGCCTTTTTCGTAGGATCGAAGTAAGCGACCATTAAACGAAGTTAAGTTTTTCACCAGTAGGTTTTCCTTAATGCTTATACAGTACAAAACTATAATTTTCTTTATCTTTAAAGTTTTAAAAGTGCTTTTTTAAGCAAAAAAATATCAAAATAAGCGCTGTCATCGAGATAAATAAAAAATAACAGTTAATTTTCGAAGGGAAATAAAGACTTATGGTGAATGATGATTTGGTCATTCGAAGGAATATACCAATATCTTTAGAAAATCTTCATTACTCTTCGCACCATCAAAACTTTACCTTCAGCTCAGCTAACTGTTTACAACTCTATGAAACCATAATACAGAGTACTAACGAAGACCAGTTAAATATTGTCAGGGAGATAACGACAGCAGTACAAACATTCCTGTTATTTCAGTTGCTTGGAGTAGAATAGCGCCCTGGAGGACGTACAGTTTACAGCTGGTTCAAATTACCTATAAATTTGACCGAATTGTCTGTTTCCTCTCTCAAAATAATGGCTTCCTGTGATGCTCTCATAATTGTTAACCGCATATTACAATATATCATGAATAACAACGATGTGCTTTTCGGTGGCAAAGTTGTTGTTTTGGGAGAAGATTTCCGTCACGTGCTTCCAGTTGTTCCTCATGATTCACGGCACTCAATAGTCAGAAATTGTTTAAAATATTCTCATTTGTGGAATTCTTTCAAAATTTACAGCAAAACATGAGAGTTAATCAAGATAAAATAGAATTCGCTAATTTCCTGCTTGCAATCGGAAATGGAACGTATCCCACAGTTCCTGGAATTTTGACGAAATTGAATTAGATCCTAATCTAATAGTTCGTGATAGTTAGATTTATTTTCTTTTTGGCCCCAATCTTACTGATGTAAATGCCATTTCATCGCTTACTATTCTTGCTCCAAAAAATGACGAGTGTGAAAGAATCAATTTAGAAATTTTACAAATGATGCCTGGTGAATCATTACAATACAAGAGAGTTAAAACAATATCTGAAGAACCTGAAGAACTTTTGCGATATTCAACCGAATTCCTGGACAGGCTCAGTTAAGTGGTTTTCCACCCCACATTTTAGAGTTGAAGGTAGGAGATTTTTTTGTTATTTTGCTGTGGAACATGGAAATTTCAGAAGGATTGATCGATGGTACGAGACTTATAGTCAAAGTTACGCATCAGAATTGTTTGGATCTAGAAATAATAACAGAAGCTAAAGGAAAACGGGTACTCTTACCGCGTGTGGATTTGACTCCATCCGATTCAACTTTGCCATTCTCATTTAAGAGATCGCAGTTTCCTATTCGGCTGGCTTTTGCGATGACTATAAATAAAACTCGAGGGCAAACGTTTGATAGAGTCGTAATTTCGCTTACTATCCCTGTATTTAGTCACGGCCAATTGTATATAGCAGGGGTGGCCAACGAGTCTATCGCGGATTTAATTTCGGTCGATCACGACGAATTTTAAATATACAGTCATCCCTCGATTTGTGCACCTTGTGCAATGTAATTTTTGAGATGGTAGATCGCGGCACATTTTGAAGGGAAAAAGTAGTTCACATCACAAATTAAGTAGGCCACTCCTGGTATATAACAATGTCTCGAGTCAGATCATTCCAGCATATTAAGATAAGGTTACCAGAAGGGCACAAGAATATAAAAAATTTCGTTTTCAAAGAAGTATTATAGAGACTGTACTACATTTTGTACGTGCAAAATTCTTAGGCAACGTGCACATTTTGAATAATCGGAAAGATAGTGAAACCAAAGAAAATTTATAAGTTTCCTCAGATACAAGAAATCAGAAAGGATTAGACGCGTACTGGATTACCTGCTAACGACAAAACCCCCGGACTATATTTCTTCAGCACAACTAGAGAGAAACTCTGCTACCAATTGCGAAATTTTCGCACAGCTAGTATATTTATTAATTCATCAAGTGAATCGGACTATGCAAGAAAGGGATACGCTGGTTATTCACAATGGAAGAGGCCATTTTATTAATAACAATTATGTTTATTAATTAAGGAGTAAAAGTAGCTATTTTACGGACTAAATGTTTGCGCAGAAATTGGCTTTAAATATTTCAAGAAATTTAGCCTAAACTAGACGTGTCTAGTGCTCCATCTCCATGAAATGGAGATGGAGCACTGGACTGGAGTGGCTTCACTTTTCAAGTGTTGCAGTCTCCCATGATGAACTAGAATATATATTAATACAGAACACGGAACTCAACGTCGAATTTTCTATGCAGGTGATGCTTTCTGTCCCAGATCTCATACAGATACAGAAAACTTTAAGATAAGTTGTTATCCTCAGTTTATTTTCTACGTGCTGTTCTTCAGAAACCCTCCAGGGGGATAATTAGCAGCCATCACGGTTACCTCAGGACGTTGACATTCACTACCCTTCCATCAGACCATACCAGGAAGCGCTCAAGCCGTAGACCCACTCGACTCTCTACGTCTAAAACTTGAAATTGAAGGCAAACCTTGTTATTCACCAAAGAAGAAGAAATGCTACATTTATTTATTATATATGTCATTTTTGTTTGGACTCCAAATTATTACGTGTAAATAATAAATCACCTGTGACTGGAAATTTTGACACGATTTAAATAAAATGGCTTCTTGCTGAAAGATCGCTTAATGATAGATCCTAAACTGAAGGCACTGTTGTGTCATTTTCAAGTTTGACACGCCTCCCGAACGATAGAAAATAATGGTCTACAGCAAAAACGTGTTCTTGGACTGTAACACCGAGAACAACAACGCAACATTAACAGCTGGTCCATGATCCGTGATTTCGCCACTAGGGTGTGCTATATGATATTTCTGTGTTCTTTATTCTGGTTCATATAGTACTTTAAATATTATATCTCTGGGGGGTGGGAGATCACAGTTCTATTTCTCTTTCAGGCACGCGTGCTAAACCGTGTGTGTGTTTTGCCTGTTTTTTGTTTGGTCGCTTTTATCGCTTCCACCTTTCTATAAAAACTGATCTATCATACGGTTCCTATGCCCTGCTGAATGGCAAAATGATGCCCGTGGAAAGAGCAAAAAGAAATCGCCAGCGGTAGACCGTCGACTTTAATAACAGGTTCGCTGTCACGCATAGAGGTCCTCATGTTCCGAGTGGTAACTGCGAACTGAAAGACGGCCGTCACCCTGGCACGCTCCATGCGCGGCCGTGACGTGCGAAGCACGAGCCAGGTTCAAAGGTGAGCCACGCCTCTGCGCGCAAGGTAATCTTCTCGCCTGTTGATCGTAGGTGAACTCGGCGTTCTTCCACCCGCTGCATCCGGCACGTAAATAACAGGCTAGCGTATTGTGATGTACCCACGTGCCCTTGTTATGCGGATCTTCCTGGGATAGATTGCTGCAATTGTATGCGTTGCCCTGGGGTAGAGCTGTAACAAATACTGGCTCCAAGCAAGCTGCCCTGCACTGATTTTAGTGATTGTAAATGACGCAATCTCAGCATAACAGTTAGCTGTAAATATAATGACTTCTTATTATCAGCGTTTCCACAAAGTCAACATGTTTATAGAGTAATGGACTGCTGCAACCGGAGGTTAATTTTATTTCGTTTTCCGAGAGCCAAATGCCAAGAACGCAGTAATAATAAAAAATAATAATAATATATATTGTATATGTAGCTATTTTAGTTATACCTTACATGTCTTTTGATATCTGACTGATGCAGGATGTGATTTTGAATTTATGAAAGATAAATAATCACTGCTAGATTATTCATGTCAATACCGCGGCTTACTCCAATTGAATGAATCAGAAATAATACATGCACAGTAAATGAGATTTGACGCACAAATTTTATTTCAGATCAAATCAAGCATAGAATATACAATAAAAGAAAATAAAAAATAAAAAAAACAGAGTTATCCAAAAGAACCTTTAATTATATCCATATTAAAGATCAATGGAAAAAATGAGTGTGATCAGAGATTCGTTTCAATTTAAAAATTTAAACGTTTTAATTTAAAAATTGAACCGTTTTAACTAAAAAATTGAAAAAAAAAAGACAAAAGGATCAATTCCATAAATAAATCTAATGTCATGAATAAAGAAATCAAAATAAATAAACAATAATCTCCTACAACTCCAGGTGAGTAAATTGGAAGCAGCACAAATGAGGATGATTTTATGTAATCGTTCAGAAACTTCGTTAGGTATTACTCCTTAACAAGTAATTGATGATACCCAGCGCTTTAATACAAACATAAGTAATTCATTGACATAAACATCAGCATAAACTACATCACATTTGCCCACCACCAGCTATCACTGGTATCCAATTCCAAAAGGCAACCCAGTTAATGATTCTGCTTTGAATATTTTGTTGACCTTAAAAAATTGCATTAAAAATAAATCAGGATCGACGTCAGTATGATTCTGCTGCTGCCAGCTTACACTTTGTTTCTTCCGCCATTACTGGTAACGAATTGTGGGTGTACGTTTATGACCAGGAAACAAAGGCTCAGTTTTCTTCATGGAAGACACCTCCCCAAGGTTCAAGAAAGCAAGACAATCTCTATGACATGTGAGGGTCACTGTTATCGTGTTTTGGACTCGCAGAGCATTATTCGCTATGAACTCATCCAGCATGGACAAACAGTGAATACTACAAAACAGTTTTACGGTGACTGCTCGATGATGTTCGAAGAAAACGAATGGAAAATATTATATCTCTTCAGAGAATTTTCGCTTGCATAACGACAAAACCACTGCACTCGCCACTTTCTATTGTCAATGTATAGCCGATATGTCAAGGGTTCCAGAATTAATACAATTTTCCCCCTTAAAACAGTTATCTAGATCTTACTAGGCCTGGTGAGAAAGAAGATTTCGGTGGCGGCTTCCCCGTTTATAGATATATAATTTCTAAGGTTATAAAAATTATCAACCCTACTAGGCAAGAACGCTGCGGTTGTGTATGTGTTTGTATGTGCTGAGGTCTGGTTGTCTCTTTCGAAAGATGAAAAACTAGAGTTTTCTGAAGGAAAACTCTACGAAAAGATAAAAGTTAAAATTTTTCTTTTCGATCAGATTCGCACTCATATCTTCTCCGCATAATGTGAAAGAGCAGCAGTTACTTGCTTCTAGGGCTGGTATGGCTAATAATAATCTTGGTTTTCTCGTGCAGTTCCTAAGCAGCAATACAGAAACTTAGCCATTATGGCACGTTATCACTGAAACAGCCATTATGCGTCAGCCCGAATGATCAAAGCTACAATAGACGCATCAGTCATATAGCGAATAGAGTTTCAACTACTACCCTCACAGAAAATGCAAGAAATCAGTAATAATTCATCATAAACCTTTCATGAGCCAGACAAATGGGTCGGATGCGCCCGAATGCTTCGTAACTCTCGCAGATCTTCAAAAGATCGACTGGCAAAGATATGTCTCTAGTCAAGAATCAGGAATCAAAGAGCTTGCCAAGCTACCTAAAAAAATTGAAACATTGTCACTGCATTTACACATTAACGAAGTCATAAATATATGAAATAATAATGCCCTCTTGTTTATAAGCCACCATCCGAATCATATGAAAAGGCTAAAACCTCCTACAGTCATTCATTTCAGAGATTCTGTCAACTGCAAAAGAAGAAATAAGTCCTGTGATTAATTCTCATAAATTTACTAATTCCGTTTACACTTCATTATCTGTAGAAAAACGCGCTGATTGCTATTTAATAACTTAGCGTTCAATCCCTTTGCTTTATTTATTATTATTTTTTTATTTACCCAAGTATATTACTTAATGTTGCTCTCATTTATTAGGCAGTAATGTGACATTCAATTCTTATAAATGACTAAAAACACCCTCCTTACGTTATAGGTATTGATGTTCTTTGTTAATTTGACGTTTGTTTAATGGATATACAATGTAATATTTTAATTCCCAATATTTATAAACAGAAAATATACCTAAGTATGAATTTAAATATTATTCTACGTAAATAGAGAACTATATTAAGTTAAAATAAAAATAAACAACGGATCACGAAGCGCGTATTCTCTCCTGATACGGACGTCAAATAGCAGTTTTATCCAAATGGCATGCGCACTTCTTTTTCTTAACCGAAAAATTAAATTAAAAGTTAGTTAAACGTACGTAGTGCGTTACACTTCAGAAGTATTATATTTTTATTTCTTGAATTAGTTGAATTTTTTTCTGTTATCACTAAAAGTGAAAAGTAAATATCTGATTATCTGGTTACCAATTAATTACTAATTCGTTAACTAATCATATACAGAAGTAATTATTTTTACTTCAGTGAAGTAAAAATAATTACTTCACTACACTTACTTCCCAACGTAATATTCATTGCACGTTTGTAATACTTTATAATACTTTGTAACCAAAGCGCGTGAAATACAATACGCATTTCCGTCTCTGTGATTTAATAAATACTTACAGTATACTGCCAATGCTTTCGTAATGCATTTACTTATTTCTTCCTTTCTAGATTTTATTAACAATTTAAATTTAATAAATATTTAACGTTTCTGCTGTGAGTAATATAATAAGCAATTATAATCATTCATGATTTATGTATTTAGTAAACGTGGAGTCCCACTGCAAGCCCTGCGGCCAAGACGACAGCACAAATAACAGAATCCAACACTAAACTGCACATACAGCACACAACACTTTTCTGGCTTTTACAGACGCTCTGTATTCATCACAAGAGTACTGATGGCGCAGAAGTGGAAAACCAAAGTTGGCGCCTTACCCAAAAACTATACCACTCTGATCAATATCTAATCAGAAAATGACCTATGTATTTACCTGTAGTGACGTAATTGCCCTCTCACTTGTACCACGTGACATACATCCCTCTTCTCCCATTGGCTACCACACCACGCGGCATTCTCAAGGTCGAATAAATATCGCTATAAATTATTTACCTGGGTTTACATAGTTCACTTAGAAATAACTAAATGCAACAAGGCATAATATGTTAAGAGTAATTTAATATGTATATAATATCGGTATAGATACACCATTCTGTATCTCATATTGTGCCCTTTCTTCACAACGAGTTTCCATGGTATTGCACTACCTCGAATAAGTAACGCTTCACTAATAGAGAAGACTAATGTTACTTATTCTCAGTGAGTACCACCACCCAGACGACCGTTTCAAAGCTATTGGCCTATCTTCGTTAGGTGGGCAAGTACCCTGGTATAGCAGACATGACAACCCAGTTGTGAAGATAATCACACAATATGAGAGATGCCAAAAGGTTTATATGATAATATTTAAAAATAACTAAATGCAACAAGGCATAATACGTAAGAGTAAAAGTTTAATATCTATATAATATCGGTGTAGATACACCATAGATAACCGATTCGAGGTAGTGCAATGCCATGGCAACTCGTTGTGAAGAAAGAGCACAATATGAGATACAGAGCAAATGATGCCTTCCACACTACCATCGTAGTTTCTTAAGAGTTATCTATGGTGTATCTACACCGATATTATATAGATATAGTTCACTTAGGAAAAGACATTTTGAGTCGGGTTCCATAATGCATGAGGAATGTTGTTGCATCCGAAAAACAGGACTAAAATATATAACTAAAATATTTACAAACTACACAGATATTTAAACTATTTACAAAACACTAAACTATATCGGGTCCCTTTATCAGCTGACATTACAATGAAACATCAAATGATGCAGGATTATATTAGGTCATGTATTAGACAGTGAAGCACCTGCACGACCTTGGTCAACGTTATGGAGGCAGTTGTCTTTCAATGGAGGACAACAATGTAATTATTTATCTGCGCATTTGTAGTGACGTAATTGCACCGCCCTCTTCTCCCATTGGCTCGAATAAATATCACTAGGAGGAAAACTTTTTTAATATAGAGAGATAATAAACAACCTGATAAACAACCTTTTTAATAGAGAGATAATAAACAACCTGAAAACCCAGTGAGACAATTCGGAAATTTCTCGGGATAATATTTTTTAGTTTACCTTTTTAAGTTTGTCAGGTTAAACTGATGGACCTCTTTTATTTATGATATTATCGAAAATTTGGTAAAGTAAACTTAATCTTTTCACAATTTTTTAAACCACATTTATCATTTTCTAACTTAACGTAAAATGTAAAAAAAAAAAAAAAAATTCTACCTTAATGCAGAAAAACCTTAATTTTCTCCCTTAATGTAAAACTCCTGGCCATCTCGCCGTGATGAATATTATATTCCTTTGTATTTGTACGGTAATCAGCAGTAATAAAGATAATTTATTTATTTATTTAATGCATGCGAAAACTCTCCTCGCAATAGTAAAGCAAGACCTCTCGCTCAGCAATGGGAAAGAATTTTGATCAATAGCCAAGAAAGTTATTCACATGAATAAATCTAAATGTCTTTACTTTAGGTTATGGCATCTAAATAAATGTTTATTGCAACGAAATAACACCACCTTTCACGGTCAATGGCCAAGGATTTCACCTCGAGAAAACAGTAAAGATAAGAACCGAATCAAGGCTTTCTATCAAATAACGTCACCCGCTTATGACACTAAGTAGAAAATTTAAGTGGCTCCTTAATTAATTAACATGAATGAAAAATAACACCAAGATTAACATCATTAAGAATTTCTTAGTATTAGTGCAAAATTTATATCCTAGGTTTCGTGGTGTTGGAGCAATGGTGCTGACACATACACAAGCGTGAACGTGCTCTTACGTAATATATTAAGATTAAAAGATTATAAAAAAGTTTTAACTATTCTCAGTTATTATAACCAGTTATAGTTATGATAACAACAGCTGGCTGAAAGGAAAGTGTTGAGCAAATAAAAATATTTCCGATGAAATGTTTGCTGTTACTATTGCCCTCAAAAGGTAAACTGCGGCCATTATCAATCATCCTCTGCAGGATGGAAACCTCCTCAACGATTCATGTTTATGGAAATGGACCATAACCTTCCACGCTGGCCCAGTGCGGGTTCATAGATCGACCATATTTAGCAGTCGGGGATTTGAACCCTGGTCTATTCAAAGAGCGCGTGTTACTGCACTCCCGCCCCTCGCCACTGGGCTACGGAAGCCTTCGCACTCTAAAACCACCTAATGTCTTCCCATCAGCATCATCTTTTCAGCTTCATAAAATTCAAAGCTGCTCTTCTGATATTTAATGAAACAAAAATCGTGTAATATATTTTTTATATGAACGCGAATAATAAATGCTTAGATCGTGACCTGATTATTCGTTACACATAATTAATGAAAATATTTGTAAATAAAATAAAACTTTATAAAATTTACAAATAAATTAAAGAGTCTTTAAACGTAATGGCTGTTTTCAGTTCCATTTTACTAATTACTTTATCTAAAAAGATGGAAAGCTGCCTACATAACAGCGTTCAGTAGTCCACAGCAAGCTGCACGTTCAAAAGTGAACTTACGCGAACCAGTTGAAATTTAAAGACCTCATTACATTACCGCTGTGTCTTTTCATTACACGAGGTTGCTCAGGCTCAGGTGGTAATATTAAGTGCACCGCGCATGGACCACCAGTTCACGTATACTGTGCTACTGCAAATTGCTGGAGCATGCAACTGGGCACATCCTATTAACTGTGATCAAATAATAGCGTATAGCTGGCTCATGCAAGCGAAGTTGTATTTTGAAGCGAAACGTAATTTTCCTTTGAACGGTGCTAATTCCAAATCACTCTTAAAGGAAATTAAAATGTTTTAGCATTGTTTGAATATTGAAGAATTAATATTAATCAAGACTACTGTAACTAAACTTTAATATAAATTTTCACCGGTTTTAATATTAAACTTGGTTTAAACATTTTCACTTGTTATTCATTTCTTGACAATACCAGCATGATTCTATTGGATTTTTCAGAATTTGTAATTAATCTGTAAGTTTCTCTTATTTTATGATGTGACTGTTAAGCCGGATGAAAAGCTTCAATTTTCAGTAAAATTATACGCTCCTCACTTAGCTAACGCTTACATAATGTGAAAAAGCCAATAAAGTTTCTACCGACTAAACTGGATTTAAACCAAGGCCTTTTCTGTAAGGCCCAGAAGGACAGGATCGTAGCCACTGAGCTAGTTGTAAGGGAACACTTGCATGGCGTTTAAACTTTGCGTTGTGACAGTTCATGGTTCCGTAATCTTCCAGTGTGATGCGCAGAATTTCTCTGGTGTGAGAATGGTTCAGCAAATCACTTTGTTGAGAGAGTCAGGTGTTCCTCATGTGTTAAGCCTCTGTTGGCATTACCTCGTGAATTCGTAGTTTTAAAGGAATACAAATCACCATCGCAAGATTTTACATCCAGAGATCCTCCCAGTCACACCCATGCAGGAGTACTAAACAGTCGGATCAGTGGACCTTGTGGTTAGAGTCCTTCATTGTAGTGAAATGAACTTTTTTAATGGTTACTTTTTTTTCAATTGATTGTTATTTCTTTATTTATGTTAATTTTTATAATTTTTATACTGTTAAACGCTTGGCACGTCCATGACGTGTCATGCTTTTTATCTTTAGTTATCAATAATGATCAATGGTTATAAATAACGATTATGTATATTTTTATTTATATATATAATTTTATGTAAATAATATAGGATGACAAAACCAAATATCTCAGTTACTCATGATTTTAAATGAGCTGTTTTGTTCGTGGGTAATTCAGTCAAGAAAAACTGAATTAACACAATTTCGCCACGATAATACAACTTTATTTTTAACATTACGTTGCAGAACCTTTGCCGATTCTATGCTCACATACACCGATACTCCATACAGGAGAAAAATAAAAAAAAATAAAAGTGCCTAAATACCTTTCAGCAAGGTGCTGAGGTTATAGCGAATTGGACGACTAACCTCTCTCTGTATTGGTCTCTGTATTAACCCAAATATTCCATGGAAGTTTTAAATTTGCAAAAGGGTTCGCAGAAATTGTTAGTTCCCGGCTAAAAAATTCTGTTTAAAAGTTTGAAAAACTCTTTTAAAAGCACGCATTACGTGTGTGAGGAATCGTACAGAATTGTCTGAGAAGTCTTTAAGGTTTGTTACCACACCCTATAAGAATAAATAGTAACCTTTGAAAATCCTACGATAAAAATCTATCTTAAATGACTATTGTGATGATTCGTTTAAGTTTTGTTCAAGATAGTCTGTTTGTTTTTATTTTCTAACCATGTTATCCTAATAACAATGATTTAATATGTGCAATAGATTTCACTTAAAATGAAAACAATAAACGTTTCTTTAATATCGCTACAAAATCGGTAGACAGTAACTGCTTATTTACTTAAATTCCTTCCCTGCAATGAAATTACCCGATATCCTTCAATTACTAGCACGTGAAAAAGCTGCATTTTTATTGTCAACTTAACGAAGTTTTCCACCATATTTCTGGGCAGATGAGTCATGTTGCGGAACAGATTGCTGACATTACGTGGCTGAGACAACGATGTTTTTCGCTGCATTTATTAATATATTTTGCTTTGTGAATAGGTAACAATTTTTCCAAACTCTCTGGGAGAGGTGTAGTTCATTATCGTTGCTCCTGTGTATCTTGTTTCCATTCATTTACGCGCAAGTGTCCAAAGAGCGAATTATGAAATCTCGTTGTCTCGCTCGTCTTCGTCTTTATAGATGGCATTTTCTGTAGAAGAGCTCATTAATATTTATGAACATCAAACCATTGCTCAGAATATATTAAGCTGGCATGCAGAGGATTTCCTCTTTACGAACAGCTAAAGAAACAACAAAAAAGAAAAATGTCTGCGTTGTCGGTTGTGAGCCGCGTTTATTATCGTTTCCATAATAACAGTTGAAACGTTATCGAATCACTGTAGGCACGCACTTGACTGATAAAAACAATGAGTTGTCGAAACATTTATCTCATTTTCCCCTAACACAATTTTTTTTCTTGAAATATCCCCTTATGGAATCTGCGCTGTGCGAAATATTCGTTACTGAAAGGTACATTTCAAGTTTATTTATTTCTTCCTTACCCCTAGTGTCCAAAAATCGAGATTTTGGGACTACGAAACGAAAAAAACAGTATATAAAAGTAAGAATTAAGGAATCATAGCGTGTTTAAAGCCATTGAAACTATGACAGTAAAATGTATAGAACAAACCACGTCTATTAATTTCATTCTCGTAAGTTGGCTCTTCCCTAGCAGCCGGCACCATGTATTCTGAGAAGGCTACGAGATGGATGAAGTGAAAAACAAAGTTTTAGTTTAAAATGCGGTTAGAAATGTTTGTCTGCTTTATTTCTTATGGTGAAGCACTGCAAAATGCAAAGGTGAGATATGAATCAATGCTCAACAGTGGAGCTGTTCCGTTCATTTTTCGCTGTTTCAAATCTATGAAAAAGACGAGTCTTCTGACATGGTTCTTTCTCTTGTGAGCAGCGAAGGTTAAATTACCAACAAATTTCAGCATATTCAGTAACCTTCAATATCTCGCAAATTAATGAATTGTCATGTCCAACCTCATCACTACTAACTCGATGCATCCACCAAGTCTTTTACAATACTAAACAGTTTCGGAATCTGAATAACGATTGCCTCCTCGTATTGACAGTCAGTTAACCATCTCCGTCATGAAATGGCAGCCAGTTTAGCCAAAACAAGCATCTTGCCTTTGGTTCCATCGCACGCGGGATCTCTCTGGAACCAGGAAACTCATCTTCCTCTGACTCGTCCTACGTCGAAGATTCAGATTTTCCCGAAGAGGAAATCTTATGAAAATCTGAGGAAAATTATTATTATTATTAATAGCCATATGCTGCACTAGAAATAAAAAAAAAGTTCCTGAGTTACCCTGAGAGAGAGTCAAAAGTATAAGGGAATCACCAAGAAAGAGAAAAATGATATCCAGCTCAGGACCCAGGGTGTGCCAAGTTCATACACACCAGATGTGAGCCCCTGGGGTTAATCTTATGATGAATCAGATTAATCCCTTTTTGAATTTACTTTGAGCTTTCAATGTTTCATTCTTGGAAACCACAAACAGTAGGAAGTTAAAAACGCCGATATAACCTAAGTGAACTTCTATTTTTGAAAAAGATTTCTATTTGGATATTAGCATTTCGTGAAGCAATTCAAGATTATCTTCTGTTGTGCGCAGAAGTTGTCAGGAATCTAGTTCTTTCTATTGCATTACTCTTTAGCCTGAACGCTTGATTGAATCAAACATATAGCACTTGGAGGAAAAGTGCAGGCCTAATGTTATTTTCTTCGTATCATTGGTTATCGGAAGTTTCTTTCAATTGCTTTCAGAGAAAAGTAATGTGTCACCTATCATTAATGTTTGCCATTTGATTAAAAGCAGGATTTAGATTCTTTTGCGGAAACCCATTTCCAACAGTTGCAGTCAGATAAAGAAAACATGATCTTGTTGAACTGTTCACCTGCTTCTCTGAAACTAATTAGATTCCGTGGATAATGAAATTTAAACATTCTCCCGCGTAATTCAGTGCAGTATTCCTCACACACTACATAACCCAGCCTTTACTAAATTAAGAAGCATCGATGAGAGAAAACAACAAAAACACAACTCTGAGAAAATGAAATTACGATAACTGATAAGAGAACAGTTTAAGATGACATATTAATGTAATAACTCCGTAGCCATTTAAACGAAAATGGCAAAAATTCTAACATGTGTGCCTTTATTGGAATCATATACAGTGAATAAGGCACAATTTATTTTTATATAAATTATACGTATTTAAGAATACGATATTTCGTTTATTTTTTATTTCTAAAAAGATTATTCCATTAAAAAAGTACGCAATAGCTTTGAACATTTGTCCCAATTATGTGTGTTTTTAAGCAACGGTATTTTTCTTTAAACGATATATTCTTTGAAAGGCAGCACTAATTTTTTTTTCACGAATTTGCCAATACGTGAAAACAAACAGAGGTTTTCATCTATATGTTAATAATGCTCATTTATTGCTGGCCGATTAAGAGAAATGTAAATGCGTTTGTCAGAAACGATGGACAAAGGTTAAATTCCAGAAATAACTGCACTGAATTAATGGACCAGCTCGTTCGTGAACTCATAAATAGTAATGCTTTGTTTCAAAGTAACAAAATGAATTAGAAGGATCAGCAGGTCCTTCTAAGAAAACCTAAGCAATTGGTATTTTGTAAACAGCCTAAACGAACTTCCTGAATGGCATTCAGGAATAAAATTTAAATCGGTTATTCTAATATGATGAAATATACGGTCTTATGTTAATAACATTAAACTATTCTGTATTATCTTCAACGGTGTTTAAACATCCGCTGATGAGGTTATTGCCTAATTCGTGAAAAGAAGCGTTTTAGCCTCCATATCCCCCAACATCGCTGTCCACAATAATTAATTGTTTAACAAGTGCATACAGAAATTCTTCTGCTTTGGCCTTAGAACACAGTTTCTGAAAGCTTTTAATTAATACTCCGCCGCTTTGTGACACAGTTGAGAACAAATTGATCCTCCGCGAATTAATTAAACACTGGCACGGGCCTTGTACACCTTGTTTTCTCTTGTGAACTTCTTCTATCATCAACAACCACACCAGAGTATTATTAACGCGCCAAGGTAAGCCACACTTCCATAGATGACACAATCAGAATCACGAACAGATGAGCATGCCTTTCACGAATAGATTGAAACTACGAATAACAATGCGTGGCTTATTTTCCCCACCTGACGTAGCCCTATTGAGTAGTTAATAGAGTCATTTAGAGCCATAGAGTTATATAATACTGTACTACTTTATTCTGCACACCAACGCGCACGTGTCTGTGTGCAGATCAAAACTCAGCAATCTGTTTTAACAAAACGTTGAGTGAATTAACTTTTTTTGTCTCAGGCTAGCAAATGGTATAATTAATTAGGCGTCAGCTTGTGTAAAAAAAAAAAAAAAAATCAATCCTGTGGTATTTCTATTTTCACTGTTCCAATTTGAGCCGAGGAAACTAAGGACACGAGGCATCGGTGTATCCTGTCCGTTAATAATTCATAAAAGGTATTCTATTGTTGCTCTCATTGTTGCTATCGCTCTGAACAGCCAGGCATTCTTTTTTATAATATTAATGATATCAGTAAATAACACTGAAAAAGCTTTATGACTTCAGAATTTATATATATATTCATGGCGTTTCTATAATTCAATTGTCATATGAATCTCTTTTGCTAGACCAAATTGTTTTATAAAGAAATATCAGCGACTAGCAGACGCTGAGCTCATTTCAGAAATATCTGTCCGAAGGATACTTATCCCGTTCTTGACTCTCTACTGATATAAATTCTTCTTTTTCCTAATAGTATGTCTGGAATGACTACTTTGAAGAAAATACCCGGAGAAATACTCACCGTACTTATGGAAAACTTAACTTACAGGCACATATTTTCGAGCTGGAAAGTCTTAAACTTCGAAAAAATGTCAAGATACGCTTGCAGGCATAAGAAGCTATGTTGTACCCTACTTTCGTCATTTGCTCCGGACGGATCTGGAACGAAGCCATATATACTTTGAGAAATCCAATATTACACGAAACGGAATGCTAAATAAGAAATAAAAGAAAGCAAACCCTTGCGTTTTTTGCTTCATTTCCCAGCAATGCTTCGTTATATTCCGAAAATAACTTTCCTCCTCGCATTGTGGCAGATTTCATTTGTCATTTCGTACAAGTCCCATTTCATTCTCTCACTGAACACAAACACAATACCTCGAAAGCGTCTCCGATTTATCCTTGCTGTCATTTCCACGACTGGCTGCATTCTTTAAATAGAAATGTCAATATTTTATATTGGGACAAGGTGAGAGATATTATGGTAATAGCTCGAGTCCCTCCACATTTGAAATGCACGCTGGTAGATAATTAAACAATTAGGAAATAATGAAAGACGTAAAAACGGAATTAAACTAATTATTGAGTCAAAATGCTCTTGTTTTATAAAATTTCTGTTCTTCACAGGTAGATAATAAACAAGAAGCTGACATTGTTTAGAAGCTTACTGTAGGCAACGTGATTCTAATCTAAATACCAACTGTGAAAAAGCAACAACTGTTCTATTAAAATAAATGTACTTTAAAACGGAATTTATTGTTTGACGAATCGTTGATTTATTATGGTTCGGATATGAATGAGATCTGTTTATACCTTTACTAGCCCTATTAAAATATTATTCAGAATATAAAAAGAAATTCATAATATTAAATGAGAGAAGAGTAATAAATATTATATAGCTGTAATTAAATCGAGTTTAGAGAACTATAGAGTTCATGAAGTGTTCTATAAAGTTATTATCTTAGTAATTAATTGATAAGGAGATGGCTATACAGTATTTACTTTTCACTTCTATTAATCACAGAAAAAGAGGAAAACTTCAATTAATTTAAGAAAAAAATCGAATGCGCCTGAAATGTAGCGCACTGCTTAACTACTTTGTTTATACAATGTACCAGTTATGTTCTTTTCGTTAAATTAATTAGTACTTTGAGCAGTAATAATTAAACGTTTTATGCTAGATACAAGGAGTGTTCAAATGAAACTGGAAATGTATACATTTTGTTTATTTGTACATCGCCCGCAGAACAGAATTTCCTACTGAAAATGTAGGCTTGGTAGCAATATATTTCTTAGGCATAGTTAAATTAACAAATAATAATTACATTTATCTGCTATTGACAATAACAGCTGCACCGATTGAATTTTATAGGCAAATAACTGAAACATTTCATGGTCCATATAGTATACCATTGATTTCATATTCTGAAGTTCTCTTGTAGCTCATCGAATTGACTTTCCTAGGCTTCGGCGGAATGCATTAGGAATGTTTTTCTGAACTTCGACAGAACGTTCGTGGCCCTCCGCTACCTTTATCATTCAGTAAACTTTCCATGTTGTTGTTGTTTGTTATTTGGAGCATTAGCAACTAAGGCCATATTGCTCTGGGATATGCGGTGGTCATTCCCGGACCTTTCCGCATCCTCTGTATTTGGTGGTGACGGGCTCCAACCCCGGTCTAATCAAGAAGCGTGTGCTACGCACTGCTGCTCCTTCCCACCTGGCTACGGAGGCGCCTGTAAACTTTCCATTTTTTTTTTTTTTTTTTTTTTTTGAACGATTCCATTCACACACAAAAAAGGTCCGAACACTTGATGTATCCTTTTTTAAAACATCGAAAGATAATTAGTTGAACACGAATCGTTGAATTTGTAGCAGAAAATCACAAAACATATTGCACTTTCTTTTGAACAGTAGCCATTTTGTTTTACGCCTACTGTAGCGCCACCTTCGAACCACTGGTCTATGAGGTATAGAGAAAACAAACTTTTTGAGTTATCCTTTGTATTGACGAAAAGTACATCTATTATTTCATATCAGATCAAAAGTTATGGACTTTTCTAATAAAGTTATCTTTTGGACACCCTGTACAGGTTATGAGCACTTCGCCAAGAAATCTGTTCTGCGTAGCCTTGATAACCCCTTCGTGTGAGCGATCGTATCTTGCCTGGAAGCGTGATATTGTGTTTATTGACTGCCACAGATGCTGCTCACTTTCTCAATAACGTTCCGTATCCACAGGTAACAATCCACAGTGATCAAAGCATAGTGGGCGCGAGACTTTATTTCTTGGCGAATGAGATTTTTGGTGTTTCTGCTGTAAATTAATTGTGACGGTAGCACCGCGATTCATCACCGGAAAAAATTCGCTGCATAAAACTGTACTCTTCTGCTGTTAAAGCATAATTAAATAAATCTTTGTTTAATTTTAAACAGTTATGAAAACAATATTTGCCGATATGGCAAAAATGGCGTGTTTAAAAAATGTTGCACGAGGTAGAGACGCAGAAGAGCTGCGTCTCAAAATGTCTACCTCATGGATAGGTAAATAAAATACTATTTATTCTCTCTCTTGGACAGGCAAATAAAATACTATTTAATGGAAATTAAAATTTAAATTCGGAGATATAAAATTGCCAAAACGTTGGAAAGAAACTTGCCTCAACAACTGATCTCTCTGACAGATAATGTTGGTATGAATTTCATTTCTTGGAGTATGTGACTTCAATAATTCCTGTTTTTTTCCTAGATTATAGGAGGTCAGCTTCGACTTTCTTAAACTGTAGATTTCTACTATTAAAATGTTCAATTTGAACTAGTAGAAACCTGTCGAAAAATGTCTGTTTTTTAAGAAGCACAAGTATTTTCAGATCAGAGGAATGGAAGAGCTACTCAAGACACATACTTTTCAAATACGAGAACGGATATGAATTGCAACAAGCATTTTTACTCTATTGTAAGCCAAGATTCGCAGAGATGTTGATAACTCTGTTGTACTCTTTGCCTGGGGAAAGCTACTACAAGCTACTAATGATTGTAGGCTACCCACCTGAGATATCAGTATTCTCTTGTAGAAACATGACAAAGGTGGGTGGGGCTGGTCTCTAGAGCTCGGAATATACAACAATACTATCACATTGATTAACAATGTTTAATTCTAACAGAATAGAGCATCTTTGCTATAGTAAGCAAAGATGCTCTATTCTGAATAAGCAAAGCTAAATAAGTTAATGTACACAGTGCGTTTAACAAATAGTAATAATTCATGATTTATTTTTAAAAAAAAGTAAAAAGCAACGCCTTTTATAGGCGAACCGAGAACATTCGTTTCTTCGCATCCACCGTATTGCTCCCTCTTTTTGTTTTCTTTTCTCCAAGAAGCTCGCTGCAACAAACATATTCTGTGCTTCCGCTACAACATACGTATATGAATAGCCTATGTGAAATATATAAAGAAAATGAATAATAACTGCCAGATTTCTATTGGTGAAACTTTAATGAAATTTTGGAAAGCCTTAAAAAAATCTTTCTGAAAGAGCCAATTATAAAATTTTATGAAAATCCATCCACTAGAATTTGGGTAGTATTATGTACTGTAAATTAGCAAAATAAGCCCTCAATATTTTGTTGTTCCTCCTCGAGCTGCAATTACAGCCTTGCAACGATCTGGCATAGAGTTAATCAACTTCTGGATATATGGTTGCCCAATTTCGTGGTACCACACGCTTACAATGCTTTCCTGCAGCTGAATCTTACTTCTTGACTTCTTCTGAGCAATTTTAAACGACATTATGTTCCAACAATTTTCAATAGAGTTCAAATGTGGACTGTTTCCGGGTGAGTTACGACTGCACCTTAATTGGAGAATTCGATATTTGGGGAGTTCGATATATTTAGCAGAGAAGGTGTGAAAACGAAACTGGGTGTATTAGAGGTCACCGGCAAACATGAAAGGATCATGCTGCTGTGTGAAAAAAAAACATAAGAAATTTCTAAAGAAGGGTTGGTTTGTGCGTTAGGGAGACTGCTGTGGTCCGACGTTTTAGCAAATAGGAAGGAATGGAAAATTAACCAGAGTATGGGGATTGGTGGGGTCCTTGGGGGAGGCGTTCCAAACTTGAGGGAAAAAGAAAAGTTTGGGGTGAGTGATTGAGCAAGTGTCCACTCTGTATCTGACTTCTCAGTAGTCTAAGGGAGAAGGTAACTTTGCGGGTTGAAACAGAAAGTATATTTTTTTGGTGGTCGGAGTTCACATCTCGTGATAGCAAGATGAAGAAGAAAAAAGGGTGCGGTGAGAGAAAGGGGTAATGAGGCGTAGAGGACGCGAGTACGTGGGACTGAAAGAGATAATTTTTTTTTGGAGATTAATAGGGTGGATCGTCGTCCCTGGCAACGTTGAGAAATAGCCACCAACGTTGAGGATCCGGCTGGTTGAGAAATAGCCAATTGTTCAGATATGTGAGCCAAGAAAAGAAAGAAAGCCTGTCTACCACTAAGGAAAACAGAGTGCCCAAGAAATTGAAGAAAGCCTGTCTATCACGAAGCCTGTCTGCCTGAACGCAAGGAAATTAGAAGTAGCGGCCATTTCGGAACGTAAGTCTTCTGTTTTCTTCTGGAATCCTGAACTCAAGGACTCATAATCTAGCTCTGTAAGGAATTGAGTGGTAGTCCTTTTACAAAAAAAAGAACATTGATGTTGTATTAAACAAGTTAGTTACTAAGGCTGAGATAATTTGTTATGAATGTTAATTATTATGAAATAACGGATGTGTGGCACAGGTGTAAACAAAGGGTAAGTAATAGTATAAAGGAATTAGTAAAGAAATTATATTTATAGGCATAGTATTGTAAGGATATGTTAACCTATATCATTAATATCATTAATTTAGGCCAGGTGCCAACACAAGATAACATACCAGATTAAGTGTAAAGAGAAAGAAATTTTATTAGTAGAGAAACCTCAAATATAAAGAGAAATGACTAAGCTGATAACTAGAGAGTAATTAAGGTGGAATGGGTGATCTATAGTGAATATTAATGAGGTAAGAGGATAGCAGTTGTAATACATTTCATGTGTTAAAGGTTAGAAAAAAATATAAAAAGAGTAATAAGAGTTGAAATGGGTTTTTGCTGATGTAAGTGATAAAAATTGGTAATGGAAGAGAATGATTGAGTAATCATTGATGATTCATAATAAGCAAAATACAACTGATTCAAATTGATGTTAATAATTTGTAAATTTAGAACAGTTGATGATGGAGAGATAGTGTATTGTACTATAGTATGGTTTATAAAAAAAAAAAAAAAATTGATATGCATATATGTAGTTTGTTTTTTTATGTAAATGCTATATATAATGTTCATTAAAGAGTTCAGATTTTTATTAAAAAATGTGTCTTTAATGTTCTGCTAGCACCCACTTTACACACCCTAGAATCGAGAATTTTCTGTGAATTGAAGTTAGATTTGCGTTTTGTGGGGTGAGCTTGTGACTTCAGTAGGGTGGAAGTCAAAACTCAACAAAAACAAAGACAAGTAATAACATCCCCCCACAGCTTCTTCTTGGGACCACATTCCGAAAGCAGTCTTTGGATAGTTCGTGCGCGTGTTTCAACACCAGAGGCCATCTCAAAGTCCAGTTTTAGATCAGGAACACTAGCATGGCGTTTACGAAGGCATAGCTGTTTCAAATATTGATCTTGGGAAGGCGTAGTCACTCTCTTACAACCTGATCCAGGTCTTCTCTTCACATCACGCTATAATTTCAGCACCCGGGATACTGTTGACTGGTAGTAGCCTATTTTATCAACGATAGCATGCATAGAAAGCCCTTTCTGGGACAGAGCAACAGATACACTTTTTTTTTTCTTGGTGTCACCTGAACATATGGATCAATGCTCACACCTCCGCAAAACAGGATACTAATGAGCGAGTATACCCTTCCAACGCCGTATTTATAGAAACGGCTGATGCAATACCTTGCAATTACTGTCTGATGCAATAGAAGCGTTATCTGACGCAATACCTTTGTTTTGCGACAAATAAAATGACTGTAATCAAATATCTTATACGTTTCACTACGAATGTTACTTTTTTAAGGTGATGCAGTTTTTTGTCCGCTACTGTATATGCTTAAACGTGTCATGTTTAGGACCCAATATTTTAGCAAATCGTTTCTCTAGTGGCAGTAAGATTTTGTTTCTAGGAACTAAGGTACTGTTTACTAAACTGCGTGCACTAGACTGAAACGCAATTCAGATCGACCATTCTCTTCTCTTCTCCAGTAGGACTGATCTCCTCTCCTGCTGCCCCAGAGGCAGATAGAGCAAGAGAACTTAGTGAAACTACCATCAAATCCAGAAGGAATCCTAGGAGACCCCCAAACCTTTCATTTATACTGATCACAGTATATCTTCTCTGACAAAATCGATAGGATTATTTACAAATATCAAGCAACACAGCTTATAAAATTTAACTTCAATTGTCTATGAAAATCAGCCATTCTCCTGGATTATGACTAATCACATCAAAAAATAGGGCAGGGATTCTGCAAGTGTAAATATATATATACAGTATAAGGGTATTTAAGTTGCTTTGCCCCGAGGTAGAAACAACGATGATAACATTTTTTATAACGAAGACAGCATTTTTATTTTTCAACATAGCCTACTGCAACGCAAATGCACTTTTCCCAACAATCATCCAAGTCATTCCTGCCAAAATAAAAATAAATAAATAAATAAATAAATAAAAAATAAAATAATAAAAAAATAAAAAATAAAAATAAAAATAAATATATATATATATATACAGGGTGATTGACTACCAGTGCGACAAACTTGCAGGAGGTGTTGGGGGCACAAAGACGAATCGGAATCACATAGCATTGCAGGGTCCGAAATGCCTTCGTCATGCAGTAGAGGATGTTGAACGGGAGGTCGCAGAGGTCGCGTGAACAGCGATCGCGCTGGAAGTCAGCATTTGCAAACCGGTTCCCGAGGCAGTAGGATGGGCGAGTATTCAAACGTTGAACTGGCCGACATGCACCTCGCGTATGGAGCTGCGGACTGTAACGGGCGCGCCGCGCTGGGCTTGTACCAGGAACGTTTCCTGCACAGGCGTGCTCCTCATCATACGATTTTCGCACGTATGCACAGAAGGTTACGTAAGACTGGTTGTTTCACGAGAGGTACCATGAATCGAGAGCGAACGACGAGGACGCCAGACAATGAGGAGAATGTCCTACGTCTTGCAGAAGGCAATCCGAGTACGAGTACTCGAGTGATAGGCCAACGATTGGGTATTACCCAATCCACTGTATGGAGGATACTGTCAACAAACCAAATGAGTTCATACCATCTGCAACGCGTCCAATCATTGGAGCCTGCGGATTATCCACCCCGGAAGACTTTTGCTACTTGGTTTATTCAACAGAAACGGTTCGCAAATGCTGACTTCCAGCGGGATCGTTGTTCACGCGACCTCCCGTTCAACGTCCTCTACCGCATGACGAAGGCATTTCGGACCCTCAATGCTATGTGATTCCGATTCGTCTTTGTGCCCCCTACACCTCCTGCAAGTTTGTCTAGGCGCATCCGTAGCCAGGTGGGAAGGAGCAGCAGTGCGTAGCACACGCTTCTTGATTAGACCTGGGTTCGAGCCCGTCACCACCAAATACGGAGGATGCGGAAAGGTCAGGGAATGACCACCGCATATTCTCGGAGCAATATGGCCTTAGTTGCTAATGCTCCTAAAAACGAAAAAACAACAAACAACAGCAAGTTTGTCGCACTGGTAGTGAATCACCCTGTATAATACCCGCAAATTTTCTGCCCCGAAAATATTTTTTCATTATCTGAGAACAGAAGAAAATCACTGAGGGCCAAATTTGGTGAATTAAGTGGATATCTTTGTGAATTACATTTGTCGAATTCCATTTCCTCTTCCCCCCACCCTCAAAAATATTTGATAGTGGTTTTAACCTTACTTTTCTCCATTTCGTAGGGAGCTAATACGACGGTGAATTCCTTACCAGCAATGAAACAAGTATTATTATGAGTGATATCAAACAGTTTTGGAAACATAAGTTGCATATATTTCCTCTAATTTCGTGTATGCTGTTTTTCGTGTTTGTGTTCGTTCGTGTTTGTAATTCTTTTGTAAATTCGTGTTTGTAATTCTTTTGTAAATTCGTGTTTGTAATTCTTTTGTAAATTCGTGTTTGTAATTCTTTTGTAATATGTCTCTTCATGTGAAACATGCAGAGGCATATTACAAAAGAATTACAAACTTATTTCAATATTAGGGCAGAGCTTGATCTCTCGTAAGTGACATGTTCTTTTCTATATGTGGATACCTTGCAGCTGGGATCAAGTATATTCCACTCTTTTAAACTAGATGCCAAGAGCACTTCTTTCAATCGGATTTGGATTACAACCAAACCATAGTCCCTCGCTAAGTCATACAGTTCTTTCAGGTTACGGAAATATTCGCTGCTTTACTTGAAAAGGATTCTGATGTATCATGCAAGTTATCCTATTCACCAGGTTCGTAGTACAGTGCTGAACATTCTTGTCAGGATTGCTGGTTGGGAATGTTTAGCATATCCTACACATTCTCAATAGGTTTGAGATCAGATGAATGTGGAGTACAGGGAATAGGTGGAAATTCGTGTAATGTTCTCCGAACAATCCTGCACCATTATGGCACGATGCGCCGTTGTCTTGTCATCCATAGAGTGGCCCTCAACTTTGGGGGGAAAATTTAACATTGCAGGGTGCAGCAGATCTGATACAAAATTCAGGTACTGCATGGATAACGTTCGACCTTCCACCGGTATCAATGGACCCAGTCCATGCGAACTAAACATAATACCACATTATATCACCTCCAGGTGCTTGGGTTGTCTTAACAAGGAAAGCAGAGTCCACCGCTTCGTGAGGTTCTCGCCACACTTTTGCTTATCATCAGTGCAAAACAGTGTATCGTGATTCGTCTAACCACCCGACTTTCTTTCACGGTTCCACTGTCCAATCACAACGTTGTTACCACTGCAACCAAATTTCTTTGTTTTTCTCTGAAACAAGTGGCTTCCGAATAGGCAGGCGACTGCCAATACGAAAATTCTTTAATTTCCTGCTCATGGTACGGGCCATCAAATGGGCCATTTTTGGGCTTGGTTGAATTCAGATGTTATGTGCTACACACTGGATGTCCTATTTTTTCTGTGTAGAGCACGACGGCTTGGCTCTTGAAATATTGTTTTTCTGCCACTTCTACCCCCTTTAAGATGTGGAAGAACCGCTTGCTTTCCAGTCATTAAAAACCTTTGAGATGGATGCTTTTGAGAAACCAGTTATTTCTTTCGTTTCTTGAATTGTGGCTGCTGGTAAACTTAACCCACAACCTTTTTCAAAGTTGGATACATCCGTTTTCACCATTCTGGCTTCAGATTACTGCAGTCGAACAGCCAGTGCAGTCTTTATACTCAACGAGGCCATGCGTCATCACCTCACATCATAGTTTGCTTTGCATCTATTCGCATTTATTCGCATCTCTTCTGTCTGTGACTGTCTTAACAAAAAGGTTCGTATTATTTAATTTAATATTATTTTATTTATTTATTATTTATTTATTTTTTTGGCACCGTGTGTTTAATTCAGTTAAAAACGGAATTAACCTGTTTTTGGATAAAATATTATCTTTAACATGTGATGAAATATTATTAGATCTAAATTGAACTTTTGCATTCTGTACAGTAATACTCGTGGATAATTATGACTACTTAAACCTGAGCATGTATAAATAAAGAATTAGACTGAAAATAACATATCGCAGTGCAAAGCAGTGAAAACAGCATTTATGGGATTAAGAGATACATTTATAAATCCAGCTACTTAAATGATATATTATAATTCTAATTTTTAGAGTCATTTTAACACTTATGTTAAAATGACACTTATGTTAACACCCATTCTTCACAGAACGTGCATTTTCAGTTTAAAGCTCATTGAAACATGACCATTGTTATTATATTTTTTCATCGAGAACTTCATGACACTAATCTTTATTTACGTCTAATTATTTCAGTAATTACTTTGTAACTGCATATAAGTTATTTAAAAAAACTAATGTAGGTAGATGATAGTTAGATAACAAGGTATTTATTACCTACTATATCCTCATTCTGTCTATCGATAAATTGCTATTACATCAAGCGATGACATTTGTTGCTCATCTTGATTGTAATTTAAAAAGTAATCAATCTTTTAGGCTGTTTTGTGGCAATTGATATCATTAGAATGATAAAATTTAATTCGAATAAATTATTAAATGATATCATAAAATAGAAAAGGTGTTCACAATAAACAGGGAACAATCATTCGTCTATGAAAAGGTCATTTTCTAAAAAAAAAACAAACCTACCAGGACTTATTAGAATTATTAAGAATAAAAGAATTATTTGAATTGAAGATAGATCTGAAAATCGCAAAATAAACAGTTTTAAGGATTTTCCCACAGGCCAAACAACTCAATAATAATAATCTCGTTTCTTTATACCTGTCCATGAATGTGACATGTGATTACTCAAAGTTAGAATTATCGCATTTGTTATAAATTTCAATTTGTACGTAATTTTATTACTATTGACAAGGTCTGTTTATTTATTTATTTACAGCAGAGCTAACGGATGCTGCACACTGCTTCACTTGCTTTACCTGCACTTCTTCTCAACTCTGCGAAAAGAGAAAAAAAAATTAATTGTACGAAACGGTAGTGAAGCATGCCTATTATACATGTCTGCCTTTCTGAATGCCTCGTGAGGAAACTAACCACAGTCGCTGCCACTCACAGCCACTTAAGAAAACTTTCTTCCTTCCCGCTTAGACGCCAATCAATCACGCACGCTTGACATGGCCTTCACCAAGAACAAGGTGTTCCGTAATTGGATCGCTGGGACCGATTACCGGGAGACCAGAAAGAGTTGGATAAATAGTTTCTAGCAGTTTCTGCACGTGATCTGGCGTGTGACTGCGAATGCCGAATTAAATCCAGAAGAATTAAGCGAGAATGAAATCTCCATCATCAAAGAAATTCTTTGATTGGACAATTAATAGGGAAAACTGTGCGCGAAAGATTGGTGGAGGAGATTTCTGTCAAAAGATGAAAGAGGAGAGAAACTAGAAGTTTATACAAACCACAAATCTTTATGCTTGTCGTTATGAGAAGGATGGAGGAAGTTTCATGGTACTATGGAAAAGAATATATACAAAAAGTAATACACGGGCTATGATTGAACAACTCCGTTAGAGTTCAATGCATTATGTCACTATTCAGAATAGATTATAAAAGGAAAAGAAGTTGGCGTTTTAATGTATCGCGAAGAGTTAAGTCTGAATTTCGAAGTAGGACTTATTAAGGACTTATTAAAAATGTAAAGAACAGCTTTACACTTAGAGAATTATAGTTTACCCATCACCCAAGTTGTGGATTAACGGGGTGATAACACGCTGACAGAGGAGAGATCCAGAATTTCATACAGACCACAAATAGTTCTGCTCAACTTTTTAAAGAGGATTTCATGGTGTAATTTAGAATAACAGAAAGGAAAAAAAACAACATATAAGCTATAATGGGATAAATGGTTAGGCGCTATTTATAAAATGTGCAAATAAAAATGTCCACTAACAAAGATAAGAATACAAGGATTTTGTAGCCAGTAGTGCTGAAATGTGAAACGATCATGGCTTTCTTCCGAGCTTCTCCTGACGAGGGCACAACGCCATATCAAATACGGTACTTGTTCTATTATTATCGAGGATTTCCCATACATTAGGCGATCTAGGCGGTCGCCTAGGGCACCAAAAAGCTCGGAATTTCTCCTTGTGGTTTTGGAAGTGACACGCGATGGCATGGTTCGCTTAGGCCACTGGTGTTCCATCATTTAGGTTGAAGGGCGCGTTGGGGTTTTTCAGAGACTTTGCAGGCAGAGTAAGAAGAAGGTGGATTGCGAGTGATATCATCGAAAAGCTACATACGTGTAACTACATGATGAGAACTCAGTATCGCTGATATCTCTGTTGTGTAGCCCAAAAACTGAGCATTTTTAAATCTTTCAGGAACTCAGTAATTAACTAACTTTAATAAAACGGCAGTCAAAACATAAGTTCGGAGTTTGAAGTGTTTTTTTTTTTTTTTTTATACAATTGTATAACTCGGTGATAACGTCGTTGGCGGCTTCGCCACTGGACTAAAAAAAAAAAAAAATATATATATATATATATATTAACATTCCGTTTTTTTTTTTCTGTTAATTTTATTTTGAAAAAAAAATGATGGGATAATGAATATTAACGTTTATTTTCTTGTTATACATTTTTAAAATAATATAATTTTTTGAGATGTTAACAAAACCGTTAATGACTTGTAATTAGAATTCGATACACTTCTTTCAATGCAATTCAGGTAGGCATTTGGTTGTTACTCGAGAAATCGTTTGCGTTAATAATGAGAAGGTTTTCAAAAATTTAAAGGAAGTGCGGCACATTATGCATGAATCACAGCTCGAGTTTTCTTTATTTTAAATTGAACATTCACAGTCAGTCAAAGATATTTTACTGGGTTTATACGTTATCGTTATTTCATTTTACCATAGATCCCAGTGCAACAGGCCTATTTGTCGTTATACGTTCGCTTTATGGCCATAACGTTTACAGTGATTGTGTCCAGCTGCAGAAGTCCTTCAATTCGATAGCGCGCAACAGACATCTCAGCTTTGCGCATAGATGCAAAACCAACCGCATCATCCCTAAAGGATGATGCGGTTGGTTTTGCATCTATGCGCAACACTCGCATGGACTGTGCCTGCTTTAACTTCAGTTTGCAAACCATGAAATTATGGATAACCCATCTCCACTACAAAATCAAGAGAGCTGGCTACAACAAATTCACTCTTACAAGAACTACAAGGTAAGATCTCACCTATCATATTTACTAACTTTGTACATGCTATCTGTCGCCAAGCTAACAACATCTCTGATACTTCTCGTTCACGGCAACAACGAAAATTTATTAATTTAGATAGAGAGGCCAACTCCTCAAGAACGAACACCCGTTCAACTGACACGACTTTCTTCGTCTTAAACCTGAGCAGCAAACAACTAACCACGGAGCAGCTCAACGTCTTGACCACCGGTATGAATTTTGCCGTCGTGCCATCGAAACCACCGATCACAAAGCTCGCTATGGAAGTAGAAGCAAGCATTACAAACCTCCCTGAAGAAACTGCTAATGAAAGCCGTTTCAGAACAGCCGCCATCCTCCGTAGCACACGGCCCACCTGCTCAAACCTTAACCACCGTCAGCACGCCGCCCTTTCCTCTATAAGAAAGGACAACACCATCGTCGTACTTCCTGCTGACAAAGGACGTCGGACTGTCGTATTAGACCGGTCAGCCTACCGAGAGAAAGCCCTGGCCCTCCTACTAGACCCCAGCGTATATGAACCTGTGACAGATCCACCCATTAAGGTCTTAAAACATCTGGAGTCATGCGCCAATAAGCTTGTCCATACATGGTTTAAAGAAAAGAAAATCTCCGCTCCAACTCGGCGACTTCTTCATGCCACGGGCTGCCAACTGCCCCAGTTTTATGGATTACCAAAATTCTATAAGCCAGGTGTTCCTCTCAGACCCATAGTGTCCTGCTGCAATGCATCTATGTATGAACTGTCCAAGTATAGTGCACGTCTCCTCTCACCTCTTTGTAGGAAATACCACTCACACCGTCAATAACAGCGGCGAATTTATCCGCCTTATTAAAGAGCTCTCTATTCCTGACAACACTGTTATGGCATCGTTTGATGTAGTGTCGCTATTTACTTGCTGGACAATTCCTGTCCAGCAAGCCGTACGCTGCACCAAGAGGCTCCTTGAGAATGACTTAAACCTTCCAAACAGAACGTCACTGTCTACTGACGACATCTGTACCTCCCCCCTCAACCTGTACTTGTCAAGCAGCATCTTCACTTTCGAGGATTCCGTATACCAACAAGTACATGGCATTGCTATGGGCGCCCCTGTTAGTTCCGTAGTAGCCAACATCGCCATGGAAGAATTAGAAGAACAGATATTCCTGAACCCACCTGTACTTATTACAACATGGTGCAGATATGTTGATGACATCTTCACCGTCATCCCACGTGGCTCTGAAGCAACACTACTAGAATATCTCAATTCCCTGTCTGGGTTCATCCAGTTCACTCTAGAGTTAGAGGTTAACGGATCACTCCCGTTCCTGGATGTCCTAGTAAAACGTGTGGGCCCACACCTGGAAACCTCAGTATACCGTAAGCCTATGTGGTGTGGGCAATTCACAAACTACAGATCCGGCCATGCCCCCAGTCATCTCAAAGCACTGCCCGCACTCTATTCTCCTGAGCTTGGAGCCATTCCAGCACAGATGTAACTAGACGCAGCGAGATTTCTCGTGTGAGGACAGACTTAATCAATTGTGACTACTCAACGCACGTACTAGACAAGTGCCTATTGCAAGCACAAGGGCTCACAGTCCACCCGAGACCACCAACCCAGGACATTATACCTACCGCCTACGTTCCCTGCTATCCGGGCATGTCAGGCCGGATCTCAAAAATCCTCAGGGAATACCGCATAAAATGCGTACAGTTGCCTGGTAGAAGCCTACGTTCTCTGGTCTCCAGTATAAAGACCCCCGTAACCCCTCTCTTACGCAGCAGTGTCATATACCGCATAACCTGCAGAGACTGTGACAGCTGCTACGTAGGAAAGACTTCGAGATGTCTTCAAGACCGCCTTACAGAACACGACAGAGCAATCCGCCTTGCTGAGACCGACCAGTCCGCAATAGCAGAGCACTTCTGGGCTACCCACCAGGACCTCAATCCCAAGCGAGACTATGAAATAATAGACTACTCCCGGCACTTTCGCCACCGCCTGTTATAGTCACTCAACATATTGAGCAATTCGAGAGCCATGAACCGCTGCAAAGGAATGAGACTGCACCCCACTGAGAGACAACCGCTTTATGCCTCGACAAGCGCTGGAGGAAAACTGAGCATGCCCGTGCAGCAACAATGAACGCCAGTTTAATGAATAACGTGCCTTCACACGCCTTCCTGCACGCATAACTGTATCCGTTAAGTTCAAATTTGTTGAGAAAGAGACACGATTGTCTCGAAAGCTACAAAGTATTTATAATTAAAGATATTTTACTGGGTTTATAGGTTATCATTATTTCATTGTACCATGGATCTCAGTACAACAGGCCCATTTGTCGTTATGTTTTTTTTTTTTTTTTTTTGTGTTGTTCTTTAAAGGAGTAAAACAGACAGAAAACGCGTATATCCTATTCACGTGTGAGATGTGAAAACTAAAAATATGATTTTAGTTTCAAGTAAAGGAGAACTTGATGTTTTTCAAAATGTTAACGTCATGATTCTTTGATCAGATACAAAAACCAGACAAATGTTATTGCATTTTATAAATCGCTTCGCGGAATCGATCAAAAAGGAATTTTGACTTGATTTATGTGATGCCCTTCAAGTTGAATCAGGAAAAATTACAAAAGCTAAGGACACGAAATCCAACAGAGCGTTTCATTACTACCATACTATCTTATATTAATGCTTAGGTATCTGTCAGTTACTGGAAACATGAGTGCCAAATATTTTGCAGAAAATAAAGCAAAAAAGAAAAAAAATTGCAAAATAAATAAAAAAGTAATAATAGGGCCTATGAAAATTATTTCAAATTATGAAACGACGAAAGATTATTGACCTCTCCTTTTTTTGCATTATTTAATCATATAATATAATTTTGTAATAATTGAATTGTATCAATATATTGCCTGGTGTATATCATTGGTTCTGAATTTATCTAATGATAGGCCTATTACAATCACTGTGATTTGTTCTTGAAAGTTTTGTGCAACTTGTAGAGCATGAGGACAACATTGTCTTGGAGATACCATCCGCCTCATTACACCATCATCGAAGTTTTCTTCTTTCAGATTTGGATCAATTTCTCATGACACTACAGTAACAAGCAGCTTTGATGGTACACATACACTTCCGGGAATTAACAGGAACGTCTTAATTGCTAATTTTGGCAGAACATCCCACAGGCGTTCAATTTTACTGAGGTCACGCGATTTTTGGAGGGCAATGAAGATGGATAATATCTTCAATGTGCTCGTCGAACCACTTTTGAAAAGTGCTGGCCGATGACACGGCGCATTATCTTGGCAGATTCCGTTTCTGTCCGGGAAAAAATGCAACGTGGCAGGATGCACGTGGTCTCCTAAGAGCTGCTGGTAGACCTCATCAATAAAACGTTGGTCCATAAGCACCAGGCTTTGTTCTTTCTAGCAAAACATGTCCCATATTAAGCAACCACCCTCACTTGACTGGATAATGGGCACCATTCACGCTGGGTCCATGGACTCGTGTTGCTTGAACCACAAACGAAAGCGTGCGTCCGGGTGTTGCACCAGATATTTGGACTCATCTACCAGACACTCGTTTCTAATCTTCTAGTGTCTAACCAGCTGTTGAAATAAAATACTCCAGATTCGATATCCTTCATTTAAAATATGGAATGTATTTATTATAATATTTTATAAATAAATAAATCTTTATTCTCTGAAGTCATTATCCAATTTTATCCTTAACGACAAGTCAATGGTTTATAATAGTAATTATAGCCCACTTTGTGGAGGGAGGGATGCAAGGTGCAGCTCATTCTTGCACACAACAAGCAAGTTTACACACACACACGCTACACCACAGAGTAAGGAGGGATACACAAATGTAAGAAGGTACTTTCTAGTGTTAGTTATCTAGTGTGGAACTGGTGTTATTGTTTCATCCTCCACCTTAAACAATGTAGCTTGAGGTACAGTCCTTCCACATGACTGTGAAATCGGGGCTTTGGATCAAAGGTTACACCCAGGTGAGGTGTATGTTAAGCTGTGAGGTGTTACTATATTGCGCCTGTAAACTGCGTGTCCGTCAGTGTGCTCTTTCTTTGTTTAACGAAAAGGCAGAGATTCGTGGAGAAAAAAACCATGCAACCTTTGCCTGAGACTGTCTATCTCGGCCACTTAGCGTAAAAGACCCATACGAATTTCCTCGGGTAATTAATGGGTTTGAGAGGCCTTTGTTAGCCCGATGTGGTAGGATGATTACATAACTACTGGGCTACCGTGAGAGGAAATTCTACAAGAGATATCCTACTTCATTGACAATTAACTCTGTAACTGTAATTACACAGCTCTTTATTGATCGAGCCAAAAGATATTAACATCGTTGGAAATATGTTAACTATGGAAATAAAAAAAAAAAAAAAGTTATGTTCGGAAGGGCTTTAAAATTGTAACTCTATAAATAAACGCATTAATTTACACATTCTAATATATACAACGGCAAAGTGTGTATTAGCGTATTTACAATGTAATTCGCATTGCATGTAGCACAGTGGTTATGATAGGTGTCCTTTCACACTATGTGGAAAAACCCTGCTTTTAAATCATGTTTTTATTGAAGGAAATTGATGGATTTTTTTCTCCTTACACTGTGGCCTAGTTAGCCGGTTTTGGAGTAGTTGTGCATAATTGACTGAACGTAGTAAGTCGACCACAAAATACCAAACAATGTATTGATATTTCGTAATCGTGGTTTCCTTGGCGCAATTCAAATAAGGCTACCAATTACGATTTTTTTACTTTCTTTTAATAAGTTAATGAAACGATAAATTAAACCCTAAAAATAATATTCCCTAAAGAATACAGATCTACCTGATGTCCGTAAAATCTTTGATTTCCCTGTTTATCCAGTTTACTTCTAATTATCTACCGATTAAAAAAAGAGGGGGGAGAGTTACCTCATGCTGCTTCCTTAAAGTGCGCGATATACAAAGCTGTTCAAATTGCTTTTCCATTATGAAGATAAGTTGTATACATGCGCGATAGTCTACATCATAACCACTAAATTATTAATCATATGCAGAATTTCTTTTAATATACAGTCAGAAGTTCACTTAATGTATTCATTCATGTTGATAAGAGACAGCTGCTAGAGTTATTAAGAGATGGATGAATAAATTTGCAGAAGTTTGGAAACTTAGTTAAAAAATGCTCGCTTTATATAGACCGTCTTGATCGTTAAACGTGTCTGAAACAGAAGGAACATTTACTTGGTTACCAGGACGGCTTAACGACAGAAGCGAAGAGCTATTTACGTTTACGCAATTTTCTTCAGGGACGCTGGGGGGAGGAAGATGTACAGTAGTGATCGTAAAATAAATAGCTTAACTTTATGAAAATAATGTCTTAAACAGAACGAATGGTTTGCAGTTGTAAGACAGATCTAATTCCTGTTCTTAATGGGAACTTCACTGATTTTGTAGAAGACATCGGAAGAGATTAAGCTGGGCGTGTGTTAAGCACCAAAGCATCTAAGGCTACGAGGCCTCAGTATACTATGATTGCAACTGCATGTATTGTTAGGTGGTTTGCTGGAAGAATGAACATACAACCCTCGCCTGAAACCAACTAACTCAGCCACGCTTTGGAAAAACCCATAAAAATTCCATTCCTCGCACTCAGCCTTTTTGTCTGAGCTCGAAAGTGGTAGCAATTTTTCCGTTAATAAATAAAAGTTGGTGTTCATGGCATTATTGGAGTAAAACTATAGAACTTTTCATAATGAGGTAATAAAGATAACTCTAATTATCTTTATTTTTCAGTTAAATATGCTGGCTTGATTCAGGATCTCTCTTTTAAAGTTTTAGATATTCTGTGAACTTCCGAGAACATATAAGCATAACGTAACCTGACCAGTTTTGTTATATTTATTTAAATTATTGCCAAAGCATTTCTTCAGATACTTGGGGAATACTTTATTAATTATTGCCCAACCATTATAATATAAATAATTAATTAAATTTTTTATAAAAGTGTACAATGTACACAAAGCGTACATTAAACACTTTTTTTTTCTTCAGTGTCAAGTGTATTAAACGTTTTTTTGTATTAAAAAAGTTCGAAAGTAGCGGAAATTACGGATAAGAATTATATTGGAGTGATTGTATTCTTTTCATGTATTTTCACCCCATAATGAAGAACAAGAACAACAGCAGAGTAGTTCACGTATGCGGATTTCATTCTGTTGTTTGGTGCTTGATTCCTACTGGGATTTTCTTTTTTTTATTGGAGAAATATATTCCACAAACCTTTCCACCAATTTTATCCTTAACGACAAGTCAATGGTTTATAATAGTAATTATAGCCCACTTTGTGGAGGGAGGGATGCAAGGTGCTGGTTTTTCCGAAGTTACTTCGGAAAAACCAGCGAGGCTCCAAAATATCTCCAAAGGAGTCCATACATGAGCAGTTATCGGTGTACATAATGTACACAGAGTATTGTGTCCAAAGAGCGGAATGAATCGATGGACAACCATCTGCTCATCCTTCCTTATAAAACTAAATGCACAGCTATGTGCATTTAGTTTTATAAGTGCAGACTCTCGCTGCCAGCATAGTGTTTGGTTCATGTTCATGTTTAGTGGCTGGTGGTTGGTTCAATCAAGTGTGAAACTATCTGAGTTCGATTTTAATGAAGACTGGAGGAATTTTTATGGATGTTTCTTAAAGCGTTGCTAAGTTAACGTAATTGTATCTCGCAAAACTTTAGATTTTTATCCAGATAAACAAGGAAACAGAACAAAGAATGCAGAATTTGTTGCTGTTTGGGTTAAGCTGCTTTCGCGCCGAACCCAGACAACTAGGAATACGAGAGAGAGATGTAGCAATTCTACTCCCAGTAGGGTTGTGAGAACCATATCTCTGCACGAAGACATCAAGAAAACAGTCATATTCACGACGTTACCACGCTTTTTCTTTACAGCATTAGAGCAATTTTTCAGGAGGCCAAAGTAATAAGCAACCAACAATTATTCTTTCCTCCAGACATTCGTCGTGAACAACCAATCCAAAGTACTAAAATACGGTAACAAAACCCCTTTTTACGGTGAGCACAGCTTGGAACTTTTCCTAGGGAAAGTACATTCCCGAATGACCACTCGGTTCATGCACGCATGTGAGTGGCATAATATCCTCATGGAACTGTGTGCTCGAGCAAGGATAAATCTCGGCTGCCTTTACGCCGTTTGTAGAATAATCCGATGATAAATAATGTGCTACTTTACAGACTTCGGTATATCTACAAGTAGCCATCTTAATTCACTCTACGGTGTGGAGAAAAGTGTACCAGTGCTATATGTGCGTGTCTGCAAACCCTAATACCGAGGTTCCATGATGCTTCTGATGGTGAGTTACACAATATCGTAATCGCTAACGTGGTTCCAACGTGGAAACATTGAAACCTCGTCTCTCTGTCTGTCTCTCTCTCTCTCTCATCCGTTGTTTCTTAATATTAAATATAAGGTTCTGTGATTGACTTAATGAATTTAACTGAGCAAGTCGTATTTCCCATTCCAGTTTTTAATCAATCTCATTTCAAGCTATTTCCTGTGAAATCTTTCAACTCACACACGGTATTATAATATTACAGATTCAGCAACCTTTCATGCATGGGATTACCATTAAAGTTATAGTATACGGTGTTTGCGGATTTTATAGCAAATACGTTTTCTTCGACACTCAATATTTTAAGTGAAGAGAGCATAATTATCGTTTCCTTTCTCAAACTTTGACAAGAGAATATAAGCGACGTAATTCTAGAATGTAAAGCCAGCTTTGGCATTAAGCTGTCAGCACAGTTTGTTCTCAAAACATCAGCTAAATTGAAAATGGGGGAAGTCAGAAATTACTTTTCTCTGCCCAACTGCCAACCGCGATAGCTGCCAATCGCCCCGTTTCTCTCTAGACACTAGGTGGTATTTACATTCAGTAGCAGAGCTGTACAGCAGATAATTATCTGTTTGAAATGCAGACACTTTCTAAAGTTAATATCTGTCCTAATTGGTGATGCGAGTAGAAAATGTTCTCGGAGAACGAGAATATTTGCGAAAATTCTCTTAGAATATTCTCTAAATATTCTAGAGCCAGATACTCTAATATAAAACTAGTACAGTGAAGAGAGTAATAAATTTATCAATTGTTAATCATTTCATTATCGTTGTTGTTTTGATTTTGCGCCAAGGCAACTAGGGCAGTGAGCCATCGGAACATTTGTTTGTAAATCGTTTACTATATGTCAGTTTGCCTGTTTGTTGACTAATAAATCCCACCTTCCAGGAGAGAGGAAAAAAAATAAAGAGACATGGGATCTATGGCCAAGATAAAAGCACATAAAAGTTTCCCCTCACCTAGAGAATCAAACTCAGTTGTTTCATCAAAAGGTGTGAAAGAACGGCAATCGTAATCACTGCAGTGTTTCGCCATTTGAATGACTATAAAATAAGTTTAATAAGATGGAAATGTGGCGCTCAGAGGTTATTGCTTCCATAAAAAATATAGGCCGGACGATGAGGAGAGTTGAAATCTCGCAACGCTAGTCTTTTTACTTTTTCGGCTCTTTTTAAGTCCGTACACCATCTCGAATTTATACAGGTATATATCCATCGTTAAACGATTTCTAGCAAATGCTCTGTGAACTAACAGTTTATGTTCGAGTTAGTTTAAGAGATTCAAATCTCTTAAGGGATCCTTTGTGAATGGATTTTCGTGTCTTCAACATGTTCTCTCGAAACATTAGCTTACGCCCTACCTCAACGATCAGTTAAATTTCTTGTCGCCCTAAATTGAACAAGGTATATGAGTACGTTTTTGAGTACATCACGCTACATGCTTTCCCAGCCTGGGGACCTAGAGTGCTTGAAAGCAGCACACCGTTCTGTAGAACGGTTTTATAGATATGCTTATAAAACAGTCTCAAACGAAGCATTAAAAATTACATCAGGGAAGATGACTAATAATCTTATTATTCAACGGACTCTGGTATACTTTAAAAATTACTGGAAATTATACGTCCCAAATCCAAATGTGCTGAAAAATGGCAAAAGGCTGGCTGAGATAGAAGTGGAGCGGGGGAGACAAGAGAGTTAGGATCAGCCACCAAAAGGTCGTATAACTTATAATATCATAACAGGCGTTGCAGTGATGAATTCAAAGGTTCTACCTTGACTGGTTTTTGGTATCTCAACAACTGTCTTTCTAAATAGTCACAAGCTTTTTAATACAAAATTGAAAAAGTTTGGACTGAAGGACACAGAGAGTACTCTGTGTCCTGTAAGTGTGGACCTATTGGAAATTCTATGCATGTTTTCAAAACTTTGCAATATATGAGGAAAAAGAAATCCTTTCCACATTGATAAAAAAATTTTTAATAACCTTAATGATTTTTTTTACATCCTATAAAATTTAGAAAATTCGCAGAATATGCGAATGAACTAATGCAATGCAAAATGCAGAGTCAAAAGAGAGGAAGACAGTATGACCATGCCTCCTCGAGGTTAGGTACAAGAAACCATTGACTTAGTGAACTAAAATGTTGGATTTGTGTCATTCGTTAATGTTCTTTTAGTGTTTGGTGTTTTGCTAATTTTTCGGTTTATTTGATGGACTAAGTAGCTTTAAAATATGTTTAAATGGTAAGTTCAGGACTAGACCTAGGGAACCTCAAGCAGGAGGGACGTTTAGATTAATGTCTTCCTAAATTTCTTCACCAACTTACAAATGCTCTTCTTTCCTGGTGTCTTTGTCGTGTATTTTACAAGAGAAGGACACCTAAATGAAGGTGCTGCTCCTGCACGAATGAATATGAATTCGATTTAAAATAATTCTCCAAAACTAAACAACGTTGTGCGAACATGAATGGTATTTTACATATCTAGACATGCATCCACACACTACTTGTGCTTCCACCTGAACTTCATTAATGGATAAATTTACATATCAAATTTCATGCTGTATTCACAATTATTTCGAGTTTACAGCAAATATTCTGGGTGGCCCAACTAAAAATCAAATATTTAAAGGAAAACACAGCATAAAGAACTGTGTCACTTTTAATATTACAGTGAAATTAATTTTAATTTAACTATACATGAAACAGTTAGATGGATGGATGCATCAGCCGGAGAGGTTTTAGTGGATTACGAGCAGAGTGCCTCTGCAAATAAGTTAACAATATCAGTGGTCGATCTGCCTGTTTGTGAGATAAAAGACTCTGATTTAGATATAGGGACTCTGTTTTTCATCTTGAGAGCAAATGGGTGGTTTTCTATTTTAGAATTAGCACCCAGGCATCTAGGGACAGGAAGCGTTTATTGTACCGTGACTGTAAATTGGGTGCATTCGGTGGCAAAAAGTTTTTGTGGAGATCTGCCATTGAACTGAGTTTTTTTTTTTCATTTGTGGAGTGAAAACCTTGAGTCACCGGATAAAAGAATAGCGTGAATAAAAAGAACTTTCACTGCTGTCACAGCGGTTGCAATCGTAGACGCCGTGATAACAGCAAGATTCTCGAGAGCGCTTCAGCACCGTTTGGTAAGCCATTTGGCAGTTCTTGAGGCTACAGATAGGAATAGACTAGTACAGTTTTGTGCGGTGAGGAAGTTCAAACAGAGAACCTTACAGACGGGTGAAGTGAGTCGAAGCTATTGTACTGTCTCGGAGAACAAACTTTAACTTACTATTCACTCCAGAATTTTTCAAACAGAAAGAGGTTATATGGCACACTGTCTAAATTTAGTTCCTCAAATCATTAACTTTTGAAGCTTGATCACAGAGTTTCTACTTTTTTGTCTATTTTAAAGACATTATGAATTATGAATGACCTTAAAAAGCACTAAAAGTATGTATTTGTTACAAAAATGTAGGCGATGTTTTCTGCTCAGATTTCATCACCAGTGTCGAAATGGCGTGTTTCAGAAAAGTAGAAGTTCGGGAAATTGCTGGATTTTTTTTTTTTTTTTTCACTCAAAGAAAATAAACAGTTTTGAAATTTATAAAAAACTAGTTTTTGTTACGCACGCATCGCTAAGATCACAGTTCAAGAGACAATAATAAGGAGATCATTATTATCATGTTTTGAAAAGGAATCAAATAGCAACTTTCAAAGAATTTTATTAAAAGAACATTTAAAAATAACTTAAACGTCTTCACGACATACTAGTGTGGCTGTCTGAGCGATAGAAAAAAAGAAAAAAAAAATTGGATGTCTCGACAACAAATGTACGATTTTTTCAATATTAAAAATAAAAGAATAAACTTGCATTTCATTATGTAGGATTGAATAAGCCATTTTTTTGTTAAAAAAAAAATTGAAAACTAGAAGAATCATTTTAATTTATAACGAGGAAGGACATTTTTCTATAAATGCAGTGCCCCTGAGAATAGCGTGACATTTGCTTCATATCGAATTCAATCAAAACGTTACATTATGCGCTGAAAAGTATGCTTCCAAATACTGTACACAATTAAAAGTACTTCTGAAATATTTTTCTAATAATCATCTTCCATATCATTAGAGCCGATAGCAATGTTAGAAAATATCTTAGAAACTAGATTTCAGAACTTAAACTTTCGTCAATCTCAAATTTGGTGTGCAAACCAGCAAATAGTTGTCTTAACGATCCCTTAGGCAAAACTTGGGATACGCTCCTTTCATTACATGTTCCTAAGCACTCCACTGGCATTATATAATTCCCCCTTTCATACATCAACCTGTATTTGTTCTGATGAATGAAGTGCACGTCAAATGCAGCCAACACATTACGCTAGCGTATTATTCATTTTGCAGAATCCTGCCTCTATTTATACTTAACCATAAATTTCGCTTGGATTCAGTTTTATTTAGGGCTCTTGGTATTTACTAGATGCCATATATTTAAAGAGAATCGTTCCACTGCTCCAAGCCTTAGCAAATTCAGTTTTGTAGTGTATAGAGGAAGAGACAAATAATACACCACTCGAATATCTAGGTATCACAATTATTTCAATTCATATTGAAGGATTAAATATTTTTAAAATAAAATAATGACATGAAATATAATAATAATACGAACAAAATTTCAATTGAACAAGATACAGAGCGATCAAAAGGGAAAATTTCCGTTTACGTAGCCAACCCAACAAAATGCGTATTACTTTGGCGATCACTCAGGTGATATTTCAGATTGATATTCCATTGCAACTTCTGTTTCAATGGTATAATCTATTCAAGCTCATTTTAATAAAATAAGAATGTATACAACAGAAAAATAAACTCCGTCGAAGTACTTCGAAATAAGCATTAAAGAAATTAGGTCTAGATATTTAACTCCCACCTCCAAGACTAGAAAACCGAAAACATGTTTAAAATGAATTAAAACATATTGACAGCGTAATAATACGGAATCGGGTGATTTTTCCGTAACTACGAGTTACGGAAAATTAGTTTCGGTTCAGTAACTATCGTATCAACTTCAAAGAAGAAAGTTAGATACCCTCAAGTCTCGTGTACACGTGGGGTACATTTATTGGCTGGAAGAGTGTTGTATAGAGTTTTTCCTCTGGAAATTGGAATTTTTCACCTTTTGAAAATGGAAAACCAAACACAGAATACACGCAATTTATAGACACTGTGGATCTGAAATATAATAAGGTCTCATGGCCTTCGGTGCTTCGTAAATGATCTAGAACAACTAGTTAGATACTGCAGATTAACATCGATAGTTTGATATAGATCAAAAATAAAAATTCAAGAAATTGACGCGGTGTAGGGTCGTGGCAAAATCCTGTGTATCATAAGAGTCCGAAATGACAGTAGGATATACCACGGCCAAGCTTTTATAAGAACACATATTGTACTGTATATAATGGTCAGTACTCGGGATTAGCACAGTGATAATAATCACTGTCTTCCATACACCGTGTGGAAAAGGTCTGGGTTCGAATCCCCGTAGTGCAGTAACACGAGGAAATTTTATGGGCCTTTTCATAGCATGGCTGAATTTGTCAGTTTCACGGGTATTTTCGTCTAGCAAAACAGGCAAACCAATCAGACATAATACACATGGGCAGTTAAGTTTGTTCTCTCGAATAACCCTAATATGAACAATTTGTGCGTAATGACCAGGCCACCGTGGCAGGCTAGTCGCCATGGTACACTGCCATCTGCCACTTGTATGGAGAAGAGTGATTCCCCTTGATGACTTCTAAAGTACTTTTTATTCGAGGATGTAGACAAACTATAAGGTATAGGGTTTTCCCCCGAGTTATTCCGGATGTTTCATTCCTTACATCATACAAATTGGCTGGGTGAAGATTCTCATTAGGGTGAGTACAGCGTCCGTTTTCTGTTTTATGGATAAAAAACCCGAGTTTCCCTGAGAGAAAAAAACATGCTATCTTCGCTTGAGACGGACTAACACAGCCACTTTTTGAAAAAAGGCCCACAAAAATTCTTGACGTCATTGACGAGACTCGAACTCAGGTCATTTCAACCCGGTGTGTGGAGGGCGGTGATTCTACGAACTGTGTTAACCACGTGTATGTGCCAGTGTAAAAGTTTCGCAAAATGAAGAGGTATGGAACAGTTACAACCTATCGAAGCATACTGATTTCGTTGGTAAGATAATGTATTAAACAATTGCCATGTTTCCAAGGTATCTCTTCGGTGAAATTTATTATTTAAAGTAAGCTAATTTAAATTAGCTTATTTACTTATTTATTTATATTCTAAACAAATTATCTGTAAATTTATCTCTAATTAAACATAGTTACAGTGATATTCTTTTTCGAAGAGTTCTGGACTGAATTAAAAAAAAACTTTACAGTCAACCCATTAGGACATTCAACCCATTGTATAGTTCACTGTAACTCTATGTTTTAATTAGAGATTCAAAGCATAAACATCTTCTCGGATATATCATACTAACTCGTGAAGCATAAAGCAATACATTCTTCTGTGACTGAAATCCTGTATTCAGGCAGCAGGCAGAACTGCTTGAGCGAACTTCTCTTATAGAAGGCTCGCACTCAGCCCTTCTTATGCATTAGAATGGCACCATATTTCCATGCTGTAGATGTTTTTCTTATTTCAAGAAGAGGATGAATACTCCGCTAACTTTTGAGCCGCTATCTCCACCTTTCTTAGCCAATTCAATAAATGACACGCATATCTTGTGTTGGTGCCTTACCGCTAGCCATTGTCATAGTGGCATATCTTGTCTCGTCAACCGTCATTTCGAAAACATTGTTTCCCATCTAATTCATATCCTTGACGGCTTTTCCTTTATCTTTTTTCTTATCTCTATACGGATCTTGGCACAGTTCCTCAACTCTTTTCGCAATTCCTTTTCTGCTTGCGATAAATGTTCCGTCTTTTTACTACGAAGGCCCATATTTTTAACACAATGTCAGTTGCCTTCTTGTAGTTTTACTGGTGATGAGCTTACTTTTATTTCTTTATTACAATGACTATTTCTGATGTTTCTTCTCGGTAGTTTCAAAGTTTGTGAGCATTAATCCAGCCTAGTTTCAGGTATTATTTTCATTTCAATTTTTAAAAATTAGAATGATATTTGTAGAACTTTGTTCCTCCACTTTCTTCTTAAAGTAGCCTTGGTCATGTGATTAGCGAAGTAACCAGCCAGCTTTATTATTTTCATCTGTATTACTGCATATTTGGGATAAGTGGATTGACCTGAGCGAACGTAGATTCATCTGAATTCAAGAATTTTAAATTAAGAAATACAAAACACAGAAAATTCTAAAATTAGAAGCAAGCAAAAGAATAAATGAACTCGTTCCTAAGAGTAACTGTGTTTCTATGTAATTAGTGGGAGTTTTTCTTATTTCTTTTTCTCAAAATAGCTTTTGTTTTGGAAACGAAATGAAATCTTTCCTAGAACGTAATAAATTATTAATCAAAGGCTGGAAACTAAACAGAGAATACTGGAAAGTAGCAAAGCGCGAACCAGCAAAAATTAACATTAATATTCATTAGATATTTTCCAACTGAAACGAAGCTGGTATCTCGTGTGTTTGTCTTGCGCTAGATAGGAATTCCGGCTAGAGTTCTTTCTCCTTGCTCGTCTTTGGGTCGAAGTAAATGGAATTTAGCGGGACATAGAAAACAGCAGAACCGAGAGTAAACACAGAGATTAAGTCGGAACGAGGGATAAACAATTTCAAGATGGACGAGAATAATTTACTTTTGTAGCCTGGGAGTTTAGAATATATCACTGTGATAGAAGGAAAAAGAATTCAGACTGTACATTTAGTCTCGAAGCTGTATGATTAAGCTGACTACGCGATTGTAATAAAAAGATGCGTTTCCATAAAATATCTAGTTTACTTGAGCACAGAGTCCTCACAAGATATGAAGTACACATTTCGCAATACTTCTATCTGAAGTCCATTTAATTAATAAAATTTAAAAGTGATGAAGAAAAGTGTTGAGCTACCGCTGACGCATTGCTTTCAGCCTATGGAATATTAAATAAAAACATTTGAAGTGTCAGTGGATGAATATGAGATGGAGAACTAAGAGCAAGTGTAATTAATTTCTGCATAATAAGGAACGGTATCGTATTATTAGATAAATGCGCTTTATTCTGCACTTTTTGAAAATTTATCATAAAGTGCAGAATTTTTAATGTTACCTTACGATATGCATTCTGACATATCTCATCAGTAAAAGCAAGAATAAACAGGATGCGCTCAAATAGTTTGAATCTTTGGAAATAACTAAGTAGATGGAACTGTGATCTAAAAAATAATAATAAATAAATAAAAATTGCTTTACGGAAATCTTACATTATATTACATATTTATAGAGAAAAAAGATGTAATTTGGTACTAAATTTCCAAATCAGACGTAATGCTAACTTAACTTGATAGACCACAGATAAAGTACGTCAATATATCGTTTAAGCGCGCTATTACGGAAAATCCAGCTTGATATTTTTTTCTAAATATCAAACTTTGAACCATAATTAGAAAAACCTCAAAATTTCTTCTTTTCTAAATTCTTGGGAAAAGATTAACCTTTTGCTTCTGTTTGATGCCATTTGCACAACCTCTATTAACTACATTTTCGTTATTCCAGCATTGAAGGGTTCTACAACTTTTAGATTTTCATTATTTAAAGGTGGGCTTGAAAAATTTCATAACCTGTCCTAAGGGATTTGTTATGAAAATCAGATCTAGAATCTGACTTTCATCCTGGATCTTACGAAGGAAATATCTCTATGTAGGGGATCTTCAGTTATTGTTAACACATCAAGGGTTGCGATAGACACCAGTCATGTCTGAGCCTCAGTTTTACAGGATTGAGACGACATATGCTTCTCATTGCGTACTGTATCGTACACGTGCTTCAAGTAGGTGGAGTGGGGCAACAGAATATGATTTATTCTGCAGTCATGTGACGTTATTTAATAGATAACTGTGCTTCTCTACTGAACACCAAACATAAAATTTTAAACTTTATAAAATATATTTATCCCTCAAGAAAATAATAAAATGATTGCTGAATTCATATATAAACCTTTACATCGGAAAATAATAACAGTCGTGCCCCAAATCTTTTATAATTCCGAGTACTCTCCATTACGCCGCTTCTCAATGCAAGCCGAATTACCTCTGTAACCGGCTTGTTTCTGGACACGCATACTTATCTCTTTATCCAAAACAGGAAGGTGATTCATCACTAAATACGACACAATACCATCATGGTCTCTAATAATCTCTCTCTGTGCCAATGCAGACACACTGACGACGATGGATGGCGTCAGAGGCTGCTACGCCATCCATCGGCAGATAAGACCCGGACGGCGGGAATGCAACCGTACTTCTCACGATCTGCTCCAGTCATCTGCTCTCCGATACAGGCGCAGACTAGGATGGAAATCTGGCAGATTTCAGCACATGTGTTTCTTGTTGCTAGTCGATAATCCATTCCATCGATACTGCCATTCTGACGTTTTTCTGATGTCACTAGAGCCTTTGTACCTTCCTATGCCCACTGTTACTAACAGTGTCCACTGTTCCGGCATTACGACTCACTGAACGGTGATTTTTCATGTGTTGACCACATAACTTCTGATAACTCAGTGATCCGACCTTTTCATAGTCTTTTCATAGTTTGGCTGTACAGAACATCGCCTTTCGCCTGTTAAGGACATTGCACAGTCCACAGATTTTAGGTCGTTTTGTCTATCTGTTACCGTTCGTCCATGTTTTTACAGCAGTTTCGGAAGAGGAAACGCCCAAAACAATCCACGAAGTCACTGTTTATGAAGAAAACTGCCCGAGTTACAGTGGTTGCACTTGGTATAAAGAATTCAAATGTGGAAGAACCTCAGTGCATGATGAAACAATCCCAGGCCGCCTCAACTGCTGTAACAGAAGAGAGTGTTGCAAAAATTCTGGCATTAATCTTGGCAGATCGCTGTCATAGTGTCTTTGACACTATGACAGCGATCTGCAGAGTTCCAAATTAGTGTAGGGACTGTGAAAAACATCATTCATCAAAAAAGTACCACTAGATGGGTTCCTAGACCTCTGACCTCTTACCAGAAGAAGGAAAGAGTACAATGGCAAATGAATCGTACGGAGCCGCCGTACATTAGATATTATACATGTCCATGCCCCAGTGAATTCTTCACATGCTGCAGTGAAGTGTGCCCACGAAAGTGGGTTTAAAATAATGTCGCATCCAGCTTATTCCGTTGATCTCGCACCCTCGGATTTAGCTGCTGATGATGATGAGGTGATTTCTGCTGCCGATTCGTAGTTTGAAGGACAGTCAGAGGACTTCTAAAAAATTGGCTTGCTGAAGTATTTTGAAAGGAGACAAAAATGTGCCATTTTTTCTCGTGAATATTTTGGAAAATTGCAATTTGTACATGGTGTTTATTTCAGCCTGTTATCACAATTACTTCTGGGTGGGGTGCATACAAATCTTTTTTGAACTGCCCTCCCCGTATGTCACAGTATTGATATGCGAGGTGGATTCAAACATTCAATATTTTCACGTAAATCCGACGATTTTTTGTAGGTGGAATAATTTCGACGACGAGCAGCGAATCTTTTTAAGTAACACTGAAAAAAAAGAAAGAAAAATATCTTGTCTTTATCAGTAGAACAAAAATTACCTAATCGTAATGAACGGTGGAAAAGTAGAATCATGTCGATATTAATAGCAAAAATATGAAAGTTCCGATTGCATTAATTTGAATTTACCAGCTTCTCTTCTTTTATGAATTAAGAGGTAAAGATGGTAGACAAAGAACGAAAAGAAAATGCAGCAAATTACTGTCAGATAATTAGTATGCAGTGTATGTCTTGAGGGATTAATAATTCGAGATCTTGTTAGGATTATCATCGTAATTCAATTGCTAATGAATTAGAAATCTTTTCCACTGAAGTATAATTACAGAACGTGACTCTGTAAATGAATTTAACAGGCGAAGCTTGGGAACTTTCTCCATAGAAGAATTGTCTGATTATTTATTAGTGCAGTGCATTCGATATATCACAGCTCTGTAACCTCTGGACCTAGCAGTAGTTGTACACGGATAAATGTCATTCGACTACGTATTATATTGAAAGACAGAGTACCGCTTCAACATCAAAAGGGTGGTGACAGATTGCTCAATTAATTAGCGAAAATCTGTAGAATTTCCTTTTCAAAATATGTACAGCTTTAAATTTTGGAAGAATGGTGTATTGAAAAGAGGTCGAATGACAACACCTTTAACAGTTCCTACCGATCTGAGATCAATTCTTGATTACGCACCGAAACGTTTACTGAAAGCGGTTTTCGCTATTCATACTGTGAATAACGCTACTGTTGAGTAAGAGATTTATATATTAGTATTATAGGGAACACAATTGGTTGACTAGAGTGCTTGCTTTGATCTTTAAGTAGACCAAAGCAAAAGGAAGAGCAACGCAAAGTCTTTAGAAAATCAAACTTAGACAAAGCTTTCTTTTCGTTCTTTCTTATTATTAGTAGTGGCAAATAATGCAAGAGAGCAAGCTTATAGAGCATCAGACAAAAAATAAAAATATAAAAAAACCCATCTCACCCATCCATCCTCTCCAGGAACTTGTCTTGTTCTTCCTTGAATTTATGCAAACTACCTACTCCCACAGCAACAGATGGAAGTTTATTCTAACAAACAACCATCTGCTGGCTGAATACAAACTTTTGCACATTTATTCTGCACCCTTCCTTCCTCAATTTGAATATATTCCCATTCATGTATGTTGTCTCAGCAAGAGCAAGCAGGCCATGAACATTCAGCTTAATCCATCTATTCAACACCTTAAACATCTCAATCAGAACTCGTCTCAGGTGCCTAGATTCCAGACGTTGAAATTTGCAAAACTGAACCTTTTTGGTAAGAGCGCCCTTTTCTCGCATCCGTTCTAGTAAATCTAGATGCTTTCTGAAATGAAAGGATCTGCTTTCAGTATTTAAGTTGCGGCATGACCATAGCCTTGTACAAAAATATAAAATCTCCTCATCCCCGCTAGCAAATTTCTTGCATATCATGGAAAAAACCCCATGAGCTGCCTATATTCAGCTTATGGGAGTCTGGCAGCTTAACTGTCTGCACTGCTCAGAGAAATTAATATCTAACTGCACAATTACTCCCAGGTCTTTTTCGTTTTTCACTACTGCGGGTTTAGTACCACAGCGTTAGTATTTTAATCTGAGATTACTGCTACCAATATGAAGTATCTTGCATTTGTCAATATTAAACTTCAACTGCTATTTCTCAGCCCATCGCCTAGTTTTTCTAGATCTTGTTGCAGTAGAGCAGCTTACCGTAATTCCTGTCATTAACCACCCTGCCAACCTTTGTATCATCTGCAAACTTAGACATTAAATCTGACTTCATCAATATCATTAATTAATAGTGAAAACAACAATGTGCCCAGCACTGACATCCTGGGAAGGGTTTGGGTTATTGTTTTTTTTTTTTTTTTAGGAGAATTAACTTTGTACAGAGTTTTGTATATCATCACTGAGAACCATGGCAGAGTTGAACTAACGTTTAGAGGCCGCCTTACATAAGGCACAACACATATCCACATAGTGTTTAGGGAGTCAGGTGCCACCAGTGGCTTCCCACATTTCGCAGAAAAGTATTCTTGTGAAGAAATACAGTGACACTGTAAAAGCCAGAAAAGTGTTGTGCGTTGTATATGTAACGGGTTGTGCTGGGTCCTGTTGTTGTTCTGGGTTTTGGCCGCAAGGCCCCTTGTGCAACCCTACATTGCCTGTTTCACACCGCTAGGAGATAAACCAGGCTGCCCATTATTCTCGGCCAGGGTCCCCTGCGCTTCCTGGACGGATACCAATAAACTGGACACGTGGGTATGTGTTACTTTTAGGACGGCTCCTACAACGTCATTTTAAACGCCCCACATATTACTGTCGGTTTTAACAGACTCTGTAAAATAGGCCAGACTTGAAGTAGTGTCATGTTTGTGTATTTTATGTATGTTGTGTTGTTGTGATGTGCTAGCCTCTTGCCTACCCAGAAGCAGTGCTCACCCTGAAGGCTGCTTCCAGATACTGTCCACACCACGGGAAGGTGGGCCAGTTCCAGTAGATGGGACGCATTAGGTCTCGAGTTTATGTGATAAATTAAAAAATAATAATAAATAAATAAATAAAAATTAATTAATAAAAAATAATAAAACAATAAAATTAAATAAAAAAAACACTCTGGGGACTGACTCCAAAGTGTTTTTTTTTTTTTTTTTTTTTTTTTTTTTTGTGGAAGCATACTTCTTAGATCAAATGCAGTTTTAGCAAATGTTTTTACAGCTGAAGCTTATCTCGTTCCATCAAAAGATAAAACTCCTATCCAGGAATCACATTTACAAGGAGATCACTAATTACACCGATTAGCCAAAACATTATGACCACCGAGTCGTTATGCAAATCGAAGCAACTGCAGGTGAACTACGGCGCGTGCGCGGGTCAGGACACGGTATAAAAAACACCTGATACTGAGCTCCGTTAATCAGTATTACTCTTGTTCTTCAGATGGGAAAGGCAGCGGACTTAAGCGAGTTCGACAAAGGACAAATTGCAATGGCGAGAGGACTGGGTTAGAGCATATCCGAAAGGGCACGGCTGGTGGGATGCTCACGGTCAGCCGTGGTTAGTACCTACCGAAAGTGGTCCGAGGAGGAAAACCCCACAAACCGCCGACGAGGTGTTAGACGACCACGGCTCATCGATGCTCGAGGTGAGCAAAGGCTCTCCGGATGGAACGGGGCAACAGAAGGGCGACTGTGGCGCAACTCACCTGTAATTGGAATGCTGGTTACGGGAGTAATGTGTCACAACACACACAGTACATGGAACCCTGCTGAAAATGGGGCTGCGTAGCCGCAGTCCGCTCCAGTGCCCGTGCTAATCACGGTTCACCGGCGAAAGCGCCTACAATCGGCACGCGAGCATCGAAACTGGACATTGAGTGATTGGAAGAAGATCGTCGGGTCCGATGAATCACGTTTCCTGTTGCACCATGTGGACGGCCGGATATGTGTGCGTCGTTTACCTGGGGAAGTGATGGCGCCTGGATGCACCGTCGGACGAAAACAGGCCGGTGGCGGAGGTGTCATGCTTTGGGCGAAGTTATGCTGGGATACCCTGGGTCCAGTCATCCATGTGCCGGATACTCTGATGGCTACTGCCTACCTAAACATGAGAGGCTGCCTTCTTACTCACACGTGCTGTTCATCGGTCCGTGAAAATGTGTCTAGATTATGCGTTTTAAGTTTGGTATGCTAATTAAATTCTGTACTTAAGGATTTACCTACATCAATGGATCACAGTTGTGAGATTTGTCTTCAGTTTTATTGGGGGGCATAGTGTATTTCAACTCGTTTTTTATTCAACGCTGGCAACAAGGTGTCGGCTCACCATGGCGATATTGTTCTAGCGTTGGAGAGCGTGGCATTCCAGTTATTTCCCTGTCACTAAAATAACTTCCTTACAATATACATAATTCTTGAGAACGTCCAGCTACTCTTAACTGAGCAAGAGAAGCCTCCCACCATACTGAGTTAAAGTCACCCTGAAAATCCACAAAAATAGCTGATTCATATTTTGAAGCAGAACTCTCGATGTGTGTTCGAAAGTCCACTAAAGCATCCTCTGCTGACTTTCCGGATGTAAATCCGTATTGTTTACTTGATATCATTCCACCCTACTCTGTTAACTGTGTTAATAATGCTGTCTGTTGTATAAGAAATAATTTGTCATTAAAAGTGCAATAAACTGGACGTAGTGGCATAGTATTTAGGGTCAGGCGCCACCGGTGGTTCCCCACATCTGCGCCGTATTACTCTGTGATGAAATGCAAAACCACTGCAAAAGCCAGATAAAAAGTGCAATGTCTGCTTTATGTGGAATTGTGTTGTAGTGTCTCTGGCTGCTTGGAAGCAGGGCTGCTAATGGGACCCTACTTTGTCGCCGCCGCCATTGGGAGGTGATCCAGGCTGCTCATCATACTCTGGCTAGCCTATATCTAGTTTCGTCAACAACACGAAGTCTTTCTGTGAGACGCGAAGACATATTAAGTGAGGTACTGTTGCGCTGTAGGATTTAAGCGCCAATGAAAATAAGACCATGAGGCATTAATATTTTCAGTCGGTTGCCTGTTTTTTTTTTTTTTTTTTTGGACATAAGGACCACAGTTTACAGGAGCTAAAACTAAACAGCTCTTCATAAGACTGACTAATCAACTAGGATCATAAAAAAGTTCTTTTGCCTCGAATATCTTCCTCTTTCAAATGGTGTAGAAAAATAGAGATAACAACTTCTATTCCAACCACGAGAGTAAATATTACAAGCACATATTTTTATTTTCATGGGAACTTGAAATGCAATTCTCTTATTCGCTATGTGAAACTAGTAAAATCTTTGTTTTCCTTTGCAAAGTGATGTATCTCGTAATTCTCAAAACTACAAATATTCGGGCTTAATAACAGTTTAACTCGCTATAATAATACTCAAAAATTAACAGAATTATTAGGTTTGCGATTTCCCTGAAATATTATCTTATTCATTACCGTTAGAAGTAATATGAGTGCAGAAAGAAAAGTTTCAGAAGTACTGGTTTAGATGCCAATTTAGATTTATATTTGGGTGAACTTTGTTAGTGAGAGCTCCTCCTCTCCATTTTATCGCCATATTTTCTATTCCAAAGAAACATTTTGCGCATCACATGTTACAAATTGACAGCAATCGTTTTACTTTTTAAAATAACTGATTGTATTACATCTAAATAAGAAGACTAAAGAATTGAAAGCCACAGACTATATCACGTTTTAAGAGCATTTTAGGATACATCTAGACCTTGATGCCTGTGGAGAGGTAGATCAAAGTGTTTACTATATATACTGCATGCTAAGTATTTGCAGACAGATTAGGGTCTAGGTAATGCTGTGTATAAGAAATAATTTGTCTTTAAAAGTGTGATACTAAAACAATATTATAATACTGTATAAATATAAATAAATTTCGACCCATTCTGTCTTTTTGAGAATTGCTTTTCTCGAGTTAAGCAGAATTAATCTTAAACGTCAAGCACCAAGGCAAATAGATGAAAAACAGAAATTAACTGCATGGAAAGAAAAGCACGTCATTTTTAATGACGTGCTTTTCAGAAGGTTTTTTTTTTTTTTTTTTTTTCAGGCTTGAACTATAACTCAGTTTGGTGTTTCATAAGATATGTACTTCCCAACAGTCTGCCACTAAAAATGCATTGATATGATAAATAATTATTCAGTAAAAAATTATTTATTTAATATTAATTTTATAGATTTTTTCTGACGATTTTTATAGAAAAAAAAATAGTGTCATAAGAATTACTTGCCACTCGTTATGTGAAACCCTATACCCGAGGAAGAAAAAGAAAAATAGAGGAAGAAAAACGGCAAAGAAATTTATTTTCAATTTAAAATGCATCTCGGAAGGAGCCTTAATTTTCCTGGTCACATAAAGATTGTTGCTGACAGCTCCACTTCTGCATTGACACTTCATATACACTTTTTAATTTTGTCTCTGCACTGTCACTCGACATGCTAAGAATTGGGTTTCAATTACCGGCACTCGTGCTACTGATAATAGCACTTGCCTTTCATTTTGGGATTTCCTCAATATTGCGTTCCTGTTTGTCCGATGACAACCAAACCGTTGAGAACTTTAAGATCCCCCCAAAGAAACGTGTCAGCATAGCCTGCCAGTTCCCTGTCAGCCACAAATTGTAGTAACAAATCGATTGCGAGCACTAAGGTTATTTTCTCGATAAACTCTACCGTCTTTACAGAAGTGAAAAGCATGTCACAAAAATGTCGCAGGAAAAGCGAAATAAGAAAAGCAGTGGTTGAAAGAGGGTATGAGAGTTTATTTACAGTATTTTATTCTGGCTTTTGTTTTTGTGCGGAATTATTAGAGGTCACATCTCAAAATACTCGTCTATGCTCTAATATATATTTAGTAAGAGGCAGTATTTGATACGAAAAAACTGGCATAAGTCAGCATTAGTATTAGGATGGCTAAATGATGCAAGGAAGCGGATTTTTCATCCAGCGTAAAAAAAATAAATAAAATAAAAAGTTCTAGTCACTCATACTTTTCCCATCGCCAATCTAAAAAGCAACTCCACTTTAGCTTGTCCAATCAGGGTCTGAACTTTAGCAGTAAAACATGAAACATTCGAAGAAAGACGTTAATGCGAAGCGTGATCTGAAGAAAATATATGGCCCGCGATGAACTTCCCGTGGTGAGGATGAGTATATCAATTAATGATGAAGGTAGTGATTCCCACTTTCTCATAAGATTAAAACCGAGTTCGGGGAGTTGTCTGGAAAGAAATAAGGAATGTAGTGCGCCTTGCTAGAGCGGTGTCCTTAAGTGGTAAACTGCCACGAGATCGTGAAATAATTATTTAACGAAGGAAAGAAAGAAACAACTTCCGATTACTGATATGAGACAACACTTAAATATATCACTGTTAGGTGTTTGTTAAATTTTCACTGTTTTTTTCTCTGTGCAGGCATACTTTCCTGTCCCCTCTCCATCTCTGATATTGCACGGTCTACTTTCTCGGTAAAGTCATTGACAAGATTAAAAAGATTGCAGTACACTGCAGTAGAAAGCCGCAGGTATACTACTTTCCAAGTAATTAAGGTCGAAGGATCATTCCGGTGTATACCTGTTATAACTATCCACAATTAAAATGAAGTTCAGCACTTCCAAATGGGAAACGTGTTCGAAGATCTCATCACGACACTGAAGAGCCATTAAATTCCAGCTTACGAAAGGCAAGGCTGTACGGAAGCTTGGTAGCAATGTCTACACACAACGCACACCATCAACCTGCTGTCTCAAAAGCGTCCTTTATGTTAAAGGATTATAGTTGTTGGTTGATTCACGACCTCATGATTAGAAGAGTTCACAAAACAGACAGAATATAAAAAAAAATTGCACCGTATTTTGCAGTTCACAACTTGAACCCCGTCACTCAAAGTACATGTACTTTCGAACCCTGAAGCTTAACCACTCGGCTACGAGTGGTTAGGCGTGATTCCATTTATGTTTTGAGTAATTAGGATTTCCGTTAATTATTTGGACATATATAATTGAAGCTGAGAGCTTTGCAATTTCAGATTTTGCTTTTAGAAAATGTGGTTCGAATTGATCGAACTCTTCATTTCTATTAGTTTTCCAACTGTTCTGAATAAGAGTCAGTTTTATACGTGTAGTTAGCAAGCATAAGAAATATAAATTTACTTTATGCAACGAGATTTTTTCGCCTCATAAATGCCACGCTTTTGTGTTTCAATTATCGGATGTAAACAATAGATGCAGAACGACAGAAAGTAGAGCCACTTTCTGAAGTCATGTGTTTTTCTTTCTAACACTACATCTCTTTCGAAGATATCAGACTACAGCAGTACATCCTTTTTTGACTCTGCCGTTTTATTCTAATTGAATACTCAAGTTCCTTCAGTATGTCTTGTGAGACGTTATCATAGCATCTACATAAGAAACGCCGTCGTCTAGGGGGAACGTGACACAAAATCGATCTCCAACAGATGGATGGCAGTAATGGCTCTAGTGCTTCGTCACTTAGTGAGAAATGCTCTTGCAGCATATAAAGTGCCTCCCTCTCTTCTTTGCTTGACAGGTTTACCGAGATGTCCTATGCAACTGCTTCTTCTTCTGATATTTTTATATTCGAGAGAATAATGCCCAAATCAGAAAAAAAATGTTAATTCATTAAATAAATCAAAATACTTCGTTACATTTTAAGGAAAATAGGTTGTCCCTCCGGTTAATTTCAAAGACTCCAAAGCAGATAATTATCATTCCATCAAAATTAAATATATTTGGATATTGATTATTGAAACTGAGTGGAGATTGGCCAGTTTGGAAAATCAATTTGCTTGGATCATCGATTTCTTCGAATAAAAAGTGGAATCATCAGTTTTTAAAGTGACTCCGAGCTTTTAAACATTCAGTATTGTCGATTTCCCAATTCAATGGTTGCAAGTTGAAGAAAGAGCTTGGTATGAATCTCTCTCCTAAATTTTTCAATGTATCACCTTGCCATTGAGCAATAAGCCGTTTGCAACCATTTTTGCAACACAATAATACTCTCGCAGGTGGCATGGTGATTGCCATTGTTCTTTCACTCCTTCTGCAAGATGTATGGGTTCGAGCTCTGTTTAGTGGGATACTAAAATAGCCTTTTAAGCTGCTTCTTTTTTCTCCCACCGTCACCAAGTTAGTTTATTTCTGTTCTGTACACTCGTACTATTGTAAACGACACAAACAGAATTCCAGACATCAGGAAAAACGAGACATTTCACTTAAAATATATTATAATACTTTGAGAAGAAATTTTAATTTCTGTAAGGACCGTTATCTTGTTTGGTTGGTCTACGTCGTTTCGTTTTTTGTGTATTTTTAAAATCTACTTCTGTTTCATGTTCATTTTCGGTCATTGTTAAAACACTTTTGTGTTTACGATGGGTAAGGACTGTGCCTTTACACGTGGCGTTCCGTCTTTCCTGAATATAAAAAAAAAAAAAGGAACTCGAGTAACCTAACTGGCTTCTCACAATATAAATGAGGTGTTGTCCTTTTGTAAGCGGATAAAAGAAGCTTCAAGACCACAATACATGGATGATGTATCGAGGGCATGTAAACATGACTTTATGTAGGCTTTGAGCCAAAGGCCAAGCCGACAAAGAAATGTATAAATCATAGTTCGTATATATCTGACTGAAGGGTCTTACGTACAGGAGAACACAAAGTTGGTTGTAGCAAATATTTTAATGTAATATTTTGGTCACTGAAAAGATTGCTCGTGATCACAGTTACCGCTTCATATGTTGTATCGTTCAGAATAGTGTGGTGGGAACAGCCACCGCTTGAAAAGCGCCTGAGGGTTATAAACAAACAATCAAAAAAAAATGTTATATTAGGATCACGCAAGAATCAACTCATTGGCTCATATGTAACATGTCCATAAATTGCATGTATTCTCTGGTCGATTCTGTTTTGCTGGACGAAAAGCTTAGTCCATGCCTGAGACCGATTAACTCGGTCATGGAGTGAGAGAGAAAAAAACCCATAAAAGTTCCTCGCATCATCGACGATGCAAACGAGGGCCTTTTCCACCTGATGTGGGGATTACGATGATTTTAACCACTGTGCTACTTGAGAGGTTGTAAATAGTTTCCAGATAAACTGGATCTAATATTTAAGAGTACATGTTATAAATATAAATAAAATTTAATCAAATGTAAATTACATTTATTATTTGCGTTTAAAACAAAATTTTAAATTCAAATAATGAAAACACTAAATGTCGGTCATTTTTCAAACAAAACTCTTGGAATAATATGAGTGTACATAATTGTTGTTGTTGTTGCTATTTGGTTTTTAGGAGCATTAGCAATTAAGGCCATATTGCTCCGGGGATATGCGGTGGTCATTCCCTGACCTCTCCGCATCCTCCGTATTTCGTGGCTCAAACCCCGGTCTAATCAAGAAGCGTGTGCTCCTGCCCACCTGGCTACGGAGGCGCCTTGTACATAATTGTAATCCACTCGGATTTCATTCTTCTATTGAGCATTACAGCTCTGGTTCATACTATTTTTCACGGCACCCCTGGGCCAAAATAAATACCTAACATAGTGGTTTTCGACATTTTAATATATATATACCTATATAATACTTTTATTCTTTATATAGAGGTATATTAAAAAGTTAGAGTACAATGGATACCGTACACAAAAAAAATAATAAATAAATAAAAAATAATAAGTTAAACCCAAATTACACGGCACCCAAAGAATGCTATTGTGGCACCCCGGTTGAAAACCACTGTTCTAGAGAGTAGATGGAAATATATTTAAGGCAGAAATAATTGAATTTAAAAGGAAAGCAATGACAGATTGGACTGTGAAAAACCAGGGTACAAAATCGGCTTAATGAATCAAGTTTGACACAGGGGACAATGTATGTCACAAATATCTCGATTATGCAAAAACAGATTCTCCTCTTCTTTAAAAAAAAAAAAAGAAACATCTAAAGCGATCAAAATTCGAATTGAACAGGCTTATTACGATTTTTGTCTAAGTGTCTGAAAGTGATGCAAGCACCATTTAGGTTATCAAGGACTAGGTATAGGGGCACCCTACGATCTACAAAGAAGGCGCAAAAATGCAAACGATTCATCACCACTAAGAATATTGTTAGACGTTAGCATGGTGTAAGCACTCCATGAGGAATGAACACAGGCATCCTAGATCTGCAAAAGGCTTATATTCAGGCCTATCATCCACAGAAACTTCTTGAGAGAAGTACTTATGGAAGAATCAGCTGTTTGTGTTCCCTTGATTCTTATAAATATAGAGCCCTACTTGAACTGAAGTGATGATTTTGACTTTACCCATAATGTCATGGCCTCTTCATTTGGAGATAGTGTGGGCTAGAATCGCTGATCAGATTTCCGTGTGCTACCATGAAGAATTTTCACGGTTGTAAGGTGAAGCCGTTGCAGTATCCTTCTTAAATGACACAGACTTTCTTTTAATGAACAATAACACATATTCTGACAGAGCTCTTCAGTGAAGCAATATTTACAGAAGGAGATAATAGCCAAACAGATTCCTAAGCGACTTCACTTAAAGTAACCTAACTGGGATGCTCTAAACAGGTGCATTGCCAGCCCAGCCACGCCCCTTCCTTCCAGCACCTTATTGAGCTACAAAGCCCTTAGGCAAGAACGTAAACTTGCGTTCAGCTCTAACATAATAAAAAATAAACTAATTCTCTATAACAAAAACATAAAAACGGTGCTACCATCAACGCCACCACAACGCACTTAGCAGAATTTTGAAACTCACCTTGATATGCGGGATGTGGGCTATCGAAGAGCTGGAAAGAATTAGCAGATGTTTAATAAAGTAAAGTTACTGCTTGTAAACACGGTTTGGAACATGGCAGTATATTGTATAATGAAATGGACCACAGAAAACGCTATTAAGAACCGTAGGATTTTGTGCATAACTGCAAAAAGATATAAGTGGTTCATTATTTTGCGGCAGTTATTTGAAAACAAGAGAACACCTTTAGAATACTACTAGTAATAGACACACTTTAAAAGAAAAACTTCCTAATTTCCTTTTTTCCGGACGGAGGGTGGGAGAAAGAAAAGAAACGACTGATTTCATCAACCCATTCATCCATCCAATGTAAGCTAATCAGCGCAAGGATGGACCGGTCACATTGATTAAATAGAACTGCTGTGCATGACTTCTAATGTATTATTCGGCTGAGAGAGCCTTTATTTGATTCGCTTCAAAGCGATAGCTATACTGCAAGAAGAAGTGCCCAATGCTCCTTCCAGAAGCTGCTGAGAATTCGACCGTGACGAATATATGCGCATGGAATCGCTTAATATTGTACTGAAACAAGGTTGCATTATTTTAGTTATATAGTGTATATCATTCTAAACCAACGAAAGTATTTTTCACGAGAATGTCGTTATTTCATCATGCCATTTGATTAAATTATGCATTAACGGTTTCTCTGTTCAAGAATAAAAACAAAACCACATCAAACAATTTCAGATTAATTTGTAGCAGTATGGCATGTTTGCATTCATATTCAATTTTACTTCCATTTGGTTTCATTTCATTTCATACTGTGTTTGTATTCATCAAAATAGTTGGGCAGTTCGTTTAAGCAGGGTTTAATCGAGTCCCTTTTTTGTTGTTGCAAAAGCATTCCATAAATTGATTAGGCAGGAATATAAAAATCGGGATATTTAAGCTGCTCATACTGAAAATTACAGTGAACTTGGGCAGTTCATTTAATGAAGACCATTAAGAAAACTGCTTGAAAGAGCAAGAGGTAATGCTGTTGTTCCGTTTATGTGGTTCGATTGTAATAGAAGACAAACTGTTAGGCTGCTAACTCAGTAATTAATTGCTCTAATTATATTAATGCGGTTGTCTACCAAGTTTAATCTCTTACGGTAAATGGATAAATATGATATTATGAGTGAGAGAGATGCGTTTCTATTCCTTGCATCTCATTTGGGAGTTTGCACAGACCGGAGGGAATGACCTGAGAACCAATTCTTTCCATTCTGCATGCAACAATTGATTGTGTATAATCAATGTTCGAAAGCAGCAGCCAAATTTTCCTCTTCATTACTGCTCAAAAGTTTCAGAATATCATTATTGGAATCTTATGGGACTCTTTTTTTTTTAAGAAATCCAATAAAACAGTTGTAAAATTCAAATAGATTAAAACAAAAGCTATGAAATATTAGTACAGATTGCACAAAGCTTCAATTTTTTCTGCTTATTTAAGAGCAAATTTTGCTATAGAAAGCAGCAGTTGCAGATCGCCAAGCAAATCACTAAGAGTAGCTTTGGTCCTACACTCCATATAAACAGCACTTGTTCCCAGAGGAAAATTTCTGTTTACATGGAAACGTATGCCATTATTCAGAAGGTTACAAACATTATTGATTCTTCATCGGCGTGTAACTAGGTGTCTCTAGTGTCTCCTTAAGAACTTATGCATCTTTGAAATTTTGAATTTAACCCATTTTAAGATACTTTATCCCAAATTATGGTGTGTGAAGAAGCCTAAGAACAGCTCAGCAAAAATATACACCGTGAGTTTAAGTTGAAGAGTTTACCAAGTAAGAAGCATAACATACAGTGTATAATTTCTTCTTTTTTTTTTTTTTTTTTTCTTTTTTGCTGGATTTACAAAACTATGGCTTGGGTTTTTTAATGGCTGAATTGGCTGTGAGTCGCAACATTTATCCCAGAGAACTCGAGTTTTTCATACGCAAACAGATAAACCGACAAAAAAAAATTACAGCCACAGTATTCTGAAGCCTCACTGACAGTTGTCTCAATTTCTCTCACAGGCTTCCCCTTCATTAAAGAATATTTTCGTATTTATCGCAGTGCATAGTGATTTTCTTAATTATTATGGTATTAATAGATCTCGTATAGATTTGTGGCGCTCAGACAGTTTTCCATCTTAATTAGCTCTGAAGATAAATTTTTTCATCAAATTAACAAAATTAACAGCAGTTAAATTTGCTAAAGTGATATTTCAGCACAACAGGGGTTCAGACAGCAGTCTTTGGCAGAGACAAGACAGAAGTCTGGGTTCTACTAAACTTGACTAGGGTCAACAAATACATTAAGTCTGCTGCATGACGTGGGTATTGGAGATGCAGAGTCAACATTTGTCAGTCTCACAGAACAGAACAGAACACCTGACGATGCATTTCGTTTACTGAAGCTTGTCTTATTAGAAACTGGCGTAAAACATTCTTTTCAATGCTGCAAGATATATCTCGCAATATATTTCAATCTGAGAAGTGTCACCTAGAAAAAAATAAGGTGCTTACAACGGATCGATCCCGAGAAAATATTGCTTGGCAGAACTAATGAGCATCTTATATTTCTTGCCATGAAAGGCGCCTGCTTTTCACGTAACGGACCTGTTGAATTGTAAAATAAGCGTATACGCGTTGTCTCATTTATCTGCACTGCTACAGTAATACGAATTTTTGATCCCAGTAGCATCATTTCTTAGTCTCATTCTTCACATCGTTAAATTAAAGTTACATAAACATCGTTATTTTCCCAAATGTGAAAATAATTCACGACCTCTATTTTAATGATTTTTAATCAATTCAATCCCAAAAATTATATTATAAATTATTTTCATCATATGACGATCAGTCTCCTTTTAAAATAAAATTAACAAACATCTGAGGCGATATACAGAATAAATAAAAGTCATTCCTCATAGAAATATCCTACTAAATGTTTCTGCTCTTACGAGTCAGCTGGTAGCCACTTTCAGACTGTTCGACTCGTGACTTTTGAGCATTTATTTGTACGCCCATGTCATTTACATATTTTTATTCATTTTACTTTAATTGTTCTGTGTTTCGAAGTTCTATTTAGATTATGAATTTTAAAATGCAACCACAGCCTTGAGAAAGGGAACTAAAACCACAAAGAAGTCAGTGTTTTATATCTTTAAATTCAGTGTATTGTCACTTTGTCTTTGTACTGGATGAAAAAATTGTATTTTCGGAATAAAAGTGGTAGTCAAGAGAAGTGACCGTCATTTACCTTGGAAGCCATTGAACAATATTTCATTTTGTGTTTAATTCCTTTTGTATAGGCGTCACGCTCTTAAAATTAAAATCAAAATATGGCCATGCGTTTTGTTCCACCCTGTATGCTAATAAACTGCTCAAGCAAATTTTTTTTCATAAATATTTTATTGTGAACAGTGAGGAGATTATTTGATGTAACAGGCATCCTGGCATGCAAATTATTAAAATAGAAATCAATATAATGATTTCTATTTAAAAATTTGCATGCCAGATCAAATATCAAATAGAAATCGATCTCCACCTTACGGATCCGCACATTATGCAAATTATTCATGCCAATAAAGCAAGAATCCTGACTATATCGTTTCATTCCCTTTTTTTCTAAATTGCTCAGTGAGATAGCTATATATCCAGTACTCAGAATGGCAAGTCATCGTCGTTTAGATGATTCTCTGAGATGGCGGACCGTTGGACGATTTGAAGCCGCTCAATCGCAGACAGGCGTGGCACGTTGGCTTAATGGGTTACTCAGTGTCGTCTCGGCACTATGGAAGCAGTTTCAGATTACATGAACCATTACAAGAACAATTGGCCGAGGACTCCGTCAACCAGAACAGACCGCTACTTGGCTCTAAAAGCAAGACGGACCCTATGATATCCTGTCATTACTCTCTCTTGAGATTGCTGCGGCCACAGATGAAAACATTTCCAACTGGACTGTGAAGGCTTAATTCAAGTGGACTCTATGCAAGGAAGTCAGTGGTCTGTATTCCAGATCGACACAATGGTTCAACACCTCTACCGACGCAAGAGGAGACACATTAGATGAATTTATTGCCTCAAGCGGCCTTGAAATTATCAACAGACCTGGACAACCTACTCTTCGGAAACTGGAGAGTCTAACCTGGACATCACACTGACTACTTCTTCTCTCCGCAATAGACTCCTTCAATGGCAGGTGCATGACATGGCCATTACTAGCGACCATCGCCTCATTACCTACAGCGTCACCGATTCTTCCATCCCTCGTCAAGTGTCTATCTAGGATACTGCAACGTTCTCTACTAAAATAGCGAACTGGGACCAGTTTGACATTGTAATTCAAGATGTTCTTCAGGACCCAGCTAGCAACTCTTACCAATCAATGAACAGTGTGCAGAAAACAGACTGCGCAGAGTCTGCTTCTCAAAGCTTTCGAGGCTTCCATGAAAAAATATTCCAGGAACCCAAGATCTGTACCATGGTGGTCGCAGGAACTCACTAACCTGCGCAATTCTCTGAAGCACGTTCGTAAAGAGTACTAACGCAAGCGAAGGACTGAACCTGCTCACATTGTAGAACAGTATAGAGACCGAGTCAAAACAGTCCACCGTGAATATACTAACAATATTTACCATGCCAAGCAGAGTTCCTGGCGTTTCCTTGTCGAGACTGAAGGGAACCGGAATCTGTGGGATTTAGTCCACAAACTCATGAGGAATAAGCTGGGATCCACGGATGTCATCAACTCTGTCCGCTCTGATGACTCATCTGAGATTACACACTGGGAAGATACAAGAACCAGATTCTGGATGAACTAATATATCAGGACAACACCAACTCTGACACTGACATCCACAGGAAGATTGCAGCACAAAATTCCAGCTTCCAGCCAGACATTATGGAGGAACAATCACAGGGGAGGAAGTCGTTGCAGCAATTAAAAAAATCAAAAAAGGTAAAGCTCTTGGTCTGGATTTTATTGAAGGCGAGACTGGGCAACGTCTATGGGCCATAGCTCCAATGATACTTCTTCAGCTCTTCAACACCTGTCTGAGTGAGGGCAACTTTCCATCATGTTGGAAGCATGCTAACCTGAGGCTCTTACCTAAGGATCCCACAGGTATCTCCAAAGCATACCGCCCGATTGAGCTGCTTCCCATTCTCGGCAAGGTTTTTGAGAGACTGCTCTCCCGCTTCCAACCTCGATATGAAGCCAATGGTTTGGCATCCTCGCTTCAATTTGAATTGAAATTATGGTGCTCCACAATTGATGCTCTATCTAAAACCCTCAAAGTGGCAGAACAGTTGGATGCAACTTATGTATTGGTAATCTTCATTGACTTCAAAGGAGCTTTTGACACAGTGTGGTGGTCGGGCGTTCTTCAGAGGGCCAGAGTCTCTAACTGTACCTGGAATCTCTACCACTGCCTCAAAAGCTACTTCTCTGACCGCAAGGTCAGCATCAAAACAAAATATCACTGCATCACCCGACATCTGACCCGAGGCTGTCCCCAGGGCTCCATCCTGGAGCCAGCTGTATGGAATATGATGCTCGACAACTGGCACCTGAGGGACCACCCACACACTACTCAGCTTTCTTATGCCGACGACATGGTTATCATCGTCGAGGGCCCCACCCGCGCCACCACAGAAACCCAGGCTTCAGTTGTTCTCTCTGCTCTGTCCAAATGGGCGACGGAAAATAAACTCTCAGTCTCCACTGAGAAGAGCAAAACCCTCCTATTGAAAGGCACACTGGACTTCCAGTTTACCTTTCAAACTGGACTTCCAGACCTCCTACCATACGTTTTAATAGCCGCCCACTGAAAAACCACGGATCGGTGAAGTACCTAGGAGTAATTTTGGACGATAGGAGAACTTTCATCCCCCATATCCAAGCTATCAAAGAAAAGATAAAAAACGACATCACTATGTTAGCACGCTTTACTCGCAAGGACTGGGGTCTTAGAGGACCAACTCAACATCTTCTATATTCAGCAGTATTCATACCAATTGTCACATATGGAGTTGCAGTATGGTACCACCGAATGACTTTAGTACATACACAACATCAAATTCAGCAAATTCAACGACTTATGCTACTACAAATTATCCGGGCATGTAGAACGACATCAACTGCCGCCCTACAGCTACTAACAGGCTGCCTCCCTTTGAACCTCCAAGTCTCTTTTATCGGACTCTCTCATACTATTAAGAAGAATAAGGAAGCTGAATTCCTCGCTATTCAAACCCGTACCGACAGCGATATCAAAAAGGGAACATAAACAAAAAGGGAACATAAATAATCGATAAACCTATGGCAAACCCGCTGGAATAACTCCACAACTGGTGCAACTACTAAACGTCTATGCTTTCTTCCTATTAACTGGCCACGGGTCCTTCAAGAGACGCCTTCTAGAGTTCGGACTAGTTGAGGATGCCCTCTGTACCTGCGGAGAACCTGTAGATTGGGGCCACGTGATGCACTCATGCAATGTATACTTAGACCTAAGAACGCAACTACTCCTAGACCTCCACATTACATCACTTCGGCCAGAAACAAAGTTATTGCAATCTAACGATGCCTTCCGTACACTGACCAGTTATTATTATTATTATTATCTGTTTATTTCTCTTTCGAGACACCCATAGACAGCACGTGGCTAGAGGGTGTGGTTACATTATAGTATTTACAAGCATGTTTACATGAACTTATTTACAAAATTGGAGATGTAAAAACACAGAATATATGGTTAATGAATTAATTGTTAAATTGGTTTAATTAATTGCAAATGGTTGTTAAATGCTAAATATTATTATATAAATTATTAAATTAGTCTTCTTATTATATTTATACTTGCCGATACACATTACCAAAGATTTCTGTCCTATACATTTTGTCTGTACATAGTTTCTCTGGATCTATATTTAAATTATTAAAATACTTCACAGTATTTGCTGGGAAAAATCTCCCCATAGAGTCCAATCGAGTCAGTTGGCACTTGAGACTTGGTTCTTCCCTCTTTATTCTCGGTCGTATCATCCGGGGGCGAGTGATCACGTTTCCCACTTTCGGCGCATCTATTCTCTCCGTTAGTAGCTTTGCCAGAGTTAAGATGTTTCTGGTTGTGATGATATACTTCCAGGGTGTGATGTCCAGATTGGCAGACAAGACCGCTCTTGAGATGGTAAACGGTTTCCCGGCAATCTTGTTTAGCCATCTCAGGAGCCAGTATTCTACTCCTAAGAAGGCCTTGATGTTGCCCTCAGGGGCTGATGACCAGATAGTCGATGCGTACAACGGAATCGGTGTAACGCATTTAAGGATGTATTGAATTATAAGATGAGGGCTTCGGAGACCGGTGAGTTCTTGTCTAGTGCTCCACAGTGCTGCGTATGTCTTTTTCCTAATGTGTTCGAAGTGAGGTATGAAGTTTAATCCTTCATCCCACTTAAGGCCAAGGTCAACATGTGCGGGGGAATTTTGGATTCTGGTATTGTTCACAAAAATCGTAATTTCATTTTTCTTCTTTTTGTTGGTGAAGGTCATTTGGGCAGTTTTCTTTTCATTAAGTTTCAGGCCAATGTAGTGCAGATATTCTTCTAGCTTCTTGATTGCCTCGTTTGCTTCCTCTGATAGATGGGGTGCAGTTTCTTGTTCTTTAGATGTTACAAAAAATTTCAAATCGTCAGCATATGTAATAAATTGTTCACAGTTTTGAGCTAAAATGCCAACGAGGTCTTTCGTCGTCACTGGCATCACCTGCAACTCCCTAACACTACTCCTGGATAACCTCCTCTAGACAGCAACTGATACCCAGCAACGGAAACTTCCAGACATGAAACTGCAAATTGCGGCCAGCCCTGTCGACGCCGCTCCGTGATTCTCCATTGTGACGAACCTGGACTCTTTAATTTTAACTTTACCTGTTCTCTTCTCCCTACCCACAGTTCTTCTCCAGGACTCCCACAACTGCACCTAGCACTCTTCCTGCTCTTTTTCGCCTGGGGGATTCCTACGCTCTGTCATCACCCGCTGTCTTCCCTGTCTTCCACTTTCCTGTCTCTTCTCTGCTCTTTCCTTCGCCCTCCCCACTCTCGCTCCTGCAGGAGTGTGGACGGCCATTCAGATGTCTTTTAACTCCCTGGTTTGGCTCCTCGTGCCAGTGGACGGATGCTCGTATGCTCCATCCTGGTGATCGCACCTCCCAGTAACGAAGAGGCCAGTCAAACAACACATTACTCACACAACCCACACTGACTGGCTTTGAAATGTTAAGAGTACTTAACGCGGATTTGTGGGAAACCACGGGAACCGCATAACAATAACACTATGTCCACTATATCCCACGGGAACCGCATAACAATAACACTATGTCCACTATATCCCACGGGAACCGCATAACAATAACACTATGTCCACTATATCCCATTAATCTGATTCTGGGGAGTTGATCTTTCGTTCAAGTGCCGTCCTACGTAAGATACCATCCCAGTAACACCAAACCATAACTCGTCGAAATTGGTGTTATGAACGAGTGACTTGGAGAGTTGATAAATAAAGGTACTACTCTGTTCTCTGATGAGTCCTGCCAAGAAAAAGATTTAGACGTTATTTCATCTGGAGACAACGAGAAATGCGTACCATACCTCCAATTTAACAGAAAGGAACACTAGTAGTGGAGGTGATGTTCTCGTGTGGGGTGAAATAATGATTAGCGGCCACACCCATCTTCATGTTTTTAATAGGGGATCGTAACTGCGCAGCCGTAACGAGAACAGATCCTCGAACCTTATGTGCGACTTTTTAGGGATGCGGTTCTACTGCACATAGAGTTCAAGTTGTGGAGGAATATGTTGAAAAACTGAAGACTTCCCACGAGTGCCGTGGACAGCACGATCATCAGGCTTAGAAAATCTGATCGAACATGTGTTCGCACGCCCTGAAGCGTCGCATTGCGCGCCGACGCCTGTTTCTCGGTCATTTGGTGAGCTAAGGTCTCAGTTTGTGGAAGGATGGGATTAATTGCCACAGAACATTATAGACACCTTTATATCCAGCATGGTTCACGGCGTGTTTAACAGTTAGGAGGGATCATACGCCGTACCGATGTCATGTGACCATATTTTAGAGCATCTTGTATCGACTTCTGTAATGTGAAATTTTTGGTAATTCTTATACAATACCTATAAAGGTACCTTTATACCTGTCCGAAATTTCTCTTTGTCTCTTCATTTCATCGTGATTCTATGATGCATCACCATACCAAATTTTGTTCAGCTTCATCCCAAGCTGCACGACGTTTTCTACACTTTCTGTTAATTTCTTTTATGAAAATCCGAAACACGAGAGGTATTAGAACCTATAGTACTTAGTACCGTGCTTGGGTTGGAGCTTGAGAAGACGAAAGAAGATAATTGTTGACATTAGACTTGAACTGCTGTAGACTGTAATTTTCAGGAAATACGCATGAAGGAAGGTAGTTCCAGAAAACGACATTTGAATGAATAAACGAGCAAGATGAAAAGTTCGTTCTGTGAGTTTGAAGTTGGACAGTGAATGGATGTTGACTGGTGGCGGCACGTGTTCGGACTGTTTTGAAGGAGAGAGCGGGAATTATAGAAGCCAATTCAGAAGAACAATGTCCATGGAAGTATCTGTAGAAAAGGCATGCAGCAGAAAGAGTACGTCTATGAGACAGAGAGTGGAGAGACTTTGTTAGAGGTGAGTCATTAATTAACCTAACTGCCCTCTTCTGAATGGAATCAAGAAGCCTGAGAGAGGTTTTGGGGGCACCACCCCAGATATTCCATGGTAGAGCGAATTTGCGATTTGAACAGAGTGAACAGCTGTTTCACTCTGTTCAAAACCAAGTTTTTAGATGCCGAGGAAGCAATATTTGTAATGTGCTTTGCCAAGAGAGATTAGAAGTCAGGGAAATCCCCAAAAGAGATATATCATTTTGCCTAAAAATTGGAGTGTCACCAAAGATAAGCATGGGAGCAGAAGAATCCTTTTTTCGAGATGTAAGACAAGACTGAGTTTTGGAAGGATTGAAATCAACAAAGTTGTCTTTGCCCCACTGGAGATCGGCATTTAAGGAATTGGTAGCGGATATTCGAGAAGTTGAGGCCGATTGAGCAGGGCAAGATTTCTCAATATGGAGAGTGGAATGCAATGTGCTATCATCGGCAAAACTATAGATAGGATTTCCAGTAAATGGAAGAAGGTCATTATCATACAGGTGGAAAAGAGTAGGGAAAAGAACTGAACCTTGGGGGACACCAGCATTAGTTGAAAAGTTAGAAGACAGAGAGCCATCAACTGAGCGGTCAGAGAGAAAACTGGTTAAGCAATTACAAAAAAACAGTTGGTTGTTGTTGTTGTTATTTGGTTTTTAGGAGCATTAGCAACTAAGGCCATATTGCTCCGGGGATATGCGGTGGTTATTCCCTGACCTTTCCGCATCCTCCGTATTTGGTGGTCACGGGCTCGAACCCCGGTCTAATCAAGAATCGTCTGCTACGCACTGCTGCTCCTGCCCACCTGGCTACGGAGGTGTGAAAACAGTTGGCAAACCATAAGATGGAAGCTTGTTTAGAAGACCTTTATGCCAAACACGATTGAAAGCTTTTGAGATGTCAAGAGCAACTGCTTGCGAACTTTTTCATTGAATTTCATAAATGGGTAACATAAGCCAGAATATCACCAGTGGATCGACACTGAAGGGCACTTGTCGAGCAGTGTATTAATGTTCCTTGGAGCATTGTCAGGGAAAGGTTTTGGCGGTGACATACACTAATATCCCTATCAAATCACAAAGGTCCATCTATAGACAATCTGAAATGCCATTTATTTCTGAATAAAGAGGAAACAGTGCCATCTTGGTCTGGGCTGAAGAAGTTTATTTTTCACTGAATGCAGTGAACATACCTAATTATAGACGTTTCGCTCTGAAGTCACATGCATCAGTTTTAGCAAGCATCTCCCCATTCTTCGAAATGGCTGTGTGGTGTGTGTGCGTTTTTTTATGCTTCACTTATTTTTGAACTCTCTTTCGAAAGGCCTGTTTGTGATGGAACTGATACAACAACGTTATAGAACAACACTATAAAACCCTATTTGAAACGAGCTCTCCAACGCCTTCAAGTCACAAGCTTCATTCATGATGGAATTCCACTAGATATCGTTTGACCAGAATTTACCATATCGTAAATTCTGGTCAAATGTACCTGATAAAATAATCAGTAGGAATTTCTCCAATACTTGACTTCCGTTCCTACTGATTTTTGTATATTGGGGTATTAGAAAGTTTGTATTTACAGAGATAATTAAAAGACTAAAAAAAGTAAAGTTAAGTATGGCATTTCACAAGGCGTTTCACTTCTTTCTACAGAGTTGACACTTGCAAGAGCAAAATGCTATTCCTCGTGTAAAGTTAGGGATCAGTGTGGTGTACACATAACTATTTTTATTACTCAAAAAATCTATTTTACATTTTATGGAAAAATTAATATATACATATTAAAATATATAAATATATTAGTTTAATATATGTATAATATAAATTATAATTAATATCTAATAAATGATGCGCATATGAGGAAATAATGTATTAAATACATAAATATAAAATTTAAATATTTAATATATTCATTTAATGGCAGTGTGAGAAGTTACTTTTCTGTAGGGCTTTGTTTTACAGATTTTATTTTTATAAAATAAGCTATGAACTTGATAATTACCCTTATACACGCCAAATTATATATTCTTATACGGAGTCCCGGTTTTTTTTTTGTTTTTTTTTTTTTCTTTTTCTCCCAGAAAAACAGGCAAACCGACCAGGAACCAACTCAATTTACATACAAATTATTGGTCGGATTGCACGCGCTATCAAGCGAGCAACCATTATTTAAATTCTTGTTTACTACACTGAAGTATGCACTTTCAGTCTTAGAGTAGACCAGTTCATGATTAAAGGTAAGTTCTAACATATAACAATCATTATCTGTTTCAAAGGAAGTTTTAGTTTCAGTAGATCTTCAATTGTTCACTTAGACAAAATACACTTGGTGGACAGAAATCAGTGGGATACCTACCTAGTAACAGATAGGCTCACCTTTAACCCTGATAAGGGTAGTCACACGGTAAGGCATTGAGTTCCACTAGTTCACGAAAGCGTTCCACAGATATTTCCATCCACGGTTGCTGCACCGCTGTCCATAATTCCGTCACATTCCAAGCGGGAGGATCCAAAGCTCGAACGGACTTTTCCACAGCATCCCAAATATGCTCCAGAGGATTCATGCCGGTGAACGGGGAGGCCATTACATTCAATGGTGGTAAAATCTGCAAAAGACTCATGGAAGTGATGATCATTCACAAATTCTACGAGCGCTTTCTAGAACACCTATTGGCCCTTAACGACTGCCTTGAAAAATCTTCCTTCCCATCCACATGCAAGCTACTTCCATGTGGATGGGAAGGAAGATTTTTCAAGGCAGTTGTTAAGGGCCTTAGGTGTTCTAGAATGTGCTCGTAGAATTTGTGAATGATCTCCACTTCCAGGAGTCTTATTGGTGGCCCGGAGTCTTATTGGTTTTTTTTTTTGTAAGAGCAACTTCATGTTCTTCAAGGCGGTTCAGTCAGGTTATTATAATTGGTGTTTTCTTCACGAATGCGTCTTTGTGTTTCATTTTCTTGTCGGTCACCTTCTGGAAATAAACAGGTAAGAATGTTTATGCCACTGAGTCCTCCCAAGTACTGTATTGGTCAGAATTCCATTTGATGTGATTGTTGCATTCGTGACCTCTCCACGAGTTAGTTTGCTAGTGACGATTTTATAAACTACACCCCAAGGGTGTGTGTTGCCAGTATATATGTTGGTCATGCTGCACACCATGATAAAGAATTAGTCCATCCCCAGATATTCTTTCCCCTTGTAGTTCAGCAGCACGGAAGACTGTGTAATCTCATTATGCTGTATTCCAGACTTGTCCATATAACAGTCAATGACTATTCATTTCATAATGATTTGATGCTAATAAAACTATGAAATATTTATTAGTGCTAAAACTTTTATCTTTACAGGTTCAAGCCCGTGATGTTGAATATGGTGCTGTTTCTTGTATTCTGTCTATATTGTGAATTCCTCTGACCGTTTGGTCGTTCCGGAGTATAAACAGAAAATTTATTTATTTTTAAAATGCTCTTAGAACCATATTCTAGTCACAACGACTTTGTGGGAGGTGTATTGTCCTGCTGGAATAGTCCATTGTTCTGAGGGTGCACGATGACCATGAAGGGATGCAGATTGTCTGCAACCTGTACAGTTCAGAGATGCATCTAGACGTATCAGGGGTCCTAACGTGTGCCAGTTGAACACGCCCCAAACACTTACCGACCGCCCACCAGCCTGAATAGTTCTTTGTTGACATGACGGGTGGACAGCTTCGTGCGGTTTCCGCCAGATATGCACCCTCTCGTCCGCTCCAAATAACTGTAAACGGGACTCATCGGACCAGGAGACCTGTCTCCAATCATCCAAGGTCCAGTGCTAATGTTCTCTCGCCCAGTTGAGGCGTAGAGCCCTGTGTCGTGGTGTCAGCAATGGGACTCTGGTGAGTCGGCAGCTCTCATAAATTATTGCGGCTAATGATTTCCTGATGGTCTTGGTGGAGACGTTTCTGGCACCCCCTCGTTGAAGTCGGGGATGATTTGTGCCACTGTCGCTCTACGGTTGGCTGAAACAATGCGAGACAGATGCCGACGGCGACGTTAATCCACAACCTTTCTATGCCCAGAGCACTGTCTACGGTGAGATTCGGGAAATGGTGTAGTCCTGATACATTCTTGATACTGTCGAACGGGGATAGTACAATTTCTGTACCACCTCCACGAAAGAGTGACCCATGAGTTTAACTCACGACGTTTATCCATACTGACATCGAATTACTGTCTACGTGAATGCAGCGTACCTATACAGCTGCCAAGTGGTGGGTTCGTCCAACAGCGAGAGGGGTACCAGCGACGCGTTGCCAAGGAACTAGGTATCCCATGAATTCTGTCCTTTCAGTGTACAAAATTCAGGTCTCCAATAGCAAACATTCGAGAAACTGATTACCATCAGTTTCTCGAATATTTGCTAATGGAGACCTCCCGCCAGCTGATGAAAAAACAGTAAACGTCGAAACAGTTATCCTGCTAATTATCAGGTGATGCGATATCCTTTAAAAAGATATTTAAATGTCGAATAGTCGGGCTCGTTTTAAGCGGGACCTAACTTCTCCAGCGGAAGACCAAGATCGAAAACCGAACGTAGTAAAGCATGCGAATTTTATACGGGTTAGTTGTTCGTAACAAATACAAACAGAGATGTAGTAAGGTCATTAGTGAACCATGCATATAATTTCCAACCAAATAGAAGCAGGACACTGATATCGAAAAGGGGTAACATAGGCTGAAAAGGAATTCCGGGTACTCCAATAGCGGGTCGAAAAGGTTTAAAATACAGTATAAACAAATCTGCTATATAAATTTTTTTCTGGTTTCACATATCTTAGAAATTTCACAGATTTTCAAAGTTGGCTTTTCAATAGCAATACTTACCTAATAACTCGTGGTCCACCTTTTTCCCGTAATATACCCCGTAAACCGTGTTAGGACGGACTCCCCAAGGTGGCGCAGGGTTGTCCTGTGGTAGTGCTACCCATGATTTGCACAATGTGTCCAGTAATGCCCGCGTCAGGTGGATGGTCGTAGTATGGAATGTCCTTTTTAAAATCGATCACAAACATGTTCAAATGAGTCGAAATAAAGTGAAATGATCAGCTCTGGGGTGAGGGAGAATTCAATATCGTATTCCTGAAACCATTAGCAACCTACCGGGCCTGAGGCATGGCGCATTGTCTTGTTGATAGACGCCGGAGTTGTTTGGATACACTCATTATGAAGGGGTGTACTTGGTCGGCGACTAAAGAAAGATACCTGTTCTCATTGAGCCGTTGATTCACAGTGATCAGAGGAACCACAGCCTGCTAGAAAAAATCCTTCTAACTTCTAGGCTGCCAAATAGAAACAATGCATCCAAGTGTCGTAGTCTCATGTTGCGTTCTTAATATGTGGGTACACCCATCGGTATGATCGAGATGGAAACAGATCCATCAGACCAGACGAAGATTTCCACATTTCGATGTTCCAGTGTTGGAGCTGCTGGGCCCATGCACGGCGCACTTTCTTGTGTCTCGCAGTAAGCATGGGTACCCGTGACGACCGTCGACTGCTGTAACTTATACGAATTAATGTCCCGCGCATCTCTGGCCTCAACAGTGTTCTGTTTCACACGACAATGAAAGCAACGCGGAGATGGGGGGACCCCTGGTTCATGCGGTTATTGGTCTTGATATTCGTAAGTTGGACTGTATGACTAACTGCGCTATTGGTGCGTTGCTGTTGTGTTACCAGACGTGACATACGACGTTCACCGCAGGTTTCAGCCACAAATACCTGACCCACGTATAACCTTCGACTGGTTGTTCGATCGCTATTGTAAGTCAAGGTAGAGTAGAGACACCACAGAACGGGAGCATACCATGTTGGCTTGTGTCGAGCACCGGCATCTGTACGTCTTGCCCTCACAATCATTTTAGGTTCGAAGTCGAATATATCTCGACGCCAGCCCAATTTTCTTCGCAAACACTCAAAAACTGATTGCTACGTACAGTCTGATATCAGCCTTTCAGACCTTGAGCTTTCGATAGCGTCAGAGACCTATCTATTCCTACAAGAGGAGTGGAGGGCGCCATATACTGTGAGTTGGCTTTGCATTAACAAAGCGGACTCCGTGTACCGGAAGGAGGTTCTGGTGTCAAAACGGTTAGAGAGAGCGTTGTGAAAATCGGTGGGGGTGTCATTTAGGTTATGAGGAAGCGATTTGATTTGTAGAAGAAAAAAAAAATGTTCAAATTTCCGCCACCAGGGGAGAAATTGGCACTGTAAACATGAGATGGAATACTTAACTTAGGATTAGATGTTAACATCAGAACTTAGAAACCTACAGATATTGTTCTATGTGCTTTCCTTCACTTGAGATGACATTCTGAAAACGGAGGACTGTGTGCGACACAGTTTCGCGTAGCATCTTATTGGGGATGTTGGCTACATGCTGTTTAATACTTGCTTTCAAATCGAGAAGCATATGTATAGTAAACCCTGTCTTTCAGGTATCCCCGTAGCCTGAAATCACAGGGATTGAGATCTGCTGATCCGGCTGGCCAGAACTGAGGAAAGTCTCTAGAAATGATGCGATAATTTCCTGATGTTGAACGGAGCAGTTCCTTCACTTGTCGACCAACGTGGGGCGGGGCACCATCTTCCATGAACACTACGGTCTCCAAGCATTGCCTTTCTTGCAGAGCGGGAATAATGTGATCTCTTATAATAGCGCAGTACCGTGCACCTTACGGGGCCATGAGGTGTAGACTCTTCAAAGAAAAATGGTCCGATTATGAACTCTTCAGCGAATCCACAGAATACTGTAATGTATGGACTTTGTAGTGGTCTTTCATGCACAGCAGATGGACGAGAAATTCCCCATATTCGGCAGTTTTGTGCATTTACAGCTCCATGATGAGTGAAATGTGCCTCATCAGACCACAAGATCATTTGAGCCCATGTATCGTCAAGTTCCAGAAGTCGTAGAGCAGTCTTTTCGTTGTTGCGGATCACAAGACTTTAGTTCTTGCACTATGTAAAACTTGTATGGGAACCAGTGTAAAATTATTCGAAGCACTTTCGCTTCAATGTCTTCTCTATGACTGCTGGGGACACTTTTACTTGGGCTATGCGTGGAAGGCTCAAGTCTCTTGACACACCTCTGGCAGGAACTACTGACTTGTAGTGTTTTGCATTCTGACATGGAGGCCACTGCAACCGCCACTTAATCCACTACCTCCGTTCCGATACGTGGTCCTCCCCTGTCTGGAATTACACCTTCAAATTTCTCTATTAGTTTTCGAAGCCCAACTGACATCAAAGGTCCTTTACACACACCTTTAAGTTTCCGATATTAACGTAGTGCTGCATTAGCGTTACTATTATTCTGTTAGGACAGTTTTACTAGAAGAGCACATTCCTTTTTTGTAAGAGCCATAATGATTATTGACATGGACATGTGTATATGTATAGGGCGGCACCTGGAACGTCTGTTCAACTTTGCCTCGTGTCTCTGTGAAGCAGAGTCAACTGCAAAAGGGCGGGAAATATGTTGGTGTAGGTTTGTGTGTATCCTGTGTGTGTGTTCTATTCTGGCCTCTTGGCTACTCAGAAGCATCAGTCACCTGGACAAATGATTCTGGGTACTCGTCCACACCTCGTGAAGGTGGGCCAGGATCCTTTGGGGTCCATTCCAGAGGGGGAGAGAGAGAGAGAGAAAAAAAAACACACACCCATGGTGTTGGTTATGAAAGAAAGGAGAATGAAATAAAATATAGTGAAATAAGAGAAAAAAAGCAAATAAAAATAAAAGCTAGTAGTGTTGGTTAGAAGGAAAAAAAAAAATAATAATACATTCGCGCTAGTTGGGGTTAAAAAAAAAATATATATATATATATAAATCAATTAATTAATTAATATAAGAATAAATAAAAGACAGTGATGCTAGTTAACAACAAAAAAAAAACAAACAAACAAAAAACAGTAATGTTGGTTCAGAATAAAAAAGTAAAGAAAAAAAGTAGTCTAATGGTTATGGACAGTGGCATTGTCATTTCTGCCTTTATCTAACAGGATGCCATTTGCGTAAGCAGTGTGTCTTGAAGTAAATGACAACTTTGCAGCGCCGTTTACCCCGGGTGGCGGAAATTTGAACTAATTTATTTTCTTCTACAATTTATTACAAACATTAATATTTTTCTATTTATTTGTAATATCATTTATTTTCAAATATTATAACCCTCAACATAACCTCAGCTAATTAATATGTTAAAATGGATTAACCTATTCATATCTAAAATGGATGAACCTAATTACAGTTACTCGTAAATTCTTGAAAGAATTTCAAGAATTTACGTTTTTGTACTGTACGTTTTTGTACAAGAGTACTGTTTTCGTTTAAATCACAAATATCATCTGTGTACAGCATGATAGACGTCCTGAGCAGAAATATGAAAAAAAAAAACTTTTTTAATTACCTGTAGTTTTATTTAATCTGTTCATGGATGCAGTTAAAGAAATTGTTTATTTGTTCTTTATGCATTAATTTTGTATTTAGCTTTAATTTTTTTCATTCTGTGAGAAGTTTCCCCAGTTTCTCTTAAATCACTTCTTTTATTGATAACCAGCTGCTCTTTTATATTTATTTCTGCTAATCTAATTTTATTGAAGACATACTTACGTTCTGTAATGGTAATTTTTTGAATTTATATTACTCCTGTGAAAGATGTCTTCCAATTTTAATTTGAAGTTACAACAATTGTTTATTACACTGCGCCATAATCGATACTTATCGCGCTGTTTATTATTAATAATAATTGCTCATTTACAGCTGTAGATGAATTCTATTCATTTATTATTTAACTTTAGCGGAAAGTAGATTGTAAATCTAATGTCATATATTGAAAATCCGAATTAATTACGTAAATTACTTGTCACTTGTCTTGCAGTAAACTTGACAAATAGCACATCTTGTTTCATCAAATGTGCCACTATGTATGATATTTGTGTTTAGGTTTATGGATCATTTGATAACGAGGAGTGGAAGTCCAGTAGAATAGATGAATATTCATTACGCTGTTGTAAAAGTGGTGTTCGACACGCATTCTCCTGAAACGCAGAGAAAGCTCAAGTTTATCGCCGTTATAAAATTATATCCTATTTTAGTTTTAAGTTTTAGTTTAACAAAATTGTATTGCTACAGAAGAGGGTTATCAGTGGCTTGAAAGGACTGTTTTAAATGCAAATTCAAATAAAGCAAACATGATAATTAGATTCAAGATATATATATAGAAAGCCCTTTCGCAAATTATGCCGATTCATCAAGCTGTTTGAAATTCGTGGTAGAGCCAGGGCCATCGGAGTGAATAGGCGGTGTAGCAGTCGCCTACGGGGGGGCATTTCGCAAGGATGCCAAAATTGTTTTTGACACTGCTTTCTGATTGTTTAACGTTTATCAGTATTCAACATTTAACCCGGAAAAGTTTATTTCGCCTACTAGCGGCACATAGGATTGCAGCACTATTGGTACAACACTATACTATCGCTAATATACACTGCTCGACAAAATTAATAGAACAAAATGTTTTTCATGAATATTTTATTGGAAACAGTGTCGCCGAAGGTTAATAATTGATATAATAAGCATCATGACATGCAAATTCCAAGAATACAATAGAAATGAATCTATCACCATACAGAGCCGCACATTATGCAAATTATTCATGCCTATAAAATCACGGGTTGCGACCACATCACCTCATTCCCGTCTTTTTTGGCTTGTTCAGTCAGATTGCCACATCTCCAGTATTCAGGATGGCATTGTCGTTTAGATGATCTTTTGAGATGGGGCCGTTGGACGACTTTTTTTTTTTTTTTTTGGTAGTTGTTGGCGCATCGGCTTCTGTGGCCATATTGCACCTCCCAAGGTTTTTACAGTACTTTGATCCAAGCCCGAGGCGGGAATCGAACCCGCGACCTTTGGGTTGCCGGGCAGGTACTTTACCCACTCGGCTAACCCGGGTTGGACGACTTGAAGCCGGTCAGTCCAAGGCGAAGGTGGCACGTTGGCTTAATGTGTCCGGTAGTGTCATCTCAGCACTATGGAAGCAGTTTCAGGAGACAGGAACCAGTACAAGGAGAGCTTGTCAAGGTCGCCAGAGGGCGACATTTTTTTCAAGCATTAGCATTAGCATTAGTAGAGGCATTTGATGCAAGAAAGCAAGCTTATGCAGCATCAGCCAAAAAAAAAAAAAAACCCACTTCCACTTCACCCCTCTGTTCGTTCAAAATACCTGTCCAGCTGAGCCTTAAACTTATTTAGGCTATCAACCTCCACTACAAGGGATGGAAGTCTGTTCCACCAACCAACCACCCGCTGGCTAAAGGCAAATTTCCGCACGTCTATCCTACATGTCTTTCCTCAATTTGAATTTATGCCCTCTCAGGTGATTTTTCTGAGCTAGAGGAAGAATCACATCAGCATTGAGCATGCTTAAACCATTCAAGGCTTTATACACCTCTATCAGATCACCTCGCTGGTCTCCAGACACTGTAATTTGCAAACCTTAAGCCTTTCTTCGTAAGACCACCCCTTTGTTCCATTCACTAATCTTGTTGCCCTTCTCTGTACTCGTTCCAGCAGCTCTACATCCTTCTTGAAATGAGGCCTCCAGACCTGTATACAGTACTCTAGGTGTGGCCTGACCATTGCCTTATACAATGGAATAATCACCTCCTTATCCCTGCTGGAAAAATTCCTGTATATCATTGACAATACTCCATGAGCTATTCTTGCAGCCCGTCTGCACTGCTCAGAGAACTTCATATCTGCCTGCACAACCACCCCAAGTCCCTTTCATTCTCTACCACTGTCAGTGTAGTACCACAGAGTTGATACGTTGCTCTGGGGTTGCTGTTTCCCATGTGTAGTACTTTACATTTGTCAATGTTAAACTTCATTTGCCACCTCTCAGCCCATCTGCTCAACCTTTCCAGATCCTGTTGCAGCAGCATAGTGTCAGTAGTATCCTTGACAACCCTGCCAACCTTTGTATCGTCTGCAAACTTGGACATTAAGCTTGATATACCATCATCAATATCATTTATAAATACAGAAAACAATAATGGACCCAACACTGAGCCCTGAGGGACTCCACTAATAACATTAGTCCACGATGAGCAGTGTCCATTGATTACCACTCTCTGTCTTCTCCCCCTCAACCACCCCTTTATCCATAGCAGCAATTTGCCTCCAATGTCACACTGCTCCAATTTGTGTAGCAGTCTTCCATGTGCAACAGTATCAAAAGCCTTTCTAAGATCCAAGTATATAATATCAAAGTTATTCCCTGCATCCAGTTCTTTTGTGACTGCATCATAGTATCCAATCAAATTGGTCAGGCAAGACTTCCCCTTAACAAAACCATGCTGTGTCTGAGCTATAACTGAAGTCTTGTCTAAATGATCCTGCAGTGCTTCTTTAACCAGTGCCTCCATTAATTTTCCTGGAACAGAAGTTAAGCTCACAGGTCTATAATTACTTGTGTCAGCCTTTGATCCTCCTTTGTGAATTGGGGTCACATTTGCACATTTCCAGTCTATGGGTACCTCCCCTGAGTCCAAGGAAGCTCTCATAATTATGGCTAAGGGTTTGCTTACTTCCTTTGCTGCCTCCTTTAATATAACTGGATAGATCCCATCCACCCCGGGTGCCTTTCTTGTGTTTATCTTACAGTTTCTTCTCCACTTTACTCCCAGTTATTCAAGATTCTGTAGCTTACTGCTAGAGTTGAATACACCTCTGGCATTCCCCTCGCTGAATAACTCCTCATGTGTGAATGTCGATGCAAAATATTCATTTAGTTTGTTAGCTACCTGAGCAGGATCATCAACAGTTGACCCATCAATATCAAGTGGACCAATCTGATTCATCCCCTTCCTTCTAGAGTTTACATAAGTAAAGAACTCTTTGCTGTTTTTCTTTGCATCCCTTGCCAAGGATTTCTCGTAATCTGCCTTCGCCTGCCTAACCTCCTTTGTAACTTGGTTGCATATTAACTTGTATCTATCATAGTCTTCTGTGTCATGTGTTAATTTGTAAGTATCCCATGCATTTTTCTTCTCTGCCATATGCCTCATTAGTTCATCTGACATCCATTTTGGCCTAAACCTTGAACAATATTTCTTAGTTGGTATGTAAAGCCTAGTAGCTTCCAAGATAAGTTCTTTGAATGCTTCCCATTTTGAATTTGCTGTTGGTAACATCATCAGTTGGTCCACTGTATAGAATTTAAATACTGTCTCAGTCCATCGTAGTCGCCTTTACGGAAGCAATAACCCTTCCCTTTACCCCTAATGGTAGTTACCTCTTTGAGTAAATCCCACTTCAGCACACTGTGATCACTGCCACCTAGTGGTTCATTTATCTGCAGATTCTTAATGCATGAAGAATCACTGCTGATAATCAAATCAAGAGTATTACTCCCTCTAGTTGCCTCCCGAACATGCTGATGTAGAAAACAATCATCCAATAAATCCCCAAAAGCCCTGCTAGTGTTACATCAACCAGAACAGCCCGCTATCTGGCTCTAACAGCAAGACGAAACCCTACGATGTCCTGTCATCAACTGTCTCTTGAGGTTGCTGCAGCAACATGTGAAAACATTTCCAAATGGACTGTGTTAAGAATGCTCAATTCAAGTGGACTCTACGGAAGAAAGCCAGTGGTTTGTATCCTATTAACCCCAAACCACCACAGAGCTCGTCGAAACTGGTAACATGAACATGTAACTTGGAACCCTGACAAATGAGAAAGCGTTCTCTTTTCTGATGAGCCCCGTTCTAGCCTACAAACAGATTCTAGACGTAATTTCATCTGGAGATAACGAGGAATGCGATAGCGTCTCTCGTACATCAAAGAAAGGGACACTTAAGGTGGAGGCAGTGTTCTCGTATGGGGTGGAATAATGATCAACGGCCGCACCCCTCTTCATGTTTTTGTAGAGTTACCGTAAATACGCAGAGGTACCGAGAACAGATCCTAGAACGCTAGCGCGACTTTTTTAGGGGTGCGGTTGGACTAGATTTTCATTACATGCGCGACAACGCCATTGCACACAGATCTAAAGCTGTGGAGGAATATCTTGAAACTGAAGGTATCCAACGACTGCCGTGGCCAGAATGATCACTAGACTTGAATTCGACAGAACATAGGTGGGATGCTCTTTGGCGTCGCATTGCACGCCGAGAACCAACTCCTCGGTCACTTGTTGATCTAACGTGTGCGCTTGTGTAAGAATAGGATTTGTTGCCACAAAATATCATAGATACCCTTATATCGAGCATGGTTCATCGCTATCAGGCCTGTTTTGCCATTTCAGGGTCATAAGCAGTACTAATATCATGTGAACACATTTTTGATTGTCTTGTATCGACTGCTGTAATGTGATCTTTTTGGTAATTCTTATACAACCCCTATAAATGTCTCTTACAGCTGTCTGAAGTTTGTTGCTGTATCCTCGTTTTTATCATTATTCTATGGTACACTATTATACCAAATATTTTCCCGCTTCATTGCAAGCTGCTGGAATTAGTTACACCGCATTTTCTACAAGTTCTGTTAATTTTTCCGAGCCAATACGCCTCTATAAATGCATTCATTGTAGTGTTCAGGTTCACGAGAATCCAGAGATCCGTAAACTTCCAGAAAAATATTCCCTAGTCTGGCTATTTTTGACCCTTCTGTCATTCTATGTATGCTTGTTGAGAGCAACGTCCGACCTTGCTCTCAACAAGGTCGGACGTTGCTGAAATAGTGCCCTTTTCCGGCTTCAGACAAGCATTCCTCTTAAAATCATGAGGTTAGCTGGTTTGCCAGTTGTGTTATCTGCAATGTCTTCTCTATGACTGCTGGGGACACTTTTACCTGGGCTATGCAAACCTAGTTACGTTCACAGTGACATGAAGTACATTAGCCATGCGGGATCTTTGTAACGAACCGGTATTTTTTACGAGGCATCTCACACCAATAGGCTTTAGTAAATTATGCCTATGAAATGACTATATTTTATGGAAGAACTCATCCAGCTGAGTTCATTATGGGAGGGTATAATCGTTCTTGACGTTGAATTCAGAATCTGCTACTCCTTTGGAAAGTCTCACATAGGAATCGAAGATCTCCTTTCTGTTTCCGCGAAAAAGTTGGAAGTCAGTGTGGCCATTCATCGCAGTTCGTTACCAAACTGGTAATCCATAGCCGAGGTAGTGGAAATGGTTTGCCTATGTCCTCTCTAAACATGAACACGTCCAGAATCAGTTTTAAGACTAAATCTCGACTCGTGTAAAGAGATTTATTTGCTCAGTGGCCTTGGCTCTATACAGTGTTTGAAACAAATTACACAGATTCTCTTGTGGAAGCGGGTGACGGAAACACAAACCGTGGATCTCGCGTAGAGACAACTTGTATTTTGCGGCCCATTCTTCGAGATATATGAATACAATTTGCTGGAGAGTATCACTCCTGTTGCTTTGAAATCTCGGCGTTATTAACGTTTAATTAAAACATCTAAACGGGGAATCCTTTATTAGATCCTAGAAAAAATAAGAAAGCTATTAGGATCTGATAAATGATCCCTAATATGGGGATCTTTACTTTCTGAACTGTTGTTATATCTGATGGGATCATTAATTTTTGTCACAGCAAATTGGAAAATATTCAGGGGCTGCTGAATAGCATTAGGTTATCGCTATACAACTGTACATTATCCCTAAGCCCTGTGATTTCTTCTTTAACTGGAATTATCGGGGAATCTTTACCCCTTCTCATTCAACTAAGTCTCACTAAACATCTCTATCTTCACTGCAAACTTTAGTTGTGCAAACTTACCGAATAGTTGCACATTCACTGCACTGACTCTGGAGTCTAGGTACAAAACTGAACTGTGAAAGAATATCTATCTCTCTCTCTCTCTCTCTCTCTCTCTCTCTCTCTCTCTATTGAGAAAATTGAAGTTTATTTATTCCATGCAAAATTAACTTTTTGTACTGCAATGCAGAAATACATTCGAGATGCAGTACTTTCTAATGATGAAAGCTTTCGCTCAATCTGCACATACGATATACGCAAATAAAAATATTCCAGTTAAAAAAGAAGGTCAAAGACCTCTATAGCTCTGAGCAATCTGTTATATCTCCCAAGCGATTGCTCGAGCTACATGAGTTTGCACAAGCTGTCGATCGTTTTCTTGTCTGACTTACTTCTGCCCTCCTTACCGCAGAACTTCCTAATTCTGTTAGGCGTCTAATTAATCTTTACTCGCCCTTCTACAGCGATGGCATCTGCAAAAATCTTCCTCCTTGATTTATATGTCTTCTTCCCATTCTATTGAAGGTTGTCATTTACTTTCCTTCCCACTGGCACAAAACCAACTATATCTTTCAGTAACGGACATCATGAAGCCTTTTCGAAGGCCAATGATCTAATACATATGGAGAATACACAAACGTATTGGACACGATAGATTTCTGAAAGTTATTTACTTTGAAATATGCCACAGATAATGCCATTTCCATTTAAAATACGAAGTGTACCCACATTTGGAACAGTTGAAAAGCCTTAGCTCGATATGCATATACCGTATTGAACAGAAACAAAAATGTAAGTGCTCAAGTAACAAAAGAGAGTCAAAAACCTCTGACCTTTCAGTCGTTCAGAGGAGTCCGGGTGTGTAGACAGATAATATTTCAGAATATAACAGATAATATTTTTAATCATAATTTAGAATATAATAATATCATTTTAATGGTTCCAAATTGCTAATTAGAAAACCAAATAACAAATTCCTAACGTTTTAATATATTTAATTTGAAGGGGAGCGAATTTGTACAAATATTAACTTATCATATATCTGAAATAGAATAATGAGGCGTAAAAAACACGCACTTACTGTGGCATAAGCGAATGCTTATACTACGCTCTTCTGGGCTCAACAAGTTTAGAAAAGCAATTGCTTATAGTAGTTTATTCTTTTCCCCCATATACTAAAACGTTCAACGTTAATCATGAGAATGGGCTCGTATGACCTTAAATAACGAGCCGAAGTAGAGATTGAACATATGCTTTACAGCACACAATTCTGATATGGTTACATCCCCTTTCCGATAAAGTTAACAACCCGACATTTTCAGCGAGCGATTCATCCGTGCAACAGTTAATTAGTTTCCCTAAATCACACAACAGTTCAGAAAAAAAAGGATTATGGCGCAATTCTCCTTATAAATCGTTTTTCCTGCGATGTTCGCTTAAGTCATTAGTTTTTATGCTCACATCAGTCTTTTAAACGAATGCTGATCACAACTCTCAAGGAATGAGACAAGTTTATAATAACTTCAGCTTAGCTTCACCCATTCATTTTTCTGATAACATTACTCACAGCGGCGACAGTAGCCTTTCTTCGAGGTTATGTGGGAAGAAATTAACTTTTTTTGGTGATGCAACAGTGTATATTCATAGGCTATAAACATATTTTGAGGCAGAACACTTCACTGAACATCAGTCTTTTAAAATATTCAGTATGCAACATCCCAGGAAATTAATATTGTAATATAATAAAAATCTCCATTTTTATCCCGTCAAACTGAATTTTGTGATATGAAAAAAAAAAAAAAGTTTGCTATAATGGAACAGATCTCTTATATGCAACACCTTTATGAAGAACAGCTTTTGATATCGCATTACTTCAAATAAACAGCACTTGACGACAGAGAACTGTTATTGCGATTAATTTTCAAGATGGTGTCGCTTGTAAGATGTAAAATAGAAATATTTGTTTTGCTAAAATAAATCCAGGAAGGGCGATGGAAAGGGAGCATTAAATTTAAAAATAGTAAGTATTAAGATTGGATATTTAGTTTTAATGTAAATAAGGTTAAAGTTTGAAGAAACACTGGATTTGGAGTTGAGAAAGTTATAGACGTGTGTGTTTAAATAGCAGCTAAATGGAAACAAGTAATTTCGAATAATATAAGAGAGCTAACAGGGACAACAGCCAGGAATAGGGAGGGGGAACCTTTTGCGAACAAGCGAGAAAGAGTTGCCGAGGCCAAGAACAATAGGACCGTGAAACGGGATTACGAAGCGTTTCTTTTGTCCTAACCCACCGTTAGGAAGTAAACAGGAAATGAGTGGACTTCCAGGGTTTGCATCAAAATAAAACAGCGCGTCAGGGTGGCTGATATTTTGGCAAGTTGGCCATATTTAGCAGAGAAAGTGTAAACACGAAAATGAGTGTTTTGGAGGTGACTGGCAAACATGAAAAGGTCATACTGCCTGGTAAAGAAAAAAATAAGAAATTTCTAGAGAAGGGTTGGTTTGTGCGCTAGGGAGATACCTGGGGTGAGATGTTTTAGCAAATAGGAAGGAATGAAAAATTAAACTGAGTATGCAGAATTGGTTGTGGGTCCTTGGGGAGGCGTTCCAACCTTGAGGGAAAAATAAAAGTCGGGGGGAATAACTGAGCAAGTGTCCACTCTGTATCTGACTTCTTTGTGGTCTAAGGGGAAAAAGTCGTGAGTTTCTGGTGGAGAAAGTAGTAGATTTTTTTGGTGGTCAGAGTTCACATCTCGTGGTAGCAAGATGAAGAAGAAAAAGAAAAAAAAAAGGTGAAAGAAAGAAAGCCTTGTCCGGCATCGGAGGGCAGTGATAGCCAGTGGTTAAGTTTAAGGTTAAGGTAAACGTGCAAGAAAGAAAGAAAGCCGGTCCGGAATCGGAAGGCTGTTATAGAGTGATTGGTGGCCCTGGCAACGTAATCGCAAGCTGTTCCTCCGAAGTTTTGTCGTGTAAGAGCCTACACTTGTGTCTAGGGTCCGGCCCGTTGAGAAGTGGCCAGTGGTGCAGATATGAGAGCCAAGAAGAGAAAGAAAGCCTGGTCCGGCACTAAGGAAAGCAGAGAGCCCAAGAAATGGAAGAAAGCCTGGGTGCAAGGGAATTGGAAGTAGTGGCTATTTCGGAACGTAAGTCTGTTCCTGTTTTTTTTATTGAACCCCGAACTCATGGACTCATAATCTCAACTCTGTAAGAAATTGATTGATAGTTCTTTCTAATGAAATTAAATTTGAAATAGGCAAGTTAGTTACTAAAGTTTAGATAATTTGTTATGAATGCAAATGATTATGAAATAACGTAAGGGTGGTAAAGGGGATGACTAAGATGATAACTGGAGAGTAACTAAGGTAGAACATTTCATGTGTTAAAGGTTAGAAACAAATATACAAAAAGAGTAATAAGAGTTGAAATGAGTTTTACTGATGATAGTGATAAAAATTGGTAATGTAAGAGAATGATTGAGTAATCATCGAGGATTCATATCAAGTAAGATACAACTGACACAAACTGATGTTAATAATTTGTAAATTGAGAATAGTTGATGAGAGAGAGGCAGTGTATTTTACTGTAGTATGGTTCAAATATATGGAAATCGGTATGCCTGTATGTAATTATTGTTTCTTTTATGTAAATGCTGTATATAATGTCCATTAAATGTTTGTAAATTTTTGTAAATAAATGTGTCTTTAAAGTTCTGCTAACAACCGCCTTACACACCCTAGCATCTAGAGTTTTCTGTGAATTGCAGTCAGATTTGTGTAATCTGGGGTGGGTTTGTGACTTTAGTAGGGTGGAAGTCAAAACAGGCTAAATAATAACATTTTATCTATTCCCCCCACACGCTAAAATGGTACTGTATTGTACATCTTCCTACTAAAATATCGGAGAATATTACTACGTAGGTCCACCCTCAAGCGGTGATATCATCAAAAAACTGTTGTGGTATGGGTTCAATAGATTTATCCCAAGTTCTTGTTCGGAAAATACAGCGTCCCCCATTCTATGTGTATTCATTATTCCGTTGTCTGTTTCTTCTTTATTTAAATGCTTATTATCTAAGGAATATTGAAGTGTATACTTCAATATTCTTTGGATATTATCTTCAATTACTCGTATATACTTGATCAATTCATTAAAATCACAGGTATAAAACTACAATCTATCAGTGCTTATACATCACATTATCGATGTGTAGGACAAATTAGAACATGGCTCCAGCGTCCATTTCGAGCTTTGAGCGTGACAACAGAGGTTAATGAGGGAGTTAGCCAGTTTAAGCACCGGGATATGAAATGTTTGGATTAATTAACTCCATGCTTCAATCCTTTGTGACAATTTCGCCGCTTGTCACTTGTTTAGAGAGGTCTGGATACGAGTTCTATTGGAGATTGGACAAATTCTTAAGATCCTTTTCAGTCGGGAAGGTAATTAGTCATACAGAAGGAACTGATCTGTCACTTGTTCCGGTGTTTTCAACCGATAATGCATATCGTTCCGTGATCAAACATCATAATATGGACTAAGTCGCTTATGCTGAGAAAAACAAACAACACAGAGCAACAGGGCGTATATATATGTTCCTCATTTACTCATACATAAATGTCACGGTTTATTAAAACGCTTTTTAAGCGTAAAGCAATGAAATGAAGACATTATGTACATGAATAAGAAAGCTTATAATCGGAAACAATTTTTTTTAAGTTAAAAATTTAAATGACATCCAAGGAATGTTTTTAATTAACTGGGAATACTCATCTTTCAGCATGAAACTACATATTATAAGTTAAATACAATGGACTGAATGAAATAAATTTATGACAAAAAAAAACCCCTTTCGTGTACTCAGTACCAAAGATTAGGGTTCGAATTGGATGCGTAGCATGAAATACCGAGAAGAAAACTAAACACAGCTAGCTTTATGCCTTTCAGTGCTATTATTAAACCTTTGTAAAGTTTATTTCAAAATTAAACAACCTCTAAACACAGAGAGATGTGTCCTTATTGAAAGAGCTTAACAAGTTTGTTTGTGCAAAAAGAATCGTTCCCTTACAGTAGTCCCATTGAATTGTATTTTGTTACAAATTTTTCATCCAATTTTCCTCAGCATTGCAAACTTATATTAAAACTTACTTAAACTTCTAAGAGTAACGACGCACTGAAATGAAGTTGTTGTTTCTGGCCCCTATCGATCCTAATTTCTATTAGTAAATGCTTTGTAATGGTTTCTATTAACGCGTACGACTTCCTCCACCCACATAATTTGATGTAGAAGCAATAAATGTAATTAGCGTTACAATCGGAGCATAAGTTTCCATACAATTATGATATTAAGACTGGACGGAACAACGAGTCATTAACTAAATAGGCTAATAGAGAATAACTAGCATTCAAAATGACAATTATTCTCAACCTCTTCGTTTACTATGTGGACACAACTGTTTGTGAGAAATGAGATCTCGCGATGAAAACACGTATATTTATTTCACGAATGAGCACAAGGACTTGTGCATAACAATGAACAAAGCAAGACTGAATCGTGATCTACTGAACTGCTTTAGAGCCGGAAATACAATAACGAATATGGGAATTGATACACGATCTATGGGGATGCTTTGTGAACGAACCACGGGAGCTGTAAATATAATACATGGAGAGATACAAAATAATAATACCCTAACTCCAAGAACTTGGTGTTATTGAATGGCAAACGAACTATGAAAGTTTATTATTCGGAAATACGAAATTTCAGTTTCATAATTAACAATTAATAATATAAATTATTTTATTTTAATATCTACTTTTTTTTCACTTCCAAGAAAAGCATATCGACAAATAAATACAATTTATTTATGTATCCGTAAATATATTTATAGATGAATAAATAAAAACCGCTGGAGAATATTTCGTCCATACCAAGATTTATTTTTTTATTGCGATGAGAAATGCGATTAAGATGTACAATAATTTAAATCTCCAAGGTCGCCAACACGAATTAAGCGAATATTCCTCCTAAGGAAACTATTTGGGGTAACTGGAATTTTATGATAATTCTGGCGTCAAGTTTACCATTAAGACCCCTTTATCGCAGTTCCGTGAACGTCAAAAATGATGTGCTCGTTGGAAGGGGTTGTGGGGGGCGGTATTTTTCTCATTCCTATAAATGTAACCAGCTATGATAGTTTCGGCTAACGGCGCTGTCGAGACTCACACGTGACATTCATGCATACGACAAGTTGTCTCTCCAGGACTCAAATCAACTCACAGATCCGTAAGTGACGTCACCTAACACATTACTGTCTCGCGTTGTCCTTGAATAGAACGTCTTTCTGTATTCTCAGGGTTTTGCCAAAGCGGAACTGAATTCCGGGATGCTAAACGCGTACTGCCTCCAAATTTTGTCCAGGAACCAAGCACCTCTGAGGGTCCGGTCTTCCCCACAGGCGGGCTGTTAAGGTCATCTGCTTACTGACATAACTTAGCAAAAGGTCAGTGATGGAGGGCTAACTTATGAACTTCCCTTTGCCCTTCGGGCCTAGTTCGTGCGCCTAGTTCGGCCAGGATCTGGTGATACCCGGCTACGGAACTTACATCTCGCCTCCCCCGCCGTCTTCTGCGTCAATTCTTCCGTCTCGTTGCCTTTGGACCTTCGTAGTCGCCAGCGGTCGTAAAGTCCTCCCTCGCACCGCACGCTCCGGGAACCAGCGGCGCGTGCACGACTTCGTGAGAGCGATGGCGCACGAATGAAATTACGATCGGGAACAAAACACGAGGGGGCAGCGGCTTGAGTGCACGGATTTGCTGTCTGATGTGCCGGATGTTGGGGTTCTCGTCGTGGACCCGGATTTAAAGTTGTGAGGATTGTTAAGGAACACCACTTGATTACTACGTATTTGGCAGGGAATCTTGCATTGCAATTCTGTATTCGTGTAGCTCCGTGAAGAAAATCGTGAGCACGGTACACAGAGCCAGCGGTTCTGAGAATACTCAGGTAGATGCTGGCAGAGGTTGATCAAGAGGAGTCAGTGGTTTTAATGAATGTAACAAACTCGGCTAAATGAAGCAAACTTAATTTCTATTGCCCTCCAATCTTGTCAATAACTATTTCCACACATCCCTTTTTGCCACTCTTCTCCCCAACATCTTTCTTCTCTCATAAAGAAAATACAAAATAATAATTCTTTTTTTTTTTCCCTCATCATACAGGTTCGTACAGAGGAGACTAATTCTTCTGAATTCCGAACAAAGACCTAAACAAAATACTAAAACTCTTAAACGAGACCAATAAAACAATGCATTCATGTTTAATAACTATCGTTTATATTTATTTAAAATATATCTAAATTTATTGTGAATGCTGAACGGTTGAGTATATATAAATTCCACTTTATAATTCTTTTCGATTTTCTTTTTTTTGTGCCCTAATTATGCAACCAAAACATAATTATTAACAATACCAAAAGTCCTAATTGTAAAGAAATGATTGGGATATTTATTATTTGAATATATACACGACATTATGAGCGTGGATTATATGGGGAAAAGTACGTGGAAACTTCAAATTCGGAAAGAAAAAGGAGTACATCTTGTGCTCCCTTCTGCGAGTGATTAAACCAACCTCTGAAAAATAAATAATACGTTCCACTTCTCGCCTTTCCCAATCGGTCAATTAATTAATTTTATCATCTTAGTGCAATCACATGGATTCGAAGTTTTGTTCAAGTACGTTATACATTGTTATACTTCTTACTAACGTAAGTATTCTCTTAGTTTTTCTTTTATGCCATAATATCCGGTTAAACAACATTCTGACTGATTAAAGCTACTTCTCTCATTTTCTTTATTTTTTCAACATTACATTATTAATCACAGATTCTGATCTATTCTTTCAACGTTTAACACGTTAGCTCGTAATTAAGTATATTTTTAGATAACAGATTTCTTATATTGTGCACTTAGATTACAGTCCTCATTACACCCTAAGACCAGATTTCACCCTTTTTTCACTGTTCCACATTTATATGCTTTTTCGTCTTTGTCTGTTATTCCCCGTGATTGGTATTTTCGCTTTAGTAATCTTTTTCTATATCCATTGTCTTCTATGAACTTGTCTGATAACTGGAATGTACTTTTAGGAAACACAAGCTCCAACAATTTTGTTCATTAACTTTGTTCCCGATATTGCTATTACTCCTTTGTTTTTGTTCTGGTTACAGGTTTCTTGGACCTGATAAAGAGTCACGGAGATCCGGAAGATCAATTTCTTTTTTTTATCACCTTCGCAAGCGTGGTTAATTTCATTTACTGCAATCTGTGTTTCCACGATTTCATATTTAAATATGTATGTAAAATTTTGCAGAATTTCCCCGGAGATGGCGCGGCCGGTAACTTTATTTAGTCACTTTAACAGCCTACTGCTTCCATCTTTATTTGATTAGAAGGTTCTGAAGACCAGATAATGGCATACATCGCAATTGAATACAAGCATCTTGTAAAGTATGAAATCACGAGTAGCAGTTTTGAAATTGCTCTAACTTCTTGATTGATTACCCACCAGGCTACGCACATATTTAGTTTGAGTTATTCTAAATGCTATTGGAATGTAAGCCCACTCACATAGCTCAGATCTTTATGGTATTGAGCTCTTTTCATCTGTTCCCCATTTATGTACTGGTTCAGAATAACTGGGGATTTCGCTTGCGCGAAGATTATTTCCGCTGATTTCGAATATCCTTTATAAGATTTATCTGATTTAGGTAGTTTCCTAATTTTTTAGCTCCTGTTAATTAGATCTTGTAATTCTTGTTAATCTGTCTTTTTTATTTGAATATATGAAGACTTTGAGGTCGTCCTCATATATTATTAATTAAATTATTGCTAATATCCAAGAAAAGCTCCAAAGAAAAGTAATGCCTTGGTTAAATTTATTTCAATCTTCAGCATCCTTCTGGTAATTGCTTCCATCAGTATCTCCTCATTTGTCACGGATGTCGAATTCAAGAGGTGAAGAAACCAATCAGTGTCTAATAGGACAAATATTAAAGCTAGTTATCATTCATACTTGTCATAATAGCAGTAGCCTAGTGGTCAGGAGCACGAGTGCAATAACACACGCTCTTTGAGTAGACCAGAGTTCAAGCCCCTGACTGCTAAATACGATCGATCTGCTAATTCGCACTGGACCACAGTGGCAGACTGTAGTCCTTTTTGCCTCAACATGAATTTGAGGAGGCTTCCATCCTGCAGTGGAATTGAACTTGCAATTTACCTTTGGAACAGAGCTCGCAATGGGCCGGGACATTACCGATGCATTTTTACATCCATGTCCGCTTTTATTGTGAACCTTAATACCGATTTTCATCTTTTTCGAGGAATGTTCTTTAGACGCAGTAATAGTACCCACTACATAAAAAAAATGGAAACTACTTCATTGTTCTTTAAATGACACTTTCAGTAAAAGAGGCCTTGTTTTTTTTTTTTGTTTTTTTTTTATTTATATAAAATAATGCACTAAATAAATTATGTACTAATGCATTAAAATGTATTGCTTATAATTTTTTTTTTAATTCTCAATAAAATAGTCTAAATTATTCTGATTATAAGCCACTTCGTTGATGGGCACCATAACACAATTTGTATATGCTATATAAGGAAGACAAGTTAGCTAGTACTCCTCGAAAATATTCCGTGGGTGGCATCTAATTTTATTAAATTTGGCCACGGTTTTTCCTCAAAACAAGAAACATCTTTCCACCTGCCACATTCAAATTTTCACAACTCGTTTACAAATACTACGCCGATTGCTTTTGTATGCTATTTCCTCTTGATAGTACTAAAAGAATCAGAAATCGCTGATTAAACTTCACATTTAGAATAAGCAATGCATGTTTATCTTGTTTTGCATTCCTTTACATGAAGGTGAATAAAGGAAATGAAAGCCAGCAATTTCATAAGATACATTTTTTGAGTTTTTTGAATTCGGAAACTTATCCAAGAACATCTGCTTTCTCTCTCTCTGTGTTAAAATGCATCATTCAAATATCGTGGAACTGAGGAAGGATTGTTGCTGATCATAATACGGCTGTGCGAATCCATTCCCGTAAAAACATAATACTTTAGAAATAAGTGCGCATGTTGGCACTATGAAACGTATTAGTGAACGTCAGGATGGTCTTCAGTGAAAAGCTACATTTCTTTCCAATTATTTTCAAGCAGCTCGCCAAGTGAGCACTTCCAGAGCTGCGCTGATTCGCACCTTCCATATCAAAATATGTTCGCTCAAGCTGCATCAATGAGCATCTTATTGCTTTTTTTTAACAAACAAAAGAGAAGTGTCGGTTACGAACAAGTGGTTCGAAGATTGTAATTTCATGGTTAGCTTGGCAGGAGCAGGCTGCTTTCTGAAATCGGTGCCGCACACCGAAGTGTCAAAGCGTGCTCACAACGTCGTCACCTTACGTAGCTGTTCACTGAGGCGTAAAACATGAGGCCATTTATGTAACTTCGAAGCCGCCTACCGATCGTAAGAAGTTATTTCACAGAACTCTGAAGTCTCTGCAATTTGCTGAGATGAGCTAAAGTGATGTTAATGGGTTAGGGAAGGTGCAAAATGCGATGGTTGTTGGAAGCTTTTCGATTTTTTGTTCTTGTTTTCCGTTTTTAGGTAGACTTATGTTTACGTTCTTTCAAAAATGCGCATTACCTTTTTTTTGAAGATATTGTATTAATCCTCACGTTACACGTACACACGCGCGCATCATAACCCCTTAAACGTACATCTCAGATAAGGAAACATGGATGGACAATTCTCTTTTTTGCAACATTATTCCTCATTACACTGCGGAAAACGTCTCCTGTTTAAAGACAAAATCACCGCACATTTAATCCATGTACTTCACACTCAGAAACGCCAATGACCTCATGATAACTTGGGGGTAAATAAGTTCTTTGCAAATTCAAGATTTATATCATAAATATGAGGTCAGTCATTTCTGAAGAAGTAACCGATCAATTAAACTCTTCTTTCTCCAAATTTCAAGAAGGACTTGATTTATCATAGCCTTCATTACAGGCGAAGGATTCCACTGACCAACTGCCCTCCTTCTGGTTAGTAGTAATCAATTAAGGACAGCAAAACCTGGGTTATCATTGTCTGGACGTTTTTTTTGTTTTAATATCTTTTATGAAACATATAATTCATCCGGATAAAATAACCAATTTTATACCCATTTCACATTTCTATGACGATACACATATTTTACCAAATTAATTAGCTTATATAATGATGGGATTCTCCCTGTTGGGCATAGCCTCTTTCTACACAGAAATTCTCTTTCTTGTAGAAATTCTACAAGGAAATATCCTACTCTTGGTAATTCAGTGGTATGCATTCCTTATATACCTCTTAATGCTGAGGGTAAACTTTATACGTATCACAGGCATAGCACCTCCTATAAATTCTATGCCTTATAGAAATCCATATAGCGATGTAAGAAACATTTCCCTACTATATATAACGCATTTGGAATGTGAGGTAAACACAACTGAAACCCTTACTGGAATTTAATGAAATTTTAACGTTTATTACAATCAACAGCACAAAAATATAGTCAGTCAATTGACAGTTAATTTACATTAACAAGCTCTTTTTCGTTTGTTGTCCTAATTGTGCAGTACGTATATATGAGGCTCTACTCCCTGTTTTGATCACCTAATTTGTAATCAAAATAAAAAACGTTTTCCTTTAGGAGCCTTATACACTCAGTGCCTGTAAAGATTAACTGTGTAATTACCGCGCACATACAAACAATTGATGTAATTGGCGACATGTGGTGATTATCCATAGATAACTTAAGTAATAAAATACTCTTATATCATATGAATACTCCAAATTTAACTTATTAAATACTTATCACCTAAATTACACTAAAAATGATAAAAAGTGACGTATCAAGAACCCTGTTAGAACCTATCATCAGAGCAGTACACGAGGTACTCTTAAAGTAAAATATATCGAAAGGAACAAATTAATTTATGAACAAGTGACAGTGCTGATAAGGTTTGTTAAAGATTGCGAAAACTGATGTTGCAGAATTATGCGTAACTTTAACAAGCATTTTGTATCTTCAACAAGCTTGACCATTTTGTGTAATATTAGATTTTAAAATCTTTCAAATGAAAATGTTTCAACTGACATTTTATGACAATCCATCTAAGGAGTCGAGTTATTACATGCGGACGGACGGCTGGATGGATATGGTGATGAGAATATACACTTTTCACATATATGCTAATGGATCTAAAAGTATATCATATTTCTATGGGAAAAAAATTAGTTGTTCAACAAAATTGAAGTCGCCCGAAACATAATATAAATCGTACATTACCGAGTTTGTTAATTAAAATTATAGTTAATATTTTTTGAGAAACTGTTTTTAAAGTATTTTTCTTGTTTATAACAATTATCAATTACACATTAGAAGGGGGAAAAACCTTCCACATAGTGGTTTATAATAAAAATATTAAAACTTAATTAATGCAATTTAAATAATATAATTCCGCATTTACCAATTCACAATAACCTATCATCGTGGGCCTTTCTGGAGTGAGATTCATACCACTAATCGTTTAAATTAAAAAAAAAATATATATATATATATATATATAATAATTATTTATAAATATATTAATGCATAACGATAAATACTTTTAGAATTACATTTTCGCGATCTAAAATCAGGCACGCAATCCTTGGCCATTTTTATGACGAAATTACCACAGAATTGTTTAGTTGGATATAATTTGATCACAAAAGACTTGTTTATCGACTCTATATATTTCTACAGCAGTCAACAGTTGTACCAGTTAATGAAAAGGGGTAAAAAGTTTTCTGAGAAACTTTTAGAGCATGTTTCATGTATGTAACAATTATTAATCATGTACTAGACGGAAAAACTCAAATGCCCCATCTGGTGGTGGATAATCAAAGATTAAAAAGTGTGCGTACTCTGAGACTACGTTCAGTTTTACTTGCTGGTATCTGGAGCAAACGTAAGCGCCCGAAGGGAGGGAAATTCATGAGCTTCATAGAACTTCCTAATGAAGAATTAACGAGGTGTCCGAAAAAGTTTTGAAGCATCGTAATTACAAGCAGAAAAAGAGCCTTGAGTAATTACCGCACTGACAGCATCCTTGCAAGTCATTATTTTGAAAAGCAGTAATAGAAAATTAATTGGTGCACTTAAAAGTTTTTGTTCTTTGTGTTCAAGTAACGAGATTTTCTCTCCAAACTGTTTCCAAACTTAACTGAAAAACTCGTATTAAAATACAGCCAGCCTAATTCAACTAGATGATATTAACGGCCTGTTAAACACTCTGCATTTTTTCCCTGAAACAATAGCTGTGTTTAGAGATTTTTTTCCAGTGATGGCACCATGCTTTGAAAACATTTTCATGTTCGTCTTCTCCTTGAGGCCTTCATTACACTCGCGTTGTATCCGTTTTTGTTCCGTTCCCTACACGTCAGAGTTCACACCTTGTCATTTATCCTCTTCATACCTTATTATAACTATTGGTTTTACACGTGTTACTACAAGTTCATTTTAACAGCGCAAGACGTTGGTTTTTGTTTTTTTCCCCACACTTTAATCGAAATCTTTCGATAGTCTGAACTTTTCTGCTCACTTGCTGTTGTATCTTCCTAATAGGATATGATATTATCAGCTCTGATAAAAGAGTTGACCGACGTGTATTTTAATAGACTTTTTTAACATTTCTTCAAAAAAAAAAAATATATATATATATACTAAAAGTTGACCCACACAATTATCGCAATTCCAGCTTCAGCTTTTCTTCGTCTTGTGGAAAGCTTTCCGGATTCGATTCTCATCGGCAGCCAAAGGTAATCGATACTTCCAGTCGGGACACAAGGAAGTGTTTTGACTTTTTTCAGGACGTTGCGGAATTAGAATGTCTCGGGAGAGGACTTTTTGGGTTTTAGTCCGAGAAACTAAGTTTTTCAAACTTCAAACAAAAGAACCACTCAAAGAACATACAAATTTCACAGGAAAAAAACGTCAGGAGAGCCCAAACACAGAAGGTAAAAAAAAAAAGATAAAGTGCAGTCATTATCAACCCACTACAGGACGGAAGCCTGCTTAACAATTCATGCTGAGGGAGATGGACCATAATCTGCCATGCTGGTCCAGTGCGGGTTGACAGATCGACCGTATTCAGCAGTCAGGGGCTTGAACCCCGGTCTACTCAAAGAGCGCGTGCTATTGCACTCCCGCTCCTGACCACTCTTCTACGGAGGCACATGGTTATAAAGTTTCCCATCTTGACCCTTAACTGAAAGAAATTCATATTAACAGTTAAATTTCTCTCATATCTAAGTGAAAAAGGGTTTTAAAGAAACGAAACACAAAAGGAATCGGATTTCTAACCACATAGGTATTAAATCCCTAAAATTGCGCTTTTTTTTTTTTTGTTCCTTCGTTATGACGATAAACCACGTCAACATTTCTTAAACAGATGTAAGTAATTGTGCATTAATTAAACTGTTCATGAATTAATCTGATTGCAGAACTTTCTATAACAATATGTAATAAAATTCTAGCATTTCGAATGATTACGATTGATAACATAAGTGCGAATATTTGGATTTAACTTTAACACGTGCATACGTATCATAATCTCCCCCTTCTCCCTTCCTCCCACGTATCATTGCTGTAATCATAACTACATTACTTTCTTACTATTCTTTCAGGGAATGGCTGTTTTTGCAGTATAAAAATGCAGAGTGTCCCGTACAAGGAGAATATCTCCTATCACCCACCTTTATGACCGAAATTCAAATATGTTCTGGACTACCTTGAGCTAATTTCGGAACATTATCGTGGTTCACAAGGGTAGCCACAATAGCAAAACAACGTCGAGAGAACAAGGGAAAATGGCTCAGAACTTTGTGCAAAAAAAAATCTAACTCTGTTAGATTAAACTATTATTATGACAATAACTTAATCATTTCTATTACCATTTAATTTCATGGAAATCGATATGGCGAATATGATCAAGTTTATAAATTCATTTATTGATTAGACTCAAAGAAGTTATTTCATTAAAATAACTCGTTTGCTCTTTTGCTTTGAAATTCCGGCGAAATCGAAAGAAAATCAAAGATGAAAGTATCGTAATCAGAACTAGATCTGCTCATTGAATTTATATTCAGCTTTCTTTCTTTTCTTTTTTTACCAAATGCCCCTGTATTTCAATTCCTGTATTCGCTTGTTCGTTAGCACTCTGACACTCCGCATTAAGGTCACTAATCAGTAGATGTTATTCAATAGATAACTCGGATTTCATGAATCAAAGTGAATTAATTAGATACAAAAATGCAGCAGTCTCGCGTGATTCTCTCAAAATGACCGTAAACCAGTGAAGAAAGATGAAAGAGAGGAATGAAATTCAAATAAGAAGTCATCTGAAAAGACAGATCGTTAAAAAGTAACCAAGGTGCTAATGATGATACAGAAAGATTCGGAATTAAGAGAAATTCTTATTTCCAAGAAATCTAGTAAAGGGGTTATAAATTAGGAGATGTTTTAAAATGGTGGTATTAAATGTTAGATCGAAATGAATATTTATCACAAATTCGGAATCGTAAACTCTGGAAATTTTCCAATACTCATTAGTAAGGGATTTACATGATTTAAATATCAGTGGCCAGAATTAAATTATTACTATTTATCTATCTGCAGCACGATTTATTGGAACAAATGGAACCAGATGGTATACAGGGTGTCTCAAAAATACACGGCATAACTTCAGGAATGAGTTCCTCATATGCAGACAATAAAAATATTTTATATCAACATAGTTCCGGAAATGTTTGGTTCCCGAGTTATTAACCGGAATGTCTTATCTCCCGCAGGTGATTTCCTTCATCAAAAGGTAATGACAGAATCTGGTGATTTTCTATTCCGACCATGTACTCAAATCAGGAGCAAGCGGATATGCACTTTATGTACGGTTTGGCGGACGACAGTGCTCTGGAGGCTCGTCGTTTGTACCCCGAAAAGTTCCCAGAACGAAGATGTCCAGACAGGAAAACGTTTGAAGGTATCAATCGCCGCCTTTGTGTACATGGGACCTTTACACCTCGTGCTGCCGGCAGAGGACGACCAAGATTTACAACTCCTGAAGGAGAGGAGGAGATTTTGGATGTTGTGCATGCCACTCCTGGAATCGGCACACACAGAATAGCAATGCAATTGGCTGTTCAACGTTCAACTATTTGGAGAGTGTTGCGAGAACACCAACTGTATCCTTACCATTCCCAACGGTGCGGGCCTTGTTCACCAGCAGATTACCCTGCGCGAGTAATGTTCTGCCAGTGGTTCTTGCAGCAGTGTGGTACAACTCCTCACTTTCCCACCTTAGTGAAATTCACAGATGAAGCGCAGTTCACAGGAGAATCCAAAACTTTCACAATCAGCATGTATGGGCTGAGGAAAACCCACATGCAATTCTTCTATCACATCACCAACAGCGGTTCAGCCTCAACACCTGGGCGGGTGTTTTTGGTGATAAGTTATTTGGGCCCTATGTACTTCCAGACAAACTCACAGGGCAGGCGTACAGAAACTTTCTGGAAAACAACATGCCTGATTTCTTGGACGACACGCCACTGATCATTCGTCAACAAGCACACTCCCGCACATTTCAGCCACCTAGCCCGCAATTACCCGAATCGAAGGTTTCCTTGTAGTTGGATAGGTAGAGGTGGACCAACTGCCTGGCCTCCACGCTAAATTGATTTAAACCCACTAGATTTCTTCTTGTGGGGCCATTTAAAGTCATTGGTGTATTCGACTTCGTTAGCTGATGTGGAAACTCTCCGCAATCAAATTTTGGTAGATTGTGAGACAATACAAAACATGTCAGGAATTTGGTATTGTCTTCGCGAGTCCATGAGACGTCGATGTGAGGCCTGTATTCAGGCAGAAGGTGAACATTTTGAACAATTACTATAAGGTGATGTGAACAGTTAAGTGTCATAGACAGACCTTCAAAACTCGGAAACCAAGCATTTCCGGAACTATGTTGATATAAAATATTTTTATTGTCTACATATGAGGAACTGATTTCTGAAGTTATGCCGTGTATGTTTGAGACACCCTGTTTATCCTTCGAAGGAAGTGGAAGAGAATTAATGAAAATAAAATTAGTTAAAAATATCTGCACCATGATGAAAATTTATGCTCCGAACTATCTGCATATCTCACTACAGTCACGTATAAATATGGAATATAAGCCGTAAGATGCTGCAGACGAGGATACTATCGTGTTAGAAGCACAATGTCTCTCACTCTACCAGAGTGCATTTTGACTGTGACGCTCTTCTACCAGAAAGTAAGCAACTTAGCAGCAGCAGAAACGACCAGGATTACAGGCGTTGAAAACACCAGCTAGAAGATCCGATATCACCATAAAAACTGCAGCCATTATCAACTCACTGCAGGATGGAAGCCTACTCAACAATTCATGTTGAGGTAAATGGACCATACTGCCACGCTGGTCCAGTGCGGGTTGGCAGATCGACCGTATTTAGCAGTCAGGGGCTTGAATCCCGGTCTACTCAAGGAGCGTGTGCTACTCTCGCTCCTGACCACTCGGCTACGGAGGCCTCCATACGCTGTGGAAAATATGAGTTTACGGTTCTAGGAAACAGGAATTATGGTAATGAAGCCAAGAAGAGTGCACAAACAACTCAAACCAAGAGCGGGTCAAGGATATTGCTACTATAAACGGGAAAATATCTTTGGGCATTGATGTGCAGATGTTCTGTGTTCTAGTATCAAAAAAAGAAGGGTAAACCAATGCATAAAATGTAGCAAAACGGCTGAGTATTCTGCAGGACGGTAAGGAAGGTGTTACGCACTGTTCCGCAGTTGTACACATATAAATTCAACCGCGAGTAATAATTGCAAGCGGTTGATGGTGAAACTCGACTGACATTCGCTCTCAACTTCTTGGCAAGAATGGAGTTAGACACCAAGAGCTATGGAAATCCTTTCCGTGAGTAAGTCCCATTGCCATTTAAATGCCACTGCACACTCAAAACCGCACGATGTGGGTGACTAGCCACCATTGCAATATAGGAAATCTCTTTACACGCAATTAAGATCACTGTATGGTGTAGTTTCACGACTATCAATTATCGGCGCATTCGTTTTTGGAGGAAATATTGGACTGCTAACAAGTTCAGAACTTCTGAACTTATCGAGACATATTAGCGACTGTTGTCTTTCCGCAACAGTGAAGACGTCTGTAAACGAGGGCATTTGTGCAAGGTGGTACGCCTTCTTAAATCGGGACATCTGCTCAAAAACCCTCGATCGCCAGATCTCACTTCTTGCATTTGACTCTGGGACTGTCTAAAGGACAATGCGTATAATGGCAATATTCATGATCTAGCAGCCCTGAAGGATGGTGTCATGTGACGTCCTGCATTTAACCGTGCTTGGAAGGAGGTTGTGTTTGATCATAATGGTGACCACATTGAGACATATATTCAGTACTATTTTTTTTTTTATGAAAACTCCAAACACAAGAGGTATTAGAACCTATAGTACTTCATACCGTATATGGGTTGGAGGCTGAGAAGACGAAAGAAATTTGTTGACATTAGACTTGTACTTCTGTAGGCTGTAATTTTCAGGAAATGCGTATGGAGGAAGGTTGTTCCAGAAAATTGAAGCTGAATAAAACATTAAGGAAAAAGAAAAGTTGGTTCTGTGAGTTTGAAGTTGGACAGTAAATGGATGTTGGCTGGTGGCGGCACGTGTTCGGACTATTTTGAAAGAGAAGGCGGGAATTAGAGAAGCCAATTCAGAAGAAAAGTGCTCATGGAAGTATCTGTAGAAGAGGCATGCAGCATAAACAGTATTCTATGAGACAGCGAGTGGAGAGGCTCTGTTAGAGATGAATCATTAATTAACATAACTGCCCTCTTCTGAATGGAATCTAGAATCCTGAGAGAGGTTTTGGGGGCACCACCCGAGATGTGGGAACGATATTCCATGGTAGGGCGGATTTGTGATTTGTACAGAGTGAATAGCTGTTTGGAAGAAATGTAACGCCGAGAGCGAAAGAGAAAACCAAGTTTTTTAGATGCAGAGGAAGCAATATTAGTAATGTGCTTGTGCCAAGAGAGACTAGAAGTCGGGGTAATCCCCAAAAGAGATATATCAACTTGCCTAGAAATTGGAGTGTCACCAAGCATAAGCATAGGAGCAGAAGAATCCTTTTTAAATAAATAAATAAATTTTCTGTTTATACTCCGGCACGACAACCAAGTCAGTAGAGTTTACAATAAATCGTCAATACAAATATTTATCGTATTTAGTAGTCACGGGCTTGAACCCCGGTCCACTCAAGGAACGCGTGCTATGCACTCTCGCTCCTGACCACTGGGCTACGTCGGGCTTTTTTGCAAGATATAAGACAGGAATAGTTGAGGAATGATTGAATACATGAATAGTTGAGGAATAATTGAATACAGGAATAGTTTAGGAATAATTGAATACAAAAATACAGGAATAATTGAGAAAAACCGTAGCACCATTTGGAACACATGGTACCGTACGCAGAACCACACACACAGCAGAACGTAGCTGCCAAATTGTGTTGCATTTCCTCCACTAGAACGCTTCCAGAAATCTTTAACTAAGGATAACCTGATCGTGTCCACCCGGTAAAGTAATTTAAATTTATTTATGTATGTTGAGGTGAACTATAATTAATGCTCTCCTTACAGATAAAACAAACATTGATTGGAAAACGCTGAACTTAAGTTTGGCGCGTACATGATATAGCGAATACCAAAGAGAATGCGGCAAATTAATAATGCTATTTCAAGAAGTTTGCAAGGAAATATGGATACTGATGGAACAGAGTCGTTGTTCAGCGCTTTGCAACTGCCTGTTGAAATCGGAACGTTGATTCTTGAATACTGTTGCGATAGAGAACCCACCTTTTTTCTCAATCTTGTTATGCAATCGTATAACACAGAAATGCACAAAACAATACGTACATATTTATATTCGATTAATAATAAAAACATTACACTGACAAATTTATAATATATTCAACAATTTGGGTGACTCTGAAAAAACAGTTACTCTAATGAAATCATAATCTATCTCTACAAGTATTTTTACGTATCTGAAGAACTAACTAAATTTAGAGATAGAAGAAGACACCATTGCGAATAACAAAAAATAAATAAATGATAAAAGCGAAATTGTTTTTGCTCTGGGGAAAAAATAAAAACACTTCAGAAATTCGGAGAAAAAACGTTGGAGACTGATGCTACTAAGAAGTCATGTAAAAAAAAAAAAAAAAAGAGAGTGCAATGCAAAGAATAAATGAGAACATAATGGATATAGACATGCCATAGGAAAAGAAGAAAAAATAAAGAAATAAACGGCCGACCAACGACGCCTGTTTTTGATTCCACCACGCATCGCATCCAAGTAATATTTTCATCAATTTTGTTTTTATGGTGGGCTTATCAAATGCTATTCTTTAATGTGTATTGATATTTTATTGCTTGTGATGAGAAGTGCAGCTAAAAGGCGTGGTGATTTTTGATAGAAGATAGCTGCGCGAGAGAGATTCACTAGGGCGAGTTCTACTCGGATTGAGCAAGACGTACTGTACACTTTCGATGCATAATGGACTCCAGGCTTACACAGTGTTATGCACAAGAGGAAGTTGATTTATAATATCACGAAATATTTGTCCATTTTTATTTTATTAATTGATATATTTATTCTCATATTTATTTTATACATAGAAAGTAACCCAGCCTGATAGGAAGGAGATGGGGACAAAAGATGAATGACTTTTTCTAACCTAAAATTTCTGTTTGTTTAAATCTGAATATTTCAATTTTTTTCCCCAAATGCAATACAGATACCATTTTTTTGTCCATAATCTATATCTTTTTGAAGCTCAAACATGTTTTTTTAATGATTGAGTATAACCCATGAACTGTAACTGCTGATCATGCAATATATCAAAGAAGTTTAAACTGTAATCTGAGAAGAAATAACCAAAAAATGCTTACAAATTGGCAGCATTTACATACTACTGCATATTATTACAAAACTAGATAAACCAAAACAAATAAAAGCCTGTTTGATTAAGCTAAACGAGCGCAGCCGGGTATTCAGCTTGTAAGTACAGTATTCTTCTGCTTTCTGTATCTTGCGAAATCCTCTAAACCTGTACGACTGTTCCAGAGTATGAACTGAAAATGAATTCATTTATTCATTTAATACTTTAACATTAATCTTTCATAATGTGAGGCTGTCACAACAAGTGGGATATATGTATATGAAGTTCTACAGTTATAAGCATAACTTTCCAGAAGATTTACTCAATATAATTTCAGTTGAAACAAGTTAAAGTAAACTAGCTTATTTACAGATTTGTTAGCAGGTTTCGTTTATTCAATTTATAAGCGCGCAGGTCCAATTACTGCTTCGTAACCAATTCCCGAAAGTACATCGCTTTGAAACTCATATTCAGAGATATTGAAGTCATTTAAGCCTGTTAGAAGATTATCTTCTGGTTTAAAACCTTCTTCGTCGTCTTCAAAATGTATCCAATTCCTAGTTCGTTTCCTTCTTTTGCGGTTATTTTAGGTCGCTTCAACACATAATAAGATAAAATTTCAGTTTAAAAAGCATAGCCCTCTTATAACTGTGAAAGCAACAATTTTTCCTCTCCCCTCTTTCCTATAACCACCATCTAGGAACTTTAAAGCAGTTATCACCCACTTCCAGTCTGTACTCATATTAACAAGATTATTGCACTCGGAAAAATATTTGGATTTACAAACCTCATGTAAATCTATTTGACAGCTGGCCTTTCGTATAAATTTAATATAAAAAGAGTTAATTCTTTTTGAATTAACAGATTAATTCATTTTTATGTTTGCAGTTAAAAAAAATTCTATTCACTTAATAATAATAATAATAGTACCAATAAGAGCTTAATTGCTATACGGTACATTACATAACGGTATTATTATTATTGTTAACAGCTACAAAAGAAGTTATATAAATCAGCAAAGTAAAATTTCTATTCTTACGAATTTCGATTTCTTATTTAATATTACATGGGTTTTATATATGCAAATAGGAAACAATGCTGATGTATCATAATAGGGTCAAGACTGCATTATCTTGACACAAGGGATCATGAACATTATGTTTAGAAAGGTACTTTATGTATAGAAAGAACAAGGAGGAACGAAAAGGGTATTTATCTGATCAAAAGCTGCCAGAATGCAGTTAAGTTCGTATCCTGAACATTCGTACCGGGTTCGTGGCTTATGATCACAATGCCATCTGCAAATTGTAAATGGTTTACGTACTCACTGTACTCTCCATTCACACTGACTCCTTTCTGCGTCCAGTCCAATCTTCTGAAAGCTTCCTCAAAGGCAGCAGTAAACAACTTTGGAGATATATTGTGTCTCCGTGTCGAACTCCGTTCTCAATTTTAAATTTGCCACTGTCTTTGTCTATTCTAATAAAGGAGGTAGCGTTCTCATATATTTTCTTCAAAATCATAATGTATCGGGATGTCTATGCGTTGTCTTTCCAGTACCCGAAACATTGCCTTATGTTGTATGGAGTCAAATTCCTTTTCGTAATCCACAAATGCAGGTGTAATGGATAATGGTGTTTTATATTCATTTGCTTTCTTCATTAGCTGTGATATTACGTGAAGGTGATCCATAGTTGAGAATCCTGTCCTAAAACCTCTCTCTCGGTTGATTCTCATCAAGTTTTTTTTTTTTTTTTTTTTTTTCTAATCTGATAGTGATGACCCTTGTGAGCAACTTTTAGATATGGGAAAACAGAAAAACTGGCCTATAATTTCCAATTTCTGATTTATATTATTAATATCAATTTATTTCCAAAGAAATGTCCCTTTACAGCTATCCAGCTAGGACACGGGTTACACGATAATAATGAATAAATAAATATTGCCATAGTATTTACAGTCTATGTACAGAGTACTCAAATGAATTGATCCAATACATGGCCTAAAAGAGCATCTGATTACATTATGTTGTATGGGTACATAGAGAGGTACATATCTGCCAGAGAGGCAGATATGTACCTTGCAGAGCTTCTGACAGTCAATGGATAACCTGTTAAATATTTCCATGAAATTAAATGAAAACATGTTATCCAGGGAGGTCATGCTGCTCAGCTTGGATCTGAATAGCAGTGCGCTGGTATTAGTTCTATTACGATTTGACGGTCTAGCAATGATATCCCAGATATCAGGCGAGTTTAATTTTCCGGAGAGATGCTGGGCAAAGATCACGAGGTTCCTGGAGATTATATGATACTACCAAGGTAGCATATTTAGATTAGAGAGCATGACAGATTTTGAGATTGTAGGCGATAGGCATGTGACCTTATTTAGCCATTTTAAAATCCAGTGTTCCAAAGATAGGAACCTGGTTTGGTAAGATGGAGGTGCCGAGGACCATATCGTTGAGGCATACAATGGAATTGGGGTTATGCAACGGAGAATATAGTTAGTGATAAGATGTGGATTATGGAAGTTAGAGATCACCTGCTTCACTGCCCATATAGTAGCATATGTTTTTTTTTCCGAGTGGCATTAAAATGAGGCAAGAGAGTAAGATATTTGTCCCAGGTGAGGCTGAAATCTTTATGCTGGGTGACTTTTTTAACTAGGGAGTTGTCAATCATGATGTTCACATCTTCTTTCTTATACAGCAAAATTATGATTGCATTATTCCACTCCTTAGGGGTAACACATTTCCTAATGCATTTCTGAAGAGTCTTGCCAGTTTGTGTCATGTCTCTTCCTCCCAATTTTAACAATTCTACAGTAACTTCATCTTCACCGGGGATTTTTTGATTCTTCATTTTCTTCAATATATGTTCTATCTCATCGAGAAGGATATTGGGTATGTGGTATGTGTTGCAAATTTGTGATCCATCTTCACTACTGGCATCATTCTCTTGCTCCTTATATAATACTTTATAATAGTCTTCTGCTATTTGAATTATGCCTTCTCTGCTATTTATAAGTACACAGTCACTATTCTATAGGCAGCTTCCCGTCACGTATGCCGACCTGGAAACTACCTTCGACTCAATCAGCATTCCCTCGTTCGTTCACCTCCTAGAAAATTATTTCTATGTAAAAGTTGACATGTTGTGGTTTATCACAACCCTGCTTTCAGACAGAATCATTATTCTTACAGCGGTTCAAGGTATAATCTCAAGAAAAATCACTGTGGGTGTACCCCAAGGCGGAGTCCTCTTCGGAGAATTATTTACTGCAGTCATTATTCCGTTTGTGCAACAGAGAGAAGACATAATCTGCTATGCTGATGGTATTAAGCTACATACCCAGATTAACCCAGGCGAACATATCTCGAACATTCAAAAGATCAATCGAAACTTACACGACTTAGGATCCTATCTCCGTCAATGTGGACTACTGATTAACCCTGCAAAATCAGCCCAAAGTGTCTTTTCTTTGAAGCGACAACCCACTGAAGTCCAAGCTTCTCTAGATGGTATTCTCCTTCCAGTGGTCAAGATACATACGGACTTACTTAGGAGTCGTCTTCGATTACAAACTGACCTCCAACTTCCACATTGACAAGCTCATAACGAAATTCTGCAAAATGAGCTGGACTACCAAACAACAACAGCTCCTCGTTAAGGATCTGGACGTGACTCGTCTACACGTATACATCTCTGCATACTCCGTCGTGTTATATGCCTCAGAAATCTGTGAATCAGCAGTCCCCATGAACATCAAGCGCGTGTATCCCTCCGAATACTGGCTCCTTCGTTGGATCACACATAAACATCGTCGTCCACCCCAGCAAAGAACAACTGCGATGGCAACCGCACTAAACTTTGTCCGACGGCCAAATCTTGTAATGGAAAGACGCCTCGTCCCAACTGCAAAAATGACTACCAGAAAAATCTCGGAGCCAAACCGCTGGAGAATCCCTGAACCCGGACTGAGGTCAGCTCCCTCACTAATAGCCAACCCTAATAGACTAGCCCCTTAGCGACCGTTTTCTCCCCAGGCAGATGCTCATCGCAGTCTAAGCAATCGACGGAGACCTCTACAAATTTTCCAAGGATCGGAAATACCGGAGATAGATGCTTAATGGTCTAACCTCAACCAGGCAAACTGCACAATAATGTGGGCAGTATAATAAAGTCAAACATTTTGTCTGTATAATATTGTAAATGATGTTAAATGTATAATATCTTTATGAATATGTTGTAAATAAGTTAACTGAAACTTATTCTGTTGTTGGCTCTGCGGGATGAATCCGAATCTCAATGTGGGCCCGTTCCCCAAGGCTTTGTCCACCACCAATGTAAAGCACCTAGTATTACTGCTGTGAAGGGTACATAGTATACATCCTTTTTTATACAATAAAGATTATATATATTTTTTTCATATTCAGTATCATTTGTCTTTCTATATTACTGTTCATGACTGCTGATTTAAGTCCTTTGTTTTCCCTTAATGCGTGTTCCCCTTTTATTGTGTTAAATCTTCTAATGTCCTCTCTGAGTCTCTTTATAATGGCTTTGCATAACTTAGTATATTCAATTTTGTCTTTGTCAGTGTTTATCTCGCTCTTCATTTGTCGTCTTCAGTTCATCACAACAAGTGTTTCTTGACTAATTTTTTCATCTTTGGATTTCTTATTGGATCCATCATTGGGTTTTATCACGTTCAGAAAGTTGTATTCCTCGTCGATATCTTGATCCTGAAAGGTCTGCAGAAGGTCAAACTTGTTCTTAAGTTCTAGTACATAGTGTTTTTTCTCTCTCTTCTGTTATCTAAATGACCCTCGTATTATTTACACGAGTCAGTTTTTCCTTTCCTTTTCTTACATCTATATGAAGTGTGCATCTTACCAGTCTGTGATAATTTCCAACATTTACCTTGTTCAGGACGGTAACATCGTCCACAATATATATTCTGTTAGTAAGGATGAAGTCAATTTCATTGGTTGTTAATCCATTTCGTCTTTTCCACGTCCACTTTCTGTTCACCTGTTTCTTGAAAAAAAAGTGTTCATTATGGACATTCCTCGAGATTCTACAAATTCTGCAAGTATTCCACCTCTTTCGTTTCTTTCATCAATTCCAAAATTTCCTAGTTTCCGCTTTGCTGTTTTGTTTCTTACCAACTTTAGAATTGTATTCCCCATAATGATGGTGTAGGTTCAAGGTATAATTCTTTTTGTTCATCTAGAAGTAGTTTAATTTCGGTGTACATTTCTTCAACCTCTTCATCATCATGGCTCGATGTTGGTGCATATATCATTATAACCTTTAGCTTGTACCTCTTAGAAATCCTGAGTAGTAATCTTGACACCCTTGGTGACTTTTGAATTACAAAGTGTTGTTTTTTTATATCTTTATGGACCAAAAGGTCAACTGCACACCTTCATTCTTTTCACTGTTTCCATTGGTGTACAACAGATTTCCAATTGATAAACCTATATAAGTGATTCATTTCTTCTTGTTTCAGCCAAGCCGATGATATGAAAATTCACATTTTCGAATTCCTTTTCCAGCTCTATTATCCTCTCTTCACCGATTAGAGATCTTATATTGTAACATGCCAAGTTCCGTTTCCGTACATGGCATCCTGGTCTTCTCGAGAGATTCTTAGCACCCTCTGCTTCCACACTGATCCGTTCACTACCGTAAGAGGGAGAGTGAGGAATTTGTTTCGAGGGATTTGTTTCGTCGTGTTATCATAAAATGCTGGAGGGTTTAGTCTTTCCCTCTTCACGCTGACCAGGCGTCTCGAAGAGAACCACTCTGCACCTTCATTGCCACCAAAGTGTCATAACAGGGCTTACAAACGAGGTGTGCACGAGTCGATTTCAGGGAGGCAGGGCAACCGACCTTTTCCTAAACCTTCTAAAATAGAAAGTTATTGGATCCATCAGTTTTAGATTGAGTGTCTGATAACACACAGAATACTTGTCCCCCTCTAAACCCCATATGTATATCCAAACAAGTGCAAACAGTTTCACACACACGTGTGTGTGAAACTGTTTGCTAGCACTATCTCTACTGGGTTCAGCAGCACTATCTCTACTGGGTTCAGATATGATGGCTGACAAACATTTGTCCCCCCCCCCTCTTCCTTACAAAGGATATCGCATTACTCATAGAGTGGCCTATATGCAATTCACGCACTGTAGGTTGTCTTCCCATGTCACAGGTGATAACCTCGAATTGCTGTAGACAGCATGTCATAAGGACACAAGACCAATGACGGTAGGAACCGTTTTACCGGTGAATCCACCTTTGCTTTGCGAATTATTCTAAACGTGAGAGATGAGTCAGGGATAGAAGATTTCCCTAATAATATTTGAGAGGAAAGCTTCTAAGAAAATAAAAGTGTGCTGATTTCGGCAGATATCTGGAACAGTCCGTTTCGAAATCAAGTATAATTTTTTAATATTGTGTTGAACGTTGTAAATTATTCCGTAAACGAGAAAAAATATGCGATAGGACATTCTTGCAAATGTGTTTGTTATTAATATTTAAGTATGTGAACATGCACTATTTATTTTCACATACACAGAGTAAACAGAAATTATTTGTGAGAACTGCATCATCACAGGTGTAGGCTCAGTGTAATGAGTGATCTACTGAGACCGAATTTAATATCACATTCGCAGCAAGAACAGTCTACCAAGAATACTGGCCATCACTCCATGCCTGGTATAAATTGTGTAAAGAGAGAGGCAATGTCTTTCACAAGATAGGTGATGGCCGACGGCGCATTTCGATAAGAACATGTCTGGCGTGTAAGCGAAGTGTTCACCTACAGTCCACAAGAAGCGGCACCCGTCAATTACAGATGCTACAGGCAACAGTACACAAGTGTTACATAAATCTAATACATCCGCTTGCATACAAGCTTCAACTGTTACGTGCCATGTCCGATGACAACAAACATGAAAAAGTTAGTGTGAAGAACACTGCTTGTCTCTTTAAACAGTTTATTCTAAACATTGATCGATGGTTCTTTCTTGTAAGTTCTTCAGCAATGTTATGCATTTAGATGCTGGGTTTGGGCAGATTAAACCATTAAACCCACTTAAATTTCAAAGTACGTTGATGCAGCTAACATCTTATATTCTTGCACTGTTGATATTCATTGTAAAAATTATCAAAATATAAAATTCATAATTTTGAACTTAAAATAGAAAATCGCAATGGTGTAGTCTGTGTTACTGTTTATGAGCTCCACTGCTAATATCATTTGATCAGAAAAAGAAAAAAACGAACACGCTTGTTTTTATGATTCTCACACAAATCGAAGACATGCTAATCAGGCCTACTGAAGTGCTTTAGAGACAAATCTCTAAATATTTTGAGTTATCGACTGAATCTACTCAATGATTTTGGAAAAAAGAAAGCGCAAAGATTTAAGTGTAATATATACCTGGAAATCACTAAAGTTTCCGAAAAAACAATGAGAGTTGGCTCATTAACTTTTCATGAATGCTGCTAGTGCTGTAGTCACTGATTATCAAAAGTTATCATCATGCTTTTAGTACTCAGTTAATTCAATTCTCGAATATGAACGAAAACTGCTGCTTGAGTGAATTTTTCTTCAACTGCAGATATCTATAAGCATCTGAATTCTACAGTAAAATCTACGAGTTATCCTGAATTCAGTGAAACACTGAAAAGTTTCTCTGTTGTTGACAAAGCATAGAAGGTGCGTTATTATTTTTAAAGGAAAGTTTTCCTCCAAATTGCAAGATACAGTTGAAAATTCCTCTGCGTTTAGTGACGGAATTCTTTAAGTTGTCTCCAATGGTAGCCGATCTTAGACGGATAGAGTAGAATTGATCCCCATGATTTATTTCGAATTTATCAGTTTTCGCAACGTACGGAACGAAACGTAAACATTTGTACTGTATAGGCATTATGCACGATAAAAAAATACCACGTGAAATGGTACACTATAGCCAAAGAAAGGCTTTCAGTAAAGCATAAATGCTATTATAAAAAGCACTCTAGTCTGTTAACCGTGAGTAGTATCCACTCTTCACGGTTCAACAGACCTAGATTTTTTATTCTAAAAATAAAATTCTTATTTATCCCCGCCACACGGCTACCAGGTCAATGAAGTTTACAATAAACGATGAAGACAATTGTTAGTCGTATTTAGAAATCAAGCGGTCTGGAGCCACGGTCTACTCAGAAAAGCCGCGCTGCTGCATTTTCACTCCTGAACACTTGGCTACGTTAACCTGTTAATATCACTTTCAAACATTACTTACTTACTATCAGTTTATTAACACAAGGTTCACGCCCTGTACAGCAAAGCGGGCAAACCTTGTGTTAATAAACATTATAGGACTCACGTTAGTTCTACTGTTTATACGAATTGGATAATCATCAAATTGTAAATTAAAATATGCGTATGAAAGGATTACTGTATGGGCTATACACTGAGTGACCAGATATCATAAGCCATAGGCTTCCATGCACCATGTGTCCATTGCTAATACTCCGATTTTAGTCACATTACGGATTATAGTCTTTTACGGGCTGCTCTGAGAAATTAATCATTATTTATAACATTGATTATGTGGGATGATGCATTCGGAATAATCGATTTGACGAAAAAACTTTTGAGACAAAACTCATTTAATTTGTACTATCCAAAATTTAATCAAGTGTGATATTAGAATAAAATTTTGAATAAATTCTTGGATTTTTGGCAAATTCAGAAATGAAGAATATTTTCTCCTTAATTTTATGGAGGATTTCTGGATATTCGCTAGGAGTTGAAGAGATTTTCTTAGGAGGTTTGGTGTAAATTTCTTTGAAGGTAAGAGGAAACTGAAGTGATCGCAAAATAGCGAATTACAACTTCAAACTTATTTGGGGGATGTACAGCACCTAATAATTATTTAACCGCTTGAGACATGTGAAATATACTTTTACACATACACTATTATACTTATCATAACTGTAAATCTTATTGTGGTAAAATAAGTGTGTTAATCATATAAGAAAAACGAATGGAATGTAATTACTAAGGCGGCGAAAAAAACAACACTTAAGAAGTTTCCAAACCTGTACAAATTCGAAGAACATTAATGCCCATATACCAGCAGAGAACATTAATGATGAAAATTAATTCTTTATGTCTTTGGTCATGTTTAAATGTTAGTGACTAACATTTTTGGATTTAAATGTTGGATGTGCACATCACTATGTATGAAATTTCAAGAAATTTTTAAATGCTGGTATTATTTTTCCTGGAATCCATTTCTTACCAAATTGCTAGTTATAAAACTTATTCATTCAATGCCAAAGAGATGTAATGCTGTTATTAAGGAGAGGTATTGTACTACCTCGAATAAATAACACTTCACCAGTGGAGAAAACTATTGTTATTTATTCTCACCGTTTTGAAATATGGTATGGGATAAAGTTCTCGGTTATCCTCATACTATCCCTATTAGACTTAGAAAAGAGGTAAAGATGTAGGAAGGTGATAGTAGGAGAGGTAGAGGAAGGAAATGCCGTAGAAGGAAGAAAGGGACAGTTGCTCCTTCAACTCACACTCAAAGCTCATATATTCCTCGAATAGGCAACGCTTCCCCAGTAGAGAAGACTGTTGTTACCTATTCGAGGAAACTCAGTGGCCATCAGGCCCCACAGACGGCACGTTTCAAAGCTTGTTGGCTTCTCTTCGGTGGGTGGACTGGTACCCTGGTGTTGCAATAGTGACAACCCTGTTATGAAGTATAACTTCACAATATGAGAGACGCCTGATGGTGTGTAGTGATATAGACTATAAAGTATTCAGGGGAAAAGGCCTCATGCTACGAGGTAGAATGATTAACATGTAGGTTAGTGCAAATGCATCATTTTAACATAGCTATCTACCAAAGTAGTTAAATTAATTAATTAAATTGGCATCGTTTTGGTTATATCTCATACTGTGACTGCCCAAGATGAGAAATAACCAAAACGATGCCAATTTAATTAATTAATTTAACTACTTTGGTAGATAGCTATGTTAAAATGATGCATTTGCACTAACCTACATGTTAGTCATTCTACGTCGTAGCATGAGGCCTTTTCCCCTAAATACTTTATAGACGTTATACTACAAAAGTCAAACTTACTGACCTTTAGCTACTTAATTCCTCTTTAGTGGCACCTTTATGGACTGGAGAGGGATTATCATCGATCTAGTCAAATGGATACTTCCCGGAGTCTGTTGACGCTTTTATTAACATTTCAAACGGTCTGATACAGTCATGTGCAGTGCTTTTAATTACAACTGAATGTATACTACTCTCCTCTACAGCCCTTACCCGTCTTTAGCTTCAGTAACTTTTCTAACAAATACTTCTGTGAGATCATTATATTCTTTTATCACTTGTCATCGGACTCTTTAGCATTCCCCGGAGATTGGTGTTTGAATTCGACTCTAAATATACCGTTGAGAAGTATCAGTCCAACACATCTGACAGCTCTACTGGACTTTCTATTAATCTTTAACTGCAGCCAATTAAGGAACGTATTTTATCTATTTAAAGCGAAAACGTTACTGAATACGTTTCCGTTACAGAGAAACGTAACGTTTCTCTGTAAAACACAGAAGCAATGCTTTTGCCGTAAAGTATAAAAAGACAATCTGCAGTGCTAATATAAGATCATAATATCATATTAATATACATGAACTGAACCAAACAGAGAATAATGCACACATAGGCACCCTCTGCTCTATAGCAGTAGTTTCAGCCAGTGTTTCTAGATGCATTAGTTTATCGTGAAGATCTATTGATATGTTAAGAAAATTCTGTAATGCAGGGTAAGTTTAAAGGTAATAAATTAAATGTGCCGTATTTTTTAAGTATACCGCATTTGTGCATTTGCTGCTTGCTTGAAAAAAGTCAGTTGTGTGGCTAGGAAAGAAAGGTTGACAGCCGCAGCTCTGTACAGATGCCACACTATTGGACCATTCGTCACAGGGAATATCACCACAGCTACCATCGCTATAGCAACAAACGAATAAGTCTTTGTGAACTGAATCTGCAGTTTAAGATAACATAACATCATCCCTTTGCATAATAAAAATATCTAGTTTCCCTTTCAATGTGAGTCGGCATCTTCACCTTAGAATTGGTAAATACATAGACTTCGTTATTGGAAAAGGAATCAACACTGACTTTTTTTTTATGAAACCCCAAACGCTAGAGGTATTAGAACCTATTAGTACTGTGCTTGAGTTGGAAGTTGAGAAGACAAAAGAAGATATTTGTTGACATTGGAGTTGAACTTCTGTAGACTGTAATTTTCAGGAAATACGTATGAAGGAAGGTTGTTCCAGGAAACGGCAGTTGAATGAATAAACGAGGAAGATGAAAAGTTGGTTCTGTCAGTTTGAAGTTGGACAGTAAATGGATGTTGGCAGATGGCGGCATGTGATCGGACTGTTGAAAGAGAGAGAGAGAGAGAGCAGGAATTATAGAAGCCAATTCAGAAGAACAGTGCCATTGGAAATATCTGCAGAAAAGGCATGCAGCAGAAACAGTATGTCTATGAGACAGCGAGTAGAGAGACTCTGTTAGAGATTAGTCATCAATTAACCTAACTGCCCTCTTCTGAATGGAATCTAGAAGCCTGAGAGAGGTTTTGGGGACACTGCCTCAGATGTGGCAGTGTCCCCAAAGTAATGGTAAGGTGGATTTGCGATTTGTACAGAGTGAACAGCTGTTTGGAAGAAAAGTAACGCCGAGAGCGAAAGAGAAAACCAAGTTTTTTTAGATGCAGAGAAGCAATATTTGTAATGTGCTTGTGCCAAGAGAGATTAGAAGTCAAGGTAATCCCCAAAAGAGATATATCATCTTGCCTAGAAATCGGAGTGTCACCAAACAAAAGCATAGGAGCAGAAGAATCCTTTTTCGAGATATAAGACAGAACTGAGTTTCAGAAGGATTGAAATCTTATACTCTCAGCTTTGTTCCTTTATGAAAAACAAATTCAGCCTCATTCATCATGGCTTCCTTATGGGCAGGTCAACAGTGACCAACCTACTCTCCATAGAACATGACATCAAACATAGCCTTGATAATAACAATAAGATAGACATTTTATGTGTACCTACAAAAATCCTTTGATTCGGTACATCATAATTTGCTTTGCCTCAAATTAAAGCACATAGGTATATCAAGTAATGCCTTATGACTTATGTTAAACTTCTACAACAGGAAAAGCAGAGTTCTTTTTGATGGAAGTTACTCCTCCACTTTTCCTATACGAATGGGAGGTCCCACAGGGTTTTCCTCTCGGACCGAAATTTTTTCCAATTTATATTAATGACATATAAGATTGTATGCAACGTGTAGACATCAAAGTGCTCTCATATGCAGATGACTTGAAAATATACAAATCCATCAAATCAATACAAGATCGTGAAATACTGGAAAATGGATTAGACACTATTACCCGGTGGATTACAAATAATGGCCTAACACTCAACTTAGACAAATTCTGCACCATCTCTATTGCAGACTATCATAAAAAACATAAGATTAATTATCCCTATGAAACCAATAATCATCAGATAATGAGAGTACAAGAGGTTTCAGATTTGTGGGTGTGGTTTTCTGCCAAGGGAAACTTCAACATACATATAAATAAGACTACAGTAAAGGCCTTCAAATCTCTTGGACTGCTTCAAAGAATCTGCATTGACTTTTCCTACATACAACTCATAAAAGCAGCATGCATACTGATTATTAACCCGATACTAGAATATGCCTCACTGATCTGGAATCCTCACAACAAAATTCTCATAAAACAACTGGAACATATTCAGAAATCCATAGTCAGATTCCTAGTGTACAAGTCTAGGTTGGAAATGGACACAAAATCTTATTATGAATGGTTCACTCACTTCGGGATGGTACCACTCTCTCAAAGAAGGGTTGTGACGGACTGCAAATTCCTGATGCAGCTCGCGGCTGGAAAGCTGGATGCCCCCGAGCTGCCCTACCTCATCAATTTTAGCTGCCCTCCAAGAGCCCTGAGAAACCACAATCTGCTGGTACTAGAGCCATTCAGAACTGATAATCTTAAATTCCACTATTTCAAAAGAACTGCAAGATTGCTAAACGAATCCAACATTGTTATTCCAAGTGAAGATATCAATATCAAAAAAGAATTGCAAAGGTTTTACAATCAAGTAATTAGAAAATGAGAATAAATGATTAATTTAATAATAATAATAAAAATAAAATAAAAAATATATATATATTAACTATAAATATTTCATTAGACAAAGAAAATAAAAATATGTACAAAAAATGGATAAATATAATAGTAATAAAAACCAATCAATGTAACTATTCATTGTGAGTAAATGGGGTGTTAAAAGAATTGAACAAGAAAATATAACAAAAAAGGTGTTAGAAATACAAAAATCTCTGTCATCCCAGCTTTGCTTAAATGCAAATCGCCTGTAACATATGATATTCCATTGTATATGCTGTATCATGACTTTGTATATTGATATTTGGCATTGTATATTTCGATTTTGATTTAACATTGTATATTTAGATTTTGATTTAACATTGTATATTGAGATTTTGATTTAATATTGTATATTGAGTGTAAATAGAATTATTACTATATTACTACTGTTCTATTCCTCCTCTGTAAGGCTTAGGCTGTTAGTGAGTAATAATAAAAAAAAATCAAGTAAGTTGTGTTTGCCCCACTGGAGAATTACCTGGAGATCGGCATTTAAGAAATTGGTTGCAGATATTCGAGAAGTTGAAGCTGATTGAGCAGAGTGAGTTTTCTCAAACTGGAAAGTGGAATGCAATGCGCTATCATCAGCAAAAGTATGGAGAGGATTTCCGGTAAATGGAAGAAGGTCACTGATATACAAGAGGAAAAGAGTGGGAGAAAAAAACTGAACCTTGTGGGGACATCAGCAATAGTAGAGAAGTTAGAAGACAGAGAGGCATCTATCATTACCCTCAGTGATCGGTCAGGGAGAAAACTGGATAAACAATCGCAAAAGACAGTTGGAAAACCATAAGATGGAAGCTTATTCGGAAGACCTTTGTGCCAAGCACGATCGAAAGCCTTTGATATATCAAGAGCAACTACTTGTGTTTCACCAAACCTTTCCATTGAATTAGTCCATAAACGGGTAACATAAGCCAGAATATCACCAGTGGATCGACACTGACGGAATCCATACTGGCGATCATTGAGCAGGCGGAAGGCTTCTAGCAGTTAGAGAGGTAGTTTAAGAGTTGGCGGTTAAGTGATTTCTCCATTACTTCAGAAATAGTAGAAATAATTGCAATGGGACGATAATTGGATGGGAGGGATTTGTCACCCTTTTTAGGAACTGGCTGGATATGAGCAAATTTCCAAGCAGAAGGAAAAACAACTTTGGAATAAGAAAGTGAAAAAAGGTGGCAAAGAACAGGAGTAAGTTCAGAAGCACAGGTTTTGACAACAAGTGGAGAAATGCCATTAGGACCTGGAGCTTTCTTAGCATCAAGATTCATCAAAATCCTTCTGACATCCTTTTGACGGAAGACCACAGGAGGCATTGAATGCAGCGTGTTGGGAATGGTGGGAGATGTTTTACCAAGGTCATTAATACATAAGTTGGAATAAAAATGGGATGCTAGCAGGTCAGCTTTATCCTTGGCTGAAGTGAAAATAGAACCATCTGGTTTCGATAGAGGTGGGAGCAGAGATGGGCAAAAGTTGAGGCCAATAGCTTTGGCAAGAGAATGCTCGGCTACCATTAGGGCAAGAAGCAAGCTTTCTACACTTAGCCTGTTCAAAATCTAGTTTGGATTGATTAATAACTGCTTTACGATTCTTGCAAGCAGAAAATGAAACTGAAGAATTGGAAAAAGGCCAATTACAATATGCAACAGTCTTCTCTTGAACAGCCTTAGCACATTTATTGGAAAACCAAGGTTTAGATAAAGGACGAGATTTTAACGTGGAGTGTGCAATAAAGGATTCCATTCTTACAACAATAATTTCTGATCTGGGCAAATATTGACATCAGAAATTTTGAAACAATAATCCGACCAAGAAAAGAAATCTTGCATGTCATCCAATTTTGCATTCTTGTAATGCCAAACAACACGGGGTGGGAATAGCCATCAGATAAAGGCTCCATTGAAGAAGAGACAATCATCAAGTTGTGATCTTAGGTGCCTAAAGGACCACTCACTTCGACGGTGAAGGGTTGAAGAAGAGTTGAAGGGTTGTTTGTGAGAAAAACTTAGAAGGGTTGTTTGTGAGAAAAAGATCAAGCGTATTGGCTGTATGGTTAGGATTGTTCGGTATTCTGGTAGGTAAATGAAAAATCTGTGTGAGGTCATTAGTAATTGCAAGAGCCTCAGCATTTCGACCAGCTGGGTCCAGGTGATTAGAGAATGGAAGCCAGCTGAAGTTGTGAACATTAAAATCACCAATGAAAATTACCTCACAGTTAGGAAAGTTGGACTGGAGAAAGTCAAGTTGCAAAGAGAGGAAGTCAAAGAGCTCCATGTGATTAGTGGAGTTGGGAGAACTGTAGAGACAACAGATGAATTTGACGGAATGAGGTAGAGAGATTGAAAAGATTGAAAAGCCAGAGAAGATTGAAAATAGGAGATTCCAAATTACCAAGTCTCTGACAAGGAATATCGGAACGGACATACGCACAAGTACCACCATTGAGGTGAAAGGAATCATAAAGCGAATGAAGTGGGCAAGTGAGATGAGCAGTAGTTGAATCAACCGATAACTGAGATTCTGTCAAAAAAAAGTACATGGGATTTGGCAGACTGCAAGTGGAAATGGACATCGTTGAGATTAGAATTGAGACCACGTATATTTGTAAAATGAACTAGGAAGTATTTGGGAGGTTTAGATCTTTTCGCAGATAAGCTTATTCTATTTATTTGGCAATTCATGGTGTATTCAATAATAAGGAAATGTGGGGGGACATGTTGTATGAAGTAATAAAAATTTTGGATATACCGTACACATGGTGAGAATATACCCAGATCCTTGACATAACGTGTCCTCGACAATGCCCCCCCCCCTCGCATACACACTACTCGGACTCCCTCCAGTCACTATCTGTTAGAGTAGAGATAGAAAGATTATTCACTAGCTGATCCGGAAGCCACCTAGAGAGTTACCAATAGGTTCGGTCCGGTGTACTAACTAGCGGCCGGCATGCGAACACCGTTTTAGAGCTGTTCCCTCGAAATGTAAGGAAGTTTGGATCTCGCCATGGTGTTCATTATAACCGCAAAAGACCGTAATCACTTCGTAGCTTAAGAAGACAATAAATTGTCAACTGATGTCAGAGGTTATATAAATACTACTTTACAGTATATTTTCAAACACGTACTGATACACTTCGACCTTGGGAAGTAATGGTAAATTTCAGATGTTGCGTGATAGGCTGATTGTAGTACCCGCTAAAAGGAATACACGCACTCAGTCGATGGAGCAGAAAAGCATGAGACCAACTTAATATCACGAGAGGTGTGATATTAAGTTGGCGGTCATGCCATTTACCAGATAGTAGAAAGAAAGAGATACTTAAAATCAGCTGCTAGATACACTGTATGTGAATGAAAGTCAGAAGGACTTCGGCATTCGTCCCAAGCGAGCTGGACCATCGTTAAAGATCCTCATAACGTTTTGACAGTTGAAACGGATAGTGAAAGGGAATTCAAAGGCATGTTCTTCAGTGAGCTCAATAGGGTATTGAGCTTACTCAAGAAACAAACAACGAAGCACATGCACATTACCGTTCTGCAGAAAAAGGATGCAGAAACCACAGCAGTGGCAGAATATGTTGGAAGGGTGAATCATGCTACAGAGTCCAGGCATTAAATGGACATACCATTTAATCCCTCTTGTGTGACATGTGCCCAACAGTTTCACCCAGACCGTACTACACTAACAATGAAATTCAATATGAGCCTTTTACGATATTCAGTGTTCATATAACTATATTGGCCTATGTAAGGTGGTTCGTATTTAGTCTTCCGGTTGTCGTTGTTGTTGTTGAGTTTAACGACACATAGGCTGCTGGGGCCATATTGTGTCTTAACTATATTTTATGATATATTCCTATCCAGTTTAGGAAAGTAAATAGTTCCTTTTTATTAGGATCATCTCCCAGAATCTGCATTAAATTTATTGATGACTGCGTATTAGAAATTGACTTAAAGATATCTAAGCGGATGGTTTGAAAGTGGGGACAGTCCACTAGCAAATGGCGAATGGTCAGTTGAACTTGGCATGATGTGCATTGGGGAGCGCTGTCATTAGTTAATAGATACAGGTGAGTGTTCCGGTTGTCGTCGATGAAACCGTGATTGCGCCAGTCTATTGTGACACTAGAGAACTCCGCCTTACCTCATTTCGGCAATTCTTTGGAGAGGAGCTGCATTTTTATCAACATGATGACAAAGACCCATGTCACTGAGATGGGCAGTACAACAGCGTTATGTATGAAGTGGTATGTGGTGAGGCTTCCATTTCCAGCTCAGATCTGAATCAAAATGAATACGTTTAGGTTATTTTGGAACAACAGTCAACAGACATAATAGGACGTTCTAGTTCAAATAGTGAACTAGCTGCGCTCCTCCGCGAGGTGTAGAGTTAGCTTTCATTCTTCATTGGTGGAACCTTGTAGGAAGTGGTTCCCGGAAGGTTGCTGATATCAACAAAGCAGCTTAACACATGTGGTAGACACGTGTTAAGAACGAAATTTAAAATTTTGTGGCTAGAATAAGGTCTAATAAATTTTGCCAATAAATGTAATTATAATTAGTAGGGCATAGAGATCATGGATGACCTTACAGAAGCAAGTAAAAAGAATTGAAAAACTGAAATAATGATATCGGAATGTAGGAATAGGCAAGAAGAAAGGAACTTACCGTTACCTTGCAAGACTTATTATTTCAGTTTTTCAATTCTTTTTACTTGCTTCCGTAAGGTCATCCATGATCTGTATGCCCTACTAATTATAATTACATTTATTATCACAATTTATTACACCTTATTCTTGCCGCAAAATTTCAAATTTCGTTCTTAACAGGTGTCTACAGCACACGTGCACCAAAACATACAGAGCATATCGGAAACAGAAGCAAGAACATTGCCGTCTTTCTCATAATTTCGGTGGATGGTCTCTGACGAAGACATTGAAATTATGAAAAACACTGCAATACAGTGTTTTTCATAATTTTGGTCGCCTTTTCATAACTTACCTAATTTCTTGCCAACTCTCTGTCTCTTTTTCATATCTTACCTGGTCACCTCATCCTACCATATATCGCTATATTTCTTATCCATTTCGTCGAATTCACTTCTTGTGTATACCGTAGATTCAATAGGATTAAACAAAAAATCTTCTTCACACCATAAATATATATATACATTATAGCTGTAGGGTACATTTGCTAATGCAGTTTCCCTGATCCATAATTAACGTTATCTTCCTTCTCGCTACAGTTACCCTATGCCTATTTGTTTTCTTAATATATATATAGGCAAAATTTGGATCCCTCAGACTGTACCAGCTTCCAATCATGAACAATCCAGATTTTATGCTTTTTAGGCCACCGGCATTTTTAGGCGCAGCTGTTAACATTTGCCTTTTTCGAGAGATCCTATTCAAAAATTGGCTGATGAGGATTTGGTTAACTGTTTGCAGCGTTTTTTGCCTTGTTTTAAATCGCCTTTCGTTTAAATGACGCGATATTCATCGTATTAAACGTACTGAAATCCCCTCATACATACAGTTGAAGATTCCATTATTTTTTCACCAATTAAACTATTGTTATTGAGACTTTGAGTTCGTTGCTTGAATTTTGAACTGCAAAATTTTAAAATAATTATTTCTGCCTGATATTTCCGTATGTGGAAAATATGCACGCTGATTAATCCTTGCATGGAGGACTAAAAGAGCTTTTTTGCATTTAATGCATTTGAAACAAATTTGATAAAAGTTACGCGAAAAGGAAAGCACCATAGCCAAGCAGTCAATCGCGAAGATACAGATATACTCGCGTTTCAATGACCGTGCTTTAAACCAGTGTGACTACTAAATACGACGATGTTCTTGTATTTATCTTGTGTGCTTCTCTAACCTACGTGATCCTTTGGGAGTATAAACAAAAAATCTATTTATTTCTCTTTTTAGATGTACTTTTTTTATATTTTTTTACAGATAGTTGGGAATATTTTTATCTTAGAATATCACTCACCGTTAAAGGAGTTCTATTTTTTAGTTGACAGAAAAACTCATGAGGAAAAGAGTTTTATGTTTTTGAAAAAACTTCAATTATCCTACTTTTAACGAATTGTTCAACCTGTTATTAATATTTTTAGATTCATATTAAAACGGCATATGAAAGTTTAATGGGGTGTTGAAACAATTTTAATTGGAATTTAATATCACAAGAGAAAATCTTTTTAGGTGATTTATTATCTTAATAAAATATATTTTATTAAGAAAGGGGGCCTTTCTGAACCATAATCAGAAATGAATAATGAAAAGAAAGGTTAAATGACGTTATTTGTTTAATGCAACCACTGCCCTAGTTATTTACACTTTTTTTAAAGTACTCTCGCAGCTAGCACAGTGTTATAAATACTTGTTCACTACATCGCGTGAAAAAGGCCCTCGTTTGAGTCTTGTCGACGAGATTCTCTTCTCCACCCGGTTTTCACGAAGTAGCTGAGTCATTCAGTCTCTGGCGAGGATTGAATGGGTTTTGATACTGGAAATTCAAGTTTTTCATCCAGCAAACAGGCAGGTCGATCACACAATCCATTCAATTTCTAGACATAATATATACAGCTCAATTACAGTGAAAGTCGCTGATGCGCCTAAAATTCCATAAGAACACCTTCAGCTTATTCCTTTTGTGGATTATTATCAATAATGCCATTATTTCCTATATATTGCGTATAAAAATAACTCTATGGTTTTTATTTATGGTATATAATTATATAGTATGAATCAGAGCTGTAATACTCAATATGTTCTACGTTGATAATAATATTAGTAAATTAATAAGAGGAGTTTACCTCAATATAGTACGTGGAACACTTCCGTATGATACCCTCCTATGATACGGAAGTGTTCCACGTACTATATTGAGGTAAACTCCTCTTATTAATTTACTGGTATATAATTATGCAATCTTATTTTAAATGGAATTTTGTGACATGCGATTTCTTTAAAACATAGTCTTTCTAGCAGTCTTCGGCTACACACCCATTAAATAAACTATTTCAGAAATATTTTACACAGTTTATAAGAAGAATTACCCCAACACCAAATCATATAAAAAAAAGGGGTGATACTGGAGTATGTGATGGTGACTGCACATAGCTAGGTTTGCTGTCATGAAAACCGGCAAAGCGAAATTTATATCACTTCCAAGCGCTGCTATTTGCATTGGATGATCACAGAAGAGAAGCAGAATCAAAATCAAAGGCGTGTTTCGTAAAGTTATATTTGGTACTCTACACAGTTCCAGGATAACTGTCTCATATCCAAACAATACCATTTCTGACTTAAAACTGCAAACTCCACCATAAAGTACATTTTGTTTTGGAGTTTACTGCCAGCATTATAAATACCACTTCTCAGTGTTATGATAGTGCGGAGGAAGAGCATGAAGAAAGCAATTTCAATAGTTCAGAAAGAACCCATTATGGAGTTTCATTTTCCGTCAACCAATAGAAATTTTCGAAAGATTCCTAGATGAAACTGTTACTTTAAATTCATTGCAAAAGGAAATAAGAATGGAGAACATGCTACGTTTTTTTTTTTTTGGTTTTATATTGTCTATAAAACTAAATTTACTGTAGTAGATAAGAAAAAGCGTAGTGTGTGAATAAGAAATTAAACTGGGCAATTAATTTTTTTACAAATTTCCACAACAGTCATAATCGTAATAAATAAAATCAGTTAATTATTTTTGTAATTTCAGATGACCGAATCATATATGAAAATCATGATGAAAATCGACAGTTTCTTTAAACAAATTATACGATATGCAAATCATCAGCAACGGTACTAATAACTGTAGAAACTTGCCACTATTACTTTATTATTGATTAAATTAATTAATTTAAATAAAATTCTGAAATATTCATGGCTTTCGTGTCTGAACCTCATAGGAAGATAATGATATAAATCAGATGGGTCTGTGGATTTTTTAAGCATTATCAACTTATATGAAGGATATTGACTTCTAATGAGGCATTGGAGAACATCCCTTAGCAATTACGATATTAGGTAAACAAAGGTTTAATACAGATTTTGACCTTTTTCTAAACTTTTGGCTTGCATTTGCTTATCTTAAATGAACCAATGTAAATATATTACATCACATTTTTCTCCTCCCCACCACCGAATTCCTTTATCCAACATCACAGTGCTGTGTTAGAAAAGGAATTCCGGGAGAAGACGTGATGTAAACCATTTACACTGTTCTCTTATTAAATAAACCCTCACTCAGGGCAGATGGAAGGTTTTCGAAATGAGTGGAGAATAACCAGACAAGCCAGGTTCAAAATTGGAGCCGGAAATTAGTATTCCAGAGTTTTTATTTTAAATACGAGCATAAAGTATCCTCGTGAGTAGAACCTCCTCCCTCTCTGTGTGGAAAAGGTCTAGTTTCGAATTCCGTTAATGACACGAGAAACGTTTACGGGCTTTTTTCACTCCGTGGCTGAGTTAGTCGGCGTGAGGCACGGATAGCAAGATTTTATGTCCCGAAAACTCGGTTTATCGTCCAGCAAAACAAGAAAACCGACCAGAATATAACCAATTTTTGGATATAGTACGTATATAGTACATATACACCCTCCTGGCACTTTGCCGTCCCGGGGTGGTTTCCTTTACTGGAATAAACAGATGATGATAATAATAATATGTGGATGAGGTTGTGTCGGGTAACCTCAATATGAAAATGTTTAGATTTTTATAAGAACAAAAATCGAAAAAAAAAATTATAAAACTATATATTAAAAAAGGTGCATAATAATCTCCCCACTTTACTCTCTTATTGCCCTAATATTAGGTCTAATTATAAGCAGTTAAATAAATACATTTATTTAAACTTTAGATTTAATAAAATATAATCCCATATAAAAATTTCAAAAGAATATGACGCAAAATTCAGTGTATTTCACCTCTTGTTTTACATCTGATACTTCTAGCACTACCAGAAATTCCAAGAGAAGAAAGAGCTACATCGGTCATTGTGGCTGAAATACCCGTGTCCAAGAATTGGAAAACAATGGATGAACTTCATAATTACACATCTGATTTTCAGTCAGGAAATCAAATTAATGATATTAGACACGATGCAATTATCGAAAAAAAAAATCAACTCGGTTTATGCAGAGTAGGTAATAATAAAAAACGAAATAAGAGACAAATCATGGATTTAAAAAAAAAAAAAAACTGCTATCTCTGCAGAATAAGCTGAAGATTGTGTTCCTTAATCAAGGCTTGTTAAAAAACATCACCTTTTACAAAGTACATCAACATAACAGGTGATGTATTAAAAATCCTTAAAAATCAAATGACCCAGATCCGTTCGGCTTTCAAAGAAATCAGCCTCCCTTCACCATTAAAAACTAATAGTTTAAAGGGCCAACGTCTGAGGAAGCAGAACCACATGATGGCTCAACGGCTCAATCGCCATACATACTTCTCTCCAGCCTCCTCCTCTCTACATCAGGACCTAAAGTTAACACTACAGTCACGCAGTATCAGCCCTGACACCTATTACTTTTTTCACTACCATTTCCGAGGCAGCCCTTCCACATAGTACAGTGTTTATACACAATTGACAATTCTTTAATTCACGTCTCGGTCCCCTACTTGTGAGCGGGAAGATGATGTTACTTTTCATCCAGAACTTCTCAATGGGCTCACTGAAGCAAAAGCGCTCTCTTGCTCCAGGCGACTCTGTTATATTAAAGCTGCACGCAGCAAGACAGCCAGAAAGCACGGGCAAGCATTGTCCACAAGTTTTCCCCCATACAATTCCAACAAAAATTTCAACTGCTGTTGAAGAAGGGCTCTGTTTCTGTAAAATAGCAGCCAATCAAAAGCCAAGACTACTTAGCTTTTAAACTGGAGTGCAATCCGAAGGATTTTAACAAAATCTCAATAGTTTCCATCGTGTGGCCCATCGGGGTGATCATTGAACCATTTTATAAGGCCTCCCACTGAGGTAGAATCAACTCAATCACTGCACTTACTTCTGTCTGGACACTTGCTCCTCTCCATCAAGGAGATCTGGACGGAATACGGCCAGAAATGTCTCGCGATCACCGTTCCAGCAGTATGCGGTTCATCGTTTTCATCCAGAGACAACAGAAAAGCTGGGGCTCCGCCTTTTATAAGCAAACTCATCATGCCCATCTAAAGTTCTTCAAATACATTACAAGATTTTGATTCTATAGCTGTCAAGCTCAAGACCCAGTCTATCATACTCCAAGTGATTGCATTTTACGCCACCATCTCCATCTAAGGACCTCAACCCTGAGATAGATGATAGATAGATAGACCTAGAGCGAGGGGTGTTGGGGGTTTCAGGGACGGATGGCAGTCATCCTGGAATAGTTGGGTATATGGGATGTGTTAGGGTAACAAGGAATAGGCATACTTGCATGTATACCAGTGCTAGAAGTATAGTAAATAAATTTGATGAATTTGAAGTGTTGGTCAAGACATCAAAGGCAGATATTGTTGGGATAGCAGAGACGTGGTGTCACAAAGATATAAGGAATGCAGAACTGGAATTTGGGGAGTACAATGTGTACAGAAAGGATAGACAGGACAGAAAGGGAGGAGGTGTTATGCTGTTAATTAAGAAAAACATAAAATCAAAAGAAGTGCATCCAGTTGATATAGATGGACAGTGCACTGTTGAGTCAGTTTGGTGTGACATAAGCACTGCAAAAGCAAAGATAAGAGTAGGAGTGTGTTATAGGCCTAATGACTCGAATGAGTACAATGAACAATTGTACAGAGAAATAGAGTGGGCCAGTAAATCAGAATGTCTTATAATAGGGGATTTTAACTTCCCAGATATTGACTGGAACTTGTGGGTTGGTCACTCACACACTAGTCAGACTTTTGTGGATTTATTGGATGATTGTTTTCTGCAGCAGCATGTTCGAGAGGCAACCAGAGAAAGTAATACTCTTGATCTGGTTATCAGCAGTGATCATTCGTGTATTAAGAATTTGCAGATAAAGGAACCACTAGGTGGCAGTGATCACAGTGTGCTGAAATGGGATTTACTCAAAGAGGTAACTACCGTCAGGGGTAAAGGAAAGGGTTTTTGCTTCCGTAAAGGGGAGTACAGTGGTCTCAGACAGTTTTTAAATTCTGTACAGTGGGATCGACTGACGATGTTACAAACAGTAAATTCTAAGTGGGAAGCATTCAAGGAATTAATCGTGGAAGCTACTAGACTTTTCATACCGATGAAGAAATATTGTTCAAGGTTTAGGCCTAAATGGTTATCAAATGAACTAATGAGACTCGTGACAGAGAAGAAAAATGCATGGGATGCATATAAATTATCAGGCGACGCAGAAGCCTGTAGCAGATATAAGCTAGTCTGTAATCAGGTCACAAAGGAGGTTCGGCAGGCAAAGGCGGATTACGAGAAATCTTTGGCAAATGATGCTAAGAAAAACAGCAAGGATTTCTTTACTTATATAAACTCTAAAAGGAAGGGGCTGAATATGATTGGTCCACTTGACATCGATGGTTCGACTGTTGATGATCCTGCTCAGATAGTAAACAAACTGAATGAGTATTTTGCATCTACATTCACACGTGAGGAATCATTACAGTTTGAAAATGGAAGAAGGTTATCAAATTGTAGCAGTGCGCTTAATGATTTTGTAATAACTGAGAGCAAAGTGGAGGAGAAATTGTTGAAGTTAAACATAAGAAAGGCACCTGGGGCGGATGGGATCTATCCAGTTATATTAAAGGAGGCGGCAAAGCAACTAAGCAAACCCTTAGCCATAATTATGAGAGCATCCTTGGATTCAGGGGAGGTTCCCACGGACTGGAGATGTGCAAATGTATTCCCAATTCACAAAGGAGGTTCGAAGGGTGACACGAATAATTACAGACCAGTTAGTTTAACTTCTGTTCCGGGTAAAATAATGGAGTCACTGGTTAACGATTCATTGCAGGATCATCTAGACAAGACTGCAGCAATAATTCAGACACAGCATGGGTTTGTTAAGGGAAAGTCTTGTCTGACAAATTTGATTGGTTATTATGATGTGGTCACAAAGGAACTGGATGCAAAAAATAATTTTGATATCATATACTTGGATTTCAGGAAAGCTTTTGACACTGTTGCGCATGGAAGACTACTGTACAAATTGGAGCAGAATGATATTAAGGGTAAGTTGCTACAATGGATAAAAGGATGGTTAAGTGGGAGAAGACAGAGGGTGGTAATCAATGGGTGCTGCTCTTCGTGGACTAATGTTATTAGTGGAGTCCCACAGGGTTCGGTGTTGGGTCCACTGTTGTTTTGTATATTTATCAATGATATTGATGAAGGTATATCAGGCTTAATGTCGAAGTTTGCAGATGACACGAAGGTTGGCAGGGTTGTTAATGACGGTAATGGCAGTGTGCTACTGCAACAGGATCTAGATAATTTGGGCAGATGGGCTAAGAAGTGGCAACTGAAGTTTAACCTTGACAAATGCAAAGTACTGCATATGGGTAGAAGTAACCCCAGAGAAACGTACCAACTGTGTGGTACTACACTTAAGGTGGTAGAAAATGAAAAAGACTTGGGAGTAATTGTGCAGTCAGATATGAAGTTTTCTGAGCAATGTAGACAGGCTGCTAGGGCAGGTCATGGGGTTTTGTCAATGATATATAGGAATTTTGCTAGCAGGGAAAAGGAGGTGATTGTCCCTCTGTATAAGGCAATGGTCAGGCCACGCCTTGAGTACTGCGTACAGGTCTGGAGGCCTCATTTTAGGAAGGATGTAGATTTGCTTGAGCGTGTACAGAGAAGAGCAACACGATTGGTGAGGGGAATGAAGGGATCCTCTTACCAAGAGAGGCTTAAGTTCTGCAAATTGCAGTGGCTGGAGACTAGGCACCTGCGCGGTGATCTGATTGAGGTCTATAAGGCCTTGAATGGGTTGAGCACGCTGAATTCTGATGGGATCCTCCCACTTGTTCAGAATACGAACCTACGGGGACATAAGTTCAAATTAAGAAAGGATAGAGGTAGAATAGATGTGCGGAAATTTGCCTTTAGCCAGCGGGTGGTTAATTGATGGAACAAACTTCCATCTGTCGTTGTGGAAGTTGATAGGTTAAATAAATTTAAGGAGGAACTGGACAGGCAATTGGAGGGTATGGTGTGATTTTTTTTTTTTTTTTTTTTTTTTGGCTGATGCTGCATAAGCTCCTACACTTGCTTTCTTGCATCAAGTGCCACTACTACTACTACTACTATAGTCAACTGGGTCCTAAATCAGGTGCTAACTTTTACTGTGAAAATTTTATGTGATGGTTTTGACTTATCTTGATCACCTCGAGATGCAGCTCTTCTCACGTTCATGCAGCAGGCCTCTGCCGTGTCAGCAATCTCCATACCCGTGGGCCCAATGAGCTTGACCTCATTCCAACCTCGATACCATGCAATATCGATTAATCCCCTGATATGATACCAACTCCGACCATGATCCACTTTTGACGCTATTTTAAATGCCAAATGTTTGCAATCCTATCAATGAGTCAAAATCATATCCCTATCCCCAGCCTATTCGAAAGCCTGGGGCGAATTTAACTTCCTGAAGCCCAAGATGATTAAACCATATCCTGACCGGGCCATACGTATCAGCAAAATTCCATATGAAGATACACCGTCAGGTTTTAGGCTAATGCGTAAAACCTAACTGTATATCTAATGCGTGTATCTTACGCTAATGCGTAAAACCGCAGTTTGATGCTAATACGACTTATTTACGTATATCACCAGGTTTCTCGTTGACTCAGTTTGTAGTCAGAAGAGCCCTGATTACAAATCTTTAATGCAAACATTTTTCCATCGACAACCACAACAATATCACGGCAACAGAATCCATTGCCAGCAACTGGATCAGACAAACCTGACAAGGGAATGTTAAGGGCCTAAATCCATAAACCTTGCAGGTTCTATTACATATTTTTAATTCAGTGCCAATCAGAAAACTCAACAAATTTGCCAAAGTTGCTAGATAAAATATTGATACCCGTCGTCAGCAGATAGATATTGCTCACGAATTCATTATGCAATCCCAAACAGTTCAACGGCGGACATCCTTTCAGCAACTTCTAACAGAATCATCACAGCATTTGAAAACAGGAAACTAGCATTCACCTATCTGAGCAGTGAGTAGTCAGCATTTGAGCATGTGAATATTACAACTCTCCTAAAACAACAGAAACATAAACCGTTAATAGATTCAACTTAAGAAATATAAAGGCAAAAATCAAATCCACAGAGTAAAAAATGAAAATGCAGACACATATGTATCGTGATAAGCTACTTAAAGTACACGTTTATCCCGAAGAATGCAAGCCTAAGTTAGCATTTTTCACATCTGCAATTTTTGGGAAACGTTTAGTGATATTCTTCTTTCAGTTTCGTCCTGAAATATTTCATTTTTATTGTCGATTCCATTTCAAATTCTGAAGCCCTAAGTGGGTACCGGACCCGATGCAGGACTCTATTGTGGAGCAAGGCGAAACAACCCAAACAGCGCTTGCTAGCAAAGAAACGTGAAATAAATCATCCTGCTTTTGATGCCTCTTGATGTCATCGCCTCGATTTAAATTATATTTATCGGGCCAACCTTCCATCTTTTCGATATCCATCTGTATATACGCTTTTAACACCTAAATCGTACATTCATACAAAATAGTTTAATTTATTCTTTACTTTTAAATTGTATATATATATTTTTTCCCTGATAGTTACCTGAAGGAAACTATAAGGAAACAAAACAGTCGTAATTTTTAAGCAACACAGTCATAATTGATAGCCTGAGGAGCCTGGCAAGTCTATTAGCAATCAGCTAGAAAAACAAGAAAAAAATTGTCACACAATGTTACTGGAAGCACATTCCTTTCATGCCCAACTTATTGAAGCTGTAGGATATGAAGAAATAAGCCGCAGCACTCCTTGTGTTTCTTCTATCGATATTTTCCAAGAAAAAAAAGGGAAAAAAAACTTAATTGAGAGAGAGGATCTTCCTCATTTCGAAAATGCCGAGTTCCACAGAACAGCGCAATTCTCTCATTACACAGGAAAAAAGAAAAGTTGAGAAATTATGAAGCAGCCTTCTTTCTAGAAATTATATTGATTCATGACTCCAGATAACAAAATTTTACCTCCTAAAAAAATTCTAATGAAGCTCTTAAATTAAGACAGAGTTCTTGTATCCCAGTGAGTACAAATTTGTTTGTTCGCAATGCTTTTGTTTAATTTCTTACATTTTTTGTCTGCATATTCTAAATTGAACAGCGCGTGTGACTTAAAGATTGATAATTATTTCTTTTCCAAATGCGCTGTCCATAATAAACTGCGCATTCGAGCTGCATTGGGTACAACTCTTATTACATTATTCGTAACAAAAACTAAAGAGATATTGCAGTTAAATTTTTACTCATCGGCATTCATATTAAACTACCTGGTCAACCGATCAATATCCACTTCTCTCGTATTTCTTTCCCTTTACTTACTTAGCATGAGGTTCTTCATCTTTTCAATCATAAATATTTTCCGATGTATGAATACAGTTCGTTTTTTGTTAATAAGTCTACATAAATCTTAAACAAAGGACAGTGTTTAGTTTTACCAGCACATATTTTTGGAAACACAGACACGTAGAAAATTCCACGAAGAGATTTCAAATGTAACATTCCTAGTATCAATAACATGTTTCGACATATTTTATAAACAGCTGATTCTTTTTTGAACAACTACTGGAGCTCCTCATGGTAACCGTCATCTACATCTACTTCATATGTCCCAAGAAGTATTTATTTTCTTCACAATTTCCTGAAATGCACCTCACTAATCGCCATCATGTTGATTTCTTCCAATAGCGATCTTCACCAACTGGTTTCTCTTAAGTGATGACGCTTTTTGGAAGTGCTGAATAGCATTAATCCATAGCAGTGTTTGCAATCACGGCGTTTATACAGAGAAAAAAAAAGTTGAATTCTGCAACAGACTTAAAAATTATATTGACTGGTGGCGTTTTCCGCCGAGATGGGTGAGGGCAGTTAACTCTGCCATTATAACAATTTTCACCATGTACCATAAAATTACATATATATTTTCCTTTATTGCTTCTTGCCAAACGATATAACATTTGTATATTTCTTGAGGAAGTCTACCCTTAATATTATACGCCTTCATACGCTCCTGTATCAAGTAGCATGAGTAGAAGAGTAAGATTAAAAATTCCCTCAAGGTACTCACACTATTCCACAGCACAATTCGAATATGATCAGACTGGACAACATATTTACTTCCTTTTACATTCAGTCGTGGCATTGTACTGTGCCCAGACTTTAAAATTGGCAGGTAGAAAGTGTGTTACGATAGTGCTAAGGAATACTTGCGAAGCATTTCTGATCTCCAAATATAACAGGACGGAATGCAAAGTCAGATAGACACTACACGATTTTCTGTTCACATGTGAAGTTCAGTTTCATAAAAAGTTCTCTATCTAAAGCAGTGACACGCAAGCTATGCTTCTCGGGCCCCAGGGAGATCCACGTACAAATCAGTCGAGGGTCCCCTCAGAAGATTGAAGAGCTAAGTCGAGAATGACCTTTTTCTCTAAAATTTCTATTGGAAATGCAGGCGATTTTGTATCGAGCACACTGGGTTCCGACAGATAGATTTTCAGATAGACACGAGGAAGGACAATTTTGAAGATGGGTTAGATATTTTCGTTTGTAGATGATATTAGTTAATTCTTGAGAACAATAAAACAAAAATATATTTTATTTTGTAGGATCACCAATAAAGATAGGAATCCGAAAATAGGAGTCCAGCACCAAAAACGTTTGCCTAATACTAAAGAATTTCGTAGGAGCTCGTGTTTCTGTTTTTTTTTTTTTTAATTATTTTTTTATGCACGCTCCGCTCAAACGTTTATATTGATGGCAATTATGCGTGGGATGATTAATGAGGCTATTCTCTCCTTGTGCCCAATTTGAAATGTCTTCGCGCTCAACAACCAGGAGCCACTATCATAGCGTAATGTATTCAAGGAGTTGGTTCACAGCGCATACAGATACGTAAGATACACGGAACATTATTGATCCTTTATTCTTCTTCTAATCCGGGTTAACATGTTGGCTTAATGCTAGCAAATATCGTTTTGTGGAGCTTATAGGTATTAGAGCTACAGTATTTTCAAATAACAATAAAGATTCATTCCTGAATACTTAGGCTATGTGCATAACTTTCTTTCAGTAAACAGGAATTTAAAAAAATGCGGTTCATTGAAGACGGTATTTATGAAGTTCTACTGTACTTTACTAGTATATATAATCGGGTAGTTTCCTGATCGGTGGTATTTTAACTGGTGGGGCGTGGTGTCTAAGGGCTGTCAGTTTTCATCAGATGATGGTATTTGATAGCTCTCAATTTCTATTATTTAACAAATATGTACACGAATCGTTTACCTGTATAAGTAATGTAATCTACGATGGGAATATTGCCTACTGTATAAATAAAACGGGCCATTGTAACAGACTATGAGATTAAAAATAACGAAATAAATGTTTTTGCTTCTTAGGAGTATCAGCAAATCAGGTCATATTGCAAATTGTGTCGCTGCAACTTTGTGTTCACGGGCCGATTTGCACATTGTGCAAGACTGAAAAACCTGCAATAATTCACTGAAGGAAATCTACTCCCCTTCCTGAGATAGGCTAAATACACTCTCGACTGGAGCAGCCTTTAGTAATTACTCCAGCCTTTAGTAATTCGACCAGTCTCTCCAAATTAATGACAAGTGGTGAAACCACTATACTGTCACGGAGACGTTTTCTTTTTTATTGAATTAATTTGTCCCAGCCAACCTTTGGCAACTCCGGGGTGTATTTACAAAATCATATATAATAAAATCCAGTAAAAAAGAAGACAATTTATTGAATAAATAACGACGTGTCCATTGGTACACTCGCAGGCAAACTATTTATTCCATTGTCCACCGTCCCGCGTCCCTCCATGAACAAATTTTCCATACCCCACTGAAATTTTGCTTTTTACAATGAAGAGAAACCCATCCACTGTTACAAAGTGAATAAACTGCGCTGCGCTAGTTTGGACACCAGTCACCAGGACAATTTGGACTGCACACCAGTGTGGAGGCCGCATTGTCCCTGCTGTTGCGTTTGAGTCTGATTCGGATTTCTTGGCACATCAGCAACTTCGGCTGTAATGCGCCACCCTGCTGCACATACAGGACAGTCGATGTGCCCTGTTGTGAGTAAAAATCATTGGCAACTACTCCCTAAGTTTACACCCATGGCAACACATAATTTAAATTTAGACAATCAAACACCCCTTTTCATTCAACAAAAAAAAAAAAAAAAAAAAAAATCAGAGGTAATTAATGCAAACAAGACTAATAATTTACCTAATATAAAAAAGGAAATAAAAAGTGAAAACGAAATGCCAAGCATCAGGCATCCACATCGAAATTCTACTTAAAACTGAATGTGGCCATGCAAGGAGAACGATCCCTAAGAAACACTTATTATCACTACTGAGAGATCATAAATACTACAATTATGTACCTAAATACAAAAGTACCTAAATACAAATGATCTAATATGTACCTAATATACAAATGATCAAGTAAATCAGCAAGCAATAGTTCACGGTGGTTATAAAGTGCCTCTTAAATACAAAAGTACCTTTTACAAAAGTACCTAAACACAAATGATCTAATATGTACCTAAATACAAATGATCTAATATGTACCTAATATACAAATGATCAAGTAAATCAGCAAGCAATAGTTCACGGTGGTTATAAAGTGCCTCTTAAATATTTAAAAAATAATAATAAAAACCATAAAACAGGAAATCAGGCATAAAATTTAATGGAATATTTTTTTTTGTTTTTGAAAAAAAATCTAAATCTAATTAAGACCTTGCTGCATACGTATAAAGGGAAAGTATTATACAACATTATACGTTATTATGTCGTACTACGCGAAAAAAAATTCAACAGATGCTGCTGCTGCATAACAAAGATTTAAGAGTTCATACTTTTTATAAAAATAAAAATAAATAATTTTACGGGAGCTAAATTTAAACATTATTCTTATATTGTAATATTTTTTAAATTTAATTTAGTTTTTAAGGGGGCATTTTTAAAAGTAAGTCAGTGCTTAATTTGGTGTTTTTGTTATTTAAATCTTTACTTAAAAATTGATAGCTGGTTAGTGACTATTTATTTTCGCACCTGGCACATATTCTGATTCTGTTCCATCTATCTGTATCACAGAATGAATTTCCGCTTCCCCTTACAATTGAATCCTCAGTAATACTACCTACTTTCCATCAAGTCCATTCTGCACTGAAAATGGAGGAAGATGACTTTGATAAAATTTTCTCTAGGCATCAATTCTTGTTCTCAGAGACACAATCTCGCCTAAAAGTACGTCGAGTTGCAATTTAAGGGAGTCGCACTCCCTACGTCTAGCAAACAAAAAACAGTCACCTACAGCTAGAGATCACTGTGCATACAAACAACAGCGAGTACAAGGAATTTTCCCTTATAATCGCTGAGGATTCACCTTTGAGTTAGGGCCAATGAGTTTTCCTTGTATGCAAGGAAAACTCCCTGGCTGTACCTCAGATGGTTGGTTGTTTCGTTGTTTATTGGCGCATGACAACGGAGATCATAGTGCGCTACCGTACCTCAGAGATGAATTCTCAGTGAGAATTTCCCCGTCATGACATCCTGTAACTTTTTCATTTGGAACCATACTTGTTTAAGGGTATCATGGCGTACCATACATCCTTCAGAGTGTAAGTGGTGGTCCATGTTGAAAATAATGACTTAAATGGACTTGGTCAAGAAATGTAAGATTATGCTGGAAAAATGTCACGAGAAGGGATAAAATGTTCCTGTTTCTGCAATTCTGTCCAGATAGAATAGGAGAGAATATGTAATGAAAGGCTTCTGGATTAACTCTAGACTTGAGGGAATGTGGGAACTTTTGAGGGAACTTTTTGTACAGCATGGTCTTCCCTATTTAATATATTTTTTTTCACAAAGTTGGAATTAATTTGAACCGAGGACTTGTAATGGTTTGTGCTAGTGTCATGGATAATGTTTTAAGTGTTTGGGAAACCGTTAATTCAGGGGTTAGGAAAGCCACTGGAATGACACAAATTAGTAATATGGGTCAAACAACGCTTGCACCTTCTCTGTGTGTCTGACTTGTAATTACTTTATACATCGAAAGAAACCATAAGATAAGTACAAAAAAAAAGCAGCAGCCACACACCACCGGGAAATTCATGTTTAAGCAACTATAAAAGTGGTGCGTCTGGGTTGTTAAAAGCCAAAAGATAAAAAAAAATAATTTATTTATATAATAACGCTAGGAGTATTGTACATAAATTACACGCATTTGAATTTTTGATTAGGTCAACTAATGTTGATATAATAGAAATAATGGAGGCAGTGCCAACCAGAGCACGAAGAATTTAAGTTTGGAGAGTACTGCATGTTCAGGAGGGACAGTGAGGAATTACGGGGCCATGGTTCTTATCAAAAACTCTATGAAAGTGATCACAGTGTACCTAGATCCAGATCAAGTTCAGTTGGACGTTGAGTCTGTGTGGTCCACGGAAAACTATTCAGAAGACTATGATAAATATCTCTGTAGGTAACTTGAATGGGCAGCAAAGTGTGATTAAATCATTATGGGCAAATTCAACCTGACTCTCATAGACTGGAAATAGCGGGTTAGCAAAATGCCACGGTGAAACAGAATTTTTAGCCATAGCAATATCTTCGATTTGGTTCAACCAGGGATCCAAAATGCATTCAAAATTTGACGATGCAGGAATCAATAGCAGTAGTGAACACAATGTCATAAAATGGATAGTGTCCAGAGGGATTTCTTGAGTTCGGTTACTGGAAAGACAATTATAAACCATTGGATACGACTTCATTATGAGAAGTACTCAAAGGAGTACTGAAAGATAGAAATGCATTTGTTTTAGTGACGATGTTCTGCAAAAGCAAGATGTTCAAGTGGATGGAAAAAGAGATTAAGGACTTAACTGAACAAAGAAAAAAAAAAAAAGGGACAGTTAGACTTTTTTGCGAGAAATTTGAAAAGTTCTCATTTATATGAGAATCGCAAATATATAGGTAACAATACCAAGACAGTCAGTCAAAAGATGAATATGTGTGCAACCTCTAGCAAAGAGAGTTAAATGGAGAAAGGGGCTCTGTTCTTTTCGTACATGAACACACACAAAAAAGAAGAGAGTGAATCAGTTAAGTCCCTTACCTGATCGAATTAGAAGCGTCATAGGAAGCCCAGTAGAAGAGGCAGACTAGTTTAATGTGTACTTTACAATGATTTTTACAGTTGAAAGGCCCTGAGAACAACCAGCTGTCAGTGATAAGAGATCAGAGTACTGAAAATTTAAAGCTGAGCGTAGTTCCAGAGTGGATGATATACATCATGTTATACCAACAACTGCTGCATATGTCTGCGGAAGCACCGTCCTCCCCACACCGGGTGGAAAAGGCCCGGGTTCGAATCCCATCGACGACGCGAGAAAATTTAATGGGCTTTTTCACTCCGTGTCTGAGTTAGTCTGTCTCAAGCGTAGATAGCAAGGTTTTCTCCCCAAGAAACTGGGTTTTTTCGTCCAAAATAAGAGGCAAATCGACCACAGAACACATGCAATTTACAGACACAAAATAAAGATTTATGTAATCAATTACGGGTTACACTAATATAGTAATTTGATTTTAATAAATAAAGGCTGCATGTGAATGCATTGTCCAATTGGGGATGTTGAGATCATTATTGATAGTCTTTGGTTAAGAGCACAATACACTGGCCTCCGTAACCGTGAGGTCAAGTGAGAGAGTACCCCAGTGATCATGGTTTAAGTAACCGTGGTTTTCGAGCCTGCATGACTACTAAATACAGTATAATGTACTTGTATTATCTCTATATCATTAACTCCTCTGACCTTCTGGTCATCCCGGAGTATAAGCAGAAAATTTATTTTTATTTATAAGACCACTTTGATAGGAATGGTTTATTTAAAGGACCACAGCACGAGTTCGTGATGACTGACTGATCAATACAGTTATTTATTATGACGAAGAAATCATAATCAATTAGATACAAGAAACAACTTTGGTATTACTTCGACTTCATTAAACTTCATTTTAACTAAACTGCCGACAGTAATGCCTTTAATTCTGAAGCACATCGGTAACATCCCAATGCGGAAATCAGCACGTGTCCTCATCAAGGCATAACCCAACTTTGTTTCTGGAATGATGGTAATTGTCTCTTTCTTCAAACTTCTCAACCAACCGACTAGGCACCTGCGGGGTGATCTCATTGTGTGTTTAAGGCTTTGAATGAATTCAGCAAGCTCAAATTCAAATTGAGGAAGGATGGTTGCGGATAGATGTGCAGTAGTTTGCCTCTGTATAAGCTTGCTTTCTTGCATCATTTGCTTCTGCTAATGCTAACTCTGGAACACTTCAAGGTTTTTTCTTCTTTTTTTTTTCATCAAATATATCTTCTGCATATCAGCAGCCATCTCCGTTAAATATAATCCGATCATATTTTGCTAATGAGAATTATTACTAAATTCATCCCACTTGTTTGCACCTGTCGTAGCTGTAACTGTAGTTACAATCGCCTCCTACACACAGAGTGGGAAAGTCCTGTTAAAATCCCATCGGGGTGGTAGGACTTTTTGAGCTTTTTTCCCCCACACTGTAACCGAATTATTCGGGCTTGGCGATAGCATGATTTTTGATTGCAGAAAACTAGGCTTCCTAATCCTGCAGACCAGCCAGACAAACCATTTTAAAGCGCGCTGTTTGCAGACATCGTATTTCCCCTTCGCAGTTAAGCCCGAAGAAACAACATTATGTTCTAATGCTTCGTAGTCTTCGTTGCCTCGGACAAAATTCTATACCAGAAAACAGAATATTTTTCAGAAATATTTAACTTAACAAAATTTATTTAATTAGGCAGCACAAATTCTCAAAACAGTTGTGTACCTAGAGATTAACCATCAACCGAAATCAGCAATACACAATGTGGCTAATTTCAATGACGGTAAAACTCAAACCTGTTTTATTTCCAGTCAAAATCAATCTGTGCAAACACACTCAGATTTGTATGGAATACAGGATCTGTTTTCTTTACTGGCAATTGTTCTTTTAGCGAGCGAATGGTTGATTACTAGAACAAGTTGCCTCCGCAGGTAGTTGATGCTGACGGTTTGAAGAAATTCAAAGGTCAACTGGATAGTTATCTTCATTAAGAGGAAAGTGCATAATTTCTTGTTTCTTATTTTTTATTTTATTTTATTTTATTTATTATTATTTATTATTTTTTGTTGGCCGGTGCATCAAAATTCTGTGGTTTTCTTACACAATTTGGCTAATACTAATGAGTTTAATTCCTAACCGATCCTAATTAGCACCAGCACTTCGAGTGTTAATAGTTTTCCAAACATCCAAAGAATTTAATTTTCTCCCTTTCTTGCTCTATTTATCTTTGTTATCTAAGCTCAAATCTCATAAAACAAGCACTACAGCGAAACAATATGCAGTGTTTCTCATTATTTACATATGAAAACAAATAAAATATATTTGTCTATAAATAATGAGAAATGTTGCATATCTCATGATGTGTTTATGATTTTTTTAACTATTATGAAAATAAATTGATTGCCCATTTACGCCAGTAAAGCATGCTGAGATTTTCCATATACGCCGCCATACAATTCGACTTCTATTTTTTTGGCTTTAAATTCTTGCTTAATTAAGTAAGATTGCAAAGTGGCTGGCCACTTTTGCCCCGGGCTCAAAGGACGGGGGCTTAGATAAAAATAATTGCCCAAGTAGATATGTTGGTAATAAATAATTGCCCAAGTAATATATTGGATGCAGAACACTCTCCATCAGTTTTTGGAAATGTCCTCCGATACTTTCCGTCATTCGGACTTCAGCAGGGCCACCTCTGTTTTTTGAGGCATTCCCTCGTTACGTGCAATCGACCATCCAATTCATTCCAGTGGTTCACCGTGTCGGATCGAAGTCAAGGCACTGGGCTGGCCAGTCTAACTTTTCAACGTTCATATCCTCAAACCAGTTGGCCACAACTCAAGCAGTAAGACACAGATTGTTGTCCTGCTGATACAAGTATGAACCTTTCCCGTCGTGCTGCCACAAACGTAGGTAATGCACTATTGTCCAGACGTCTAGTGTTCATATGTGTGTGAGTTCATGCATGTGCAACTGTGTGTCGAATGAATGCTTGCTTGTAAACGTGTGAATATGTAGGCAGACGTTTGTAAGAGTAAAAGTATTAATATATGTGTTTTGTGGTGGTTGGGAAAAGACTCCACTTAATCTACAAAAAAAAAAAAAAAAAATATATATATATATACAGTATATATAATGTAAGTACCCTCCTATTCAGGGCACTGTATTGTTTGAGATAAGTGCGTGTGTAGATGGTGAATGAATGAAAATGTCTTATAAATATTAAACGTTGCATCCAGAATAGGTACACGAAAAAAATAATTATTTGACTACTTTTTGCAGTTTAAAACAAATGTGTTAGGGTCACCCGTGTAAACTTTTCGGTAACTCAGTGACTGTTTTTGATTAACACGAGGCGTGATCATTTAATTCGCGGACTGGTGCAAGATTTTATATTTACAGCGCGAACTTTCCATAACTGCCGCTAGAGGCGCTCTGCCTGATCTCTACTGAGCAGACTGTGTGTGCATGCTAGGGCTCGTTGAGCTAGTGTTGCGTGCAGAGAGTTTTGAAGCAAGTGTCATGTCGGACACCCAGACTGACAGCGATATGTGATTCGTTGTTGTGTCAGATGGTGCTTAAATGCACCGGAAACAGTTAAAGAGATGAATGAAGTGTATGGTAATGAATGTCATGGTAGGCCTGAACTTTCCAGCGTGAACTGGTTTCTCCATCAAGACTATGCCAGGTCCCATAACGGCTAATATTATGCAGTCAGTAATCACTACTATAGTTTCTCCCACAGCCATCTTATTTATCGGACTTATCCCCATGTGATTTCTTCCAGTTTTCACGTCTGAAGAAATCTCTGAAAATCAAGCGTTTCTCGCCCGGCACAACGATGCTCACACGGCCAAAACGGAAGCACTTCTCAGTCTTTAGAAAAATGGCTTGCAAAAAGCATTTAATGCGTGAGTAAGACGGTGGCAAAAGCGGGTTAAGTTCAAAACAGAGTATTTCGAGAAGGAGAAATCCACATTGTAATCATTCGGATGATTACAATTAAGATAAGATCTCGCACCAGTCCGCGAATTAAGTGATCACCCCTAGTATATTAAAAAAAATGTGACTGTCTAGGTAGTCGTTAAGTTTAAGTGGCACCTGCATCCTGTCTTTGAATGATGATGAATGTAAGATGGAATGTGTGGGTGAGAACTGTGCTGTCTTTTTATCAATTTGCCCGTAAATATGTAAAATAAAAAAAATAAAAAATCTGTGTGTGTACTTTTGTAAGCGTAAGCATGACAGCGTGCAGTTGGGCTGAGTTCATGGGTGTTGTTCTAGAGCCCCCCCCCCCCCCCAATTAGACTGCAGTGGGGGAACCTAGCAGGAAACCTGCCTTGCTGACATCATGTCCCCATTGTGGCATGTGGGATTAGCTGAACAGGCTGCTGCTGGTTTGCGATCATAAAATAGAGAATAATAGAAAAGCACTCTCCGCAGTGCGATCTCCCCCTCCCCACACAGGGCCCCTGGCCCTATGACTTTTCTCCCCTACAAAGTTTGCTAGAAAAATGTTCGTAAGTAAGGCTCCTGGAGTTGATGGCATATGCTCAGTAATTTTGAGGGAGGCTGCCAGGGAGTGTAATGAACCACTGATGTTAATTCTGAGGGCTTTTTGGGACGCGGGAGAGATTCCTTTGGATTGGAAGAGTGACAGTGTATCACCGATTCATACGAGCGGTTCCTAGAGTGAAATAGATAACTACAGATTGGATCTGACTTCAGTGGTAGAGAAAAATCTTAGAGGCAATGATTAAAAGTGCAATCCAGGTACATTTAGATAGATAATGCATTCTGAATAACACAAAACACGGTTTATTATAGGGAAAATCATGTGTAACTAACTTAATAGACTATTTTGACACAGTTCAGTTCATTTTGATTTAATGCAGCAAATTGCATTTGATTTAATTTTGTTTTAATGCAGCAAATTGCAAGGTTTTACACTTGAGCAATAACAACCACAAAATAAAGTATACACTACTTGGTGGGATGGAATTAAAAACAGTAGAAGAAGAAAGGGATCTAGAAGTAATAATACGGCAGGTATGAAGTTTTCTGAGCAGTGTAAACAGGCAGCCAGAAAAGTTAATGATGTCCTATCGATGATATATCGAACTGCAGAGAAATGGAGATCGTAGTCCCACTGTTTATACAGCGCGACTTGACCTACAGTCTTACAATTGCCATAAGACAATTGTAAGACCACATTTGGAATTGTGTCCAAGTACGGAGACTTCATCTAAAAAAGAAAACAGCTTCTTGAAAGGATTCACAAACGGGCAACTCGCATTATGAGATGATCAAAAGGTTGACAATGGGGAGAAAGACTCCGATTATGTAGGCTACAGAGCTTGGCAATCAATCACCTCAGAGGTGACTTAATTAATGTGTATAAGATCATAGAGTAAAATGAGTGAAGGCGGAATTTTCACTGTTATAATAAAATCCAAAACTTTGAGCATAAATTCAAATTACAGAAAAGAAGTTTAGACTAGATAGTAGGAAGTTTTCTTTCAGCCAGCGAATCGTTAACTGGTGGAACAGATTGCCGTTGTTGAGACTGACAGTTTGAATGAATTTAGAGATCATCTGGATAGTTGATCTCTAAGAGACTGACAGTTTGAATGAATTTAGAGATCATCTGGATAGTTGCAACAAAAGCCTGTGGGCTTCCTTGCACTATACAGCTATTATAGTCCATACTTCCCTTCCCCCACTCCCCATCCCACCTTGTGGACCCTACCACTATATACCTTTGACTACTCTTGAACGTTCACCTGTGGAGGATGGGCTCCTTCCACAGGGGTGCTCGTTTATCCCTTCAACTTCCAATTACAGGTGGATAATCTTCCTATCATCCATCTGGTTTATTTTCACTCTTTTTCTCCAAAACTTGAGCTAATAGCCCTGCTCTCCCTTTCCAATAAAATATTTCCAGCATTTATATATAGTGCCCCGCCCTAGCAAGCTCAGGCACATTCCCGGGTTCGCTTCTGCCAGAGACAATATCTATTCCCTACTATACCTCGCTGCCTCCTCGTGGAGGTGGACAGGCTATGTGGGGCCCACTAGGGCCCAGCGGCTAAATGCAGGAATAACAACAGACCCCAACATTACGCACACCAACGCCTAACTTTACATTATCTCTCACATTTACACAGTTTATACTGCGACGCAAAGTATACAACACAATGTTAGGGGAGAACCTCCAGTTCCCGTTGACAAGAAACACTATACACCATGTCCAAGACGTCTAGACTGACTTTAGCGTTCATGGTTTTGTCCAAGTCAACAAGGCAAGATCATGAAAAACAAACTCAAACCATCACGCTGCCTACACCAAACTTTATCGTTGGGACGACAGTCTGGCAGACAGCTTTCTACGGGCATTCGCCCACACAGACACGACCGTCAGGCTGGTACATCATGCAGCATGACTCTTCACTCCACAACACAGCTCTCCATTGATCTAAGCTCGAAGAACAGCGAGCCTTACACCAAGCTAAAGGGCATCTGGTATTTGTTGGGGTGATTAGTTGTTTTCTGCACAACTGTCGTAGCCAGTATCATGCAATGACCTGCGCGCTGTACTGGTGCTGACATGTGTCCCAATCGTCTTGTTGAGGGCCTGTGAATGCTGGGACAACGTCACCGAGCTGCGTACCGAGGGATGATTATTTTCAGGACTTTCCTGTCACGTTCCCTAAGCTTTGAAGGATTTCCGGATCGTTTCTAACAGTTTTATCATCAATCTGCTTACATTTGAAGAACACCTCATCAATCGTGGACCTACGCATATTTGGTACCGTTGAAATATCACGTACATATCGATTGCTTATGAGACATCCAATTATCATTTCGCACTTGAAAGTTCGTTCACTTCGTTGATCATCGTTTATTATATCTTCGTTCTTCCGGAATTAGCAGGAAAGATTCTGGCTCCCACTGACAGTGTAAAATTCCTAGGAGTAATTCTTGATGCGGAGCTCACTATAAACAACAAATCCAAGCTCAGTATTCCAAAGCCTTGAGAGCCTCTTGAGAATGAAATTAGATTTGTGGAAAACTCACAATAAATATGTAATCAGGAAATACCTCGCAACATACTTCAGTAATGTGCTCGCCTGTTCCGTAGAAGTTTGGTCTGCCGCACCTCCCACCAGCCTCAAGAAACTATGAGTTTTAGAATGCTGGGTACTGAAGTGGGCCAACTTGTGTTCTCAACTTGTGTCAGTCCACAGAGCCCATGTGCGGAAAATAAAGGCATTCCGTCATCTGTGTTCATCTAAGCATGACCACATGAACATCTAGAACGCGGCTGGTTGGTGTTTGTCGGGAAGACACCTCCGCAGTGCCCTCTCTTTGTGCTCAAGACTCCAGAGGTTCAGTAGACACTACCCAAATGTGACTCTGGACACTTTCAACTCGCTCAACATCGATATTGACCTGTGGTCTATTGAAAAGTCATATCGCGATGACATCTTGGCCTATGTTATTGTATGTAAAGGACAGGTGTGCAGATGCTGGTCTTAGTATGCTGATGTAATTTGATGTTATGCTTAATTTGTAGGCTTGATTCTCTATTGTGATATTTTGCTTTAATGGTTATTTTGCAGTTTAACCCTTTGTATTTCTGTGCTTGGTCATTTGTGTAGTCAATGTTTTGTAAGATTCTGGTTATCTGTGCATGGAATCACAAATGTATACGATTTAACTTATTAAAGAATTTTATTATTACTATATCAGTGCATCTTGCTTTTATAATAGTCTACTCAAAGGTGTAAAGACATATTTATAGTTGTGTATGAAATGGGTTCCTTGTGCAGGACGTGGCCAACTATCGACGGAGGGGTTTCCATATATTAAAGGCAGGGCAGTGTAATTCATTCCAACGTTTTTATGCAAATTTTCGCCTGAAGACAACGTATAAACTCCTGAATAAAGAACTGTAAGTCAAAGATTATAATAACATTTCTGTTTAATTCCATATCAAGATGGACGTAACAAGAAACATTGAGCACAGCAATTCGCTCTTGGTGTTGACATCGTTATTTATTTATATTCCGAAAGAGTACTATTGAAACAAATTGAATTTTCAATCTACAGTTTATATGCAATACAGCCCAGCATATAAGAAGCCGTTATACTCAGAAAACGTCTGTCCATTCATAAATTATTTGCATTTCAATTCCTTGTAATGAAATTGTTTCAACAAAAACACAATTTGCTTAATGCCCGTACATACGAAGTTTCCTTCAATTAAAAAAACAAAGTTCAAAATTTAATTTGATTTCTTAGCCTTTACCAAGGCACTCAATTTCACTGTCAAAGAGGTAAGAATCGTAAAATAAAATCCTCTTTTGAAATTTCAGTGATTATTTTTTTTCTTTAACCGAAAACAACTGTTGAAGTCGTATTAATGTCAAGGTGGATTTGGTTATTTTGTTATTCCCTGCAATAATGTATCATAAGGAAACCAATGGTTCTTGAAATAGGAATTCGAGAAATAGGACATGTGAATTAGAGATTAATGCACTTTAAAATTTCAGCTGGCTTTACCAAACATGGAAATTGGTAGGCGTGGCGCTGGTATAAACATCTGGAGCCTTGCATTTCATGAATTTCCATCCTACTTAATGATTTCGGTAATGGCGAATAATGTGCGTGGTGCAATGGTGGATTAAGCAACTCTTAGTTTTTTCAAAACTTACGTCGTGCCCTCATACCTTTATTTTCACCGATTTTCATCAATTCTCTTCAGAGCAGTATAATTGGGCTGACCTATTTCTGTATAAATCATTCCGTTGTTATTTCTAAATATCCTTTTGATGGTCTCCCACAGAAGACATTATTTGGACTTCCTGATTTATCGTATTTATATTTTGATAAGTATGCTTAAAATTCTTAATGAATTTGGGTCCCTTTACTAGAATGAATAGGGAAGGTACAGCATTTTTAGATAAAATTTAATGGCAGAAGAAGAAGAATCTGGTGTTATAATCGGCGAAAAGACCAGTTCGTTATTACATTTGTCTTAATAAAATTCAGCAGAGCATAGGCTTCCTTATAATGATTCTAAAGTAACCGCAGATAAAACTTATTTTTTTTTTTTTTTTTTTTTTGCTTTCTCATGACGCATATCGAAATCCTCAAGTTATTTTACTCCATCCGCAAAAACCGTGATTATCTGAGTTCTATAAGCAATCATATTGTTATCCTGAATTCTATACTACGGATTAATTTAAAACGCAGTTATCTACTAACAGACTGTTGTTTAGCTAAAACCTTCAACCCAGAGCAATTCATTGCGAAAGATGACTTTTAACCTTTAGTCCTACAGTATTCACTCGGAGGCAGCGAAGAAAACTAGCAGAATAGGGACTGATAATACTGACCGCAATATTTGCTCAGCGAAGCCTGATGATGTCGGTAAAGAGAAACAGCTTCTTAGAGTAATAGATTCTTGTTGGAAGCTCATATTATCGACTAAATCCTTATAAAAAGGGGATTAAACTAGGAGCAGAATGAGTTGATGGGATAAATCCCGTTATTTTATCTCAGTTAGATCCTTTCTGCTGATATCAGAATATCGGAGTCCAAATATCAACGCGACTTTTAAACTGGTTTACAAGTAATTAGTTTTATTTGTTTAAAATATCACCAAAAGACAGGTTTTCGTCAAATTGTAGACATCTGGCTGATTTAGATTGATTTCAGTTAGAACAGTGATTTTAACATCACTGTTCTAACTGAAAGAAGGGTAAAAATTATGAGCGTCGAGTTTGTTTGTTTGTTTGGTTTTTAGGAGCATTAGCAACTAAGGCCATATTGCTCCGGGATGTGCGGTGGTCATTCCCTGACCTTTCCGCATCCTCCGTATTTGGTGGTGACGGACTCGAATCCCGGTCTAATCAAGAAGCGTGTGCTACGCACTGCTGCTCCTTCCCACCTGGCTACGGAGGCGCCTATGAGCGTTGAGTATAGCGGTAATCACTGTTATTATTGTCATCTCTCTATACATTAAAAGAGTTTTCCGCCTAGTGATATTTATTCGAGCCAATGGGAGAAGAGGGCGCACAATTGTGTCACTACAAATGCAATTACAATAATTATTGACAACTGTCTCCATAACGTTCACTAACCTCGTGCACGTGCTTCACTGTCTAACATTTGCTGTTCCATTGTAACGTTTTTTGTATATTCTCTATAAGTTGGCAAGAACATGACTCAAAATAATTCTTATCTAAGCAACAATGTGAATGTAACTTGATAGTATGATACCAGGTAGTTGATGTTGGACATTTATTAGTAATAATTTAATTATAGTAAAGCTAATTGCTAACTGATTGTTACTAATTAATGCAGTTTTGCATTTGAATAAGGTCACATTGCAAATCTGAAGTCATTCTGTTTAAGTTTTTCCCTACTGTATACAAAATTATATCATCAGCATAAACTTCAATAAGGACTCTTTGAACAATACTAAATATATCGGTAAAACTCCAGAACACGGTGCCCTTTGAAAATCACGTGCCTAACCTGCTATGGTTAGCGTTAGTTAGGGTGTTTATCCCACCCTTGCCGCTGTTTTAAAATCGGGAACTCGTTTTCCTATTTTTAAACAGCTGGAAGAGGGGAAATAAACACCCAAAGACCATGGCAGGCTGAAGGTGCACCATGTTCTGGAGTACAGCGAATATATCATTTATAAAAATATTAAATAGTATGGGGCTTGGGCATGGGCGCCAGCAGCATGGTGCAAGGTGGCTCAAGTCACCACCTTTGGATTTTGGAGTAATACAATTAATATTTTCATTAATTTATTTTGATGAAAATTTGATGAACAAAAATTTTACTCCCGCATACACCACCTTGAGAAATATACAGCCAGTGCCCATGGGCAGCAGTATTAAAAGTAAAAAGCAAAATGACACAGTATTTCACTTTGAAATATCCACGAGCAAAAACTCGAACATTGAGTGATTAGGAACGAAACGCCTGAAATAAGTTCACACTGCAGTGGCTCGCAGCAGATTGAGTGAAAGCTAACCGTCCCCCCCCCCCACACACATACCATACACCTGCGTTCACAACGGACAACAGATAAATGACACAACAAGGGCACGGGAGATGGCCTGGGTCCATACAGGACCAAAGCCAACATTTATTTGCTTTTTAGCTACTCCTGTAATAAAATTAAGACTATTTCTGTGCTATTCTGCACATATCTTCGAATAAATAATCGGAAACGAATGCATTAAGCAGCAGAAATAATATTTCAGCATAACAACAGTGCACTAAAAGTACATACTGTAATTTTGGTTGGTGTTTCGGATAACGACGTTCTACTGTCGTTTGTTTTTTTTGTTTTTTTTTTGCACCACCTTGCAAAATATCCTGCCGGCGCCCATGGGGAGAGGGAAGAATTCAGAATGCGTGCCCAATATCTAAACATACCTATTAGCTTTCAATGAATCTTGCATTTCTAGATGCGAATTGTTCAATGGCTGCCTTTAGCAAAAGTCTCTTATAAAATCTTTGTTGTCGGTGTGAATTTTTACTCAGTCATCTTTAAAATCAAGTTATATATTGTGCCTAATTGAATTTCTCTTACTAATATTGAATACACCACAATCCACAAGAACTCGTGTGTAATTCGGAACATTAATTCTCACTAAATTTGCACATTCCACAACCTAACTTCAGCTAACAACTTTAAAAAATGAATGTACCGTATTTTCGGCTCCTGTTGGTCGTTTTGTGAACTAATTTTTTTGAAAATATATTTCGATATTTATTACGGATTGCTTAACGATAAATGTGAGCAGATTTCATTAATGACAAATTTACAATGTTTTGTTTGTTATTTGGTTGTTAGGAGCATTAGCAACTAAGGCCATATTGGTCCGGGAATATGCGGTGGTCATTCCCTGACCTTTCCGCATCCTCCGTATTTGGTGGTGATGGGATCGAACCCCGGTATAATCAAGAAGCGTGTGTTACGCATTGTTGCTCCTTCCCACCTGGCTACGGAGGCGCCAAATTTACAATGAATACTCCTCCACAAATAATGGAATACGACTTAATTAAGACTCAAGTCGTGTATGTGAACAGGAACCAACGGATCGGGAGAAGGGAATATTTTGCCTCTCCAGTGCAGGACTCAGAGGTCTTCCGTTAGAGAATAGTGGTTACACCGCTTGTCAGTGGTTTGGAGAAGTCTGGATTCAAATTCCGCCGATGACTATCAGAATTTTTATAGGCCTCTTCAATCGAGGGTGTAGTTAGCTGATATCGACGCAGAGAATAATTTTTCCGTGAATTTCTCTGGGTTTTTCAGCATGCAAGTAATAAAAATTGGCTGGACACATACGTAGTAGGTACGTTTCTATTCATGGGTCAACTTTTCACCTCTCACCATGTTGCAACACCTGTGATGGGACTTAGAACGATGCTGTAAAGTGTTGTTGAGGCTATCAAGAAGTTGGGATGGCAATGGTGCCCATTGATAGTTAGCAATATTATTAGTATTATACACTGGTGTGCAAAATTTAAGGACCAATCAGGTTTTTACCTGTAGCTTCTCATAGGAGTGGCCTGGACATGGGAAAAGCATACCAAAGGAACCTCGTGAGGTACAGAAATGATGAAGGAAACAACACCGACACAACAACGAGAAAAAACACGGTACAGAGGGACATTATTCCAAAATGGCAATATGGCACTGGCTGCCATGATACATATGCATCACTGTCAAAGATGGAACAAAGGGAAGAGGTGGTCCTCAGTAGGAGGTATGGCCACCCCTAATATCGATGCAGGCTTTTCACCGCCTGTCCATACTAAGAACAATATTGTTGATAAGTTCTTGAGGTAACATCGTCCATTCCTCTGTCAGCGCCATCTTCAACTGGTGAACATTTTCTAGTGGGTGTGGACGTGCCGCTAGGCGTCTCCCCAGAGCGTCCCATATGTGTTCGATGGGATTTAGATAGGCGGGAACGGGAATGCCAATCCATACGACAATGTTCTCACTTCCAAAAGCATATCACAGTTGCAGTGCGATGGGGTGTGGCGTAATCATCCATAAACACTAACTCGGGGCCAATGGCACCTCGGAACAGACGCACATGGAGAAGGATTACCTCAGTACAGTAGCGTACACCGGTTACAGTACCGTCTTCCAGTATACGTCCATCCAAGATAACGCCTCCCAAGATGAGAACACTTCGACCGCCATATCGATCCCTTTCAGTGATGTTCGTTGCGTGATACCATGTGCCAACCTCTCGCCTGATTAGCTGACGTCCAGAATCGCTGCTGAGACTGAATCTACTGTCATCAGTAAAGAGTACCTTAAGTAAAGATTTTGTGGTTGTAACCTTTAAAAATAGTGTTGGTCCAAAAATTATACCAGTGGTGACAAACATTGGCATCATCTAATTGGTACCATCAGCTTTCAATCACCAATGATAAACAGTTCGGAATGATCATCCCAACGTGGGTCACGAATCGATAAACTCGAAAGCCTGCCTTGAATAAAAATACTAAAAACATTTTGCCTTAAAAAGATCCATAAAAATTACACAAACAGAGTCTTGTACAAGAATGTTAGAAGCCTCCGCAACAAACTAGATACCATTGACCAAATTCTGCTCGCTAGTGATATCGGTATCCTCTGTGTCACCGAAACGAGACCAAGAATTTTGAAGTGAAACTTCTTTAGGCACCCTCCAGACAGTTTCCACATGGGAGTAACTTGCGTTCGTGGATTGACAAAAAACGATACGAAAATGCGACCATTATCACAGGTAAATGCATCACAAGCATTCTGAACATACATCCATCGTACGCGATTTTCGTACTGAGATTTGCAGTTGAGCATTATTAAAGTTGATTAGTAATTGGAAGGGTGACCACCTGGAAATATGCGATGTAATTGCCTTCCCTTTTCTTTTGTTAACCTGGGAAAAATATTCTTCCGATTTTCACGTATGATTTAATTTCGCTAGTTGGTAAAAAAAAAAAAAAAAAAAAAAAAATGTAAAGTGCAGCCATTATCAACCCACTGCAGGATGGAAGCCTCGTCAACAATTCATGCTAAGGGAAATGGACCATAATCTGCCACGCTGGTCCAGTGCGTGGTTGGTAGACCGACCGCATTCAGCAGTCATGGGCTTGAACCCCGATCTACTCAAAGAGCGTGTGCTACTGCACTCTCGCTCCTGATCACTCGGCCACGGAGGAATGCTTGATAAGGTAATAAATCTGTGCTTTATATCTTTGGTTTTATAGCCTGTGGGTAATATTCCTCCTAGTTTCGCTTATTAGAATCGCCGTTAATAGAATTAAAATTCAATTCGTAAACGTGATCACAATGACCGGCGCTTACTACATACGGTATAGTGAACGATATTTTGTTTTGGTGTGTCCATCGTAAAGTGATTTGATCGTACAGTGAACCCTTCCTAAAGCGGGAGTCCAATGTAGTGAGCGTTGTAAGACGTATAGCGCACGCACACGTGCAATGCGTCCGTGGATAGACAAAAAAGTCGTCAAGAAAATACCACACGAAATGATTCATCCCTCCCACCGTAGTATCACTCCGTACCAGACACGAGAGACGCATGATGACCCAATCAGAACCCCTACTGATTGCGTCATGCTATTTTTTTCGTCATTCTCCACCGTATTTAATAAAAAAATTATGATTCCACATGTCGAAGACTAATAGTGGGCGTTGTAATGCGTATAGAGCACGTACACGTTCAATGAGACCAACGAAACCACCTCCATTGAGTACAAAGCAAAGATCTAAGCTATTTCGACAACGAAAGAAATTACAACATGCGGTGGAGTTGAACAAAGAAGCCAGAGAAGGTCCATCCACATCTTCACAGCCTTACATCTCCCCAGAAATGTTAGAAGTCAATTTGCAAGAAGGAGTCACGGAAGTTGATACTACAAACGAAAACGATGAGGAGTCCTCGAAGCTCAGTCGTAAACGAAAAGTGAAGACGCCAAAACTGACTGCCAGAGGTACTCCATCAAATCTTTCAACACGTAGCTGCGTAATTCACAGCAACAGGATTTTAAGAAACACCGAAGCATCCCCGCACAGTTTAAGCGTACATTCCAGGATAATGATTTCGGTTCAGTCTGTTCCGTGTGTCGGCTTTGGTTCAAGAACGATGTGAAGATTGAATGATTATAATTATGATTTGGTTTTTAATGGCGCATTGGCAGCTGTGGCCATAATGGGCCAAGTAAAGTGAAGATTATAGCAGCTCGAGATCACGCTCTTCTTCCAACAGCATTTCCAAATGAGGATGTAAGTCAAATGTTGGCCTGTAACAGCTGTCGTGGCTCTCTCAAAAACAAAATGATTCCGGCTCTATCGAAGTCATCTGATGCCACAGCACTTGCCAAAACTAGATTTGGTAAAGGAACGTTTCATATCTGCGGGGCTCCCATTCATGCAGATTCGTCGCATGTGGCATTCATACCACAGTCAATAAAGGATCATCTGTCAAGTCATAAATGTTCGCCTAAAAAGTTTCACTTAACTTCTGCTATGCATGCTCGAGATACGCAAATCATTTTTTTTATATCTTGTATTCCAGCTCTAGAAGTAAACAGCGTTTACTTCTAGAGTGTTGGTTAAGAAAGCAAGCGGTGTTGCCATTTTCTTTAAGAGCTCACAGACCTCACTTGTTCATCAAGTTTATAGCTAAACACCACCATATTACTGTTACTTTTGCTGTTACTCTCAGCTACCATAGTGTCCTCATAGACGTAACTGTTATATATATATCCCCAGCACCTTCATGTGAAGCCATCCATGAAATATCAAACTGGATGATTAATCGGCTTCATCCTTCAGCCTTGCACTTTGTCTTCTTCCTCCCCAGCTAGCTAACCTTCAGCAAATGCTCCTATCAAACCTAGCTTGTACAGGGTTGCAAATGATCAATGACCTCTCGACCAGAGGTAACAACCAACTAGTTCTCATCCTTGCCTTCTTTCCTTGTACACCTGATTACCTGAAAGAGACCTATTTTAATTCGGACCACGATCCAATTATTGCTCTTTTATACATACCTGCTCCAAACTTCAATGTTGTGAATTTAACTAATGCCAAAATAACAGTTAGTCGCAGATTTCTGAATATTGCTAAATGTGTTGAGGCTGCCTCTGCCATCCCGAGGTCAGTCCTAGAAAATTGTGATCTTGAATTTCCAGCGAATTTGCTTACTAATTGGCTTAAGACGATTGCAACCTTTGCAGCATCAAATAGGAATTTCTATTATGCCTCGGTCGAGAGCATGGTGGAGTCCCCATCTTAATATGAACTTCAGGTTAAAACAGCACCTGCACAAAATATGAAAGCAGTCAAAAAATATTCAGGAGAGAATAGCTTACTCTAGAGCCCGTGCAACAGTTAACAAGATGACATCTCAAGCAATTAAGAGATATATGGACACTACCCTCCGTAAAGGAAAAACTCCCTACTTTGAGCGGTCTTCTGATTTCCCCCATAAATCCTGAACCTGACCAGTGGCTTGACTTTATATCTAGATTTGCCTCGAACTCGGAACAATGTGCTAATCTTCAGACACCAACAATTGGAATTCCGCCTACACACTGTCTTAGTCTAAAAGTAAGGGAAAAGCTTACTGCTGCCATTAATTCTGCACCGGCTTCTGCTACGGCAGGTGCAGTTAGAATACCCCAATTCATTATTAAATGTCTTAGCCCATACATTTCCGTCCCTTATACCTATTTAATGCTATTTTTTCAAGTCATTTCTTTCCCAAGCAGTGGAACATCTGCCTTGTGAAGCCTATTCCCAATCAATCTCCTATTCTTCTTAAGCATTACTGGCCAATTTCCAACGCCTCAAGTCTTCTAAAACTTTTTGAGAAGTTATTTCTTACCGTTCCAACTAAATAACTTCTTCCACATCAGTCTCATAAATCCATTACTGCCTTCCTCAGAGATCCACTGTGACTAACCTCTTAGCCAACACCAGGTCTATCCTCTATGCATTTGAATCTCATGCAGAGCTTGCAGTCAACTTGTAGATTTGGGAGCATCTTTGGACTCAATACACGTTTCTGCAATGCTGAAGCTACTTTCAGACCATTATCAAATCAAGGGAGACACTCGACATGGAAAAGCTGCTCACCAGCCAGCTCGAATCCGATGGATGGCCAAACAGCATTTTCATTGTATTAATGAAGCTTTTATATGCTGCCGTGGTATGGGCATCTTCTGCCCCTAACACAACTCGACCACTCTTTTCTACTGAGTTTTGGCTCTTAAAATGGGCCATAAACAAACATAAACTTCCTTCACAGTTAAGGACAACTGAAATGGCCAGTTTGATAAAAATTCGCAGGCTCTCCACGCTGATTAGGGTGAAACGCCTTACTGCGACTGTAGAAATGATCACAACCAAGATTTCAGCACTATCATTGTAGGACTTGTGCCCTTGGAGAGCCCCTCGGCCTTTCCTTAGAGCGACTCCAACTCTGTGCCCATAACTCAACCGTCTCCACCTCCAATAGGTGTCTGCCATTTCAGGTACTTGCATGTGCCCAGTCTTTGGATGCTGACCATAATAAGTTTTCTTGTGACAGGAAATACAGATGTCGCATCCTTAAATTGTACTTCCCTGTCCCTGATCCTTCTCGAAGCTCGCTTTAATGCCGCAAGCCAGCAAAATGACATGAGATATTTACTAACTTTTCAGTTTTCCACCTATATATGCTTTGTACATTGTGATGTATATAATTGTATTATACTTTAAGTTTTGAGCTGCATTTCCTTTTATTCATCCACAAAGTGTTTTCTTATGTTTAATTCATCAATTTCTTTCTCTTACATATTGTATTATTACTGTTAACCCCTGGCTTTGTGGCCGTGAAGGGCAATACTGCAATATGTTCATTTGTATTGATTATTGCAATATGGATTTTAATCTCGAGCTGCTACAAACTTCGCATCGTTCTTGAACCAAACACACGAAACTGAACCGAAATCATTATCCAGGAATGTACGTTTAATCTCTGCGTGGATGCTTCGGTGTTTATTAAAATTCTGTTGCTTACTCCTGCTACGTGTTGAACGATTTCATGCAGTACTTCTTGACAGTAGGGTTTGGCTTCTTCGCTTTTCGTTTACTACTGGGCTTCGAGGACTCTTCATCGTTTTCCTTTGCAGTATCAACTTCTACGACTCCTTCTTCCAAATTCACTTCTAACATTTCTGGGGAGATGTAATGCTCTGAAGTTGTAGATGGATCTTCTCCGGCTTCTTTTCAACTCCATCGCACGCTGTAATTTCATCCGCTGTCGAAATAGCTTAGATCTCTCCTTTGCACTCTATTGAGTACAAGTGCGTAGCACACGCTTCTTGATTAGACCGAGGGTTCGAGCCCGTCACCACCAAATACGGAGGATGCGGAAAGGGAATGACCACCGCATATTCCCGAAGCAATATGGCCTTAGTTGTTAATGCTCCTAAAAACCAAATAACAAACAAACAAACAAACATTGAGTACAAAGGAGCTATTTCGGTGGTCGCATTGCACGTATACGTGCTCTATACTCCTTACAATACTCACTATTAGTCTTCGGCATGTTGAATTATAAATTCTTTTCCGTCGAAATTTTTTATCACATACGGTGGAGAATGAGGAAAGAATTAGCATGATGCAATCAGTAGGCGTACTGATTGAGTCATGCGTCGTTGTAAGGCGTATAGAGCGCTCTATACGCCTTACAACTCTCACTACAGCCGACCCGCGCTTCACGATTCACTGTACGATCAAATCATTTTACGATGGATACTCCATAACAAAATGTCGTTCATTATAAGATAGGTAGTAAGCGCCGGTCATGTGATCACGTGTGATAAAAGTAAACATATAAAGCAAAGATTTACATTTTATTAGCTTACTAATTAACAAAATTAAATGATACGTGAAAATCGGAAGAATATTTTCCACAGATTAATAAAACATAAGAATCAGAAAATTCAATTACATCATGCTTTTTTAGGTCACCCTCCCAATTAGCAACTGAACCTAATGTTGTTTAATTTCAGTGATTACACGAGAACCGGGATATTTAGGCTAGTACAATAATAGGCTTCAACGCGTTTACTTATGGCAGCGGTCGCATTTTCGTTGCGTTTTTTGTCAATTCACGAACGTAAGTTATTCCCATTTTAAAACTGCCTGGAGCGCGCCTAAAGCAGTTTCACTTCAAAAGTTTCTTCCTTAGCTTGTTCGGAAATCGGCGTTTTCTTGTTTCACTTTAGTTTTTGGAAGAAATTTTGTAGATGCTCAATGAGGTATGAGCAGAAAAGTAAGGAAAATTCTTATTTTCTCAGGATTTCGATAATATTAAGAAACTGTACCAGAAAAATTGAAAAATTCCAGTTTAATTTTAACCGGAAAAGAGAAAAAAATCTTAAAATTAAATAAATGTAAAATTGGGTACAGACTATATCAAGCAATAATAGATACCACTGGTTTATTTTATTAATCCCATGATGTTCATGGAAATGGCCTGTTACAATCAACCTATAGAATTACAAAAGCTAGTTCTTTAGGTTGTTCAGAAATGGGCAATTTCTTGTTTCCCTTTAGATTTTGAAAGAAAAATGTTTTAGGAGACTTCAACATGCCCTCCCCAAGACACGAAGCTGCTATGAAGGACGTCGTACGCTCCTTCTCATCTCTAGGCCTTAGACTAACCCATACGCAACCTACAAGACGACATCAAAACCTCGACCTCTTATTCCATAACCTTGACCATCTCACTCTCACAACGCCGATTTTTAAGTTTGCATCAGATCACCTCCCAATTTCCTTTGATAGTGAAAGCCTATGCTCTCCCCGACAACTTGAACATGACCATAAAGAATCCCAACTCAAGATCTTCTCATTAAAATATATGCAACCTCAAATCATCCTACAAATACTAAAAGCTACAGACTGGACAAAAATTGCTGCTAGCCACCCTGATAAAACGCTTACCAATTTAGCTAACGTGTTAAAAGACATCGCCTGTGAAGGGGCCCCCAAATCTGTACGCCTGTCTCCCAGAACCAAGAACTGGTTTACCTGCGACGCAAAACTCGCCTTTATCATGAAACAGAAACTATACAGGAAATGGCAAAGAACACGGGATCAAGTCGACTACCAACTCTATAAAAAACATCGGGCACGCTTCCTACGCATTCGGAGGAAGGCGCAGAACGACTGGATTGCACACAGAATGAAACTTGGGAAAAGAATCTTCACCAACAAGAACCAACAGTCCCCCATGACCACTGACATCTTCCTCGCATGGGCTAACTCGCTCGCAACTAAGCCTCTATCTGCTCCAAACCCTTTTATTCAGGTTAATCCACCAGCTAACCAGACATCACTGGATAAAATAGCCATCACAAAGGAACGCCTTACTGAGGTCATCAACAGTCTTCCCAACAAGTCTACCACGGGCCCGGATGGATTTCCTATTTTCATGATTAAAATATGCAGTGTATATATCATTGACCTCTTGCTTGATGCATTTAATTCCGTCCTCGAAACAGGAGTTTACCCTGCTATCTGGAACACATATTATGTTTCTCCCGTTCCAAAAAAGTCTAACCCAAAATCGCCTATTTTTTTTTTTTTTTTTTTTTTTTTGATTTGGTAGTTGTTGGCGCATCGGCTTCTGTGGCCATATTGCACCTCCCAAGGTTTTTGCAGTACTTTGATCCAAGCCCGAGGCGGGAATCGAACTCGCGACCTTTGGGTTGCCGGGCAGGTACTTTACCCACTCGGCTAGCCAGGTCGGCCAAAATCGCCTAATGACTACAAACCAATTTCCGTAGGATGCACTTTCCTCAAAATCTTGGAAAAAGCCATACTTCCTGCTCTCACCCATCAAATGTTCAGCCACAAACCTCCATACCTCCATAGTGTTCTACCTGGACGTTCCACGATCACCAACCTCTTGGACACACTGTTCAGAATTGAAAGTACCTTAAGCAACAAAGAGCAACTGGATATTGTGTTCCTCGACATTAAGGCGGCCTTTGACAATCTGTCCACCCATGCATTATGTACCATACTGTGCAACTACTTCAAAATCTCTGGCAACATCCTAGTTCGCCTTAGGAAACTCCTTCAGTCCAGGACCCTATGGATCAGAAATCAAAACCATAATCACCACATTCTCTGCTCCAGAGGGCTCCCACAAGGGGGCGTTCTCTCTGCCGCCCTCTTCGCCGCATATTTAGAACCCTTCCTATCAAACCTTACTAATTTTACCACCTACGCAGATGATATTAAGTTCTTCATCACAAAATGCCCCCAGTCTCTCCAGTCTATTACTGTGAGCTCCAACCGACAGTTACATGAACTGGAAAACTACCTTCATGCGATTGGGCTCTCCATTAATAAACTGCACAACTCTCTATCACCAAGAAGAAAAATACCAACGATGTGAACATTATTATAGCGAACTCTCCAGTTAAAAAAGTCACCCAACATAAAGATTTGAGTATCATCTGGGACAAAGACCTCACCTTCTTCCTCACTTTAATGCCACTCGAACGAAAACATATTCGGCTTTATGGGCAGTAAAACAAGAGATCTCCAACTTCCATAACCCGGACCTTATCATCAAATACATTCTTCGTTGCATTTTCCCAAATCCATTATATGCCTCGACTATATGGTCCTCAGCACCCTCATCATACCAAGCCAGGTTCTTCTCCCTGGAATTCTGGAACTTGAAATGGCTAAATAGGGTTGCCGGGCTAACACCTACAATCTCAAAATCTGTTCTGGTCACCAATCTTAATACGCTTCCTTGGAGGTATCTCCTCATCTCTAGGAACCTTCTTACCCTCTCTCAGCTTCTATCCGGAAAACTGAAGTCACCCGATATATGGCATATCATCGCTAGACCGTCCGACAGGAGAAGATGCCAGTCCAAGACCTCCCCATACATATCGAAGCTGCGTAGCATGTCCTCCCTGGACCATGTTTCCACATAACTCCTTCCAGATATTTAATAGATTAGCCATAGACGTTGAGAAACTTTGCAAGGACAGAACATACAGAGCTTCCATTCTTGCAGACATGTATTCCTTAGTCATGCTCTAGGAGGACTCTATGTGATGCCGCACTATCCACGCTCCGATGTATCCGTATGCACTTTTATCTGTTATAACTTTATGTTTTTTTATCTTTACCAGTGGCTGTTTAAGGCCGTATATTGTATCTGGCTCTGTATACAATGTATTTGTCTGTATTTTATGTTTTATCTCTGTATGTAATCCATGTCCTCTAGCTGCATAGCTGTAAAGGGACATTTCTTCGGAAATAAATTGATAATAATAATAATAATAATAATAATAATAAATATTTGATTTAAACGATACGGACTGAAGAGGTGTAGTCAGGAACACTCTTTTATTCCCAACATTTGCATGATATTTAGAAAATGTCCGGAAAAAACTGGAAAAATCCATTAGATTTTTTACTGGATGAGAGAAAAATCTTAAAACTATATAAATGTAAAATTTAATATAAAAATAAAATTGTAAGGAACACTAGATACCACTGGCTTCATTTATTTAACTTAAATATTAAAGAAAACGGCCTTTTCTCGTCAACCTATAGAATTACAGTTAGTTCTGTAGATTTCTCTGGGCATTTTCTTATTTTCCCTTTAGTTTTGGAAAGGAATTATTGTTTTGAACGATAGCAAGTGAAGAGTATAATCAGGAACACTCTTTTATTCTTTGCCTTTGCGTAACATTTAGAAACTGTACTGGAAAAACTAGAAAAAACAGTTATTTTTGAACGGAACACAGAAAAATCTTAAAACTATATTAAATGCAAAATATAGAATGAACAATATGATTGCAAGGAACCCTAGTATCACTGGCTTCATTTATTTATATCGAGTTTTGAAGAAAATAGGGTTTTCTCATCAACCTATAGAATTACAAAAAGGTAATTCTGTAGGTTGCTCAGAAATGGGCATTTTCTTGTTTCCCTTTAGTTTTTGAAAGCAATTTTTGATTTAAACGATAGGGACTGAAGCCTACAGCCAGGAATATTAAATTAAACCGGAAAAACGGGGAACTAAACAGGAGAAACTGGAAAAATCCAGTTGTTAGATTGATAGATAATCAAGATAGATCATCCTGCGATTGGCATTAAAAACTTGGTTGTAAAGAACTGATTTATTTACACTAAATGGGTGGTGTGAGAGAAAATGTAGATATTGGCCTGTGTTGGTCTTTAGCCTGTTATTTTGTTTATATATGGTTAAATTGAGAAAATTGATTGAGTTATTAGTTTCTAGTTCTAGGGTGTACTGAATTAAAACTGACAAAAATATTGTTGATGGTGTTTTGGTCTCCGATTATCAGAACGTCGTCTGCATATCGGATGTAAAGTTTAATATTTGCCGGAAAAGGTTGAAGGGTTTAATATTCGACCATGGCAAGGTATATTTCAGATAAGGACGCTGAGATACCTTGGCCCATAGGGAGTCCGAAAATCTGTTCATACACGTGGTTTTGAAAATAGAAGTGTCTAACTTTAATTAGTACAGTAACGAGCTCTAGAATGCTGTCAATGTTGAGAGAAGTCCGATTCGCTAAGGTATTGTCCAAAGTTAAAAGGTTGCATAGGGCGGCGCCTCCGTAGCCAGGTGGGCAGGAGCAGCAGTGCGTAGAACATGCTTCTTGATTAGATAGGGGTTCGAGCCCGTGACCACCAGATACAGAGGATGCGGAAAGGTCAGGGAATGACCACCGCATATCCCCGCAGCAATATGGCCTAAGTTGCTAATGCTCCTAAAAACCTAATACTGTAAGGCCTGACGTAGCCCAGTGGTCAGGAGCGAGGGTGCGTAGCACGCGTTCCTTGAGTGGACCGGGGTTCAAGCCCGTGACCACTAAATACGATAAATATTTGTATTGACGATTTATTGTAAACTCTACTGACTTGGTTGTCGTGCCGGAGTATAAACAGAAAAATTTATTTAAAGTGAAATCGAGGTCTACATTAGTGTATAGGGACACGACACCAAAGGAACCCAGTATATCGCTCCGGGATAACGTGATAGGGCTTATGTGTTCAAACGCTTGGCATGTGTTGTATATTCAGAATTTAGAAAATTTCATGAGGGGAGAAACGATCTTTCTTGACCAGGAAGGAAGGAAGATAAATTTGTGAAGGTGGATAAGGGTGGTCAGGTTTATGGAGCTTAATAATGCCAAACATATGGGGTAAGATGCTACAGATACCTATTTTTCGTAACGTGTGTAAGTTTATTTCATGATTTGCTCGTAGCCTTCTAAGCAGGGTATCTAACTTGTTTTTCAGCTTTGAACTGGTGTAATTATTGTCAATTATATAAGTTTGAGAGTCGGAAAGAACTTGTTGTGTTTTATTAACGTAGTCCTGTTTATCCAGAATAATGATGGTGTCGTCTTTGTCTGCTTTTTGGATAATAACATTGGGATTAGTTCTTAACTTACGTATATTAATTTGTTGCTGTTTAGATATATTTGCCATCTCTTTATTAAGCTTTGACTAAATGCCTATTTCTTGTCATGAATTTCGGCATCTTAAACTTTTGCTAACTCTTTTATAGTTAACTGTATAAATGTAAAAGTTAGTATAAAGAATACAATTGAAAGGAATACTAGATACCACTGTCTTCATTTATTCATCTCTAATTTTCAAGAAAACAGCGTTTTCCCATCAACGTATAGAATTACAAAAGCTACTTCTGTAGGTTGCTCAGAAATGGGCATTTTCTTGTTTAACTTAAGTTTTAGAACGGAATTTTTCGGGAACACTCTTTTTTAACAGAATTTCCGTGATATATAGAAACTGTACCGGAAAAACTGGAAAAATCCAATTGTTTTTGACCGGAACAGAGAAAAATCTTAAAACTATGTAAACACAAAATTTAGAATAAATAATACGCTTGCGAAGAATAGGAGATACCACTGGCTTCATTTATCTCGCATTGTTGTTCAAGTTAAACAGCGTTTGCCCATCAACCTGTAGAATTACAAAAGCTAGTTCTGTAGGTTGCTCACAAAAGGACATTTTCTTGTTTCACTCTAGATATTGAAAATTTTGGTATTACTCATGGGGAATGAGTGGAAAAGTAAGGAAAACTGTTGGCAAATGCAAATTTCAGTGAAAATAGCATTTCAAGCGATATTGTTATCGCTTGAAATGTGTGCAACGTAACTTACAAAAGTTAGTTCTTTTAGGTTGCTCAGAAATGGGCATTTTCTTGTTTCCCTTTAATTTTTGAAAGAAATTAAAAAAAAAAAAATGAAGCTAGCCAAAAAAGCCGCGAAAGCGGAACCATGCCAGCCTCTTAGTTTTTAAGAGATTTAAGCTAAGCGGTGTGAAGAAAAGTCCTTGCAGGGACTTCAGGCGACCATGCGTAAATCGCGTTGTCGCCACTAAGTATCCTGACCTTTGGCTTTCAGACGTAAAGCTAGAGGTAGCAAGAAGACGTCTTGCTAGGATATGGCTCACGGCGGCCGAGTGTAGTAGCGACGTTACCTTCTGTTCCCTTCATGAAATGCGGGGAATGAGATGGACTAACGAAGAAATCCTGACATTTGGCTTTACGATGTAAAGCAAGGGGCGGCAAGAACAGGTCTTGCCAAGATACTGGAATACGGCAGCCGAGCGTAGTAGAGATGTTCGTTGCCTTCTAGTCATTTCATGCCGGATCCCTATAACAGGGTGAAGGTGAAAATCTCTCTAAGAGAGGTTAATTTTAACCTATGATGACTACTCGTTGCGAAAATACTCCTGCTCAGTGAGAAAGGAAAAGCAGGCTTAAATTCATGTGCGTTATATGGCCGAAATGCCTTTAGGTCAACAATCCCGTCTAATGCAACCGTTGCGATAGTAATTGTGTCCAGTACGAGAGGAACAGCAGGTCTGGATAATTGATCCAGAGGGGTTATGACCGAACGCCTTTAGGTCAGAATCCCATCTACCGCAATGGTGCAAATCCTACCTTGCGAGCTGGAAGGTCTTCCAAGAGAGGGAGTTGCGGTCGTCCTTTCTGGGCACGAGGCAAATGGAAGGAGCCACCAGAATGACATCAGGGAAGGTATTGAGACCCATGCGGCTGCTGCTTTCATGGTAGTAGCGTTCAGGTGTGACGTGCAGGCAGACATCGTCTGAGGACGGTGATGGGCTGTGAATCTTGTTGAGAAGAGCGGTGACTATAGTGCACTCTGCAGAGACTTTCTTTGACCAAGGATTTGTCCGGCCGAACAAATCCCCTTTATTTAGAGCATTTCCGTGCCCTCCTCCGACTGCCATATTCTCAATGAGTGAAGAGATGCGCTACTCGGGTGAACATTCCATTCTTATGATGGAGTCAGCATTATCGTTCCCTCTTGGGGAAAACCACTCTGCTGCGGCGATGAATTCCAGATAACAAAAACAGCATAACAAAACGCTCGCAGTTTCACCTTCCCCGAATTTGGAGAAATCATATCCCATTAGAATAGAATTGCGTGCAAAGCCTCAGGTGTGAAGAGAGCTAAGGGCAAAAGGAGAATGCGTCAACCTAATAATGTGAAGACACCATCACAAACAACAGCAACTTGTGGTTGAGAGAAGTGATGCAGCAATGGTCGCAGTATGAGGACGAAGAGGGGTCATAGTCCATTCTCTAAGAAATTACATATAGTCCGGGCAGATTTTGTGAAGTTATGGATGTTATTCACAGGTTATGAGTTTATCTAGAGAGAGGGAGAGAGATGAAGTAGGCACTGTGGAATTAGCCAGGATGGTTGTGGAGTCGGAAGGGGGAAGCCAAGTTTTCCCGTCTGCCCATTTTAGGAAAGGATTGGATTCTGGGCTGGTGCAGCAGTCTGGCCTACATTACCGCGGCAGAGAGGAGGTTAAAATAGAAAACAGAGTTTATATACACTGAGTGAACAGAAATCATGGGATACCTACCGAGTAATGGATAGGCATGTATAGTATCTTAGGTAGGACGGTACCTGAACAAAAGTTCAACTCCGCCTTTGCACACTGTGATGGTTACAGAGCACTGTAACAGGCCAGAAATATGTGTAATATTATGTTCGTGCAATGTGTGTGTTGTTTAGTTGTTTCTGGCTGTTTTGTCACCAGGCAGGCGATCACCAGAAAGGCCTGGCCAGTGTATGTCTACACCACAAGTACGCATGAACCATGACTAACCTCAACAGTCGCGCACTGAATTTTCAAAGCGAGTTTGGGGCCATTCAAAAGAAACACGGACACACACACACACGCACACACACACATTCCCAGGACCAGGAGACAAGGACAGCAGAAGAAAGAACTAAAGAAGAGAACAGCATAAAGTAAAATAATAATAATAATAAATAAATAAATAAGATAATAATAAATAAATTTAATTTAAAAAAATAATAAATAAATAAAATAAAACAAAAAAATAAATAAATAAATAAAAATCTTTATCTGCGTCTTTACCCACATCTTTATGCAGTGCTGCCCAAAGTAGTCCACAAAGAGAAAAGGTGTACTGTTAAACAGAAGTAATAATGTCATTCAAAAACAAGATCAGCAAGAACAAGTTTTAACAGATATAACAGAATTATATATTATACATAACAGAATTATAACTAGATATAATTCTGTTAATCTGGAGTGGTATCAGAAGTCACTGGTTGATGAGGTTTCACTGTGCAGAGGAACGATTTAGTTCCTCTCCACAGCCTCTGTTCAAATCTTCGTGTGTTCTTAAAAACCAGAACAATTTTGAACATTCGTCATCAGGACGACAAACGAGGCAACAGGTTGCATTTTCATTTATGAAGAAGCGTTTTCAGTTTGATTGCTTTCACTAACATTGACGGTGAAAATCTTCCTGCGATTAAAAGCAGCATTGCAAAAGGTTTGAAGGGCCTGGAAATTATTGATAGATGTGAGTATCTTCTCACATCCAGGAGACAAGTTTGGTACTGTTGCCTTAAGAGCCAATCTTAGGTGCTCCTAAATGGAGCATTCAAAAAGTACGCGGGGAGAGTCTTCCGGTAGCTCACATCGACAGGAGACTTTATTAGAAAGTCTGAATTGGTAGAGTTTTGCGTTAAGCGAACCATGTCCAGTTAGTACATAGGAGGTAAACAGTGAGGGTGAAAACCATTTTCTGTTGGATGATGAAAATGGTCGAGTTAGGTCGGGAACGAATTTTTTGGTAATAGCTCATCTTTCGGTAGAATTCCATCTATTCTGCCAGATGTTCACTAACAAATTCCAACATCGGGTTCGTTCAGTTTTGGGATCAGCCTGACGGGTTAACAATGATTCCCTGAAATTCCGTAGAAATGCCTCTGCGGATGTAAAAGCAAATCCCTCTAAACACAACATGCAGGACAAGTTGTATCGTGCCTGCAAGAGTATGTAGAGCTGGAGTTGATATTGTTCGGCAAACGAGAATTAGGCTAAAGAGAAAACAACGTTGAATAGTAGATAACTTAGTTTGTACAGTTTTAAATGCAGTGCGTCTAACCCAAAGGCTGGCAGTATAGGTTGTAATTGGGATTATGGCATCATTGTAAAATAGATGTAGGGTTTTAGTGTTCAATCCCCAGTCTTGTCTGGTAATTTGGAGCAGCATTGCAGTAAAACTCTTAACTTTGACGGACAGATGTTGAATATATGCAGTAAAGGAAAAGCGATCGTCGATGATGACTCCTAAAAATTTGGTGCTTCGGACAAGTGGAAGGGATTTCTTTTCAGGTTTTACAACTGGTGGTCTGCCATAGTCTAATTTGTGTTTAAAAATCATGATCTTCGATTTGGTTGGGGATAATTTCAATTTGTTCTTAGAGGACTAAGACGATAGTTCAAAGAATACTTTATTGGCATAGAGTTCTAAATCAGATCTTGAGTTTCCATTCATCAAAATGACAAGGTCATCTGCATACACAAGTTGTTGCACATTTTGAAATTCAATTGTCCTAAGTAGCCAATCATCATGAACTAGATTCCAAATCAAGGGACTCAAAATTGATCCTTAGGGGTAACCACGCGAGACAGTCTGTGAATCTTCGTGCTTTTAGTGATGACGGTGACAGTGCGATCAGCAAAGTAGTTTCCAACAAGTTTTTAAAGCTGAAGACAGCAATGATTAGAACGGAGTCTACTGAGGGCGCTCTCCAACCATGAAGTATCAAAAGCGCCCTCAAAATCGATAAATATCGCAATAATGTTTTTGCAAGTGAAATTATCAATCAGGTGGTGAAGTTCTAATGAGGCGTCTTCGCATCCAAGCCCTTGTCTAAAACCGTATTGAAGAGAGGACGTGGAGCTTGTAGCTCCCTGAAGTGTGGTAATTTTATTAGCGATTAATCTCTCTAACACTTTTCCCAGATAAGAGAGCAAGGCTATGGGGTGGTAGGATCTGGCATTGTCTAGTAGCTTACAAGGTTTATGTAAAATCTTATTAATGGCGTGTTTCCATGGTTTGGGAAACATTATGCAGCAGTTGGTCCAACATGGCATTTATGAAGTGAAGTCTGTTTATGTAAGAGTTTCCATATTGTTGGAGGTAATGGAGTTAAAAATGTCCCCCAGGGTTATTTTATTTTTAGCAATCTTATAAATGAGACCCCAAGGATTATTATTCCCAGACGTACGGACAAAATTGCGCCAGGATTGCAATTTTATTCCATAAATCAATTTTATGTATTTTCTTTTGAGAGTTGTGTATTCTTCATGTAATCTGTTAACTTCTTGATGCCAAGTTCGCCGTTTGCGCTGAAAATTTCTTCTGGCTTTATGTACAAGTTTCCGAGTAGAACAAAGTTCGTTATTCCACCAATGTGTGCAGTTAGTTTTTAGTTTCTTTTTATGCGTAGATTTCTGAATTGCAGTAGTGATAATGTTTGAATCTGCAGTGCTAGTAGTTCAGCGGTAAGTAACGGTAGCCGTAACGGGTAGGATAAGGGCAGTCACACGGCGAGGCATTGACTCACTAGTTTACGAAAGAGTTCCACAGATATTTCATTCATGCTTGCTACACCGGTGTCCAGAATTCCGTAGCATTCCTGGGTGTAGGATCCAAAGCTCGAACAGACTTTTCCACAGCATCCGAAATGCTCCACAGGGATCATGTCCCGTGAACGGGGAGGGCATTCCTCTGGAGTAAAATCTGCGGAATGCTCTGCGAACCATGTTCTAGTCGCCACGGCTCTGTGGGGCGACGTATTGTTCTGCTGGAAGAGTCCATTGCTCTGTGGGTGCACAATGACCCACCTGCTGAGTACACCTGCCAAGTTTTGAAACATGCTGCCAGAAAACACGGAGGAGGATACTCATCAAGAGAGATTGCAATCTGGAAAGGGGGAGGGGAGGTGAGATAAGAACTATGTGAAAATTTTGAAATAAACGCGCATACCTATACAATAAGCCGTAGGAAAAACTTTGAAAATCCTAAAAATTCAGCGCATTCATGGAATAAGACATATAAGTAATACAGAATTTTTAATATTTTCATTAATTTATTGAAACATTAAAACAATAAAAATTCTCCAAAAAAAAAACAACTAAAAACCCTTAAAATAATTCAAATAATTATTTGAATTATTTTAGGTTTTTTTCTTGTTTTGTTAAATTATAATTTATCAAAACAAGAACAAAATTACAGTCTACAGAAGTTCAAGTCAACAAATATCTTCTCTCGTCTTCTCAACCTCCAACCCAAGAACGGTATACTAAGTACTATAGGTTCTAATACCTTTCGTATAGAGGTTTTCAGAAAAAAATAAAATAAAATAACACTTGCAAAACAGAAATTAGCCACCTTAATTTTCGTCGTTATTTTTAAATACGCTTACAGATTACGATAAATCTGCTATACAAAATTGCAATCTTCTCAGCTTCTCTGCGATTAGCACAATGTTATCGTTACCATCCTCCCCATACCGAGTGGAAAAGGCCCGGATTCGAATTCTGTCGATGACACGAGGAAGTTTTATGGGTTGAGTTAGTCGGTCTCAGATACAGATAGCAAGGTTTTTCCCCCTCCAGAAACAGGTTTTTTTCGTCCAGCAGAACAGGCAAAACGACTAGATAGCTCATGCAATTTACAGACACAATACACATGAGTGTGTGTAATGTGTGTAGAACGTCCATTATCAGAACAAATTGGGCCCAAGGTTGGTTCAGTTAATCAAATATTTCGGATAATCGAACCTACATGAGAATACCCAGTTTATACGAAACAAAGTGTAATTAGGCCTACAATTAAATTATTGTACGCAAGGATATTGCTACTGTATTTTGAAATATGAAGTACTGTATTATAAAAAATAATTGATTTAGGAAATGGTTTGTAAATAATAACCAAAAACGTTTTGAAGAACAATGTATATTATGTATTACATTTATTTTGAACTTACCTGATTGTTTTACATGGTTTCAACTATAAATCACACTTGTTTACCTAAACAGAAATAAACAAATACATAATTGCACAAAAATAAGAGTATAATGAATCTTGGGAAGGTTTATTTTTTAAAATATGTAATCTTGCAGTTTTCTTTCAACCATGCGAGATTTTCTTTTTTTTCGCGGCGAGGTCTCTCATCCTCTTTAATTAATAGCAGTATCTCCGTAGAACTGTCTTCAGACTTTTTCTCCCGCTATGCCATTGCAATTTGTAGCCAGAATCACATTTCTTAAAACCAGTCATCAGAATCACCTTGGTTAAAGCCTATGCATTCTTCATCCTGGACTAATGCAACAATTTCTTCTTCAGTTAAAATACGATAACCAGGATTATCAGGGATCCTTCATTGTCTAACTTTGAAATCAAGGGATCCAGGATCCCTTTATTTCAAGGGATTTCCAGGGATCCCTTGAACGGAAATTTAATAGAAGCATTATTAACAATCTTGCGGTGGTTCAAATAACTTACTAATAGTTTAAGAATATTCTCTCTGACTTCATATGAAAATAATTTATCCTATAAAATTCTTAAATTGATTATATCATACGCCTTAGATAAATCTAGAAACGATATTACGACGTTTAGGCATAACATTTATATTTGGAAATAAAATGTCACAATAATAAAAATTAAAAGGCGAAGTATCTGTAAACGTATTAGCAAAATGATAAGCTAATTGCAATGGCTTATTACTACGAGATATAGTGTGCATAAACTTAGTCTGATTTGTTTTAATAACGCTACTTCTTGTGGTTATTATCTCATTAAATTAAATCCCATTTCTCCTTTAAAGAAATAATCTTGTCCTGAAATTTATTTTTATAATAAACATTTTTTGTTTCTGTCTTAGGCTTATTCCTTATTAACCTTATTCCTAAGAATTTTGTGTTTTTGCAATAACATGTTTTTGATGGAGAATTCCTAAATTTTCTCTAAAAAAATCTCTTTGTAAGATCGTATCTTTAATTTCCTGATTAATCCAAGGTTTATTAGGTTTTCTAGGAGAAAGAGTTGTTTGATTGGGAATTTGACTTAAAGGTGAGTTTTTCTTCACAATGCTACAATTGTTAATAATTTGTATTAATTTATTATAAAAATTGTTAATATCGTCTTAAGTATTCACGCTCTCTGATTTACCCTCTTAGATTTAGAGAATTTTCCGGTTACTTAAAATCAGTTAAAGCTGTTTATTTAGAGTTTAGAATTTATTTAGAATGTAGAACTGTTATTAAATTTTATTCTGAATTTATTTTTATCATAATTTATTTGCATTTCAAATTTTACCATTTATACATCTTTATAAGACTGCTTCATGATATGACATTCAAGAAGGTCTTGTTGTGAATTACTGCACTTTATAAATGATTAAAAACCTATAAACTGATAATAAATAAATATTAATAGAAAAAAATTATAAGAAAAGAAGAGAACTCATCACACATTTACAATCCGACATGAGAAAAGCTTTGGGCTATGTGGAAGTCTCAGCTTTTCGTAAGTCAAAGAAATCTAAGGTAGTATCGTGCCATCTGCTGATTGTTGTTGTTTTGGACGTATAGTCTACTGCTTCGGTCAACATCGCACCAACTGCACTGCTATGGCACGTTACTTCATATGGTTTTTGTTATGTATTATGTATGCTCCCGTGCTGGACTGGAGAATATTTCCTACGCCTGAGTTCAGCAACTGCAGCATCGATTGATGGAATCTTTATGAATCCTCCAGTCTTCGATAGGATTTCAATCCAGGTCTGCTGAAACCAGTTAAAATGACGCCCAAATGCACTTTCACTTACGATATAAAGTTATGATCATAAATTTATTTGACATTACTGGAATGGTATACACCACGTACAAAAATTCCACCCCATACAAAAGTTCACAGCTAGTACTAAGTTTCTACGTTAACGACGAATATGATCCAGCAGAAATATATTCGTCCTAGAACTGCTAATATTCATGTTGATCCTAGAACTTCTAATATTATTATGCTGTCCTAGAACTTCTAATATTATTATGCTGGACCACCGCACCAATGGTGCGGTGGTCCAGCATAATAACGCGTCTTCCTGATGCTCTAATTGCCATTGGCTTCTTGGCTTTCATCAGGGTTAAATAAATTGTTGATATTATCGAGACGAGCCCAATAATGTCAATTTTCATTTTTGTATCAAATGTGTACTCCATTATTTGCGTAGTTCAGACCTGGTTTCCTGTGCCTTTTACCTGTTTCCTATATTAAGAAATAATAAGTGACCTACCGTGACGTTATAGTGATTTTGCCACTTCAAAATTATAGAGAAGCCTGGGTTCCAGTTCTTTCATAGATTGGAGAAATTTCTAAAGGTTTCTTCAAATCGGGGCTGTAGTTTTCCGATATCAGGGATGGGAGTAGGGTTCCTAAGTGAGTTATTTCGGATTTTTCAGCCAGAAAAACATGCAACTAGGCCTATGAACACACTTGCAAAGACATAACATAAAATGGTGCAATATGGTCTAAATCGCTCATGCGCCTGGAACCTAATAACAATCAGATAATAAGACAACTAAATTGAACTCTTCAGAAGCAGTGATAAAAAGTGCTAGATACGATTTTGAAGATATATCGAACAAGTTTTTGGAAGAAAGAAATTTCGTGCAAGGTAGCTATAACATACAAGGGTGTGTTATAGCTTGTGGGGGGGGTATTTATGAAAACGTTATATTATATATTTGGTTATATTTATTATTTCCCCTTTTAACAACTCCCCTTTATAATAACTCCCCACTTGCGCATCTGACTATACTTTACAGAAAATTTCCAAGTTCTAGGGGAAAATCTCCTTGAGGTGTTTAATTCCCTTTGGATAGGCCTTTACACAGAACAACAAAGAGACACACAAATGTTGTATAAAAAATATCAGTTTATTGGACATTTTCACATAGATACATCAAACAAAAGAAATTTATTAAACTCATGACCAAATAGATTTAATTTCATCTTCTTATAACAGAGTGTAAATGAGCAAAGTAATTTGCCTATTGAGCAAACTCAAGGAGGGCTATTTCCTTTACATAAATCATAAACAACTATCTCCTCTTTTAAACTAACAAAATGTTCTACTTCCTTACTCCTGAGTTCAATTGACTTTCAAAAGAATCTATTAACATTCTTCTTTCATTACAAAACAATTCCTACTCCAAATTGATAAAGCTCCGATACTCTTAATTTCAGTATAAATCATTACTCTGTTTTCTAACAGATTATAGCCTACAATCTTCTCTAATCTAGGTAATTATTATTACTATCAAATTTCTACAATTAACTACTTGCACATTCGGGGGTTACTGACATCCGTCTATCCCCTTCCAAAATTCATACTTAGTCATTCACTTATTTAACCAAATATTAACAAGTATCAATCACATCAAAAATTTTATATCTATTCCCTTCCAAAATTTATCTATATGTATATTGACTTGCCCTGGGTAATGTCCTTCAGTCCATAACATTCACTAACTTATTCATTACAATAAAGTACTACTTATACATATGTGTTCAATCAAAAGTTCTGATAAATTGGTTATCAAGTGTCTATAATCGATGTGATGGTGAGAGTACTTAAACAAACTAATCACTTACTGACATAACTTGGCAGACTTCACGGTACATCCTTCCCTAAGCGAGTAGGGGATTCTTTCTATCTGGGTCGCATCTCACAATCACTGGGGGCGTTCGACATAAGATACTGGATTCCTTCCTGGGTACCTTTTTATTTCTTTATGGACACATTAATTTCATCTGATCAGAATGGCTGTACTCTTTTTGTCCGGCTTCGGATTTCACCAGCTCCAGCGTACTTGCTCTCAGAATATCAGGCAATATCGTTCCTTCATAATGGAGTTGACTCCTTCTCATCTACTTTAAGGATCTTGAAAACTTTTCCTTCTTTTCTATGGCACGTGTTCATCTCTCACTTCGAAACTCAGTCTACTTTTGACTGACTGTCTGACCGACTTCTGCGCTCCAACTTCATCTTCCCACTTACTCGACTGCTTCTCTCACTAACTATTTAGATCACTGACTTAACTGTTCACTTAAAGCTTATCTACCCCTCATACTCACTACACATTAGAACTTAGCCACCTTTCTCCACCGGCTACTCTATCTAAAAAAACTCATTCCTTTCTTTTCTTCTCCAACTCTCATCTTACTGCCCCACTCACTGACACTGACCCACTCTCATCTTACTGCCCCACTCACTGACACTGACCCATTCTCATCTTACTGCCCAACTCCCTGACACTCTCTCTCTCTCTGTCCGTCTCCATCCACAAATTTTTCTTACCAGTCTGTCACGCCTCTCCACAGTGTTCTACCAATCTCCTCCTTCCTATATTCATTTTTATCCTTTCATTTGTTGGCAGGTCAGCCAGTCCTGTGTCACGTGATTCACAATACCCCTCTCCTTTTTTATTTCCTACCTGTTGACATCCGTTGAGCTCTTTCATGTAGGCCGAATGTATCAAAACAACTCCTTCTGGGTCATCACAGCTTGTCTCAAAAGCACTACAGACAAACCACAAATGTGTCACTGGAGACCATCGCGTCTATTTTTAGAGGCTTGTGTGTGCGTTTAGCCATATGCGTTTCCGGTGCGTGACCCCTCATAAACTTGTTGCGCCGTACCACCTGCTGGGCTTGCTATAGTATTTTCCGTCAGTTTTCTGTTTTGACGGATGCAAAGCTAATTTTTCTGTTTTTCGTTCTTCCTACCTTTTAAGTTTTACAATCCTTACTGGATAATTCTTGTTTATAGAAACTGACGCTATTAACATTTCTCCCAACGGCAAGAATCCAAAAAGGAAAACTAACTTCAGAAGTCAAAAAAAATATTTTATTTTTGTAAGATTTTCAGATCTTACAAGCTATTTTCGTTATACTAATTTATGTAGGTTGTACATTTATGTCGCTTTAACATCACGCCTATCTTCAGCCTGTTTCCAAGTCTAACATTTCATGGATTACATTACGACTATGTTGTGAAACTGTTTTATTGCCTTTGATATGCATAATCAATCTGAATCATAGAAATAATGCATTCATGAAAAAAAAAACACCGTTTAAAAATTACTAACTGTGCTATCTGTAGCGTCTGACAATGTCGGCCTCTGCGTGGACACCTTAGACGCTGGGTGTCCTTGAATAAGACCTGCTTATTTTTTGTACTTACGTACTTGAAAATAATTAAGCGATAAACATTCTAGTTACTTGCAGTCAGCAAGTTGTGTTCCTTGTATATCCTTTATTGGATTAAGTTGGTTTGTTTCAGGATTGCTCCGACGCGAGTAAGGCCATGAGGCATAATATTGAGTAATTAAAATGAAAAATAATTAAATTAAAATTAATAACTGATTAAAACTTAAAAACAAATCAAGCAAGTTAAAAATTTAATTAAAGTTTAAAAAGGTATTAAAGTTAAAGTTAATTTAAAAATGTCATTAAAGTTAAAGTTAATTTAAAATGTAATTAAAGTTTAAATTTTAATTAAAGTTAATTTAAAAAATTAATTAAAGTTAATTTAAAATTAATTAAAGTTAAAAATAATTATAACAAAATTAAGAGTAATTTTAAATTAAATAATTAAAAAAGTTTAAAGTAATTTGTTGGAAAAAAAATAAATAAATAGGGCAGTTTTTTGTATCGAAGCTGGAGCCATCGAATGGGAAGATATCTGTTTTGGATTGCAAAGACACCCTGTATGCACACAGCCGGCATGCTCAATAGTACAGGGCGGTAAATGTAAGCGATCGCTGACCTGTTTGGAATAGGATGTCAGTAACGTCACCTGTAGGAGCACACCTTAAATGAAAGCTCGAAACATACTCAATATTTTTATTTCTGTTAGTTTTTCCACTGATAAAATGCTGATAATTTCTTTCTGATCTGTAATTGTCTGCACAGTTATGTGCTACAGGGAGTCTGCGTGATGCCTAGGAGAAAGCGCGAATATTCAAGGGAAGTTTCCACTACTGCCTGGCCACTAAGGATTTAATGAAAAAAAAAAAAAAAAAGACAATAATCATTGCAGCTGCTCTTCAATCAAAGCTAGTGGATATCGAACACTAATTTATTTTGCTGTTCTCTTCTAAGAAATTTGCTATATTTAAAATAAAAATAATTAATCACTGAAAAATAAATAATTAATAATTAAATCTTATTAGCAGAAAGTATAATAATCGATTATGTCGATATTAATGTCGCAAATAATGAAAATTTGATTAACACTCAGTAACCGACTGCCAGATACATTAGAAATTCAGACTCGACCAGTTCTCGAATAAAATTAACTGTTGGTTTTTTACGTGTATGTTTAGAAATATGTATTTTCAGCCGACAAAGTTGAATAAAAAAGTTTTTAAAGTTGCAATTTCTATCATTCATCCTCATCGTTACGATTTTTTTTTAAGACATTCTGTTTTTAGTGAGAGATATAGGTAATTCACTGGAGAAAAAAACAATACGTATTTTGTGATAAACTACGGCTATTCTCTTTTTGAAAGCTATGGAAAATCTCGTGAGGGTTTGAATGAGATTTGTCCAAAAGACCGTTCTATTTTGGAAACACCTTTTACTCCATCCTACTTGAATATATTCTGTAGCCTTCTGTTTCCAACCGAAATTCATTATCGCTTCTCATAACAGGATGTTGTTTTCACACATTCCTCCGATAAACTTTTTTGTTGTTGTTTTTTGCATTGGCATGTTTTATTCTCCCCCCTCCCCCTCCTGTTTTGTTGCTCTCTCTCTCTCTCTTTCTGCTTCATTCTTACCTGTCTAGGCCCTGCATAAATACGGCAGCAGCATGTGGTGTTGGCAGGTAAGGCCTGTCCAGAAACGGAACTTGAAGCGAGCACGCACGCACACATACACTTACGTACACACACACAACACACGCGCGCGCGCACGGGTCACGAGTTGTAACTACAGATAAACAGAAGAGAGTAGCCGACGTGGTTGAGCAAGACAATTGCCGCAAGGATCGGAGGCAAGAAAAAGGAAGCAGTTAGCGGCCGACGCACGTGGCGAATTTCCCAGGAGTTTTGTTTTAAACATGCAGTAAATGATAGACGATTCGATTTTATTTGCTGTCATTTAGTCCTGTGCGTGAACACGGAAGTTTTACACCGAGGACAGTCTTTTGTAGGTCATGAAGCAGAAAGTCCACGTGGTTTCGATAGGTAAGATTGTTCATTGTACCCGATGAAAAACGATAATTTTTCTTATTTGAATATGAAGCGAAATCAAGGTTATCATGAAATTCATTTCGGTTGACCTAGAAAGTTGTTTGATAGCGCTGTCGATAACCTTAAAACCGATAAAAGCGTTTTGATTTTTTCCGCTTGGACGCATTGTATATGATCTGGGCATACCGATGTCACTGAAGGTTAATTATATCAAAAGTAATGGGAGAGCGGTTCTATACACCATCTCTCAGGAATTAAGTGATTTTAATCAATTAATGCAGATCATTAATATGAAGAATTTATTACTTTAACCGAATTGGCATTTGTTGTTTAAGTGAACAGGTGGCAGTCCGGTTTGTGATTGACCTAGATTATTAAGTAAAATTACGCAGTGCCTGTTAGCAGTCATCACACATTCCATTAACTGCTCGCGTTTTATTAATGTAATCATTTGGAAAAAAGAAATTTTAAACGAAAGAAGTTGTTTGATAACTACCAAGATCGATGCAGTGAGTAGTAATCAAAATATGCTTGATTTTAACAACAATTACTACTATTATTAATGCTACTACTACTACTACTAATAATAATAATAATAATACTCGTAATAAATGTTGTAAAACGGTGACTAGTGTCATTTATCTAGAGCTATCCAATATTTCTCTATTTTTATTTTTATTAAAAATCCTTCAGTCTCATAAAAGGATAAAGATTTTTTAATAATAATTAAAAAATGATAAACTTTGACTAAATGATAAATGATACTAGTCGTAGTTTCACAACGTGACATATATTATTAAGAGCAGAAAAACGAACCTGATACATTTCAGAGTACCACAGAACATATTAATGTTCTCAGACACACAGAAATGCGTCAGGGTCACATTTCTGTAATGGTCACCATTCCAGAGCTGTTATGACTTAAGGTGAAATATGAACTTGATAAGTGGGTTGTATTTAGAGAACGAGACGATATTAATTAAAAATAAAGGTTAAGATATCTAAATCTGACTAAAATCATGTGAAATGCTTTTTAAGCTACATCGGATACAGTGCAGACTGAAAAACACCTGAAAACAGAGGATGCGCTGACATGTCAAAATAATAATAATAAATAATAATAATAATAAATAGTAGTGCGTTCAAATTGCTTTAATTCAATTTCAAAATATTGTCTGCTGAGGCTATTTTTAGTGGCAAACCCTAAATTTAATACGAAACTGGGATTATTATGAATCAGTTGTTTTAGAGTAATGCCGAAGTGACCAGTGCTATGAGACACCAGTATATTGTTATTGGTAAAATAGATTGTGGTGTGGACTATCATCCGTGGGTTTGATTGGGGTATTCTTTTTTGATGCAACTGTTGCTGGTGCTGCTTACCTCAACTGGCTTCAGGAATCAATCGTCCCACACATTCGTAAGTTATTTGAGGATGATGATGAATTTTATTTTCAACACGAAGGGACACCTCTCCGTTTTCATTGCGACGTTAGAGCTTACTGGATGAAACTCTCCCAAACAGATGGATTGGACGAAGAGGCAGTGCAATCCATCTGTTTGGGAGAGGGATTGGACGAAGAGGCAGTGCATTCAACGCATTCAGCAGATCTAACGCCATTGGATTTTTATTTTTTTCTGAGAATGCCTCAAAGATAAAGTTTATGCCACAAAACCAGCAACAATCGCTGAATTACGGCAAGCTATTGAAGCAAAATGTGCAGCAATACCAAGAGATATCTTAGGTTTTGTAACATGTAACATGTAACATCTGTAAAATCGTCGAGAAACTGAAGTATGCACTTCAGTTTCTCGACGATGTCAACACTGCCTGGATGAGAATGGGGAACAATTTGAACACTTGCGTTAATGCATATTTTTCTTCATCATAAAATTATAAAATTGAATTTATGGAAATAAACATAGAAGTTATTAACAAGCAAGGCGCCTCCGTAGCCAGGTGGGAAGGAGCAGCAGCAGTGCGTAGCACACGCTTTCTTGATTAGACCGGGGTTCGAGCCCGTCACCACCAAATACGGAGGATGCGGAAAGGTCAGGGAATGACCACCGCATATTCCCGGAGCAATATGGCCTTAGTTGCTAATGCTCCTAAAAAACAAATAACAACAACAACTTAACAAGCAAAGTGTCTATACATTTTTTCTGGACACTCTGTATATGCATGTTTGCATCCGTGTAGTTTATCTCTATGTCATGTGGGTATGTGGTTGAGGATGTGAACTTAACCTGCAAAAAAAAGTTTGTTCTAGATATTCAGAGTGCTGTGGTACAAGTGATGCAAACATTCGAGCGAGTGAAAGACTGTGAATGAGAACGTTCAATAAATTGTTTGAATAGTCTCGGAATATGTATATAACAATAAATAAATAGATTAACTGTACATATATACATGTCTACCAACAATGACTTGGCCATGTGTGTGAATTGTGCAGTGACCAAATGAGAACATGGGGTTTGTAATATATACAGGGTGTTTCAGTTAAACATTTCAGAACTTCTAAGAGGGGTAGGGTACATCCTGACAACTCGAAATCATACAGCAATGTGGGGTCGGAAATGCTTTCCTGAAGCGGTGTTGTACACAGAAGCACCATAAAGAAAAGAGACCGTAAGTGAGAAATCGTTTTAATAATACATGAAAAGAAGCAAAAGGTACATGGATTAAAGTAAGTGTTCGAAGTTTGTTCCACGGGCTACAATGCACGCCTCACATCTCCAACGCATGGACATCCGAACATTCTGGAATACTCCAGGCGTAACAACACGATGGTTCCAACACGATGGAGCCCCTGCTCATTATAGCGGAGTTGTTCGTAACTACCTGGATGTCACATTTGCTCAACAGTGGATCGGACGTGGTGGTCCCGTGCGTTGGCCTGCTCGGTCACTCGACCTATCATGTCTTGATTTTTATTTCTGGGGTCATATGAAATCGCTAGTTTATGACACCCCTGTTGACAATGCTGAGGAGCTGGTTGCAAGAATCGCAGTAACTGCCGAAGAAATTCGAAATTCGCCTGGAGTATTCCAGAATGTTCGGATGTCCATGCGTCGGAGATGTGAGGCGTGCATTGTAGCCCGTGGAACAAACTTCGAACACTTACTTTAATCCATGTACCTTTTGCTTCTTTTCATGTATTATTAAAACGATTTCTCACTTACGGTCTCTTTTCTTTATGGTGCTTCTGTGTACAACACCGCTTCAGGAAAGCATTTCCGACCCCACATTGCTATATGATTTCGAGTTGTCAGGATGTACCCTACCCCTCTTAGAAGTTCTGAAACGTTTAGCTGAAACACCCTGTATATACAGGTTGTTTCAAAAGTGATGGTCAATAATTTAAAGGTGAACTGTACAGACTACAATATGCAAAAAAAGCCTAGTAAACATGGGTCCTTAGGTGAATAATTTTCGACATATTGCACATTTCTAGTTGGGATCCACCACTGACTTGTTTGTTTAGGTTAGGTTATGCTCAATCTCTCCGTTTCCCCTTCCTCAATGCTCTGAGAGGTAGCAGGCATGCTAGTACTTGTCAAAGGATAGTCAACATGGAAAGAAGTTACAGCAAGGAAGAGTATGCGGATATGCACTTCATGTATGGTAAAGCCAACGGCAGTGCACTCGAGACTGTACGTTTGTACCAAGAAGCATTTCCCCTACGAAGGCAGCCTAACAGGTGCACATTCATCAAGGCACATCAACGCCTTAGAGAACATGGGCGCTTCGCTCATGAAGTACGAGCAGGTAGGCCCAGAAGCATAACACCTGATGTTGAGGAAAGGGTATCAGAAAGAACATCCTTTAACATGTAACATCTGTAAAATCCTGTGGCGTTGAAACCAAACATTAAAAATATATTATCTTATGTTTATTAAAACCACCCGTGGCAAAGGATTCACAGCTTTTTGCTAAACTAGTGCTTCCATAGTCAATGGCGGATCTTAACAGAAAATGTGCATTATCATGAAAACGGTTCATTTGCGGCTCGATTTTCACTGGGACTTTTTGCTTATTTTAGTTTGTAATTTTCACCTCTAAATTAATGACCATCATTTTTGAAACACCCTGTATACATATAGTCGTCTGCGCGCGTAGCACAGTGGTATCGTCACCGTCCTCCCCACACCGAGTGGAAAAGGCCTGGGTTCGAATCCCGTCAATGACGCGAGGAACTTTAATGGGCTTTTTTCACTCCGTGGCTGAGTTAGTCGGTCTCAGGCGTAGATAGCAAGGTTCCCAGTAACTGGGGTTTTTTCGTCCAGCAAAACAGGCAAATCGACCATAGAACATACGCAAATTACAGACACAAATACGGGTTAATGTATTTAATTACGGGCAACCCTAAAATAATAATTTAATTTTTTTTTGTATATATATATAGTCCTGTCAGTGTGCAAGATAACGATTGAAAGTGGACAAATGGGAAAGTGGAAGTTGATATCCTTGTCTTAATTTTTTGAACCGTAAACGTTTACATGCGAAAAAAAACGTGCCCCGTGTAGCTTACATATAGTATGAATGATGTACGACTGGCTGGAGTGAATGTGTTGTGAACTGTCAGTCGACAAGTGCCCCTTCCCCGACTTGACTGCAGTGGTACAGTTAACAGTACAGAACCTAGCAAAGAAAACCCTGGTCTTGCTGTCGTCATGTTGCTTCCCTTTCTGGCAGCATGTCATGGCATGCGGACACTGGTTTCAGCTGGTATGAGAGGTGTGGGAGGTCACCTTGACCAAAAACTTAGGATACCCTTGCCCTAAGACAGTTATTCCCTATTCCCCGCCGTCCTCCTAACCCCAAATTTTCTCCTGGGAACGCCTATCACCCTAATACTTTTGCTACTGTTAACAGCACCCCCTCTGTGGAGGGTTAATTTTCTCTACATGGATTCCTTCTTCCTTATCTTTCAATTTCTCGGTAGAAGCCTTCCTATCATCCACCTTCTTTACCTTTCTCTTTTATCCAAGACTTCAACTGTTACTACTGCACACTTTTTCATCTTTTTATGGCTCTTTCTGGTAAGCTCAAGCGAAACGAGGGTTCGCTCAGCCAGAAAATGTGATCCCTACTACCTGACACTGCTCCCTGTACCTGGTATAGTAAGTAGGGGTTGGTGGTGTTCAGTCCCTGGGCTATGAGGCCAGGTGAACAACATAATCCTACGCTACACTCCAAAACAGAATGTGTAAAGTTCTCCTTTATGATCCAACATTAATGACTCTGTTTTCAGTGACAACAGGGTAGTGACGCATCACTGATCTTTATTGCAGAGTTATAATACAGACTATGATTATGTATACATTTAATAGAGTGATTTCCATGCTATTATTACTTCGAATTTCTAATGGTTCGGTTATTTTAGTAAAATTCGGGATGTTTCGACAAATATCTAGCTCTAAAAGAACTAGATATTTTTGACGGACGAACGGAGTAAAAAAGAAATAATAATCGCCGGATTTTCATTAGTCTGACTTTAATGAAATTTGGGATAACTCAACAGATCTTTTTAAAAGAACCTAATATAAAATTTTATGAAAATCTATCCATTAAGGATCAAGTTTGTGCATGCCGAAGGACGAACAAGTGAATACAATAGATGTTCCGTAGGTATATGCTAATATACTTAAAAATAGTAAAGTAAATTAGGCTACACCATCTAATAAACAGTAATGCAAGGTTGATAAAGACATGTGCAGTAGATGAGTACAATGCATCGGAGGACGCACTGCTCTTTGACCTGAAGATTAATTCCTCCGTTACAGGGAGTAATCTCCTGGTCCACATTGAAAATAGGAGACTGGTTATATGATAAATAAGAAAATGATCTTCCTAATGTAATGTTGTCCTCTTCTGCAGCACTATGTCTGAAGCAATGGAGTCTTCTGTAAATGACAGAAAAGCTGGGAATTGTGAAATACAGTATTACTGTCTAAACATCGGGTATTATATCTGTTGTATAGTACACTGCCATACCATTAATATCTGGACATTCCTTCGTGGATGGGAAAACAGGTGCTATGCATATAACACATCACAGAACCTGCTATAAATATGCACACTGGGCTTCGAACGGACGGACAATTGCAAAAGTGAGCATGAAAGATGACACGTTCAACAGAATTACTTCAACAGTTCAACAAATTGATCACCTCAACAAATGCTAGACGCCGATTAATACGGTGTAAGGAGCGCGAATCTTGGACTCTAGAGTAGTGTAAAACAGTCCTATGGACAGACGAGTCAAGATTCGCACTCTACCAGTCTGATGGCCGTTCCTGGGCGTGGCGAATGCCACGGGAACAGTTCCCTCCTGGTTGTATCCTTCCAACAATGAAGTTTAGTGGAGGCAGTGTCATAGTATGGGACTCCTTTCATGGTTTGGCTTGGGCCCATTAGTCATTATCCACAAAACCATGAAAGCTGTGCTATACCAGGAAAGCCTGGACAATTATGCACTTCCAACGTTATGGCAATACTTCGGGGAAGGTCCATACCTGTTGTACCAGCAAGACAAGGCGCAATGCCATACTGCTCGGGTCGTAACACAGTGGTTTGAGGACATGGGTGTGGAAAAGTTGGATTGGCCAGCCCAGGGTTATGATCTGAACCTATCTAGCACCTTCGGGATGTATTGGATCGTCTGGTGCGTGCATGGCGAGATCGCCCAAGTAACAAAGCCGAACTGGTGGCTGCGTTAAAGGCCGAGTGGAGGAACATATCGTCTGACATTTATAAAAATCTGGTTGAGAGCATGCCGCAAAGATTGAAGGCCTTCATAAAAGAAAATGGTTTCAGCACAAAATATTAAATGACAAAATAAAAGCTAATTTTTTGTCTAAAAAAATTGGTTTTAAACTTCACTTAATCCAAAGCTTTATGCAAATTTACTGAAGGCTGTTGATGTTACTGATATGGGTCGCGTACAATGGTATTCATCACGAGCATCAGTCTTTAGTAAATTTGCACAATTCTGTGGATCAAGGCGATAGAATTCAAACTGTTAATTATTATATTCTTATTAAAGGTATTCCCGGGAATACCACAAGTTTCGCACTACAAGATGTAATGCTTACATGCATGACTAATTTAGCTGTTAAAAGTTCGCTGCTGAAGACTGTTCCAAAAAAAAAAAAAAATTCGTTTTATATGTTTGCATTCCTGTCTTGATCATTTATGGTAATATTCTGGAGTGAGAGGAGTAGTCAAGCATCTGACAGAGCCCAAGCTATAAACTGCTGCACAAAACGAGTACATCCTGTGAGCGAAGTAATGCAAAGATAGCTCTTTAATTAAAACTTTAATTAAAAACTTAAAATTTGATGACCGTAAGAAAGAGGGGGAAAAAAAGGTAGAGTTTCGATCGACTTCTAGGCATACAGTGTCCCATAAAGCAGTATCTTGAGGTCACTGAAAATGGCGTGTGCAAATGAGAACCAATTAACTCTTGTGAACCTTACAAAGGTGCAACACCAGACTTATTTGACATAAGGAGCCTAGTATACTAGAATCTGTCCCCTCCAAACATACAAAATGGTATTTCGAGAGGAAAGAGAGATTACTTTTCTTATTTGTCCTTCTTCATTGCATTCGTGTTACTTTTTCGTTATTTAAACTGGACAATACTGGGCTATTAAGTTTAGGACAGAGCAAAAATGTCACTGTCATTTTTATGAATAGTCGAATAGCCATTTCCTGGGAACAAGTGACGCGGAACTCCAGGCAGACCAGCAAACAATAGAAAGATCCAGGGATGATCTCAATATGAGAGAGACGCTCCAAAAATGTACCCTATTATTAATACATCAAAGAAAGAAAATCCACGAAGAATAAAAAGAGCTGGTGGCTCAGAAAGAGAAGTTTGTCTTACTACTTTGTATAGCCTTTTACATAGTAATATGTATATTACTAAGGAACTCCTAGAAATTTCGCAAGGTGATGTTATTTCAGGTGTAACTTCTCAGAATAAAAGTTAGTTATCAGTAATATTGTGACGATCTTTCCTGCGTTTTACTGACTGGTATACTTTATGTAACTACCCAGAAAAAATGTTCTGCCGTTTAAGAACACGGTTAAGGAAACGTACACCTGGCATTCTTTCCAAGAAAATGTAACTCCATTTTCAAGATTCTGTATTCTCTACTACACCATTGAGAGATAAGTAGAACAATTACCAGTATCATATAGAGAGTAGGAGAAAACAGATTAGGAGATATTTAAAAAACATAAATGAAACTGCTAGATGCCCTGAAATTGCTAAAAAAAAAAAGGCTGAGAATGAAGTTGTGCCAAAACAATAATTGTTATACAATGCCTGTTTATCCCAACAAGAAGAAGTTGATCTTCAAGAAGCAGCTGAGATTATGACAACAGATGAATAATTTAGGGACTGTATGTAGATCGATGAAAATGTACCTTGCTCCCAACTTACCAGAGGATGGAGAGGAAGATTACAGGGCTGTGCCATGACTTTTAAGCGACTGAATGTAAGAAAATGCTCTGTCTGTCAAACAGACAAAGGGCGTCAGTATTCCTCTCCATATGGCTGCTTCCCGACTTGCATGTTCCGTTGACCTTGACAAAATCTCAAAAATTAGAAGCACTTTACAAATGCTATGAAGGAAATTAAAGTAATGAATTTTTCTATTCAGAAAATAAATAAGTTAAGGATATGAATGCAAGAAAAAAAAAACAACAACACATTTTTCGAACCTGTCTGAAGAATATGAAAGCTAATTAGTTTTGTATCGAAGAATTCTATTGAATAAAATTGTAAGAGACACAACGCTTGGGATTGTCACTTTTAGTGGGGATAATAGTTCATCCAAATGCTGGTTTCCATTAGTTAATATGGACATAGATACCGTTTATTAGAGCCAGGATGAGGTATTTCTGAAACAGACGCAGGTACGCGAAAGGCCATCTTTCTTCGCATCTAATTGTATCATTTGAACTTACACTATTGAATTTATTAACTCTTGCGCTCCTTCCGAGGCAGATACCTCAGTTGAGATACCTTCGTCCTGCTATGCAATTTGTAACCTAATTCGCATTACCGGCGAAGTGTTTCCACTTTGCCAATGATGCAGACATGGTAGTCGCCTAGTGTGCATCACTGCAATACATGGCAACTGGCTGGGCAGACCCTTAATAACCGCTTGCATTTTTCATTCTATCCACGATGTTCTTTCCCGGAACTGATGCGAGGGGCGAAAATCTCTCTCTCTCTCTCTCTCTCTCTATATATATATATATATATTAGAAATAAAAATGGAAAACAGGCTAGGTAATACTGAAAGAAAAGTTTTCTTTGTCCAAAGCTGTAAACAAGAGTAGGTTTCAAAAAATTATAATAATAAAATAACAAATATTATTGAAATCATTATAGCTAATTATCATATAAGGATTCATTTAATGGTATGTTATCTATGTGGAAATGTGGAAATAAAAAGATTTTAATAATAATTATTATAAAGGGCTAACCATTCAAAACATTCAAATAATAATCATCAAAAGCTATCTGTTTCCAGTAAGCCACCAGTTGGCAGTAAGAGTAGAACCTGACAATATGCATAGGCCTGAGTCAGAAAGCTGTAATAAAAAAGTAATAATTTATCAAAATTTAGGGTATACTGACAGAATAACAGCTAGTCCAAGAGAGAGCAGAGTCTACCAATATTACCCATATTATATACATAAGATGAAGGGGTGAGAAGATCAAAGATATAGAGAAGGGCAAAGGTACTCCGACGTAGTTGGAACGTAAATATCGTACCCATGCGGTATGGTTCAGGTATTCCTGTATTCCAGTGAACCAAGACCACCATAAAATAGAAAAATATCAGCCCGCCTCACGGGTCGGGCAGTTACGCTCCTGGTACGTCCGAGTACCATTGCTATATGGTTTGATCTTCTCGTTATGTCTCTGTATGCTATCATATTCTTAATTATTTTTATGTCCCGTGGATTATTAGAGTATTTGAGGAGAATTAGGGTACTATTTCCCCAATCCTATTTCTTGTCCTCTCACTTCGCAATTTTTGGGCTCGGCTAATTTCTTACCCTTTGTTAGCTCCTCCATATCCTCTCATCTTTTGGATATAATCTGTGTACATATTTGTTCAGTCTGTATGTTGGGCTAGCTGTTATTCTGCCAGTAGCCTCCTAAATATTGATAAATTATTACTTTTTGATTACATCAATGTAATTCCGGCCTATTGGCATATTTAGAAAATGACGAGGAGAGATCATTCACATTTTTGATTTAACTATAATAAAGCCAGCATGGGTGTAGTAACATAGTTACATCGCTTTTAAATGCCACACTGATTTTGTTCACGCACTTGCATATTGTGAAGGACCATGCCTTCATTATAGAAATTTGTGGCCTGCAATAGAAATCAGTTATTTGCGCTTTCCTGTACTCTAACTTGTTGTAAACGATGTTGTAGACTGCTCGACACGAAATGCTAAATTCCTGTGCAATTTTACTGCGTGCCATCCGTCGTCTGTCGTGCTTCATTATCGCGTCAAAAGCTTCAATTTTCTCACCGCCAGCAGACGTTTGGACACGTTCTGCGAACATTGACCTTGTCACAGCATTCCTGCACTTTATACTTCATGAAAGTGTATCAAAGGCTTTGAATTTCAGCAGTTTGCCATTTCTAGCACATGGAAAGAGAACAACGGTTTGCATCTCTTTTTCTCCTCTCGCTCACACACACTGTTAGTTGCACCGCTATTTCCGGCAGCTGCCAAATATGCAACCGGAACTAAATCAGTGCTGCCACCTAGTGCTGTACATTTGCAACCAACGTTTTAAAAAGTAGTTCGGTTAGTCTTTTCTATAACGACAAACAAAATTTTAGCTAATTAACGATCTAACCTCATGCATGCAATATATTTCGAGTTAAATGTTTATTGCTCTTCTTTAGTCGTCTGTTCAATTACGATACTATTCTATTATCTTTTATATGTGTTATTCAGACTTTGTAACTGGAATTATTCTCTATAATAAGCGCTGTTTCACTGGTGGCATATACTGTAATATAAAACTGTTATTTCGCATTATTTTATAATAACAGAATGAGCTAACTGTTATAGAACTTGAGGATGCTCTAGGACAGACAGCGGTGTTTGGCACATGCTCCTCAGAACCCTGTGATTCTGCCAAGAGAGTATCACGGATTTCGCAAATGATCTGTAAAATCTTTATTTTTGGTTTTTATATAATTTATATGTGAATATTATTCTTTAAAGATACTAAGGGTTCGCATAAAGGTTCTACTGTTGAACAGGACTGAAGAGAAGTGCTCTAGGATGTACGATATGCTTTCAAAATTATGCTTACACCACCACTACTTTAAAATGGATTTATTTTTTATTTATGCAATATACTGTATGTTATACAGAAAGAAGTCCTAAGAATTGGATGTTGCTGCAAAGTATTACAGTTAATACATGAAAAAGTAAACAGAATAAATAAAACTATAAATAAATAATTCATAACAAGTGAGACTAATATTGGGTCTTGTCCTTTTATTCCAAAACGCTGTTTATGCTTCTCAGACACGCTCATCTTAATTTATTGGATTACAGCCTCATAAGGTGATCCCTTCCTGAGTACTTCTGATCAATTTGCGGTAGAAGGCAGTTGATATTTCCCATCATTCCTCCTTGTTAGATGTACGTTCAAAGGGAAGGGTGGCCAGTGTTAGTCATTTACAAGATCGTAATTCTAGCGCTCACTGGAAGCGTTTTCGTGTGATTCAGGGCATGGTGCTATACCAGTCAGGCACATTTTGCAAAGTTATTTTTTTTTAACTGGGTGCCTACAAACCTGACTTTCTAGGCACCCTCGTTTTCTTTTTCTGAGGGTTATAAGTCACACTCCGAGCAGCGTTAAAAGTTCTTGGACTCAAATTTGTCTATAGGAGTTATGCATCTCTACCATGGAAATCAAAGCGGTGCAACACCATTTCGATTGATGTCTGAACTTTTTTACGTCACTGTTAGCAAAGATAACTATCGTGATGAAGCAGCCTTCCTCTTCTACAGCAGAATAAACTACAGATAAACTACAGCAGAATGAGGACAATCTGCTGTAGTTTATCGATAATAGCTACAGTCCATTTTGAAAGAATAAAACTGATTGTAGTAATAAGCAACCGAAAATGACTGATATGTCACCGGACAATCTGATCTCTTTGAAACTCTTTCGCGTTGTAATTCGTACTGACTATTAGTGATCCTCTATGTTCCCCTTTGACGCTTTCCGAAAGCTGCATGTTGCCTCTTAGACCCTACCTTACCAGTATCAGATAAGCGGCTGAGTGCTTTAGAGTGGACAGTGCATTATCACGCAAACTTAATCCACCACAAACCATTTTGATTCCTAGCTTTACAAAAGGATGCCCAAATTAAAATATAATTTTGTGTTTTGCTCTCAAATATTGTGATCGATAAGCAGAAATGATTCTAGTACACATTCAAAGTATGTCCTAACGCTTTTAAAGGTATGCAGATTAAAAAAAAAATGCCTGTACTCAATCCGGTCGATTTATAATCATTTCTAACCTGACATCAAGAAACGCCTAAAGGGAATTCTCATCAGATTACCTCTAGGAATTAGCGTGGCGGGTGATCTTGTCTCATATCTTTTTTTTTTTTTTTTTTTTACTATGTAATTCATTCGTTGCCCACGAAACGAGGAAGACCTCGCGGATCTTGAACGACTTGTTGGCGAATTCGTGGGATTCGTGGACAACAGTTCATATAACATTGGTACAGCATTACACTGTATTCTGAAAATGAGAGTAGTTTCTGCGATACTTGTAAGGTCTAGTTTATATATTTTTTTCTCCTTTGATATGTTGTAATAGTGGTGCTTGTGCGCTCTTGTGTAAGAACCCAATTTACAATGGGTACCAAAGCTTTAGATTTTTTTTTCTTTGTTGCATCCCTTATTACTGGAGTACTAATTCCACCTCTCAAAGGCTATTCCTCTAATACCCATGTCCCACATGATGCATAATAAACAAGAAGCAAAAAGGAAGGAAACAATTAAATGAATTTATCCCTCAGCTAACCACGGTAAATCTTTTTGATACTTTAACGTAGAGAACGGTAATCTACTCGACCAACCGGAAGCTCTTCTGAGATCGAATCTCTCTACAAATATTACTTTTCAAGAAAGTTCGATGCACATAGTATTACTTACTCTGTTTACTTAACACGCTCGCTAGGTTATACTCTTCACCGAGTTTCCTTAGACACGCTGATCAATTCAACTAAAAAAAAGGTTAAATCGGCTATCACAAAGTTGAAGATATTATTCATTACCATGATACTGACTTCTTCACTGAAATGCAAATAAATCAGTAGAGTATTTGACACCATAAAACATGGTGTAAGGTACCCTTATATATATATATATATATATAAAAAGAGTACTATATATATATATATAAATATATAGGTAGTACAGGCACAGTAGGTTATACACCGATGAGCCAATACATCATGACCAGCCAGTCGTTATGCAAATCGAAGCAACTGCAGGTGAACTACGGCGCGTGTGCGGGGTGGGACACGGTATAAAAAATACCTGATACTGAGCTCCGTTAATCAGTGTTACCCTTGTTCTTCAGATGGGAAAGGCAGCGGACTTAAGCGAATTTTACAAAGGTCAAATTGTAATGGCCAGAAGAATGGGTCAGAGCATATCCGAAACCGCACGGCTGGTGGGATGCTAACGGTTAGCCGTGGTTAGTACCTATCGAAAGATCCAAGCCCGAGGCGGGTTCAAATCCCGCTTCGGGCTTGGATCAGAGTATAAAATGTAAAACTTTTGGGAGGTGCATTATGGCCACAGAAGCCGATGCGCTAACAAAAAAAAAAAAAAATTACAAAAAAAAATACCTGCCGAAAGTGGTCTAAGGAGGGAAACCCCACGAACCGCCGGCGAGGTGTTGGACGACCAAAGAAAGCGAAGGCTTTCCCGGATGGCACGTGGCAACAGAAGGGAGAGGGTGGCGCAACTAGCCGGTAATTGGAATGCTAGTGACGGGATGCCATGCTCAAATTGGGGCTGCATAGACTCAGGCCGCTTCGAGAGCCCATGCTAACCACGGTTCACCGGCGACAGCGCCTACAGTGGGCACGCGAGCATCGAAACTGGACCTTGAATGATTGGAAGAAGGTCGTCTGATCCGATGAATCACGTTTCCTGTTGCACCATGTGGACGACCGGGTACGTGTGCGTCGTTTACCTGGGCAAGTGATAGCGCGTGGATGCACAGTGGGATGGAAACAAGCCGGTGTAGGCGGTGTAATGCTTTGGCCGATGTTCTGCTAGGATACCCTGGGTCCAATCATCCATGTGCCGGGCACGCTGACGTCTACCACCTACCTAAACATCATTTGAAAACGTATTCAAGAAGCAGAGCAGCAGAGTGGCTACAGGACTAAGAGCTGAAATAGTTTCCCTGTGGACCAAACTAGAAACAATTTTGGACCAAACGCATCTGGAAAATGAAAAATAACTGCCAGGCTTGATGCCTATCTTGAAAGTGGGGCGAACAAAGTGCAACAGGGCGCCCCCACTTTTGCTGAAGCGCTGAGGACACAGCAACCCACCAACCAAACAGCAACTAAGGAACCTACCACTAAACGCAAGACCCTCTTGCCAACCCCACACCTAGTCATCGTAAGACCGACCTCCAAAGTTGAAACCCACATCAGCGAAGAGCTAAAGAGCATAGTGGTAAACAACCTTACCGAAGAATTAAGTGCGCCAAAATCAAATCGGTTCGCAAAACCAGAAATGTGGGTGTTATCATTGAAACCCACCAGACAAAGGCGGATGCAAACCTGATACTAAACAATCAAAGAACCCACACACTTGGATTAGAGACCCTACCACCGAAACGAAAACGACCTAGTGTAATTATATACAACTTGGACAAGGACATAACCCCGACTGAGATCCAAGCACTGTACATGAGAAACCTACAGCAAGACCATCCAGGGAAGGAACCATCAACCATCGTTACTCCGAGATTTCAGACTAAAGCTAAAGCAGGAAACTCCACCAACTGGGTGGTAGAGCGCTCACCAGCGGCTTGGAAGACTATATGCTAGCAAAACAGTCTTTATCAACTGGTAAGATGGGGCAGCCACTGCTTCAGGGAGTACGTACCCGTCCCAAAATGCTTCCAGTGTTGTAAATTCGGGCATACCTGTGCTCAGACTCAGCCCACCTGCGGCCATTGTACAGAGCGGGGACACGAGTTTAAAAACTGTCCAAATAAGGACAAAGACCCTATCTGTGCTAATTGCAAGTCGGTAAAAATGGATTGCAAACACTCGATAAGGGACCCCAACTGTCCCTCATACATCAAAGCGAAGAGCATGCACCAAACTAGAACTGATTATGGCGACTACAACTAAGAAATTCAACACCACAGATATGAAAATATTCCAGCATAATGCACAGAGGGCCAGGGCGGTGGCTAACCAGCTACGCCTTAAGGCCGACCAAGAGAGTGCTGATATCCTACTACTTCAGGAACCGTACGCACATTCCAAACAAGTAAGGGACTACCCACTTGCATATAAATTAATCCAATCTGATGAGGACACTCCCTGCGCCGCAGTCCTGGTCCGAAACCCGGATATCACGGCAACGAAAATCGCACAGATGTGCACACCCTGGGCAGCCTGCGCCCATGTCATCACACCAATAGGAGCCTTCTACGCCATATCCCTCTACTCTAGACCGGGATAGGATACCACAACTGCCATAAATTACTTGCAACAGCTACTTGACATCCTACCAAACCAGCGGATCATTGTGGGAGCAGACGTGAACTATCGGTCGCCCTCATGGCACAACGAAACGGATGGCAGAAGAGCAACGCACAATGGTCAGCTACTTGAAGACTTCCTAGCGACCTCGCCGTTCGTGATCCTTAACCGGCCACACCATCTGCCCACCTTCTGCAACCTGCTTTGGGAAGCAGACATAGATATTACAATAGCCACAGCCAATATTTTTTTACTTACTTACTATCAGTTTATTAACACAAGGTTCACCCCATGTACAGCAAGTGGGCTAGGAGGGTGTACAGAAATTTTAAAATATATACTATACACTTTTGTACAAATTTTCAGATCTTTACAGTATAATTATTGTATAATAATAACTATTAAATAGATATATACATTTGCTTAATTGTATTCACTTTGAAATAACTAATGAAGAGTTTAATACATAGGTTGACTTCTTTATCAGCAACTAACATAACAGATTTATTTATATTCATTACATTATTGCATTTAATTGTTCATATCATCAAATTTCTAATAAAAACTGCTCAATTTTCACAGCAATCCTGGTGATTTAGTCCAGATTTGGTCTATAATTTGGCTTCTGTAGGTTTTATTGACTTCAAACTTTACCGGATCAATGGAGAAGGTGTTGAAGTGTTCAATGATGTTACATGGGAACATTCCTTTTAGGGAGTCCAAGTTTGATAGCTTCATCCTAAGTGGGTGATGGCTTCTATTTCTTGCTCTTGTTAGTGCGATGATATCTTCTATTGATGGGGCATCAATATGGCGAGGTAGCAGCTTGGTAAGCGTTGACAGATTTTTTTTTTTTTTTTTTTTTTTTTTTGAGGACAATGAGCTTCCAGGAAGTCATGCTTAGGTTGACTAGGAGAATGGATTTCGAGATGGTGAAGGGGTTCCCTCCCAGACGGTTCAGCCACCGCAGAATCCAATATTCCATTGACAGAAATTGATTACATCGAGAGGTAGATGCAGAGGACCAGATTTCTGAGGCATATAGTGGTATGGGTGTGAGACATCTATTAATGTATTGTCCAATCAGTTTGGTGTTGTGACAGCCTGCGAGCTCCTGGCGGATAGCCCAGAAAGCAGCATAGGTCTTCTTCTTTGCCTTTAGGAAGTGTTCCTTGAAATTTAAGTCTTCATCCCAAGTTAGTCCCAGGTCAGTATGAGATGAAACTTTGGGAACTGACTCACCAATAACAGTAACTCGAAAGTCATTCTTGACCTTCCTCTTCGTGATTGTCATGTGGGCCGACTTGGCATATTGTTGAGTTGGAGTCCAGCTCGCTGTAAAAAGTCAATTAACTGTTGAATTTGCTTGGAGGTTTCATTATTAATTTTTTGTATCTGTTTGGGGTCTTTTGAATTGATAAAGAATTTTAGATCATCAGCGAAGGAACTAAAATTTGGATTTTTTGCGAGGTGTGGTTCAAGTAGGATTGCAAAGAGGGTTGGCGACATCACCCCACCTTGAGGTACACCCCCCGTTGCATAGGTTCTTTTCTGGTGAGTTCCGTTGGCTGTAATTAGGTGTCTCCGCTGTAGTAAGGACTTTAGAATGCTTACAATTTGGTTATATACATTGAAATATTCTGTTAAGATGCCTATAAGAGTAGAAATGGAGACAGTATAGAAGGCAGATTTGATATCGACGACGAAGATTATGTCCAGTTGGGCTCTGTCATTGAAGGCTTTTTGTGCTCTGAAGAGAGTATCGAAGAGATTAGAGGTCGTGGACCTACGTTGCAGGACTGTGTGGAGGTAGGGTGGTTGGTGAGCAAAACAGTGTTGAATAATCACTGGGTGTATGAGTTTTTCAAAATATCTTTAATAATGTGCATCCTATGGAGATTGGACGGAAGTCCTTAGGCACCTTGGGATTTCAATTTTAGGGACTGGTTTGACATAATAAGATTTCCAGATTTCCGGTATGGTGCCTGTCTTTAGAATCTTCTGTAAGATGTTTAAGAGAAGATCCACAATGTACACAGAGCACACCTTAACTATAAATAGTGGTATACCGTCAGGGCCCTTAATAGCTTTGTTGGGCAGTTCATTTATCACGTCAATGAGCTGCTGCTTAGTGATAATAACATCATCCATGGCAGAAAGAGTGTTCTGGTTTACACTAGGTAGAGTTAAAACTTCACTAGTCGCATCTTGATGAACTAAAGATATGCGGGTCCACTCCTCAAATAGCTTTTCATCCATGTTGAGATGGTTGTTGCGTTTTGGGAAAATTCTCCTGGTTTTGTAATTTCGGATAATATATACTGTTGACGTGCTCCTCTCTTAAAGCGAAGGAAACGAGCTCTCTCTCTTTTAAAGGTTTCGTGATCTGTACTGCTTCTCGATTTTAACCATTTTCTATATGCCCTCTGCTTACTTCTTAAGGCAATTTTCATATCCGAATGGAAACACCGCTGGGTTCACTCAGTAATTCTGACTTGTTTAGACGCTCCGATCGTAGCGATATGTGTCAACTGCTCAGCTAGGGTCTGGATTGCCTCTTCAACAGATAATGAAGATAAATGGTCGCGCACATCAACGGATGGACAGTAGAAAACTCCTGGACAATATCCGATTACCGGGTGATCACGTACCGAATCTCAAGAACGCTAACCAGAACCCCAATCACCAGATATCTCACCAACAGATTTGCAATCCACAAAGCGGACTGGAATCAGTTTGCGGATCACCTAGCCACAGCTATCAAAGCTAGACAACAGCAAATAGAGAAGGAAACTGATCCAAGCATCCTGCAAAGAACAGTGACTAACATTATCACAGAGTCCAGCAGTGCAACCATAAAGAGGAAGAGACCCTCCCCAGGAATGGTCCCATGGTGACCTGGGAGCTGCAGACCCTTTCGAAGGAGGGCTCAAATAGAAGGAAACAATACCAAAGAGCCCGCAGTTCTTGGCCGCAGGCTGAGGTGGGGGCCTTAAGACAACACTATAGGGAGGCAAGAAATCTATACACAGAGTAAAAGAAAATCCTGGGAGTTGCTTGTCTCCACAGTTGGAAACGCGGATCCCTGGGGGGCTATATACAAAGTAACCACGAACAAACTCCCCAGGGGAGAAGTCCTCACGACGACTCGAACTCCAGAAGGCACTCTAAAAATAACGTGGTAGGAATCAGTCAACAACCTCCTAAACGCAATACTGAAGGAACCAGCACAGCCATCCAGTGAACAACAACAACACAAGCCGTGCAAAGAAAACTAAGAATACCTCACGGAACAGAGGGAACAACCATTTACAATGGAGGGACTCCAAGAAGCGGCTGCCCGGATCAGGCCCAAAAGATGCCCCTGAAGAGATATGCTTGAACCTGAAATCATAAAGAAAGTTGCTAACCACAAACCCAACTTCTCTTAAGGTTGTGCAATTGCTGCCTGGAGGCTGGCTACTTCCCTATGGAGTGGAGAACAGCAAATGTAAAATTAATTCTCAAAGCCCCAAGCAAAAATCCGGCACTCCCGGAATCATATCGACCCATAGCGCTCCTAATAGTTTTAAGTAAGCTATATGAACGGCTCCTTCATAGACGGATACAACACTACTACTCCACTGCCAAACTTGAGGCAAAAAACCAATTCTGATTCAGGCCAGGTCACTCGACTGTCGATGCGATGAGAAACCTACTGATATCAGTGAATGATTGCCAACAGAAGTACTTTCTCGTTATTGCAGTGGATTTTGCCAGGGCGTTCGACTCACTTTGGTGGCCGAGCGTCCTGGGCAGGCTCAGAATGGCACATGTCCCAAGCAACCTTTATAATAATATCAAAAGCTACCTCTCGCACCGAAAAATAGAAGTGAAAGTACGATACCAACAGATCAGCAGAAACATCCACAGGGGATGCCCCCAGGGTTCTGTGCTCGGACCACGCAGTGTAATATATAATTTGTGTAACCCAAGCATTTGCGGGTGATTTAATTCTCACTGTGACGGCAGATAATAGGGCACAACTTGAGACTAGAGCAAATCAAACTCTGTATACTCTACAGCGGTGGGCTACGGAGAACTTTCTACAGATCTCGATAGCCAAAACGACTTCCATCTTGCTTAAGGGAACATTGGGCATAAGGAGGCCACCACCGCAAATTAAAATAAATCGCGCTACAATCAAATTCGCCCAACAAATGAAATACCTCGGGATCATTTTTGACAGCAAGCTCACATTCTAACCGCATCTCAGGCAACTCAGGACCAAGATTAGGAACTACTCAGGCCTGATTGCGCGAGTCTCACGCAGGGACTGGGGGCTGAGTAAACAAACCATGTTGCTGTACTACAAGACCACTTTTCTCCCGGCGATCACATACTGTGCACCAATATGGTACCATAGAACCAGACTTACCACCAACAAAAGAATACTGGACTCGACACAACGAACAATATTGCTCAAAACCACCCGAGCCTGCAATACTGTGAGCACGGAGGCGCTCCGGGTTCTTACTGGATCCTTTCCACTGGATCTCAAAGTGGTCAGATGCGGACTAGCATACTACATATCAAAAGGAATCTCTGTGACCTACTCGGGCTTTACGATTGAACCCACAAACAATATAAAAATGGAAAAAACTTGGCTCTTGGCACACTTAAAACAGGAATGGCAAACCAAGTGGACAGACTTAACCAAAGGGGAGGTGACACGACGCTTCATACGTGATGTAGACAGGGTTTCCCGAAACTACCTGTATGGTTCCACCCAGGCCTATATGCCACCTCCTTATTGACTGGTCACGCCCCTTCAACTAGAAACTAACGTCTCTGGGCCATTTCCAAGACCTCAACTGTTCATGTGGCGAACTGGAAAGCTGGACCCACCTTATGCACGAATGTACAAACTAGGAGGACCTACGTGAAAACCTAATAATAAGATTAACCCAGTTGCCGCGAGGCCAGGAGCATCATATCTTGGACACAAGCGAAGAGTATAAGAACATCACCAGATTCGCATAGGAACTCTTTGCCAGAAGAAGAACCCGTTCTGCGATTAGGAACTAAGAGCACAGTATGCCTTGTGGCAGACATCAAGCAAATACCCCAGCACTGAAACCCAAATTGTCTGACCCAATCAACCCAATTGAATAGGATGCACACTACAGAAACGATGGTCTCACTGGATGGTAAAGGCACTGGACCGCCCTCCCTGATGACGGAAACAGGATCAACGGACCAGACCCCTCCGGGATGCAAAAGAGACTCTACGAGATACTACCCTGGTCGGGTATATAACTCATAAACGTGACTGACCTCAACCTACGTGGATGGACACATGGTCCATGAATGACATGGGGATACTGGTTCTGACTGCTTCGTTGGACCCATATCTTTTCCCCACCTTGAACAGCAGATTTGCTGCCAGTGCGCCAATTGGCGACCGAGCTGGGCACTCTTTCCTGGCTTTCTTTCCACTCCACTTCCTTTGCAGGGAGGAGGTGACTGTCCTCTTGTCTCCTCCCCTCCTCGCCAACCCCAGTTTTCCTTCTGGTGGGGAATGGGCATGCCCCACTGACACCGATTAGGATCGCCTTCCCTATTGACTCCATATTTCTGTCTCGCCCCCCCACCAGTCTTTAGTCTCCCTCCTCTACTCTATCTGTACACAAGCGATTGCCTTACACGTCCAAATTACTGTTTGCCAAAAGTTTCGGCCTTTCAAATCCCAGCGCTCTTACCCCCCCCCAACTCGAAAGATCATTTTTTTTTTTTTTTTTTAAGGTCCTAGCCATTGAAATCTCAGGAAATTAGGTGGCAGGACCTGCCAGAGTAAATAATTATGATGCTGATATACCTGGCCTGCCTTCACGGGGCTGAGTGCGGACGGACAACGTTGGGCCTCAGCAGGAGTCCAGCGGCTAAATGGCCAGATGAACACCGGTACATAACACTATATGTATACAATATCCTCACACTTTTAAATCTCTGGCCTTTCCAGTGAACTGGCACACCTACAATGAAAGCAACGCGGAGATGGGGGAAAACTCCTGGTACCGCTTGACACTAAATACATTCTACACTCTACCTAAACATCATTGTCTGCGCGGTAGCACAGTGGCAGCGTGACCGTGCTCCCCACACCGGGTGGAAAGGGTTCGAATCCCGTCGATGACGCGAGGAACTTTAATAGGCTTTTTTCACTCCGTGCTTGAGTTAGTCGGTCTCAGGTGTAGATAGCAAGGTTTTTACCCCAGTAACTGGGGTTTTTCGTCCAGCAGAACAGCCAAATAGAACACACGCAATAAATAGACATAAGACAGCACGGCAGATGAATTTAATTATTCGGTTGGCCTAAATATATAATAGTTTAGTTTTTTTTTTACCTAAACATCATTGCTGACCAGGTAGGCCCTTTCATGGCAACGGTCTTCCCCTCTGGCGGTGCCGTCTTTCAGCAGAATAATGCCCCATGCCACACGGCACGAATTGTTCGAGACTGGTTCGCGGAAATGAGGAAGGCTTCCAGGTATTGCCCTGGCCTCCAAATTCTCCAGACATCAATTCCATCGAGCATCTGTGGTCTGTGTTGGAACAGCAGCTCCGATCTGCGGCGTCTCAACCACGGACTTTACAGGAGTTAAAGGACGTGGCCGCACGTTGAGGACTAACATCATATTAGATAGGTGGTCATAATGTTTGGCTCATCGGTGTATGTACTGAACATGTTTTATTTATTTTTTTTTTTCATATTTAGATATAACAAAATAAATAAATATTCTCTTAGAACAATCATTTAATAAAATTACATCTGTATGTCAAAGTAATGATATAAATCAGAATTAAAAAGGCATTTATATTTATTCAAAAATAAAACAATACTCTTTAAGTGACCTTCAACTGGTCTCAAGACAGTCTTTCGAGCTTCAAAATAAAATTTATTCATTTACGCATTTACTGGTGGAGTTCTGTCCGGATTTGTGACTATTAATGCTTAAACGATGGAATCTAAAGTAAATCGACTGCTGTTGTTTTTTGCAATAAAGGCTACAAACACGTTTTGTTTCTGTTGTTATTTGGTTTTTAGGAGCATTAGCAACTAAGGCCATACTGCTCGGGGGATATGCGGTCGTCACGGGCTCGAACCCCGGTCTAATCAAGAAGCGTGTGCCACGCATTGCTGCTCCTGCCAACCTGGCTACGGAGGAGCCTCTCTCTGTTTACGGGTTCGGCACTTGGACATAAGGTCTAGATATAAGGTCTATATCCATATATCTAACTGTTCACAGCATGAAAAGAAGCTGCCATTTGTCAGTCATTATAAACTACTGATAAACGATTAATTCAGCATGGATTAATCGTTTATGCTGAAACTTTTCGAAATCTGTCAAATTGGAGGATTTCAGGAGGAATGGTTCAAAACTACCTCCATTGGTGACGTAAAAAGCATACCTTCAATTTATTTCTGGTACTTTAAACGCGATATATATGTAACTACCTAATACGAAAAAATGTATTTATTGTTTATTAAGTCGCTCGTAAATTACAACATTACAAGCGCTTTGAATTATAAACGAAGCAAAAAATGTAATATATAATAAATAATAATAATAGGCATCAGACCGATCCACACTAAGAGAGGAATCTTTGAGGGAGGTACCCTGAGTCCGCTTTGGTTCTGTCAACATTCAACTAGCTGTCCACCATGCTCAACAACAGCAAGTATGGATATACCCTCAAATTAGAAAGGAACAACCTATACACCCTCTCCCATTTGATGTATATGGATGCCATCAAGCTCTACACGGCAACCAAGAAGCAACTCCAACAGCTATTCCGGACCACCGAAGAATTCAGCAATGACATCAGGATGAAATTTGGATTAGACAAATTCAAGACCTGCGGAATGCATCAGAGAAAACTAGCCACCGAAAACTACCAGCTCAGACTGATAAAGAGATCTAAGCTTTCATAGGGAAAAAGACTTACAAATAAGTTGGGATGGTGCTGGCTCAACAGCAAGAGCACAAGGAAATCAAGAGTCGCTTGACTGAGAAACACAGTCCCAGTACTAATATCCTTCTTCGAGATCATAGATTGGAGTCGGCCATCGAGAGAATGACTATAGCATGGGAAGGAGGGAGGGGTTTGACGGACCACATTGAACAACAGGAGAAGGCGACTAAGAACCGGAGGGATTACTTCCAGGAAAGCACAGCGCCAGTCTACAAAGCCATAAGGAAAACAGTCCTTATGGGGCGCATAATGGCCTTTAGCTGTCGTTGCGCCGTAAAACCTCCAACAACTCCTTATGGCTTGATAGATACTCCTTATAGCTTGATATCTCTCTCCCACAGACAAGAAACAAAGACACAAGGATAGGCGAAGAAGACACTCCATGTAGTCACTGGTATGACCTCCAACAAGACCACATAGATAAAATGCTTCCAACGCATGGCTGACGAGTGTGTGTATTTAGTGTCAGACGGCACCAGGGGTTTCCTCCATCTCCCCCCTAAATACACACACTCGTCAGCCATGTGACGAGTGTGTGTGTGTGTGTGTGTGTATACTGTGTCGGGGTGGTTCCCAGGCATATGCCCATCTCCACCTAATTCTTTAAATAAAACAGATAACTGTAAAGTGGGCCTGAAACATAGCTAAGAAATTGAATATTCAAAACAAGAGCATTTTTAGATATAAATTACACTAATTATATCGAAAGAAAAATAGTCAAATTTTGTATAGGAAAGGTTAAACTTGTATTAAAGAAATGTTTATGAACTTAGTATGTTGTTTATGTCAGGTCACTCTGCCATCAGGAAACAGCTGATATCTTCAGCTGTAGGCTGATGCCCAACCCTGGGCACGTGGAGCCGGACCTGTCTCTACTATTGTATACTGAAGTGCAAGGCACTAACCTGCACCCAACAGAGGAAGTGCAATACTGTTGGGTGCCAACATCCCTGGTCTCAGGCCGCCCAAACCCGAGAACCAAGGAAAAAAAAAAAAAAAAACCACCGTAGTGGTACATGTTCAGGAGCCACAGACCGGACAAATAGCTTCCCAGACTGAAGCACCCGAACCCAGATGCAATCATGCATGATTCACATTTGCTGCCAACTCTAGATCTGAAAAGTTCCTTATGATTGTTCTTCTGGCAAACACAGCGGCAGAAAATCTCTGCAGAGCCCGGAAGCTAGATGCATCTTGTAAAATTCATTCTTGTAAAATTCACGTAAAACCTCCAACAACTCCTTATGGCTTGATAGATACTCCTTATAGCTTGATACCTCTCTCCCACAGACAAGAAACAAAGACACAAGGATAGGCGAAGAAGACACTCCATGTAGTCACTGGTATGACCTCCAACAAGACCACATAGATAAAATGCTTCCAACGCATGGCTGACGAGTGTGTGTATTTAGTGTCAGACGGCACCAGGGGTTTCCTCCATCTCCGCCCTAAATACACACACTCGTCAGCCATGTGACGAGTGGGGTGCTGTTCCCTGAGACTGCAGGATTCATGCACGCCATCCAAGACTATGTAATAAACACCAGGAACAATAGAAAATACATCGCCAAGGAACCCGGAGTGACAGATGACACACGTCAATGATGCTTCCTGGCCTTATAAACGATGCAACGCATCATAGGATGCGTTAGATATTTATGGATGCAGAGTGATCACCCAGACGGAGTTCACTCATAGATACGACCAGACCGCCAGGATAATACATCAGAAGTTAGTGAGAAAATACCAGTTGATAAAATAAAGTGTACCTCATCACAAGTACAAACGCCAGGCTGTGCTAGAGACCTCAACCCACAAATGTGCTTGGACCGCGCCATCACAACGGACAAGAAGATCCGGCACAACTGATCAGACATATCCCTCGTCGACAAGCAGGAAAGGGTAACCTATCTGATCGACACAGCAGTACTCAAAACCAGCAACCTCCAGAAAGCCTACTAGGAAAAGATCAGGAAGTACACTGAGCTAAAACAAGAAGTCAAAGAAATGTGGCATATGGAAGAAGTAATAACCATCCCAATCACAGTGTTTGAAACCGCCCGCATGGTTTCAAAGAGCTTCCAGCCTAGAAGCAGTAGGCCTCCCAGACATCACTTACATGGAACTCTAGAAAGTCGCGATCCTGAACACCTGTAGGATAGGCAGAGAGTTCCTCCACCAATAATAACAGCTGTGCATAACAACTGTCCCGTGCACTTCATGCTGGTATCCATCACCTGATAAAAAAAAAATATATATCAGGAGAAATAATAATAATAACAACAGTTTAAAATAATTGATTCCTTCCGTTCTATTGGGACGGTTGGTTATTATACAGCATGGACTTTCCATGCATGCTGTCATATAACCAGCATCCAGTTGCATTTCTTACTGTTAAAGCATGGATTGCAGTCACTGCCACTAACCAAGTGGACAGATCTCAGATCCAGGGATGTCGCACCTTGTGTTCGAATCTACGTGATACAAAAAGTACTCTTCTGATCTTGCGTAGCTATTTCGGAGAGTGTAAGGCAAATTTAAAGTATCTTATATTACGTATGGCTATAATACGACACTGAACTTGGCATTATTGTGATTAATTAACAAGCTCAGATTTCGAGAAACTTTGATAATAAGAAAATTGACAAACATGTTATTGTTTTAAATTCTTATTTCAAATAAGAATTTAAAACAATGCGTAAAAATATTTGCCCTAATATTCAAGCTGGAAATTTAATAAATGTTGCTACAATTTATTCCAGAATTACTAGCGTTAGCCAGAATACAATACTGCAGCAGGTGTGCTCTCCTGTTCCAAGAAAAATGTGGCTTTAAGAAAGGGAAGTCTTGCATAGGTAATGTTCGCTGTTATGCAAATTATCGAAAGGAGAGGAAAATTTAATTTAGAAACTCATCTTCTTGTAATTTATTGCAATAAAGTGCTTTTGATCCAGCTGACAGAAATAAATTGCGTTTAGCTTTTGAAAATAAAGGATTTCACTAATATTTTGATAACAGCTACGAAAACCCTTTATAGTGCTAATTGCAATATCGGTTTATTCAACTGTTTGCCTAATAAAAAGAATAACGGAACACCGAAGCAGCGACATGCACGGAAAGTTATCCTGAGTTATTTAATACTTTCACTCTGCTTTAACAATTTCTAAATTAAAAAGGTTCAAATCTCAAATGTATTCAACCTATTATGACACCAACTACAGTATAGCATCAGTATATAGTGCAGCACTATATTTAGTACTGTTTTGTATACTGATGCTATACTATATGTGCTGTTATCATGGAATAAATGCAATTGTACAGCGCACAGAAACTGTTAAGAAAAAAAAAATAATAAAATAAATAATAATAATAACGTTAAAGAAACGAACGAGAAACCGAAAGCGAACTATCATTCGCAGCCATTTGTCTTTCAAGCGTAAACTTTCAATCTCCAAAAGACATTTGTAAACATATCCATTTTTTAAATTAAACTTTAGAACTGAATAATTATATTTTAACTTTAATTAAAATTACGATTTTGACTCCATTATTAACCTTTCAATCAATGCAAAAGACGTCGGCACTCATTTGACCAGCAAACCATTGACCAACCTGATGCTGTGAGAGTCGCTTTGTCATTGTGAGACCGTGCTGTTAAATGGTCACCGGCAGTGGACGAGCATTTTGTTGTTTGGTATTTACTTCCCTGAAGCGACCATATTTTACAAAACACCATATCACCGAGACCTGGCTCCAGCCACATCAAGAGTCTCTGGTCGCTGCTGATGCTGCTGAATACAAAGCCTACTTCAAATCCAGATCTGCAGCGAGGTGTGGAGGAGTAGCCCTGTTTGTACGTGACATAGCACTTCAAATAATCTCGGTCGCCTACTCCGATTCAGAGCTTTATGAGGCATTACTTGTCACTTTAAAAGTTCACACAGCACTCTTAGATATAGCAGCCGTTTACATTCCACCTGTCAGTAGTCTAGAAATTATATATAATGTAGTAGACTGGCTTCTCAACAAATTACATGTGTCAGCCACCCATATAGTATGTGGAGATTTCAACCTTCCACCACAGCTCAATAACCTGCTGGACACCATGTTAAATAAACTACAGCCATGCTCATCTCTCTTATCAATGACCAACCTACAAGAGGTGAAAATAGACTTGACCTAATTCTGTCTTCTGGTAAACGTATAATTGATGTACCTCCGAAATGTTCTTTCCATCCGATCATAGCCCAATTTCAATGCTCATAATGCTACCGTATGTGGACTTCAATGCTAAGGAAAAAATTAAGAGTCAGCTTGTCACTTCGCCAGCCTTTCTAAATCCAAATAAATGCTTATTTGCTGCCAACTGTATCCCGTGGGAATGTCTATTCAATTGTGATGCCTTATTTGCAACAACTCTCTTAACCAGTTGGATCAACTCTATTACAGAATTTGCGGCTTCCAAAGTAGTAAGGATATCATCAAAATCGAAAACCTGGTGGAACTTTAGCCTAACTGCATTGTTTAAACTAAAGCAAACTCTGCACAGAAAATGGAAACCGTCTAATGACACACAAAATATAATTAACTACTCGAGGGCCAGAGCAATATTTAATAGGGAAAAATGTAGAGCAATCAACCGCTACATGAAAGACACACTTGACAGGGGAAAGCTACCTCGCTGCACACATAAAAGTGACACAAATCAAGGGCTTGACAAAGAAGCGTGGATGGACCACATCATCAGATTCTCCAGCATATACCATGAGTCTCAAGTCAGGGAGTTGAGTGGGATCAATTAGTTGACAATGAGATGGAGTCTGTTCTTATCACTAAAGAAGCACTAATACAGAGTATTAACTCCCTCAGGGCAACTAAGACAGCTGGAGTTGATGGGGCTCCCCACTTCATGGTAAAGTGTCTCAGCCCTTACCTAATTGAACCACTCCAAGCAATTTATGCTCTATCCTTGCTTGCCGAGTGTTCCTTGAGAACTAGAATAAGTACGCTGTAATTCCAATACCGAAAATTACAAAGCCTAACCTTGTGGAACACTATAGGCCAATATCTACTGCATCTACCCTGTTAAAAATACTGAGAAAGCTCTATTGCCAAAGTTGTCGAAACAGATACTGGCTGGGAAGCCTCAACAAATTCATTATTCAATAACTGCAAGATCAACAATTACTAACCTCCTCACAGTTCAAGCCGCGATACTAAATGCTTTCCAAGCCAGAAAGAAAATTGCAATAATTTATGCCGATATAAAAGTAGCCTTCGATAGTCTGGATGTACATGCCTTACTTCATCTGCTCCAACACGCCTTCCAAATAAAAGGAAATTTGCCGAAGTTCCTACAACCCCTACTTACTTGTCGGTCCATTTATTACTGCAGAGATAGTCAGATCCTCCAACGCCAACTCTATGCAGGAGTTCTACAGGGTGGAATCTTATCTGGACTCCTCTTTACCGCCATGATGATTCCGTTCTGCAAGGGTAGGGGATGATGTATGCACTTATGCAGACGATATTAAGATCCTAACACCCATCCAACCGTCCATGAACAATAGGGCATTGTGTGAGAAGATTAATTATAAGCTTTTGAACTTATTTGTGTACTTAGCCAAATTTGGCTTGGCCCTAAATCCGCAGAAGACTGTAATCATGGGTGTACTCGCTCAAAAAACTCGCCTCAAAAGTTTCGTACACCCGAAACTTAATGGCAAACCTATCCCAGTTGTTGAGACGCATAGAGAACTGGGAGTAACATTTGTTACTAAACTGGAACTTAACTTATCTTACGTTCACGTCTCCTATTGATCTGATTGTAAAGAAAATGAACTACTTACGCTGGGCAACAGTACCCAGCACCACTGCGTTTCCGATAGCTGAAACAGACTACAACAACCGCACCGATATTTAAGAGCCACAGCTGTATTCGGCCATTCTTGTCTATGGCGATGCAGATTGTGGGCGTCAGCCACCACTACCCAAATTCAGGAGAATATATGCGACTAGTCGAATTCTGGACCATCTCCCTCAACAGTTAAGAATACGCAGCTCTCTGAGCAGCTTAAACTGCAGCGTTTATCATACATCATTTCCTGGAAACGATTAATAACCGCAATCAAAATTATGACTAGTACGATATCATCACCATGCTTCTGGCAGCTTTGTGAGTGGACATCCCGCCATCTGCATTAAGAGGTACAAAATCCTTGAGAATGAAGACCAACAGACTGAAGATGGCCTACAGGTTTATACCCGTCAGTGCGTTAGAATCAATTCAGTTCCTAACACATATCGGAATTCCCTACTAAGGCTCATAGAAGACCCGAAATATAGGAAACAAACCGCAGTGTGGTTCGATGAGGCTACTGTTGCCTAGTAGTTGTGTGAATTTCTGTCAAAAACTGTGTGTACGCAATTGAATAATGTACAAATTTGTATATCTCGCACAAGTTGATCAGTGGATGCGATGTTAAGATGAACTTTTATATTACAATTGCCAGGACTCTACACAGAAATGTAGTGATGAGTAATGCAGTTTATATTTCATCTTTTCGTGTATATTTAACCTTTCTTGTATATTTTAGACATTCTTTTATTCACATTTTATGGTAATCCCCTAGCATTTTCTGCCGTGAAGGGAATTTGTAACTTACCGATGTACACCTATATTTTAAATTTGGTAGGACAAATAAAGATTTATTTATTTATTTATTTATATCCACCCATCTTGCCCAGGATAGAGTAACCTTCCGATTTGTTCTATACAGTTTGCAATTTCTGCGTGCCGTATCAGTCTTTTCACAATTTCCCATTGTACGGGAGCAGTCCACGACCCATGCTAAATTGAATACAGCGACATCTGCATACTTGAGATCTCCTCTTGCATTTCATTCATAACGCATTTCCCATAGGCTGCCTCATCCAAAAGGATGTTATCACTGAGCGTTCTGGACGTAAACGTAGAGCGGTCAGGATCGTCTTAATACTAAATGTTGTCCGCTTTCGACATGCCCATGTTTCCTAACGACTATGCAATGCATTAATTTAAGTGGTGGGGTGCGGTGTTCTTATTTTAATAATGGCACTAATCCTCCTAGGATTAGTGCCATTAAAATAAATAATAATTAGTAATGTAAATGCTGTGCTAAAAAAAAAACATTTATCCCTCTGCATTCTAGAGCAGTCATACGGGTGCTAAATTTAAATTCCTTTAAATAAATTTAAATGCATCTAAATTTTGTTATTATTGATTTAAATTATTTAAATATTTTAATTAAAAGAATTATTTAATTTCAAGCATAATTTAATTACAAGATCTATAAGAACTAATGAACTGAAGGTGGTGTATTTATATAATTTATATAATATTAGTCATGAATGGTGATCATTAATTTAGTTTATGAATGTTCATTATACGTTTATTTTAAATAAAGTAAATTTACACACGCTTCTAGCGCTTTCATTTTTCAGAAGTGAGAACGTTGTATAAACCGAAGAAAATGAATAACATAAAATAATGAAGGTTTCGTCTTGATGTTTTCTTTTGTGCGAAAGTGTGGGCAAACTGCATGTTCCTGTATCCAAGTGATCCAAAAGAAAAAAAATAATAATAATTAAAGACACAGTTCCTTGAGGAATCGTCTTATAACTGACCTGTGTGACTAATAAAGTAATGAACAGAACGATTTTCTCAATGCTCTTATTAGTTTGATTGCAGCCGTTCAACCTTCCGCTTATTAGGATTGCTGACCAGGACCACCACACTATAACTTCAACAATATTATTATAAATTATCTAGTGATTGTATATTAGACTGTATATACAGTAATAATCACTTTATATACACCATAATACAATAATGCATAGTAATATAACTAGGAAATCACAGATCTCGGATATTTTTCAGAGGATACTGGCTATTACATTTTATTAGATTGCAAGCAATATTTCAAATACGAGTATAAACCCCAGCCTAGCAATTTTGCATAGATTGTTTGCGTAATTTATTTGTTATTTGTTAAGAAATATAATTACATTTTATTGTTCGATTAATAATTTATTAATCCGTGAGTATTCCAGCGATAGTTTCATTTTGACCAATGTTTTCAATTCCTGAGGACTTCATTTTTTTTCTCAATGAAAAAAAAAAAACAACTGTGGTACTTTTATTTAATTCCGTATTAGGGAATACTTGCTCAACTTATTCATTCACACATTTCACTACTGAAATTGTTAGTAAACTTGTTAAAACTCTCAAAATAAGCTGCCACATTACATTACTCAAGCTTGAGAGATTCTTAGTCGGCCAAAAGCGATCATCATACACTTCGGTTCCTCATCAAGAGGTTGAAACATATGATGTGTTTTATAGATGCAAAACTCGAGGGTAAGAAATCAGAAAAAAAGGTGAAAGAACATTTTTGAATTATTGAAAATTCAATTAATGTATCTGAATATAATATTCAGATATAATATCAAAGAATATAAATATAATATTCAGAATATAATATTAAAGTATAAGGAATCAAATAATCGTTTTGAATTATACATGTGGTTTCATTTTTCAATAAGTAAACGAAAGATAACAATGCCTAATTGAAAGTTGGGGTGAACGATGAGAAACTCACGAAGTTTTAGGGATTTCAAGCGCTTAATAGGGATATTAAGGCTTGAGACTGACTGAAGAGCACTGGAACGCTGTTCTGAAATCAATATATTTTATTAATTGGCGATCCGGTTGAATTCCTGGCGATATTACAGTTAGGGTTCTTCCAAAGCTAGTACTGAACTAGATTACAGACACGGACCTGTATCAGCACCTAACTCATCTAATCGGTATTCTACCAAATTGCAAAGAGTCATTCTACCAAAATTCTCTATAATGGTAAGCTGTTCTTAGAGGTGACATGTTACCTTTAAGAAACAACCAGGGGATTCTGAAAAGACTTGTTTCTCTCCTAGATAATAAATAAATAAATTTTCTGTTTATACTCCGGGACGACCAAATGATCAGAGGAGTTCACAAGATAGACAGAATACAAGAAACAGCACCGTATTCAGCAGTCACGGGCTTGAACCCCGGTCACTCAAGGCACGTGTACTTATGCACCCGCGCGCCTGACCACTAGGCTACGGCGACCTTGAATGTGACCTATGTTATCTGGAAACCTGACTCTGCAGATGAAAAGTTTAGTTTTTGGAATAGAGGGAAACGCTCCAGAGGAGGTGATGTTGCTGTTCTTTTCAGTACTGATAAATTCTCACTCCTGAGTTATATTGTTGAGGACTGAGACAAGTGAAACTGTCAGAGTATCCCATTGCTGTCGAGAAACTATCATTGATGTTTTTTATTGTGTACCTACCACCTCTTTCTGCGATACAGACCATAAATGGAATCGTAATGAAATCAACCAGTATAGCCCAATGTTCTCCTCTTGATAACTAAATAGTTCAACATCAAATGCACAACTCACAGTAGATTTCAGTGACAGCTTCTATCCAATTTCGAACTGAAGCAACGTAACAACGTACTCACTAGATGCTTGAATCGCCCAAATTTGGTCTTCGGTCCTGAAAATTCACCCAAAGAACGCAGACAAGAAACAGCATTTCGATCAGTTCAGAAGCCAATAGTTTTTCCTTTTGAAATCAACTTAAAGAATTTTGTACGTCTGCAACCATTTAAGAAACTTGTTGCAAGGCCTTCCCATCCTTTTCCAGAGAAATGGTATGTTATTGATCAAGTTAAAGAAGAAATTTTAACTCTATGTGGAAATATTCCTTATCCTCCACACTTGTCCTGTATTCAATGCTGGCTTAAGCTGAGGCTTCAGTTATTATTACAAAAAGTATTCCTATTTTTTAAATCCTTCTTTTCATCTTTGCAAAATGGTAATTACAATCCAATAAACTTGAACAAACAGATGCTTGCAGAGTTCAATGTTCGCCTTTTATAATAAATAGATGATTATTTTCCGGTGCATTTTATTTTATTAAATATTAATCCGAAACAGCGCCAAAGTTTCTAATATTTAGACAAAACGCATCTCTTTGTATTAGAATATTTAGACAAAACGCATCTCTTTGTATTAGAAAATTAAAAGCTTTGGCTGCTTGAGATAGAATAGCAAAGTCACGAAAATTAAGGCTTTAGCCAAAAAACCATGCATTTTATTAAATACTTCTTTTCCATGTTTATTTTTTTAATTAAAAGTTCATATTTGTAATATAAGTCTTAGCACTGCTTTTATTTTTCTATAAAAAAGCTACAAAAAATTTCAGGTCATCGGCGACATATTGCTGAGGCCCATATCCACGGAGAACTCTTTACTGTGATAATAAACAAGGGTGCTTGCAAGTCAGTGGCAGTTAGCATTTCACATGGTATGAATCCCTTTCACCACTATTCTTCTAATCGAATTTATGTCATTTTTAAATACTCCTTAGATACAAAATGTGCCAGTGATACATTGGCACCATGCCATGGGCAAGCACTAAACATGGCAATACAAACTGGACATTTTCAACAATCTTTAGCCAATTCCAAAGACATTAGGCAAAAAAAAAAAATACGTAAAAAGAATTTGGAAGAATGAGGAACAACTCATCGGGAAAAAAAAAAACATATTTCTTCTACCTGCAATCATGACGTAGCGCCGAGTGGTCAAACACCGAAATAATATAGTACACAAGTTTGAGTTGACTGTGTTCGAGCCCACATGACTGCTAAATACGGTTAATGATTATTCTTGTGAAAACGATTAGCTGTAAACTCCTCTGGTATAATTGGTCATGCTGGAGTAGAAAGAGATAACAACAAAATCGTATTATGCAACTGCTGACGGTTCAGTTTTGGTCTCGAACAGTTGTAGCAGCAGATTCCAGTAAGAAAAGCCCAATCCTAATTGTGAAAATGCTAATCGGAAAAATAAAGAAAAAGCACGTGAAAGCAGACGAACAAGTTTAACTGGAGGGGCAAGCTTCGTTTGTGAACATTGAATAACTGGGGCGTTTCTTCTGCTCTTTCGACAAGTGTGTAACCCGCTTTTACAAATATTGTCTCTGAAGGAAATTGAGGATTACCACCTGTATTCGCCATTTTTATCTTTTTACTAAGTTTAATATTTAAATCACAGGCTGTCTTTTTTCAGTTCCATTATGATTTCAAACTGTTTGAACAATAATGGGTATGATCGTTTCCCTTCCCCCACGAATTACTCAGTCACATTCTTGGAACAGTGTAAATAGGGAGAGTACTTGCAGCTCTTCATTACTATGCAACCAAACAATAATGTCTCTACATTAGGCAAGCTTGGAATAGCAAACTACTGCTATTAATTAAACTAGCATATGTTCTATGACAGTAATTCTAGACTAATGAGTCGAGAACCAACGCTGGGAGCAGGATCTCGAAGGATATCTTGAAAAATGGACTGACATAACATGATTAATTTAAAATAAAATAAAACGGGAGTCGCAGAAGAAGGAAACCAAGTTTATTATGAACGTTAAGGAGGACTGTGGAATGTGTTTACGGATTTTGATTCACACAGAAGAAAATACGAAGGCCTTTTAAGGTAACAGATGATTTTGTGAAAAAAATTTTAATGGCAGAACGATACATAAAACGAAGAATATTAGTGCGCTGCTTTTTGACAAGTCGCTCATCATATTCAGACACTTGTTCCACCTTGTTATGATCGCGGTCAGATCTCTGTCATCTTATTAGGAGACATTCCCATTCAAGAATGAGGAACAACTCGTTAAAACGCACCGTTTAACTCCATCGTCATCACCGAATTAGTTTCCGGCCAGACATTTTTCAAAAGCCCGAAAAGATGAAAATTAAGAGTAATATAGTTTGGATGTTCCTTCCTGTCCATAATGTTGTAGCTATTGTCTTATACAGACAGTTGCATAGGATGTTGCACTGTCATGCACCAAAAAGTAGTTTGTCCACTTTTCAAGTAAGGCACTCATTTCGGTTTAGTCACTCGAAATCAAAGAAGGTTACAGCATCCTGTTGAAAAAGTGAAATGTGTGTTTTTATTCATGCGACATTTAACTATTAAAAGACCTGATTTCTGTCCTAAAACTTCTATTATCTAGCTTTTTAGAAGTTCTGATAAAAGGTTGAAAATCTCTGCGATTCACGTCTGAAAACACACATCTCATGAATCCATGTGGGCAATCCCTTTGCAAATATTGTTCAACTGCAAAATAGACAAACATGTTTCTTTGAACGCAGCTTTCTATGGAAGGGCATCATTATTGTCAGTTGAAATTAAATTCTAGTGCAGGGGATTCGGGGGTTTCTCCCAACTAAGCGTCCTCGCCCGATATATGCTAACTCGGCGGTAACAAAAAATAAAACTACAAAAATATCTGTTTCCTCTGTCCCGATAAAAGTATTTTTCAACCTCGGTCAGTTTGGGATTCGGACACGGGCCTTTTCCATATCCACATGATCTGAGAGAGCAGTTGGAACGCTATTCGTTGTGGTATCCACAAGAACGATAGCATTTTATGATGAGCGTTTTGCAGTCACTGATTTAGAAACGCTTGGTCTGAATTCTATTGAGAGATGAATGCAAACTCTTAATGTTCTTTCCATTCAGGAATGTAGTCAGCCAGACTCATCAGAAGATATGGGGATCCCTCAAGGGTAGAAGCTATGATAATTCTAGGTACTGGTCCCTGATGGGCTGAGACCCGAGCACGGACGCTTCGTGATATTATCACCAGGACTATTTCTCACGTCCACTGGTATTTTTTGCAAACAATTCAAAAAATTGTTATTGGCTGCTATCAGAAAACCGTCCGATGAATAAAAACAGAACCTGGTTATTTATTGTAATGCCCAGTTTGCACTATCATTCTCCAGTCTCATTTTACAATCACTGTGGCTGTTATTGTAATTACTAAAACCAGTAATAGTTGCTACTGGCTGCGTGTTGTTGGATTACTAGTAAAGTTTTGAAATTTATCAAAATTCAGTTTGTGCATAAGCGGTATTGCGACGAAAAATAACTGTATAGTATTGTAAAAAAAAACGACTCTGTACCCCCAGCAACAAGTGGTAGTCATGCTTTGCTATTCCGTTATAATTTCTCCATGAAAAAAAATAAACTGTTGTATGTTAGCATTATTATCATCTTTTTTAAATTAGGACTTTGAAAAAAACACTAACCATTCGACTGGTTTCATGTGAATCGTTTGTCGACCGTATCACTAATGCGAGTGATGCTGGATATCCTTTTTGGGTACAGAGAAAACGGAAGTCGCCTGGAGACATCCTTGACATACTTGAGCACCAGTTGTCCTGTTCGTGTTTGGGAGCGATCGCCTACTTAATGCGTATCCACACTATCTAGTGTGAGTGCGCGAGCGTGGAAATAGAAGCAGACATTTCAATAAGGTTTTTTTGCATAAACATTTTATAATCGTTACTAATAACTACTTCTAATTTCACAGCCCCATTTTGTCAACTTGTTCCCCAAGGTTGTCAGTAGACACAAAAATGTGACTGAAAATATAAGGCGTGCACTGCAATTCGAACCGCGCCTATGTGTTCATCGTGAAGTAAGAATGTAATCTTTTACCACATACTGCATTCTCCTTTTAACAGGAAACTGATATATTGAATTAATTAGAATAATAATCTCATTAAAAATAATACTGAAAACCTAAAACATTTAATTATACGAGCAATTTCGAATACCTTTCTCTAATTTTTCAGAATATTTCAATTGTATTCTCTCTTTAACTGTTAAACATCAAATACTATAATTATAATCTCCTATATGTCGAAATTTAGCTTTGGATTGAGTGAACGTTTATAGTTGACACCAACAGCGCTCCCTGAGGCGCACAGAAATAAGACAAAATATGATTTCACTACACCCCAGATTACAAAATTTATCAATTAATTGTCTCCCACTGCCATCGCAGGAGCTAATAACGTTTTCCAGTTGACAGTTAAGTGCTTGAGCCCTTTTACTATTCAACTCCTCTATCTATCTTCACACACTGAAGACTCCTTCTTTCCTAATTGAGTGCAACAGCTATAGCGTTAGGCATGTCCATATGTTCCGTAATCCATTATTAATTAAACTTTATCAACAAGTTTGCACAGGACAGAAGCTACAGAAAGGAAGGATATCATATTCGATAACATATACATGCAGTGATGTAATGTCACTGCTTTTTTTTTTTTTTTTTGGACTTACAAATCTCTGGTATAGGACTCTAGTATTGTGATGATGATACCTAAACAGAATGGTGGTGGTGATGATGTGACGAGTTCTCCTGTTTATAGTTTTGTTAAAACAGTTGTGAAATACTAACTGAAGATGTGGCGAGTTTTTCTTTCATTATTTTCTGTTTAACCCCTTTTAGTCGTCAACTCTAATATAAGCCATTTAGAATATTTAATTTTTAAGTACCATTTACCTTATCGTATGCTATTTACTTTCATTGTCTCAAAAAATTGTAAACCCCTGTCCTGCGGCCGTCATGTATAAGTTGCAACATAAACTATATTTTTATCCATTGTTATTTTAATGTCGCAATAAAGATTTTCTCTCTCTATCTCTCTTAATTACATTATTTTCTCAAACTGAAGAAGCAAAAATGCATATGGAACACAGCTTAAACGCTAAATGCTTCATAGTTCGCCATCGTAGATAGCACAGTTGGTAGGATCGCCGTCTTGTCCAAAACTGGTGGGAAGACCTGAGTTCGAGTTCCGTCGATTACGGGAGGAATTTTTATTGGCCTTTTCACAACGTGGCTGAGTTATTCGGTCTCAGGCGAGAGTAACATGGTTTTTTCTTCCGGAAACTCGGGTGTTTCGTTCCAGCAAACAGAAAATCGACCTCAGAAAGCTCAATTTACAGACAATATGCACGGAGCAATATGGCATTAGTCGCTAATTCTCCTAAGACCCTGATAGAACAATAATAATACTACTAGCTTCATATTTCCGAATACTTCCTTTCATGTAATCCAGAAAATCAAGTAAAGGTTAATGCAAGTCGCTTACTACACATACTTCATTAAAATAGCTCCTATTAAGATATTGATTCTATTTCTGATAAAAATATAATTCTGTAACCCTGTGTAGTAATTGCAGTGAAGAAAGTATGAGTGATAGCATGTCTTTAGTAATATCAAATGTACAGCAATAAAAACGATTGCGTTAGTTAGTCATGGGCAGATGGAGTAAAGGATCAAAACGTTTGATCCTTTACACAATAGTGTAAACTTAAAAGATCAAAACGTCGTGTCCATAATTCGACAGAGATTTCTGGCACTGGAAATATTTTTAGACAAGGACACTCAAGATTATAACTCAAACTTAGAATCTACGTCTCGTGTGAGCATTTCGATATAATTAAAAGCAACAATCGCTAAGCTACCACCACCACAATCATATACGCCAGGCAGACTCAGTGTCGCCAGAGGTCGGTAATGTTTATCCACAAATTTAGATTTAAATGTTTAAGTCATCCGATTTTTTTTAAAAATTAATATTCGAAAATTTTTCCAAGTCTTTATGTCTGTATTAATATCATTCAAAATAATTGTGACGATAACGAACAAAACTGTTCATTTCTAAAGAAAAGCAACAGCAAATATTAAAGAGAATCATACGTATTTCGTTATTTAGAAGTTAATATCTAAGTAATAACGTTACAAAGTGAACATATTACGAAGATGTGCGAGTTGATCTGCATAATATGTTGTGCGTGTGTATTTGGAGGAAGTTATTTCTCCATCTCTTACCTCTCGATTGTTGTTTCAGCAATCGATACTTCCATCAGGGAAGGTACTTCCCTTCTTAAGAAGATGAAGCCACCGATACAATATTCCACAAGCATAATAATAAAAAGATCAAATCAAAAATATTTGACTTACAAAGAAACTCGGATATAACTCGAGTTTCTTTGTAACTCGAGCAGTATAATCAAGGACATAAAGAATACATAAAGTTCATCGATTCAGTCGAAGAAACGTGCGGTTTCCTATTCTCTCTCTCTCTCTCTCTCTCTCTCTCTCTCTCTCTCTCTCTCTCTCTCTCTCTCTCAGAGTGGTCAGAGCAAACGAATGATTAATATTGTGTGGAACCGTTCTTCCACGGTCGCGCATGCACCAAGCAGAATTATACCCTGCCACCCAATTTCGTAAACACTGGTACTGTGCTTGAATAAAGCATGCTACCAGGAAGTCCAAAACAGAAGAGAGTCCTCATAACGTTGCTGAAAATAAGGATAACATCATGGAGGAACGTTCTGAAGTGCACCACGAACTGTTGAATAAGCTAATTCTCAAAACAGTTACAGAAAACGGAACAGTCAGAGATACTATTCGTATAATTAATGAATAAAAATATATTTCCTGTTTATAATCCGGGGCTACGACACAAAATCAGAAGACTTTACAAAACAGAAAGATACAAGAACGCTACCGTATTTAGTTGACTCGCGGGCTTGCACCGTCACTCAAAGCGTGTGTGCTTGGTACTCTCGTGGTTGATACACACGCAAACCTATTTGGCCATCCTTTGCCACTAGTGAAGTAGATCCCACAGGTGGAATGGAAAGTAGGAGCAACTGTAAAAGTGTCAAGGAAACACGCCACAGATATCGGTAGCAGTACCTGTTTAACAAAGGTTTGATTATCATATGTCATACGATTCATTTTAAACTGCATATTGCTGCAATCCGTTTGAATCTCTCAAAGGCAGCTGTACTGGAAATTGTGAAAAAGCACAGAGAAAAGAAAGAGAATGACAAGAAAAATTGGATAAAACACATATGAATAATAGTAAAGAGATTCTGTGAACCAAGAACATTTATGGAGAAGAATCGGCGATTCCTGAGAATGCAGATATTGTCCTGACAATCGTTTTTGCTTACTCCGTTGTTGGAAGAACAGGAATCAACAGCAGTGGACATACGAGCATCCGTTGTCTGCAAGCCTTATGGTAATCAGAGCTTATCGTAAAACTAATAGTGACTGTTCTATCGACAGTGTTTGAAAGAAAACTAACCACCAGTTCTAGAAGAGCCAGGAGAACTAAAAAAAAAAATTATTTTCTGAATAGTAAAACCGGATTTACACGATAAAAATGCGATGAAAATCTAAAATATAATGGAAAGGACTTAAGTTAATTTAAAAATTGTAGATATGTACAAATTAATCACGAAGGTTGAATAAACTTACAATTTTATTCATGGTTAATGATTAATTTTAAACTATATATATTAAGTTATAAACTATATTTTGTAGTCGCTTATAAAAACAAGAGATTTAAAAACTTGCAATGATGCCGATAATTAATATGGAAAGGTTAGTCAGCGGATTATTCCCATCTTCCATTCCTTGAAAAATGTGCACAATTACTGCAATTATTAAGTTAGATAAGCGATGCTCAGAACAAGAAAGAAAATTAAAAAACTAATTTTGCGTGATAATCGGAAGAAAGGTAAAATCTGATTTTGCGACGTCTTACAGAAAGACACGAAGGAGTGTTGGTTATTCAAAACGTTAAGAAATTGTCATTATCTAATTTGCGAATGGTCTCAAAAGATCAGCGTATTTAAAGTGTCTCCTCTGCGGACATATTCCATTCTAAGAGGAGTGGATCTGTTGAGATCTCGTTATAGATTTCAGGAAATCTGCTCAAAACCTCATCCTTTCAGAAACGGAATCAGCAGGGCATCTAGTAGTTTTGTAGGCGAAAATGGGAATTCAATGATGACAGTTCTTGACGCTTTCAAGAAACCTTCAAATAGCTTTACAGTAGAATTCTTTCGGATGTCTTTCGCCAGATGTAACGCCAGTGTTGAAAACTAGAAGATTTTTAACTGCGTGTAAAATCCAGCGGAAGAACCTAAGATTAGAGAGGGACGAAAACTTCGCAAACACTAAAAAAAGATGGCAAAGTGATCGAATTGTCTAAAATATTACCTTTACTGTAGTAGTACTGAAATCGAGATTAATTCACAAGCTTGAACTTTGGTGTCTCGCCCTCATTAGACAGCAATGTAATTATCACGATCGTCGACTTCGGTGGTAAAAGCAGTGGTGGACAAGAGGGGCAAATATAGTAACTTCAGACTGAAAAATGCATATTAATTATTAATGTTATTAATAATTAATAGTTATTAATGTATTTAAACTGAAAGAATATGTTTACGTGTTTGGTGTCGTTCACTTCAGCTCATTCCCATGAGAGAATACAAAAATAACCAAGAAACAGAGGTGTTGTATGGGTGATATATAATGTTGAATGAGTGATATATGATAACCGTAATTTTCCAAAATGGGGCGCGTCACAGCGCTTCAGCATGCTCACTGTGAACTTTACTTTTATTTTTTTTCTTTGGGCTCCAAAATTTCTCGTGACATGAGCAGATGCCTGTCGTACTTATTGATAAGCGTGTGCCCCTCTATTCTGGAGACATTCTTCAGTATCAGTCATCCCGTCTACTGGAAAGACACCTACAAACTGCTTTTAAAAGCGGCTTAAAAAAAAACAAAACATCACAGCCCTACTAAATGGCCTTCCTGTCAACAGAGTCACTCATCACACATATTTAGGAGCCACCTGAGATAAACAACTCGCCTTACCGCAGAACTTCGCAAACACTAAAAAATATACCCTTGCAGCCTTCTGGAGAGCAAATCAACTGATTGGTGTTTACCATTCTAGCTGAGTAACGCAATATGTCCTGAGATGGGTCTCCCGGTTGAATTCTACACATTTATCATTTGGTCTTCTGCACCATCTGCTCGACTCAAATTCTTCCTTAGTACCGAATACTGGATCTTACGGTGGCTAAACATGGCACTCAGAAAATCTTTTATAGTCTCAAGAAACATCTTTTATATTACCTTTTACTGTACCCCTGGGAATTAATCATAAACAGACCCAACATCATTGTCCTGATAAAATTACTTGCATCAGATATAGAAGCACCAAACTTTGCACACGGAGCCGAGACGAGGCAGCTACGCTCCAATTATGACCAGCTCTCAGAAAACTGCAATGGATGTTCCCGTACGATTGGGTAATTCTTGTGAACCGGCTGGGCATAGATATCGAGCAACTGGGTGTCAATAAAACCTATAGAACTGCTATAATCTCGATTAGACGGTCAGGTAGCCTGCACTTAACAGAGTGATCCAGACAATCCAAGCAGCGGGTGGGAGACACAAACGCATCCGTAACAATTCAAGATCAATAATTAGCAGGAAGCAAGTACAAAGTTTTCTATCCACGTCTTGGATTTTTACCACTTTTTTATGTTTGTGAATGAGGCAATGGGTTCTGTTTCTTAATTTGGTGGTTAAGTTTTCAGCCTTTTCCCCTTTGACCATTTTGCATATTCATTCATTTGCTGTACAATTGGTTTACAATTTGTTGTAAACAATTTGCTGTACAATTTTTCAGCGTGATGCCAAGTTTGCAGTTATTAACAATTTTTTTTTTTAAAGTTGATATCTAATCTATATACTTCAGAGTAGATAGTCATTTGAATTATCCAATGGCCCACTCTAATAATCTATTGTTTAAATTTACCGAGGAAACAAAAGTGGTGGTATAAAATTAATGAAGATAAACATAGCAAGTTTTGATGTATAAAAGAAGAGATCCCCTTTAATGTCATTTACATTTAAAACAGATGCATGAGAAACTGACTGACCTATGGGAACATATAAGTGCCAAAAGTGAAGAGTGAAAAATCCTCTTATTATCAGACCTTCTCTTCTAATGTAATTGCGCGATTCAGACATCTCATTAGCATGTTTTTTTAAGATATAACAAAATAATTTCTATTTTTTTTTCTAATTGCTGTGAGCACATTGTAAGTTGGATAAACCATCTGAAGTGCAGACTAATGGAAGAAAGTACTTTGCTGATCAAATCGATGCATTAGCCCTATTCGCAAAGAAGATGGAAGTGTGCCATAACTCTATCAACTCTAGATCCAACACATTGTGTAGTAATAAAAGAGTCAATTGGGATGGAGTTATTTAGTTTATAGGAAGGTAACTAAAGCAAAGAGGCGTTTTGTTCGTAATGTCTGTAAATTATATCCGCGTCGTTCTTCGTAATTTTACTTTTTGGAAATCAGAAATTTTAAAATCGATGTTTGGTTGTTGTACGGTTTGAGGCGCATCAGCGACTTAGACCATATTGCGCTGTATATATTATGTCTGTAAATTGCGCCTGTTCTGTGCTCGATTTGCTTCTCTGAACGAAAACCCGATTTTACGAAAAGAAAAAAATCATACCAACCTCGCCTAAGACAAAATCGAAATTGACTCATCTGTGAATAACAAACTTAGTGCCGGGTGAAACACTGGGTATAAGTTAGTCCAGTAAACGAACTGGACTAACTTATACTTAAGAATTCGCACACCTATATTATTAGTCTCTGCACGCACGTGGCAACTGAGCCACGAATTCAAAATATTAAGAATTGGCTTTCTTTGATTTTGTGCCAGATATATATTCTGTTAACACCCAGCCACGACGGCTAAGTCGGAGAAGTTTGCATTTAATCATTTGGACAAAATAATCATTTTAAAAAGTAGTTCTGTGTAGCGATGAATACTGCACATTAGCCTAATGTGTAGGTCGAGGGCGAAGTATAGGTCCCCATAATACCTGGATGATGATGCAAACTGGTGTGAATGAATAAAATAATGAAGTTTGGAGGAGAAGTTTTATCTCTTCCAGATGAATAAAATAATCAACCGTATTTAGCAGACACGTAGCCTCGAACCACCCTCCATCCGAATGCGTGTGCTATTGCACTCGTAGGCAACCTAAGGAAAAGAACTTCAATAGTTTCAGTCAGTATAAATGTAATGTGATCGATAATTTTACTATCTTACCCTCTTTCTCAGAAATAAAAGGTTAGGCATTTCATAAAGCATCTCTCTTAAGACCTTGTGGACACAGATAGGGAGTGAATTACAGTAAGTGCATTCTGTGGCTATAGGAAGTTGCACGAGTTTATTTCCATTTCACAGCTACTCCTCATGAGATCAATATAAATATGAATGTTGAACGTAACGCTTATAGTGGTGCGTTTCCTAGTCGTTCTTGAACTCAGGAACGCCGAAAAGCAGTTCATTGTAGTGATGATTATCTCTCTCTCTCTCTCTCTCTCTCTCTCTCTCTCTCTCTCTCTCTCTCTCTCTCTCTCTCTCTATGCTGTGCAGGTCGAAGTTGCGATAACTTTTGGAGGACAATGAGGACTGCAGTGAATGAATGAAACAATTAGGTTCTGACGAGAAGTTGTATCTTTTCCAGATGAAAAGATACATTGGTGTTTCTTCATCTTCATGTCCAACACTGGCAGTTTGGACTACTTGGACGTTGATCCAATCATCTCTGGTCTGAATAACAAAAGAGATCCTTTTAGTCCATAAGAAGCTAAGCCTCCTCCACAACCTCAAATATTATAAGCAATGTTGGATCCGCGGAACGCTTTAGCCATCGAATTTTAAGTGCTGGTTGAAGATTAAAAAAAAAAAAAAACTGTGGGCCAGCTACATGGTCGGCATCCTATGCTAGATTCATTTCTGTTATGTGCACTGCGCACCTTCCTGGTAGCCTGAGTGCTTATTCTTGCATTCCAGTGTTTTCAGGATCTTTCTTCTGAATTCGTTGTTTTTCATTCTAATTTATACCTTACTGGCAATTTTAGTCCCGAGAAATTGTTCCCATTAATCATTTTTCTAACGATTGCTGTTTGTCATGCTTCCTTTATCCTTATCATGTGTATTATTTGAGTCATTGTCTCCGTAAAATTTCCTTCCATTGCTGTCGCGGGGCGAGAATACATTTTATAAACCGAATAAATAATAACATTTTTCTGAATTTAATTATATTGTATTCGCATCTCCCTATGCTTCTATTCTTTGTCTTCTTTTATTTATTTATTTTTTGAGAATTTATCTTTTCTTTCTTGTATCATTCAGATCTTAATTGCAATTACATTTTGTCCAAGTTAATAAATGATGCCAATATGAAATATCCACACGAGTTAATCATGATAAGGATTTTATACCCTTCTTCGACGTCTAATTTGTATGTATGGTAATCCAAGCGGACACTTTTCCATTTGTTCCTGTTCCGAAATCCTTGGCCTTTTTTTCAATGATCTAATTTTGTATCGTGTCTTTTTCGCATAAATTCGCCTTCCTTTCAACGAAAAGTGTCCCTTGAAACTTTCGTTATATGAAATTCTATTTTTGTAATCCTATTTGGGCATCCTCATCACCAGCAATTTTAACTCAATCTCCAAGGTATCATTTTAAAGATTTTGTTTTGTGCTTTAAGCGTTAATTTTTGTGTTTCAAATTAAGAAGTTACACGGTGAAATATCCGGCGAGTAAGTGGAACCAGAAGAGTTTAGTTCTTATTCAGAAACTGTCAGTGAGACAGATGTGTAAGAGGTTAAAACTTTAAAACCATATGAACGTTTAATCTTGGATAACACTTTTTCTCCAACACTTACCACAAAATGTTGTGTCCCGTGTTCTTGACACTATTTTATCAAGTTTGAAACAAAAATTTGTGCAGGCTAGCTGTCCTTTTGAATTGCTAAATTAGAAAAAAAATCCAAAAAGCGCATTGCATACCTGTAAAAAATTAATATGTGTGGCTAAACGCACACTTGACGGTATATGATGAAGCAAAAAAATACCGCGAAAATAGTCGTACACTGCCTACCTATTTATTAGTAAGAACATTCTCCTCTTGCCGTCAGTTCTGCGGCCACCGGCGAGGTATGCACTCTAATAGCCACTGAAGATTGCAAGAGGTATATTGTACCATGTAGCCAGGATTGGGTCCCTTAGATCTGAGATAATCCATTGTGGAGAATTTTATGGAATCACTGGTTAAAGAAGCATTGCAGGATCATTTAGACAAGACACAGCGTGGGTTTGTTAAAAGGGAGGTCTTTTCTGACCAATTTGATTGGATACTACGATGTGGTCATAAAGGAACTGAATACCAAAAATATTTTTGATATCATATACTTGGATTTCAGGAAAGCTTTTGATAATGTTGCACATGAAACTGCTGTACAAATTGGAGAGGTATGATATTAAGGGTGAGTTGCTACAATGGATAAAGGGATGGTTCAGTGGGAAACGACAGAGGGTGGTAATCAATGGACATTACTCTTCGTGGACAAATGTTGTTAGTGGAGTTCCCCAGGGTTCGTTGTTGGGTCCATTGTTGTTTTGTATATTTATCAATGATATTGATGAAGGTATATCACGTTTAATATCCAAGTTTGCAGATGATACAAAGGTTTGTAGGGTTGTTCACGACAGTAAAGACAGTATGCTACTCCAACTGGATCAAGGTAAGTTGGGAAAATGGGCTGAGAAGTGGCAACTGAAGTTTAACACTGAAAAATGCAAAGTAGAACATATAGGTAGCAATAACAGAAGAGAAACGTACCAACTCTGTGGTACTACACTCAGGGAAGTGGAAAGTAAAAAAGACGTGGGGGTAATTGTGCAGTCAAATATGAAGTTCGCTGAGCAGTGCAGACGGGCTGCCAGGGCAGATCATGGAATCTTGTCAATGATATATAGGAATTTTGCTAGAAGGGACAGGGTAGTGATTATCACGTTATACAAAGCAATGGTCAGGCCACACCTAGAGTACTGTTTACAGGTCTGGAGGCCTCATTTTAGGAAGGATGAGGAGTTACTAGAACGAGTAAGGATAAGGGTAAAAAGATTGGTGAGAGGAACAAAGGAGTGCACTTACGAAGAAAGGCTTAAGTTCTGCAAATTGCAGCGCCTGGAGAGTAGGCACCTGAGGTGTGTAAGGTCTTGAATGGGTTGAGCAAGCTGAATGCTGATGGGATTCTTCCTCTTGCTCAGACTAAGAACCTGAGGGGGCACAGTTTCGAATTGAGGAAAGATAGTTGTAGAATAGATGTGCTGAAATTTGCCTTTAGGCAGCGGGTAGTTAATTGGTGGAACAGGCTTCCATCTTTTGTTGTGGAAGCTAATAGCCTAAATATATTTAAGGCTGAGCTGGACAGGCATTTGGAATGAATGAAGAGGTGAAATGGGGTGGGAGGGTTTTATTTATGTTTTTTGGCTGATGCTGCATAAGCTTCCTTTCTTGCATCGTATACCTCTACTAATGCTAATATACCACAACGTTTCAAACGGAGATCTGGCTATCCACGTAATCGCAGAGATGTTCTATAGAATTCATATCCGGAAAATCGGCGGCCAAGATACTGTAAATGCCTCTCATGTTCAGCGAACTACTTTCGAACAATACCAGCAAGGTATTATTCACATTATCGGGACACATTATCCTGCTGGAACACATTTGTGCCAACCGGGAAGACGGTCGCCATGACGAGGTGTACCTTATCAGCCAAAATGAACAGGTAGATTTTAGCGTTTAGAGCGCCGTTTACGAGAATGAGAGCTCCAAGAAAAGCATCATCATACCAAAATACTCCCGTCACCTACCTGTTTCTGTTGGACCAGGGCATTGGAGTGATTCCTCTCCGCAGTTTGTTAGCCTATCCTCCATCTACCGTCCACACGGCATAGAATAAAAAAAAAAGGTGGTGATTCATCGGAAAAGGCAACTTTTTTCCAGTTGTCAATGGTCTAATGATGCCGTTCAGATGCAAACTTGAGGGATTGTTAGCGATAGATACCTTGATTGGACGCCCACTCCGATGGTCCATACGGGAGAGGAGTGGTTGGATCGTAGTGTTGGAAACTGCGCTGATTTCCAACCATGGTAAAACGCGCGCACAAACACTGTGATATTAGGGTATAGTCGTCCATGGGTCAAAGCCCATATGTATTAAGTCCATTTATTTTGCATGTGTTTTCTGGTCGATTTACTTGTTTTACTGGATTAAAAACTCGAGTTTCCGGGTAGAAAACCTTGCTAACCACGCCTGAGATCGACTTACTCAGCCATAGAGGGAAAATAGCCCATAAAAGTTTCTCGCGTCATTAACAGGATTCGAACCCAGCCTTTTTTTTTTTTTTTTTTTTTTTCAATTGGTGTGAGGAGCACCGTAGTTAACATCACTGTACTGGCGCAGACTTAAAGTCCATAGTTATGTACGGCGGCTCCGAAACCTTTGTTCATCTGCGCCCAATTACTTTGGCATGAGACAGAAACTATGTAAAGCCTCCAGAAATGCATGTAATGTTACGTTTGTGCAGTGTACGTGTGTTTAGTTGGCTTTGGTAGGACAGTTAAGGGTGCTTTCCCACCAGAGGGAATCGAAAGCGCCCTCGAAATCAAGGAGTACAACATTTGTATGCAGTTTGTATACAGCAATGGAAGCTGATACAGAGTTAACTAAAAAGACCAAGGCATCCTCACAGGATTTCCCTTCTTGAAGCCAAATTGGAACGGAGACATTAAATTTCGACCTTTAATTAATTCTGGGTGCTAACATCTTTCAATATAGTTTGCCAAGGTTCGCCAAAAGAGAGATGTGTCTGTGTGGTTTGGCATCAGATTTATTTTTGTCAGTCTTGTGAATAATTTGATCCAAGTTACGTTCCAGAGATTAGGAAAAATCCCCCTGAATAAGATGTTAATTGTACATAGTTAAAAGTATTACTGTAAATATTTCAGCAATTCGAGAGTTACAAAGTTTTCCAGAAGATCTAAACCTGGACATTCATAAAAATTATTTTAAATAGGGCTAGCTTTAACTCAGGAAGAGTAAATAGGTCCGAATAAGATGGTCAACCTTCCACTGTTTTCTGTCTAGCTCTTTGCACAAGACTAAATAGCGTACGTTCACCAGAACTATTGATTATACGTGGTCGCCTGCCATTGGCCGGAGTCCTCTGCTCTATCCACTATCAGTCTACCCTTGGAACACCTTAATTACAGCACTGCGCTAACAGCCCACAAGATTCGCAGTTTCCGTGATACAGCCACCTTTCAACCAGTAGTCGCATTCATCCCTTTTTCGAAGTCCGTCAGATCATGTCCCTTAACTATGTCGACCGCATGACACGAGTCTACAGTGTCACATTTACTGGTTCTCATTGCCATAAGTGTGCCGACGAGGATGGGGGAGAGGAATGGCCGACAAAACACGAAGGTGACCATATTGTTTTGACTAGCAGTGTATCAGCAGGTAGCTGAAAAATTGCTATTATTGATAGTTTTGTTATCATTCTCATAACTTTTTAATGTACTGTACTCCGCGTATATTGCACTGAATTTTTATGCTTTATATTTCCTGAAAATTTATGTTAATATTACAGCGAGCTACACTTTTTTTTTTTTTCACTTACCAATGGAACAAAATATCAAAAATGCTTATGTAAAAATTACAAAATATTCCTTTTATTGAAATATGGAGAGAGAGAGAGAGAGAGAGAGAGAGAGAGAGAGAGAGAGAGAGCCATTGTCATGAGTTATTGCCTTTGAAATTGTTTGTCTGGTTGTTTCGGAATATAAAACGGTGCATCCCTTATTTGAGAATAACTCCAGCAGCGCGAAAAATAGGCCAAGATGAATCCTTCTCTCTCGACAGGATTCGAAACCAAGCCTTTTCCACTTGCATTAAAAATGGAGATTATCCAGTGTGGCAGCATTCAGCATTCCTCTCACATGTACACACGCTTTTGAAACTACTGCAAATATGTTAAAAACTGGTATGCGACAAGAAATCCGAAAAACATAATAACGAATAAATAAAACAGCTATTGGCAAATGAACGGTGCAATGTGATCCATGCAGTATTTACCATCCTTTGTTTAAACGCACCACCCGCGAAATTTCTCTTTATACGATAGCCACTCTCTTTGGACACACAATTACAATTAAATGAAACTTCGTTTACTTAGCGGCAGATCTTAGATAACATCGATGCATGGCGGAGTGAAAGATCTTCTTGAGGAATATTTGGATCAGTGATCTGATCTAACAAACTAAGGCAGTTATGCAAGTTACACAGAGATAGCTCAAAAACACAAACATTCGGTATTTCTGATACGTAGTTAGTTTGGCTGGACAGCGCTGTGGAAAAGTTTGGAATATCGTTCAAGCCCCTGGGAAAAGTTTTCAATAAATTGCGTTCTAAGTTCGTAATAATTAATGGTTTGTTTACTGCGTTCGGTTTATTTTTCCTAATATGTAGTAAATAATTGATTTCTCGACTGTCGCATGCTATTTCTGATGACTCCAGTCCAGTTATACCAACCAACGAACCAACCTGAATTGGTTCGTTGCGCTTATGCTTCGGCCGGTTTGCTGAAAGAGGAACCCGAGTTTTTGGGAGAAAAATACGTGCAATCCTCGCCTGTGGCCTACTAACTCAGATACGTTGTGAAAAAAGCCTATAAAAATTTCTCGCATCATTGACCAGGTTCGAACTGAAGCCTTTTCTATCACTGATTACAACCATAGACAAAATAAGTGAATAATTTACTAATGTCAGTTTTTAGTTTAAACAGAGACTAATGAATAAATCAAATTTTTAGTAATTTTGTTTCAATACAAGTTTTGTACAAGTTTAATGAAGATAAATGTTGATGACCCAAGGAGAATCTCCGCGATGGGTGCTTCCAGAGTATATTTTCTGACTCAGGACCATAAGCAGATTTTTATTCCGTGCTTGATGGACTATACTTGAAAACGTTGTGAAAAATCAGGGCGCAACTGCAAAATGATAATTTCCAAAACTAAATAAAAAGTAAATAAATAACTTTTCGGCTGAAGCCCGAAGAGTTTACAATTTCATCGTAACTATTTTTATTGCAGCTAATGGGCGGTGCACTTTTTGTGGAAACATGGGCTCGATCTCATAATACGCGAACATGTGCCCGTGTTACTCCAAAATTACGCCCCTTTCTTAATATATAAGAAATTAAATGATACATTATAAAAAAATCAAATAAAAAGTGTATTAGAGTCAGAGGAAATTACGATAGAAATTACAAAAACATCACGTATTCACGCATCATGGTGAAACAAAAGGAAATTAGTGTCAAGGAGGGCATCTGGCTGTCGAATATTCACTTGAGTATACAATTTTGATCTTGGGAAGAGAATGGGCTGGGTACAACTTAAACACACCCAGCAAAGTCTACATCAAAAAGGAGTAACTCTGCCCCAGAAGTTAAATACATGTATGCATAAAAATTGATATTGATATTAACCCTTTTAGAACCAAGCCACAGAAATATACATGATTGTGCAACTCTAAAACAATATAAAATAAAATTAAATTAAAATTTATTTGATTAAATTTAATTTAAAAATAGGTGTTTTTAACAAAACAAAAGTGTATTAAAAATGTGTACATGATTTCAATAATGTGATTATATTAAAATTCTTAGACCGAGATATAAACTGCCCTACTATTATATCCGGACATCCCTGCAGGGGTGGGGAAAGAGGTCCTATGCATGCAACACGTCACAGAACCTGTTATAAATGTGTACACTGGGCTTCGAACAGACAATTACAAAAGTGGGCATGCAAGATGGTACATTAAACAAAATTACCTCAACAGTTCAACAGAATTGATCACCTCAACAAATGCTAGACGCCGATTATCATGGTGTAAGGAGCGCGAATCCAGGACTGTAAAGCAGTGGGAAACAGTCCTACGGACAGACGAGTCGAGGTTCGCACTGTACTAGTTTGATGGCCGTTCCTGGGTGTGGCGAATGCCGGGGAACAGTTCCTTCCTGATTGTATCCTCCCAACAATGAAGTTTGGTGGAGGCAGTGTCATGGTATTGGCTGTTTTTCATGGTTTGGCTTGGACCCATTAGTCATTATCGAAAAAACCATGAATGCTCTGCAATACCAGGGCAACCTGGACTTCCAACATTACAGCAATACTTCGGGGAAGGCCCATACCTGTATCAGCAAGACAATGCGCCATGCCATACTTCTCGGGTCATAACAGTGATTTAAAGACATAGGTGTGGAAAAGTTGGATTGGGCAGGCCAGAGTCCTGATCTGAACCCTATCGAGCATCTTTGGGATGTATTGGATCGTCGGGTACGTGCACGTCGAGATCGCCCAAAGAACAAGGCCGAACTGGTCGCTGCGTTAAAGGCCGAGTGGAGGAACATATCACCTGATATTTATAAAAAAGCTGGTTGAGAGTATGTCGCGAAGATTGAAAGCCGTCACAAAAGCAAAATGTTTCAGCACAAAATATTAAATGACGCAATAAAAGCTATATTTTTTTTTGTCTAAAGGTAGGTGTCCAGATATTAATGGAAGGGCAGTGTATTTCATTGGCGAAATCTGCAGAATCAAAGAAACATATCTAAATTTAATAATTAATTAATTTACAAGAGTTAGTGAACTTAAAAAGTAGGCTGGTTTTTTTTTTCTTATTTTTCGAACTTATTATTTTTTAATACAAACAGATTAAAATAACGAAAACTTTTGTGGGAATATTTAAAAATTAAGTCAGAATGTTCAACGTTTATCGATTGTGATGTAACAGCTTACATAAAAATGATTTTATTAAAACATATCCGTTATATAACTGTGATAAAGAAAATCTTTGTAAATAAATTAGATAAAATTTATCTAATTTATTTACAAAGTATGAAACTCAGTCATGTCACCTGTATGTTGTTCTGCTTCTACATTTTGCTGGTAATGGTAATGAAACCCGAAGAATAAATAAATTTGTCGATTGTGATGAATTGGTAATAACGGAATATAGTTACATTTTTAAACAGAATGAAAAATTTCGAGTAAAGCCTAATAAATTGTATACTTATAATAAGTATTTTCCTGTCAGTATGAGCAAATATCATAGTTTTACAATTAGCAATATTTTAATCGATACTATTGGCTCACAACCAGTTGACCGACAATAATTCAAACTAACAAAGTCATTAGATGAAAAAATAGCTGAATTAAATTTTGTGTTCGAAGTACAAGAATCCTTAAAACCGATCGTTCAAAATATACATTATAAACGAAGGGGGCAAAACGCGGAATCCTGAGGAACATTCCTTTCTAGAAAGAATACTTCCAAACTGAACTAAAACTCTACTCATAAGAATATCGTAAAATTTTGTTGGCTGTATGAACTTTAAACTAATTTAATGATAGGTTTCTAATTTCACAGAATTTAAGTAATGCCATGTAAAGTGTCATGTATGACTGAGTCCACGTGAGACGTGGACGTAAGTCGTCTTATCTCCACCATCTAGGTTCTTTAACTTGTATTGCTAAAATGTGCAAAGTTTAGTAACAACGCCCCCAGGACAAAAGCCGTGAGGAAATAAGGAAACAAATTATTAAAGTAAGGGATATTTTTTTATTTTAATTACTAATGCATCAATTTTTTTTTTGCAATTTTAAAATTAAGCTGTAGAATAAGGTGATAATTTTAAACTAATTGAATCGAAGTAAAGAAAAGCAGGGATTATGCGTGTTCATGAACCTAAATGGAAAAGAAAGGGACCGAGAGAGTTGGAAAGAATATACAGAGATTACATTTCACTGATGAGAACAGTAATATAGTGTGAATCATTTTGAGCGAGAAGTTTAAGAAAAAGATGTAGGTGAGTAGGAAAAGTAATGGATTTATCGATAAGCATAAAATTGTTTGTGGGTAAATGAAAAATTTAGACTCATGGTTAAAAGTAAAAAGTATTATAGAAAAGTAGAATAGTAAACTTGAAACACTAGAGAGATAAGGGAGAAAAGAGGGATGAGAAGATAATGGGGAGATTTCAATGGAAATCTTAGAGAGTACAAGAAAATAGAATAATACATTGAGGTAAGAGGTATGGAGAGAGAGAGAGAGAGAAAGCAATGAAGAGAGAGAGAGATAGGGTAACGGAGATGGAGGACGACTGAGCCATGTGGTGTTGAGGATGGCGAATAGGTTCTTCGCCAAAAAGGGGGGAATATAAAATTACATACCAGTATGGAGGACATAGTCAGATCGACCACTTTCTTTATAAGAAAAGGATAAGAATGAAGTAGTGTCCTTTGGCTAGGGATACTATGAGGAAGGAAAATGGTAGTATGGAAAACAACAAGTACAAATTTTTATTAGACTGTACTGAAGCTCTGTAAGCCCATATAACAATCACTAACCTAACTGAGCAAAACACAATTTACCAAACATGTCTCAAAGGTTTATTTATTTCTAACTATTTGTGTTAATCTTACAGTACCACTGTAAATAATTTTTAATCTTATTTTGAGATAAAGTAAATTTATGGCAAATGGTTCTACGAGAGCTATGAAATGCCATTGTACATGAAAGATATAGCTTCATTCTGTACAGAATGAGGCTATACCCTTTATGTACAATGGCGTTGTAATTTTAGCTTTATTGTTATTTATTTTTTTCGTTAACTTCTCGTTAGATATCAAGAAGTTAAATATTCTGGTCTGAACAAATGAGTTCTCACGATGCCCTAACGATTGCATTTTTTAGCTTTGTTTTTATCTCACAGCTGCATCTGTAATTTAGGAATGCCACTCCATATTAATCGAAAGGTGTTTTTCGGCACTGAGGAACAAATAAGCCACAAAATCCCCTGATAATCCAGCAGTATAAATAATAAAAATTGGAATTCTAGTCTTATGTAAATATCTGTCTTTTCTGTTTATTTCTGAATGCCATGGCAATGTAAAAAGCACCACTATTTGAATATTACCTTTCGTAATATCCAAACATTTCTTTTCGTTGGTATTCACGAACTTCCCTCATACATCAAAGGCCATTCCCCTAAGATATGCAACTTTTGACTGGTAACTATTTGCAATCAATTTTATATTTAAAAAGCATGGTCTGAAAGCTCCTCTTTCTCAGTGTCAGCCTCTCAGGTGTTGTAGATAATGGTGAAGAACGTTTTGAACATGTTTCAGAGTACCAGCTTCAAACTGTTGTTTCATTCACAGATTCCGAAAGCGATTGTCCATAAATCGCAAGTAATAAAAAGGAATGCTATTGTACAAGACGTAACCCCAAGGGACTTTTGTCCGCAAAGTCAACAAATTGTACAGGAGATATTTCTAATAAATTTCTCCCATTTCCCGCAGTATTGGCGAACCCATAAATTGTATTGCAGTGGAAATATTAGGTGAAGCCATCAATTTGAAACTCAGCGATAGAAATCTCGGAAAGAAAGATTTTATTCAATTTTTGTAGGATCTGAAAGTACACACAGTTCTTCGAGTTTATCTACTACTTGCTACTCTTGTACTTATGGAAAATAAAATAGCTTTCATTTTTCTTATATCTCCGTATCTAATTTAATTTTCCTGCTGTAAATCGCAGATTAATATTTTCAGCCGATGCATGAAGTAAAAAGAACGTGTTCTTAGAATATAAAAAGGAAACGAACAAAAACAGAAGAATTAAAGAGAATTTGGTCATCAATTAAACTTAATATTACAGTGAGATAGAGAACAATAGAGAAGCTATGCGATTATTTATTTTCTGATTTTAAAAGGTCAAATTGAACTGAATTGCAGCAACCGAGGATAAAAGCCTACGAATATTGTACTTGAAACTTAAATGGTAACTGGATAGTCGACTTGCTTAAAGAATTTATTTTTGAGAGAAAGTAGATGGAAAACTTTATAAAATTAACAAAACCATCGAATTACATATTTCTGCGTCATTTTGGTTACCTTCACTTGACAAAGGGATATTTTATCATATTGCCATTAATTATTTTGTTTTACTTCTCCACTTTAACGAACGATTTTATGTCGTCATACTAAATATCCGTTAATAAGAGATTAGTAAAATAAACTGAACTGGACTTAAAAGACAACTTTGCTAACGAAGCAATTATCCTGAGTATCCATCATCTCCTTAGGCTGTTTAGATATTCTGCGCTGTCGAGAAAGTGGAATTATTAAAATTTGACAATGTCTGGTAGAATCAATTTTAATTAAGCTCAGCTGATGTTTGGCTTCTCTTCGGAATTCCTCAATCAGCTAGATGAAACGTGGGAAATTTGCGCGTGTTACTACTAGCACATTCCACGTGCTGAGGTGTATCTGCTGAAACAACTTGCGTAATGCATACTTCAGTATTGTTAAAATATTTCTGGGCGTTGCAGAGTGAGAGAAGGGGAAAACATTCGCATTATAATGACCCGTACAATGGTGGTTTTCTGAAGACAGTGACCTACTAGATCTGGGTCACGCATTCATTTGACTCCACAAGAATTTATAAGGCTTGGAATTTGTCTTAGGTGATAGTGTTTCTATGAAATGTAGACTTCCTAATAAATAAATAGGAGAGTTTCATCTTTAAGAGTGAGTACCAGTATTAACCTCTTCAAGTAACACACTCCGAGACAGAAACCTGAAAATTTTAATATACTTTCAGAACCATCTCGTGTATCGTTAAAGGACTGAGATGAAATAAATACATTATGTGCGATTCTTAGTGAGGAGGAGAAACTATGCAAAGCCTCCTTAGAACCAAATTATATCAGATATTTTAGAAACTAAATGGGGCAGGAGAAGAAAACTTCATCCCAAAACTAAGTTATTTTGAATTTCAGAAGAATTTAGCACAAGAAAGGTTAACGGGTCTGTAAATTGTATTCTAAAGCTGATTTGTCTGCAAATTCGAGATTAAAAAGTGGGGCGAATCGTACAGAGATGTCTGCACCTTCATCTTAGGCTAGCCAACTCAATTTGCTTAAAAGGTAATCAGCAGTTTTTGTTCTCATTGGAAACCACGCACGCACGTAGCCGAAGCTCTTGACAAACTGACTTGAAAAGTATTACAATTCTTAGGTTGTTTAATTGTCAGTTACCGTATTGTATAATAATCACTTTATAAATGTAATATTACAGATTGTTTTAGTTGAGAATAAATATAAATTAAGATTTTCAAGTATAGCTAAAACCAAATTAATTTCTTGTTAGGGGCAAACATTACTTCATTTCTGCATGGAAAATTGAAGTTATATATCGTATTAGCACCACTGAAAACTTTCGCATGTCTATTTCTTTTATCAAAAATCTTCCGATAACTCAATATAAAAGCACTAAGATAAAACTCACATTAGACAGAGATTCAATTGTAGAGTATTGTTTCCAAACAACCTGTGGGCCGTGGATATGTGTGTAGATGTAGATGTTTCTCATCAATCAACGGTTATTAAAAGTAACTGTTGATTGAGAAATATATCATATGGGCCTCCGCGATTTTTTTTTTCCAAGTTAAAAAAGGGATTCTCTGGGAACCACTGCTGTATAGTGTGTTTATAAACAACGTACTTCCTGGGCAGAGGTGTGTGCGTACTGAGACGAAAAACCCAAGTTTGGGGTAGTGTGTATCCGTTTTGCTGCCCTGGAGCCATCCTTGAGATAAGCGTTTATGTTCCAATACTTTACTTGAAGAGCGAAGAATGTTCAGTATCTTTAGAAGATGTTTTTTTTTTTTTTTTTGGAATATTTCGCGCAGCGTGGAATTATGCCAAAGCACTTTGCCACTAGTGAATTGCACACTATATAGTGGATTAGGGTCTCTTCTTGATTATTAGCTATTTATATGTAAATAAGTAAGTATTAAGTATGGAATCATCATCATCATTGCTTCTCATAAACCTTTCGTGGACAGAGACAAAATCCTTCTTCTCCTTGTCCTTGTTTAAAATATGGAAAGCGAATGATCCGTTAATGTGAAAACTTTTTGAAAATATCATTACCGAATCAATATACAGCAAATCCTCGATTTAAGACCTCTATATAATGGATTCGGATTTAACGGATCGGACAAATAATAATACAGTAATGTACATATTAATCTCGACCATATATTTTTTTAGGTTACACAAAACTTCAATTTATTATTAATTAAAAATTAATAATAATTACTTATTTCCATTATTGTTTTAATAATTACCTAATTTTATTTTTATAATCAAATTCAGCAAATTGTTTTTTATTCTTTCTGAAAACGTGTTCAAATATCTGTTTTCCCAGATTACAGATAAGAGCAGGCGGTGACTTGCGAGCTGAACGTGACGCGGGACACTAAACTACAGGTCTACCGACTCGCTTTGTTTCGGTCTCAGTCTGCCTCAAGCTATCGTGTGGTCAGGTTGTATACAGAGTGTTTCCTGAATTGTGACTTTATTTATACATAATTTTGCAAACCTTGCAATTTAAAATGGTATCAAGTGATAGAGAAGTTAAAAGAAAGCGTGTGAACTTAAATGTGGCACAGAAATTACAGCTAATTGAAAAATTAGAACAAGGCGTCTCATTAGCAAGTGTTTGTGAAATTTACGGCATAAAAAACAAACTTTTTCTGATATCCGTAAATCAAAGGCCAAATTGTAATATAATCTTATATTGTACAGTACTGTATTTTATATTAAAGCCTGTTTTTTTTTACATTAAGAACAATAAAAAATGCCCCCCCCCCCCCAGGTTACATCCGATTTAACGGACTTTCAGCATTAACAGACCCCCCCCTTCTCCCCTATTAGTCCGTTAAATCGAGTGTTTTCTGCATTTTAGAAATCAGTCAATGTGGTCAGTACGAAATTATTATGTAGCTATTCAGACTATGAACAATTAACTGTGTGTTGGCCGTAATTCGTACATGTCCCAATTTAAAGTCGTACAGAAATATTCTTGAGTTGGATTTTTATTAAAAATAAAGTCAGCTTTGGGTAAAAGAAAAATCCTTTTTAAATTTCCTCGCAAAATTCCACATATTTTTTTCCCCTCAGAATTTTTCCTCTCAGAATAGAGAGTAGAATTTGTTGTCCCTGTGCTACAGAGAAGGAAATGTGTGTAAAGGACGTCACTGCTCCTTGCTGTTTAAATAAACTAAGTTAATGATGTGACTGTCAATGTTCAATTTTTTCCAGCTCAATGTGTGCAAATATATGCCACAGACAGATTCATAGATTTTGGATATTACACGAATCGCACCTCTTTTTCTCACTGATTTTGTGGCTAAGAAATCCCAGTATCAGAGATGACTACTAGAGTTGAAGAAAGCATTTAATATCGAGTAAAACTTCGCCATTTCCAAACTTTCTTTATTCAATACAATCGTTACGGTGGGAATGCACACTTTCGTGCACAATATATGAATCCATGCACTCATTGCAATGCATCTTCCATATACGCATTCCTTTGGAGAATAAATTTAACTTGTTTTTTATCCTCGTCTCTAATTTATTTTACTGTAACTCAATCTGTTGTAATAAGTAGAAAATAGATAAAGTAATTTCAATGAAATCTTCCGAAACTTTCAGCTTTTTCTTGAGTATTTTATTTTTATGAATAAAAAAGGAGCAAGATAGTGGTGCGTTTGCAGTTTCACTCCAAGAGAGTGAAAAATTATCTGTGAAATCTACTTGAATGCTTACACTAGTGAATGGGGATATTGCAGTTGAAAATCGATTATGAGCAAGTAACTACTTCAGTTAAGAATTCATAAGCTACATGATGCTGAAGTTTAAGCTAATTAGCTAGTTATTCGTCCTCGGCGCAGAAAAACAAATTTATAACAAGATTTCGATTGATTCGTTATTCATTGGGTTCAAAGTGCTTATTAATTGATATCGCTATAAATCTTCGTACGTGTAGAGTACTTAAACCTCATTACTGAGGTGTAGTAACCATAACAACAAAAATAAGTTGTTGTAGTAGTAGCAAACAAAAACAACTAAAAACAGCTGGAACATGGGATTCTGCCGTCCTCCTCTCTCCTCCCCCTCGCACTGGAAGGTCAAGGAAACAATTTCGTGATTTCTTGATCTCGATTCGAGCATGCAATGTCCCTGAACTGGAATAGAATTTTGCAGCATATCTCCTTTCGTGTCTTTCCTTTTATGGCAGCACGCTTTCCTTCATTCCTTTCTTTTTTGTTTATTTAATTACCGGTTCCTCGTACATTACAGAACACATTAAGTTACAATTTATGAAAATAGAGATACGTAAATAGTAGTGAAGTAACAATCCTAAAAAATAAGAACACGAATAATTAGTTAAATAATAATAATGGGAACAAAGTGACACTATTTATACAAGAACGGTTATATCTACAAATGTACCAATGAATAATCTTCCATTTATTAAGTTCAAATTAACTCCATATATTATATTACGCAATCTTAAAAATACCTCAAAACGATTAAAGCATCCGTGGTCGGTCTAAAGTGTAAAAAGGACTTGCAAAAATCCTTAATAGAAATATTCAAATTAATGCACATCCGTAAACAGCCACTTAAAGTTTTATTATTAAAACCTTGCATATACAAAGAACTGTAGTTTGCGTTTTCTTAATGGTAAAAGTTGTGTATATTAAAATTCATTCCATGAATTTGGTTTGCATATCTGATATCGACATATATTTAAATTTCTTGTGATAATTAAGCTTTTACAGTTCGAAATCGTAGGTCATGTGAGAAAAGCTTTTTGCACTGTAATCAGTATATGTGAGATTTTTAAATAATTTTGGACATGCGCATTGAGTAAGAAAATAGGAATAAAAAATAAGAATTACACTCTAATGAAATGGCTTGATAAATAAGAAAAGTACGGTATTCTTTTATTTTTATTTTCATTTGGCATTCTGTCACAAAAAAAATGGAATGACCTCTTTTTCTGCATCTCCTCCCCAAACAGGAAGCCCAGTTTCCCCCTTCCCCCACAAATGAGAGAAAAGGAGAACATCGTGGAGAAAGAACACTCCCTGTTTCTTGGGTGTTCGCTTCAGCAGAACAGTAACCTCACTTGATTCGGGTCATGAATTCTCCAGATACAATTATGGTATATTTGAAGAGAAATCTAGTTCAAGGATCTAACTTTTTTCTTCTTTTTTTTCCAATTAAACACTAAAACTGAATATTGAATTTGATTACAATCCTTACACTGAATTTAAAAGTGTAGAATACAGTCTTGCAACTTTACATTAGGAGGTAGTAGTATAAATGTCCTTCTAGAAGAAAAAATCTGTATTATTAGACAGGTGATTTATATATACACTTTACACATTTCAACTCTACTTAACATTATATATATATATATATATATATATATATATATATATATATAATGAGACTTCTGGATGAACCGACAATACCATTGTCGGTTCATCCAGAAGTCTCTTAATTTCGGTGCACATTTGTACACCTAAATTGACAGACTTCTATATTGGTGAGAGAAATGAAAGAGGTGAAAGACTTCTGGAATTTGCAGAATCTCGAGGAATGTCAGTAATAAACACTTTTTCAAGAAAAGGGTGAACAGAAAGTTGACATGGAAGAGCCCAAATGAAGCAACAACTAATGAAATCGAGTTCATCCTCACTAACAGAAGATACATCATGAATGATGTTACCGTCCTGAACAAGGTAAACGTTGGAAGTGATCACAGAATGGTAAGATGCACACTTGATATAGATGTAAGAAAAGAAAGGAAAAATTGATTCGAGTATATAATATGAAGGTCGTTGAAATAACAGAAGAGGAGAAAAAGCAGTATGTATTGGAACTTAAGAACAAGTTCCAGCTTCTGCAGACCGGTCAGGACCAAGATATCGACGAGGAATACTACAACTTTCTGAAAGTGATAAAGCCCAAGAAACCTATAGGTAAAAAGAAATCCAAAGAAGAAAAAAATTAGTCAAGGAACGCTTGTCATGATGAACCGAAGGCGGAAAATGAAGAGCAAGATAAACACTGACAAGGACAAAACTGAGTATACTGAGTTGCAAAACCATTAGGAAGAGGTCAGGCCAGGATCCTCATGACAAGCATTAAGGGAAAACAAAGGATAAATCCTTTATTTTCCCTTAATGCTTGTCAGCAACCATGAGCAGTAATACAGAAAGACAAATGCTACTGAAACTGGAGAATAGCGATGGTGTACTTATAAACAGCAGAGAAGACATAATTGAAATAGCAGAAGACTGCTATAAAGAATTATAGGGAGAATATAGAGAATTATAAGGAGCGAGGGAATGATGCTAGAAGTGGGGAAGATGGATCGCAAATTAGTAACACATATAACATACCTGATATCCTTCCTGATGAGGTAGAACATGCATTGAAGAAAATGAAGAATCAGAAAGCCCCGGGTGAAGATGAGGTTACTGTAGAGTTGTTAAAATTGGGAGGAAAAGGCATGACACAGAATCAGGCAAGACTCTTCACAAAATACATTAGAAAAGGTGTGACGCCTAAAGAGTGGAATAATGTATCATAATTTTGTTGCATAAGAAAGGAGATAAATCAGAAATTGGAAATTATAGACCAATTAGCTTGTTATCACATATCTACTAGTTGTTCACAAGGGTCATTACTAAAAGATCACAAAGAATATTTAATGAGAATCAACCAAAAGAACAAGCTGGCTTTAGGACAGGATTCTCAACTATGGATCGCCTTCACGTAATATCACAGTTAATTGGAAAAAGCGAATGAATATAAAACACCATTATGCCTGGCATTTGTGGATTATGAAAAGGCATTTGACTCCATACAACATAAGGAAATGTTTCGGACACTAGAAAGATAAGGCTTGGATACTCCATACATTATGATTTTGAAGAAAATATATGAGAACGCTACCTCCTTTATTAGACTAGACAAAGAAAGTAGCAAATTTAAAATTGAGAGAAAGGAGTTCGATAAGAAAAAACAATATCTCCGAAGTAATTTACTGCTACCCTTGAGGAAGCTTTCAGAACATTAAACTGCACACAGAAAGAAATCAATGTGAATGAAGAATAGCAGAAATCTTTATTGCAATAATAATGATAACTAGGGGGCCTCGCCCCATGCTCGCCAACCCCCGAGCCGCTTTCTACATAATATGTAGAGGTATGACGGAGTAAGCCAAATCTTTTCTATGTAAAAGACACACCTGTCGAAACAGACTGATCGATATCTAATCTAATATATAAAAGAAAATAGAAAGTGTAAGAAAAAACTGTAAAAAGTAAAATTGTGTGAATGTTGAGTGAACGAAAGTTATTATTAATGGCATGTTCTATCTTAGCCTCTTCACTGGACAGACTGATGGCTATGCAGGCCGTCACGGTCCTCATGGTTATCCAAGCTGACACCATGTTGTAGCTTTTCCTAGCTGGCATGGTATGTGATACTGACACTGGTCATTAGTATAACCCCCAAGCCAGTGTGGGACAGAGCTACAAAAAGCAAGCTCCACCATAAGAATCTCTTTCCCTATGTTCTTCTATTCCTACCAACTGGGGTGGTTGAGTCGCCTTCTCCCACCCTGTGTGGCGCCTGGTGGCCTGGTTGCTCACCCTACCACCCAATTTTAACTCCCACCCTCTGGACCACGATGGGCTTCTTGTATTGGATCCCCTTATAGTCCCCCCTTTTAAATCAGGCGAGTGCCTCAACACTGCTCCCTCTGTTCTCTACCCCTTTATCCCACCCTCTCTCCATCCTATCTCCCCATTATCTCCTTTCCAATATTTTTTTTTCGTTTTTTTGGGCTCTCCTTGGATGCCTAGGCTACCCCAGGGTTCTCCCCGCCAGAGCTTTCTTCTCTCCTAATGTGGTCTGGCCCGCCTCCCCATAGCGGTGATGGAAACTGGAGTTGTTAGTGGCTCTCCACAGCTCCCCAGGTTAAGTGGCCAGAGGAACAGCAAAAATCACACTAATATATCGCAAAACACACTAACACCAACCCTGGCCTTATGCAGAGTATTGTATTCTTCACAGAGTAAAAACGTGGAGTTGGAGGAAATTCCCGGTGCCGCCAGACAAACAAATACTATGTCCTTGTGATCGACATCTAATTAGGAAATGACCTATGTAATTATTTACCTGTGCATTTGTAATGCGCGCCATTTAATGCCGGATAAATATCATCATGTAACTATTTACTTGCGTTTACGTTTACGAATGTCACTTAAGAAAAGGCCTTTTGCTTCGGGTTCCATAATGCATGAGGAATATTGTTGCATCCCAAAGAGAAGGGCGAAAATATTTCACTGAAATATTTACAAACTGTACAAATATTTAAAAACTATACAAATATTTAAAATATTTACAAAATACTAAATTACTAAATTACACAAATATATTACAAATATACAATATTCATTAATATACAAAAAACGTTACAATGGAACATCAAATGTTAGACAGGGAGGCACGTGCACGAGGTTGGTGAACGTTATGGAGGAAGTTGTCAATAATTAATTGCATTTGTAGTGAATATCACTATTGGCTCGAATAAATATCACTAGGAGGAAAACGTTATTAATGAATAGAGAGATAATACAATTCGATACATTGCAATATTCTCTTTCCGGCCACCAGGCCGTAAAGTAATAAAACAACAAACAACATAATAATAATAAACAGAGAAGATTGATATATTTAACATAAGGAAATACATTGGTGGTAGTACATTTCAAAACTCAAAAGTATAATACAGTTATTTACACTATAATATATAAAGAAGAGATAAAGAGCCAATAAAGAACCTATATATTGGTTGAAACAGGTAATTTAATATAGTAATATAACACAGACGCTGAACAGAATATAACGCTGAACAGAAGTAGTTAGTTCATCATTACTAAATGAAAAGTTAGTATGCCTTCTTCATATCACATAGTATTATTGGCTTGCGGCATTAAGACGAGCTTCGAGGTGAAGGATCAGGGGCAGGGAAGTACAATTCTAGGATGCGACGTCTGTATTCTCTGTCACAAGCGAACTTATTAAAGTCAGCATCCAAGGACTGGGCACATGAAAGTAGCTAAGAAGGTCGGAACCTATCGGATAGGTGGACTCGGCTGAGATAGTAGGAGTCGCTCGGAGGGAAGGTTGAGGTACTCTCCATGAGCACTCCTAAACCATTTACGATTTGCAGATGACATTGTGATTATAAGCTCCCAAAGAATTAGAGGAAAATCTTAATCAGCTAGGCAAAGGATTTCGGACTAACGATGAATATGGCAAAAACAAAAGTAATGATGAATAAGTATGCCACAGAAAGGATATAATGATTGAATGACCAGTAATTGAAAAGGTGGATACCAATGTATACTTATGTTGGACAAGTCATTAGCTGTAATAATGATAAATGGCTGGAAGTCTAGAGAAGAATAAATTTTTGATGGATAGCATTGAGGAAATATAGTCACATACTGAGGAGCAATATCACAATTTGTCTGAAACGTAAAATAGTGAACCAATGTATACTTCCCACCATGACTTATGGAAGGGAAACTTGAGCACTCACCAAAAGAATGGAAGCGAAGCTGAGACTAACACAGCGAAGAATGGAACGAATTATATTGGGAATCAGACTGTTAGATAAGAGAAACTCATGGATTAGTTTGTTCTTATCAAAACTAAAGAACTAAAATGGTCTTGGGCAGGACACATAGCTCGAAGACATGATGACAGATGGACTAAGTAAATAACAAATTGGTACCCAAGAGAAGCCAAAAGAAAACCTGGAAGAAGACAACGGAGGTGGATAGTTGAAATTCACGAGTTCGAGCGTAATAAACGGATGGCCAGTGCTCAAAACAGAAGGAACTGGAAAGTTGCTGGAGAGGCATTCATCCGGGAATGTATTGAAAATAGCTTATGATAACCATTGGCGATACCTACAAGGATCTATTCAAGTTCAACTAATGGAACCTAATTACTCTATCGTTAAAATTTCTAATTATAAATTAAGTTACAATTTTCGAGAGGCAAAGTGAAACTAAATAATCACTGTTCCTCTGTTAATTGAAACATAATTTTAAAGAACCAGGAGAGGAATCCTAATAGAGTTTGATTGATAAATGTTAGAAATAACTGACAACTATTCTACGAACAATCATCAGCAATAGAACTTATTTGATTTAACTCAGCTTTGATGGGAAAAATTAAAGCAAAATGAGAATTAACAAAAAAATATATACATAAATAATAGTAAAACGTTTTAATTTATTCAAGTTACATTTTTATAAATTTGAAGAACTATATCAAAAACTTACTTAAAAAGAAATATATATCGAAAAATGTTGCAAGGTCGTTTTGTAATTAAACTTTATCAGGCGTAAAAATTTCATAAAATTTCAATGTTGTACTATAATTATTATTATTACGTCTATTTCCTTAGATATGGTAGAAGCTTCACTGACTGTTATAAACCCAGGTTTGCTTCGGTACTCGTAGAAAATTATAAATTACTATGTAGAACATCATGATGCTGTGTCACAATTAAGTGCTAACAGTGCGAATCCTCGACAAGACATTGAAAATCTTAAAAATGAATTTCAGAGGGACTCTGGTAGCAATGAATGCACAGTTTTTGTGGATCAGCTAGTTTTTGGGCTACTGTATATTTTCAATGGATCCCGCACTTTAGAATTTATCTAGTTTTTTTTTTTTTTTTTTTGTTTATTTTAAATTCGGAAAAAACATCAGTGATAGACTTTTAGTGAATCTACGTTGAGTCTTTTCTGTTATATTTCAGTTCGTCATCTCTCTTAAGAATATTGATATTGTTTGCATTTCTAAACGTTGGCTGACAAAAGCAAATAATGCCTTTTTAACTTCCGCGACAGCTGGTGATGTCAGAATCTTTCAGTTTATCATTAAAAGTCGAAATGTACTCACCCTTGAACTTCTTCTCGTCCATTTCTACAACTTGGTTCTTATAAATAGCATTATTTTTTCCCTCGCGTGAATTTGTAATGCAATCCGACTTTTTCCTATAAGTCAGTATACCTCCCTAGACTTTAGGATTTTAGAACAATTTCCACTGCATCCCCTAGTTACTCGAGAAATACAGCTCCTCTGGCGGTTGCTCAGATTTCAGAATCAGTCACTAGATACCCATTGTGTTATCCCTCGCAAGTCGACTCTCACATACTTATATTTACGACTTCACAGATACTACGTGCATTTGAAAACAGATGAGACTGCCATCACGTACCGTGACATACAAGCCGCCGTTTATGATTTTCGGATAATTGCCCCGGTCAATATCCTTGCGATCTGTTTTTAAATTCTTGGTGATCAGTTCTATTTGCTGCAAGCTATTCTAAGTGGGAGACCCACCATTCTGATATATAATTAATCTAGAAGAGCGAGATCCAGAAGCAAGAGTTCACCAGGATTTTTTCTTTCCACAGTTTAGTTTTTTCTGCATTCGAACTGACTGCATTCCAGTCAGACCACATGCACTAATTCTAGATCTCTTTCATCTTTATATTTTTTAATACGAAAAAGGTATAAAAAAAAAGAAGGGTGGTTATCGTAACTCGGTGATCAAGAGCAAGGGTTCATCAGTGCCGTCTTTGATTTGACAGCGGTTTAAGCCCTTGACAGAAAAATGTGGCAATATTCTTCAGTTCTCTCTCTTTTTCTGTTTTGTAAATTCCTCTGACCCTATGTCTGACCCTGGAGTATAAACAGAACAATTAATTTATTATTATCTTTCCTCCATTGCCATAAAGTTTAATTATCCAATTCGCTTTGAACAGTATATTTTTTTTTAATCCAATTCCTCTGCCACACTGGCATGTAATTTATTATAATAATGCAGAAAGGTCTGCTCAACGGTAAACTTCCTGACATCTATTCATTTACTACTCCCTAAGGGTCTATGTTTTTGTTTTTGCCACATTTTCTTGTTCCTCCTACCGACAAAAGATACTTTCCCCTTCATTTAACTAATAAAATCCTCTGTCGAGCCTTATATACCTCAATCAGGTATCTTCCACTTCACGCTTTGGAAACTGCACACTTTTAAGGCACACTTTATTCCTATGGACATCGATTAGCACTGCTCACAAATATGGTCGATCTTCTCTGAATTTTTTTTTTCAGTTCTGGAAACTTTTCCTCATACCTGCAAATGATATAAAAGGATCTTGAACCCAATGGAGTCCCTCAGAGGTTTCCCTGTACTCCCTCGTCAATGAAGACCCTCGAAGATTTCCCGTAGCTTGTTCCCTCGTTAATAAAATCCCTCAGGGACTGAGAGAGTCCACTGGTCCATCTGAAGGGTATGTCTATATATGATTACATTCGCTCTCTCTCTCTCTCTCTCTCTCTCTCTCACCAGCACGTGATACAATGAATGATCTTATCAGTAATCCCAATTTTCTCCAGTTTGTATAATAGTCTTTCGTGCGGAATCATATCAAAAGCGTTGATGTTAAGGCACTTTCCATGTTGTTTCTTGAATCCAACTGTTTTCTGACTTTACGACTTCAGCTAGTCAGGTAAGGCTTCTCTTTCAAGGACCAGTGCTGTTATTAATGGATACCATTCGTGTCAAGATTTTCTGCCCTGTATTTTATCCTTAATCACGGGCAGTGATCTTATCTCTCTATACATTAAAAAAGTTTTCTTCCTAGTGATATTTATTCGAGCCAATGGGAGAAGAGAGCGCGGCAATTACCTCACTACAAATACAATTAATTTTTGACAACTGCCTCCATAATGTTCACCAACCTCGTGAACGTGATTCTCTGTTTAACATTTGCTGTTCCGTTGTAACGTTTTTTGTGTATTAATAAATATTGTATATTTGTAAATATTGTGGTTTAGTATTTTGTAAATATTTTAAATATTTGTATAGTTTGTAAATATTTCAGTTAAATATTTTAGTTCTATTCTTTCAGATGCAACAATATTCCTCATGTATCATGGAACCCAAAGCAAAAGGCCGTTTCCTAAGTGACATGTGTAAACGCAGGTAAATAATTACATTGTAATATTGGCTGAAGTCCAATATAGTATACACCGGCAGGTACTTCGATGAAAGAGAGGAAAACGACGATAATTGACAGGTGAAGACACCTGCCTTTTCTGATTGTTTTGTGTCGTCAAGGAGGGGGGCTTAGCTTAGGTTGTTTATCCCTCCATCTCGCTGCTTTAAAATGGGAAAACGAGTTCCCGATTTAAAAACAGCGGCAAATGTGGGGAAAAACATCCTAGGCATTTCCCCGCCATCCTAGGATGGGCGGAGAAAGCAGTGGCATCTGTCAATCACTGCTTTGTTCTTCTCCATTTGTCGAAATATGGGAGTCACAATTTGTCAATCTCTGTTTTCCCACTGTTTTGCTTGCCACCATGTTGGAGGGTATACATCATTCTGGAGTTAAACCGTGTATTTATTCGACCTTGAGATTGCCGCGCACTACAAATCCACAGATAAATAATTGCATAGGTCATTTCCTGATAAGATATCGACCAGTGCGTTTCGACAGGTGTGTCTTTTGCGTAGAAAAGATTTGACGTACTCCTAATACCTCTACATTTTACGTAGAAAAACATGGCGGGGGTGGCGAGCAAAGCGAGCAGGGGGCGAAGCCCCCCTAGTATATATTATGAAACGTATTATAGATCAGTAAGTAAAATTTAAAGCAAACTTGAAAACTAAATCAGGTAAGTAATTAACGAAATTTCTAGCTGGATTTTTTCATATAAAGATATTACACTTTCACAATTATCCCGTTATATTAAATGAAGGCAGCGAAGGAAGTAAGCAAACCATTAGCCATAATGATGAGAGCTTTTTTGGACTTAGGGAAGGTCCCATAGACTGGAGGTGTGCAAATGAATCACCAGTCCACAAAGGGGGTTCAAAAGGTGACATAAGTAACTAACTATAGACCTGTTAGTTTAACTTGTGTCCGGGGAAAATAAATGGAATCACTGGTTAAAGAAGCATTGCAGGATCATGTAGACAAGACTGCAGTAATAGTTAAGACACAACATGGGTTTGTTAAAGGGAGGTCTTGTCTGACCAATTTGATTGCTTACTATGATGTTGTCACAAAGAAACTGAATGCCAAAAATAATTTTGATATCATATACTTGGATTCCAGGAAAGCTTTTGATACTGTTACACACTAAAGACTACCGTACAAATTGGAGAGGTATGGCATTAAGGGTAAGTTGCTACAATGGATAAAGGGATGATTGAGTGGGAGACGACAGAGAGTGGTAATCAGTGGATACTGCTCTTCGTGGACAAATGTTATTAGTGCAGTTCCCCAGGGTTCGCTGCTGTGCCCATTGTTATTTTGTGCATTCATTAATGATATTGATGATGGTATATCAGGATTAATGTCCACGTTTTTGGATGATACAAAGGTTGGCAGGGTTGTTAACGACAGTAAAGACAGTATGCTACAGCAACTGGATCTAGACAAGTTCAGCAAATGGGCTGAGAAGTGGCAACTGAAGTTTGACAAATGCAAAGTACTGCATATGGGTAGCAATAACCGAAGAGAAACGTACCAACTGTGTGGTACCACACTCAGGGAAGTGGAAAGTGAAAAAGACCTGCCTGGGGGTAATTGTGCAGTCAAATATAAAGTTCGCTGAGCAGTGCAGACGGGCTGCTAGGGCAGGTCATGGAGTCTTGTCAATGATATTTAAGAATTTTTCTACCAGGGACAAGAAGCTCATTATCCCATTGTACAAGGCTGATTATCCGGTCGTCAGAAGTAGTGCGTTCAGGTCTGGAGGCTTCATTTTAGGAAGGATGTAGAGTTGCTAGAACGAGTACAAAGAAGGGAAACAAGATTGGTGGGGGGAACAAAGGAATCTTACAAAGAAAGGCTTAAGTTTTGCAAATTGCAGCGCCTAGAGCGTAGTCACCTGCGTGGTGATCTGATTGAGGTGTATAAGGCCTTCAATGGGTTGAGCAAGCTGAATGCTGATGGGATTCTTCCTCTTGCTCAGATTAGGAACCTGAGGGGGCATAGATTCAAATTGAGGAAAGACAGTTGTAGAGTAGATGTGCGGAAATTTGCCTTTAGCCAGTTGGTGGTTGATTGGTGGAACGGACTTCCATCTTTTGTTGTGGAAGTTGATAGCCTAAATAAATTTAAGGCTGAGCTGGACAGGCATTTGGAACGAATTGAGGAGTGAAATGGGAAGGTTTTTTTGGTTGTTGATGATGCTGCATAAATAAGCTTGCTTTCTTGCATCGTATGCCTCTACTAATGCTAACCATACACCGTGACTGAGCAGAACATGAATTATGATCGACCAGAGGAGAGTAATCGGCCATTTGCCGACCCTGTAAACTATCCTGTTTCTTTAACCCATAAACGCGACGAAATCAGCATTAATTATACTTTCTTGGACACATTATTCAAGGTTTTTTTTAATCTTTTAATTTAGTTTAAACTTTAGTAAAACTAAATTAAAAAGTTTAATTTAGTTTTTCCAAATAGTTTAATCGTTTTCTTGGGAAGTTTTGTCAACGATTACCCAAGCTATAATTCGCCGATTCCTATGGTGATTATTTTCGTACAATTTAGGTTTGAATTTGACACCAAAAGAATTGGCGCACAAGTGCGTGTTCGTGCTGATTGCATTTCTGGATCCTCATCCCGAACAAAGTGTTCTAGATGGACATCCACAATATCTGATGGCAAAAACTCCTAGTGTAATCTCTTCTATCTGTGTAGGAATCAGAAAATTATCTTATCTGGCAGTTGGCATCTTACTGGCGTTATAAAGGAGAAAAGATTACTTTCCTCTTCTATGATGCTAAATAGCTTAATCCCCGAACCTGACATACTCTTGTTCGATCCCCACTTACGTCACAGCTGTACCGGAATGCTGTTGCAGCAGTGCTGCATTTAGACAACTGGGTCTCAGGAGTACGTATTTTTAGAGTGCCTTAAAAAAGTCGCGGGAACTGCTGAACTTACAATACTACTTTTGGTCTATGGTCCTCCACCACCTTGGGGTCCTGGAGCAACTGCGCCACTGCAACTCGGTAAATCCGGAGTAAGTTACAATTCGTAAATTATTTTCTGTTCTGTTATCCTGACGACCACATACCGTTTTGAAAAAATATCCATTTCGTGCCAGCTCAGGTCTTCATTTATTAAACGCTAACAGACATGCTCTTTCTGAGATATTCCTACCAACTCCAAAGTTATTTGTTGACTTTGATCCGGATATATTTCACACTTAAATCCTATAGGCATGAGTTTCAAAACACTGCTTTTGCTTAATATCGTTCTGATTCGAATGAAGTTTCTTCTGACGCAACTGTCATCTAATATATTCTTTGTCCAATGGTGCCTGAATGCTCTGCATCATCTTGTAGAGGTTATTTTGTCTGCCAGTTGCATAAGCTTGTTGATCATCCCTTGACATTAGGGTGGCTTGTACGTATATTAATACGATCAATAATCCTGTATGCTTGGTACCCTTCGTAAGGGCCCATGAATTAAATCATCTGCTGTTGCTTATCCTTAATTAATTTGTTATCTTAGTAACCGCTCAATCTGTATTTCTACGTGTCTGTCTTATATATCCTTTCTAACTTTTACGTAGGTGGAATAAAAATTATTTTTTATTTATATAAATGTTTCTAATATATATTTGATATGTTCGCCAAAAAGAAACTACTACATGAACTTACATATCGCTATTGATAATGTTGTTCATCAAGACAGCGGAAGAAGGCAGGGGTAGGAAAAATGTTATAATGCTTTTAGTAGAAGGGAGGTGGTTGCTCGAAAAATTGTCACGTGAAAATGGAAAAGGGGTTTAAAAGGGGTTTTTTTAAGATGCGAAAAGTTAAGATTTTTTTAAAAAACATTTACATTCAGAGAATTTAAACCATTTAAAGTACACGCTGGTAAAACATTTGGGACTTCTAGAAATTTCAATCTTAACGATTCACTTTTCTGCAGTCTTCAAATATGAAAATATTCGCTGTCTAAAAGGATCATTCTGCATTTATTTATTGTATTAGACAGTCCCTACCAACCCCGCTGATTGTACACAAAATCATGAAGCCGAAAATCCACACTCGTTTGAGAGAGGCTGTCGATATTTGTATTCCTTTTAACAGTTGTCTTGGTAGCAGAATGAAAGCGAAGGAACCCACATAATCGGTAAATAAGATTAAATATAAAAATAATAATATTGAAAATAAATATCGATAAACTCTTCTGACTTAGGTGGTTGCGCCCGTGTATAAACAGAAAATTTAGGGCAACAGGACAATATGCGTGGAATACATCTCGGTACTTATTTTCTGAGATATTCTACTCTTTAACTTTTTTTTAAACTTCGATGCACAGTAATAGATGATCGTAGTTTGTTTCTAACTATGTTGCGTGTAATTTTTATTCCAGAAAATTTCAAGAAAGATCAAGTTATCTACTGCAGAAAGATACCAATATATCTGACAGTTTTATATCACTCAAGTTCATCAACTGTCGTCCAGAGATTGAGTTTTGTTTTATTATTTCAAAATGGGATAAATAGCAAAGAAACAATAAATTTCTTCAGGGAATTTCCGTCAACAGCCTGTAACATATTGCTTTCTGAAGTGGGTTTTGACAGCTGACAAAGCACCGCAGTTATCAGGATGACACGAGCATACAAACCACACAAGCTGAGGGGTTTATTGCAGTTGGTAAAACACGTGTTGCATCCTGAGTTGGAAAGTCTTCACTTATTGTGGAAAAAAAGCTCGAGCTTATTCCTCTGTTTTTAAATAGCTCAGTGACGCGTGTCAGAACGGGGTTATTATATAATTTTAATTCTTTTTTTAATTATAGAACTAGCAGTGTACATACACAATTTTGTTTGTAGTTATTGTGTATATACACTGGCATTTCTGTAGTGAATTTTAAATTTGTAGTTTATTACGCCTTGTGCGTTTATTCTTCTAGTATTATTACTACGCACACTGTTTATTTATTTTCTTTTTCTGAAAAATATACGCAAAAGAGAACCGTTTACAGCAATATAGGATATTCTCCAATAATCAGATTACAAAATAAAACGATTACGATAAACTAATAAGCAAACGGGCACATCAGTATTTAGAACAAGCTCTGAACAAGTCTTCTTTTGCCTTGTAACATATTAAATGAGTGAAATGTGCGTCCTCCTGATTTAATAAGAACCACTGCAGAATATTTTAATTCAAAAAGTTTAAAATGTTTATTGGCATTCATTAAATATTAAAAGCCTACAAATATAGGGAACGATATTTATTAGTTTTTTTTATTATATTAAGCACGTCATATGCATATCGCATACATATATCGTACACTTCTGTTTACACGCATATTTCTGCTTCTTTATTTATTGGAAAACAAATATCTTTAAATAGTAACTATCGAGAATCATTTAGAATGCTTTGTTAAGTGGCTATTGCTGTTGTAGGATTTTTCAGTCAGTACTGGAACCAAGTTATATGGCTCACCAGATATTGCCATGGATAAGATGTGTCGGCTTAAAATATTTTATAGCTTAATTTTTTATAAAATTATTGTGAATTATGATTCAGGAAATGAACTACAGGAAATGAACTCTTCCTAGGGCCACAAAAGGTTAGTACATCACCTCTGCTAAATTGCAAGAATCCTAAAGTTTTTTGGTTTAAAGGATATAAACCCCAATTTCCCAGGGAAAGACCCACACAACCGACTCCAGAAACCGAATAACTCGCTCCCCAGAGTGGAAAAAAAAAAATTCCTCATAATTCTTATTCCGACCTGACTGGAATCGAACTCAAGCTTTTTGTACAACTGTTGAAAAAGGCGGTCGTTGTTAGTCACCAGGACAGTCAGCAAAAGCAATTCCGTAATCCAATAATCAATGGCAACTGCAAACTCTTCATTTCTCTAGACAGCGGCCTTATGAGGACAGAAACATTAAGTAGGTGAGCAAAAATGCATAAAATGAACTGAGCTAGTCAAGCTACGTTCTTCAGAAGTGGGAGGAGGAAATATGGAAACGAAATATTTAGCATCCTAAGTGGCCAGGAGTATCTCGTTTATTTTCTCACCTGGCATTATTTGACATAATTAAAAAGAAGCGTTCTCGATTCTAAGAATTGATTTCGTAAAGAACATCCTTTTTACTAGTGAGGTCTCTAATATTTCGAATATAAACATGCGAGTATTTTCTATGAAGGATGCCTTATTTCAAGATCTTCGAAACCCGAAACCGACATGGCTTCATGTCTAGTTTCCCGGATTTTCATTAGACTTTCATTCTGACTTTCATTAGAATATCAAAATACGGAATATCGGTGTCTTATACTTGTTATGTCTTCAGAACACTTACGGTACATTGAATTTTCCTGTTGTCATATTTCTTTTAAAACACGGTCTCTTTTTAAACTAATTAGACATTTTTATAGTAAGTTAATTATGGTAATCTTAGACAAAAGTGCTTGTATTAGCTACCTAATCGCGTCATATCATGAGAAAATACAACAGCACAGTAACAGAGCATTGCACTTCATATGCAATTATATCAGTTAAGCAGTACTACCAGCAGGCTTCCAGATTCTGATAGAATTTATGCATAGTGAATTCCGGCTTTGTATCCGGTTTTATACCCTTAGTGGTAGTTTTTTATTTGCACAGAAATCAGTACATATACACCAATCCTTAAGAAAGAATACAATCTCTCATTAAATTATAATCATATTGGCTTGAGCTTAACGCCTTGGTGGGTAGTTGGCACTATTATCGTTGGTACTCAATTGGTCAATCACAGTCTTCCCCACACTGGGTGGGAAGACCTGAGTTCGAATACCGTCAATGACGGTAAAAATTCCTCTGGGGTATCAAGCTTTAGCCTTTTTCACAGCGTGGCTGATTTAGTCTGTTTCAAGTGAGGTCTGTTTCAAGTCAGAAATGGTTCTCGCTTTATATTATTAAACCTTAAATTCTTATTGGATGCCTTTTCTAGAGACATTTTCGTGATCATCGGTCTTCTGAATTGCTTCTGCGTTTCAACCCTTTCTTCTCCACTAGTGTATGAAGCAGTGACATTCAGCAACTTCAAACTCACCCACTGACCTTTTTGTCTTCTTCTTCGCTTAATCTCCCTTCTTCTGTTCTTTGGAACAACCGTTCCCCTTTATGAATTTTACAAAAAAATCACCCTATAGATACTAAATTCAGATAAGCAAGTATCGGGCTTCTCTGTGCGTAACCCATCAACATTCAATGGGCCATCATTAAAAATGGCTGGTTAAAACAAAGCCTATATTTAAGTTTAATATAATATTGACCAACAACTACCATGAAGATGATAGTTGTATATTTCTTATTATATAGATTAAATAATTAAATATAAAGCTCATTAAATGCCTATGATAATTTATATATTAAAGAAACTAAAGATAACATTCGTTACATACACTTGTAAGTCCTTGTAAATTAAGGTTCTAATGAGGAAATACACTGCAAAAGAAGCAAGTTTTAATAAGCAATATTCCCTTCATACATTTTAAATGGTTTCTTAGGTATAATCCAACGGTAAACAAGGGCACGACTCTTGTTTTACCCTAATCATCCGGACCTGAAACTAGTAATTGGTAGTTTGCGAAAGAGCTCTGCACGTAAGGCACTGATCCTCTGTTGACAAATCGGCAGAAATTTGTCACCGAGTGAGATGCAGGTTAATGACACTATGGGGATATTTAAATGAAAATGGCTTCATCCTAGTTTATCCCTTGCTCCCATTTAACCCGTTATTTGTGCATCTGCTACATTGCTAAACTAAATATAAAGATACCCCAGTAATCTGAAATGCAGCACGTAATATTTCCCTTAAGTGAAATGTGGAGCTCTTGAGTATAACTGCACTTTCATTTCATTATGTCGTTCCGGAAAGACTCCCTTCTATAAATCTGAATTTATGGTATATGTCAAGTTTCATTAGGGAAACATTAAGAAGCATTACTCAATGGGTTTTTAACTTATAAAGGACATTTTATTCGTTCCTTTTTCAGCTTACATTAATATAAATTTATCTTAACCTTCAAATGCATACACGATATACAATATTCTTCTCTAATGGAAATAAACTGAATAATATAGTTATCACAATGTACATCGAAACAAATTCCCATGCACTGTAAACTTGCATTAGCTTGCAACTTTTAAGTTTTGCGTTGACGAGGAAATTTATCATTAATCCAAAAGACAATTTAGTTCCGCAATAGTTCAAACCAATTTACTGAAGAAGTTTATTTATATTGTTATCATATTTTAATAAAAAAGTTTGTATTATATGTATTATATACACACATAAGCGCATATACATGCATGTGTGTGCGTCTGCATATACACTGAGTGATTACTGAATTATGACCACCCCTATGAAACTGAATGCGACCCGTTGACCAGTGAGGTACGAGAGTGCGGAGTTAGTCGGCCTACGTAGCATAGATAAGGTGTCAGTAGTTCAGTAGGTAGTAAATTTCCGAGCGTGATGGGTAAAAGGAGGGATTTATCGGACTTTGATAAAAGACAGATTGTCGGAGCTGGTGCATCGATTTCCTAAACGGCTGAAGTGGTGGGGTGTTCGAGAACCGCCGTTGCTAAAGTGTATCAGGACTGGCGTCAAAATGGTCAAACAATGACCCGACGGCAATAATGCAAAGGTCAACGAAAAGTTGATGTTAGAGGTGAGCGACGGGTCCGACGACTCGTACAGGCGAACAGGCGCAGCACTGTTGAAGAGTTGGCTACCCAATACAACATGAGCCAACCCGGAACAATATTTGGCATGACTATGCGTCGCACGCTGGCACGTATGAGCTATACCAGCAGACGACCCCTACGGTATCCTGTCCTAACCAAGGTTCATCGGCGTAAAAGATTCGCCTGGTGCAAGCTAGTTGGACGTTAGAAGACTGGAAGAAGGTGTGCTGGTTGGATGAGTCGCGTTATTTACTCCACACCGTGGATGGTCGTGTACGGATTTGGCGTCAACAACACGAGGCTCTTCATCCATCATGCATGGTATCAAAAATGCAGGCCGGTGGAGGCGGTTATATGGTATGGGGCATGTTTCACTGGCAGGAACTTGTACCCGGTAAAGTTTGAAGTCAACAAAACCTACAGAAGCCAAATTATAGACCAAATCTGGACTAAATCACCAGGATTGCTGTGAAAATTGAGCAGTTTTTATTAGAAATTTGATGATATGAACAATTAAATGCAATAATGTAATGAATATAAATAAATCTGTTATGTAAGTTGCTGATAAAGAAGTCAACCTATGTATTTAACTCTTCAATTATCAAGATCTATGTTATTTCAAAGTGAATACAATTAAGCAAATGTATATATCTATTTAATGGTTATTATTATACAATAATTATATTGTAAAGATCTGAAAATTTGTACAAAAGTGTAAAATGTATATTTTAAAATTTCTCTACACCCTCCTAGCCCACTTGCTGTACAGGGGGGTGAACCTTGTGTTAATAAACTGATAGTAAGTAAGTAACAGTTATCTCCAATATCGTCAACTGCTTGCTGACTGTGTACACCCCGCTATGTTACACTTTTTTCCCGAATGGCGATGGTGTCTTACAAGATGACAATGCGCGAGCCATCGTGCACTTGTTGTGCAGGAATGGTTTGAGGAACACAGTTCTGACTTCCAGCATGTGGATTGGCCTCCGAACTCCCCACGATATCAGCCCATAGAACACTTGTGGGACACTATGGAAAGGCATATCAGGCGTCTGGATAGACCAATCACCTCCATACCTCAATTGCTGACGGCATTAAACACAGCTTGGTTGGCCATACCTACCGAACGCTTCCGGCATCTTGTTGAATCAATGCTACGTAGGATAGCTGCTGTACTGGAGACAAAAAGAGGACCTACGAAGGTAGGTCCTCTTTTTGGTAGGTCTACTAAGGTAGGTGGTCATAATTCAGTGATCACTCAATGTGTGTGTATATATACAGGAACTCCCTGACTTACCTAATACTCGACTTATGCAAATACGACCACGTAAGTTTTTGCCCGCCAGTGCAAACTTAAAAAAATCGTGGAAACGTATTTTGCATCCCGTAGGAATAAATGGAGGTATCGTGAAAATATCGTAATGTGAACCCAATAACATATTGTTGGTTTTTTTTTTTTAATTCGTTCGAAGTACTTAGGAAGTTGAAAATTTCGCTATATTAGTAAGCTGTTTATCTATCTAAAATGACATATATATAATGGAAGTTGCACTACCCTTTCATTGTTATCATATGTTCCGTTATAAGAATCAGTTTTGAACGCCTTTGTGATATTTTTCTAAAACACATTTCTGGAGGTCACTACCAGAAAACAGTAAAAACAATTTGCACTTTCGGGTTTATCAGGCTTTTCTGTTATTTATCTAATTATAAACAGGTAGTAAACTCGATCTTATTGCATTTGCGATAATACCGATAACCGCAATCGTGTGGGTTTTTACGTTACGGTATTATGGTGAAATGTGTTCCCCTTCACTGAAACCTTCAATCGTGTACAAAACAAAATTTCAGAAACTGCTCTTCATTCCTATTTACGTATTACAATGATAAAGGGAAAGAAAGGGACTAACGGAAAGTGCAAGTGCTGGAAGTGCCCGGAAACGAAACAAAATTGATTTAGAAATGAAGATGAAAATGATTAAGAAATACGAAACAGGACAAAGTTCGTCATCTATTGCAAGGGAATTAGGTCTCGCTGCTTCAACAGTGAATACTATTTTAAAGGACAGTGCGCGTATAAAATAACATGTCAAAGGATCAACGCACTTAAAATCAACAGTGATGACAAAACGGCATTCAGGTGCTGTATCGAAGATGGAACAGCTGTTAATAATATGGATGGAAAATCACATTCAGAAGCGAGTGCCCCTGAGTACAGTGGCCATTCAAGCAAAAGCAACAATTATTTATAAAGATATTAAGGATAACGGCGAACCCAAACCCAAGTTCGTGTCAAGCAACGAGTGATCACTGAATTATGACCACCCCTATGAAACTGAATGCGACCCGTTGACCAGTGAGGTGGTTTAATAGGCTTAAGCATCCACAACGTTAAAGTATGGCGGTTTAACAGGTTTCCACAACGTTAAAGTATGAATGTTTAATAGGTTTCCACAACGTTAAAACATGCGCTGAACTCGCCAGTGCCGATTCTGTAGCTGCAGAAAAATTTTGTGATGTGTTGGAAAAAATTATTGATGAAGGCGACTATTCAATGCAGCAAATTTTTAATGTTGATGACACTGCTCTGTATTGGAGAAAAAAATTCCGGATCGAACATACATTGCCAAAGAAGAAAATACAATGCCAGGTTTCAAGACATCAAAAGATAGGGCCGCGCTCTTGCTTGGGGCTAATGTAGCGGGAGATTACACATTAAAACCACTGCTTGTGTACCATTCTGGAAATCCTCCTGCATTTAAGGGTATCAATAAAGCCATCCTACCCCTGCATTTCCGATCGAACCAGAGAGCATGGAAACAATATCTCTCTTTGAGAATTGATTTAAATGCTGCTTCATTCCCGTGGTTGAAAAATATTGTGAAGACAACGACGTTCCTTTCAAGATTTTGCTTCTATTAGATAATGCTCCTGGACGTCCTACGCATCTAGATGATTTCAGTTCGAACATGAGTCATATTTCTACCGCCAAACACGACTTCACTCATCCAACCTATGGATCAGGGTGTTTCGAATTTAAACGCATACTATTTACGCCCAACATTTGCTCAGGCATTGTCTACAGTAGACTATGAGAAAAATTTTACGTTAAGAGACTTTTGGAAATCTTACAATATTTACCACGTCATCTTAAACATTAATAAGGCCTGGGCGGAAATTACTAAAAGTTGTTTAAATGGCGCATGGAAGAAAATATGCCCACGGCTAGTAAAAGGCTTCGAAGATTTCAAAAAGAAGAATCATATGAAGAGGTTACAGATAAGATTGTAAAGGTTGCAGAGCTACTTCAGTTGGAGGGTGATGCCAAAGACGTGGAGGAGTTAACAGAGGGAGAAGAGAAGGAATTACCTAACGAAGAACTTATTGACTTGCAGGCAGCGATATTGAAAGAAGAAAATGATGACGAAGCTCAAGATGAACCAAATGGGGAGACGAGACGCTTCATCACCAGAGAGATCGCAATGGCATTTCGTGAAATTGCATCGGCAATGGAGAGGTTTGAGAAGATAGATCCTGACAGCGAATGATTCTTAAAAGTTAACAGAGAGGTAAATGATATACTTTCTCACTAAAAAGAAATCTACGATGAAAAGAAAAAGCCACCGTCCAGTCATCCATTAATATGTTCTTTGGTAAGGTTAAGCGGCCGACCTCTTCTAAATCCCCACAGTCCTCAACTTCCGCAGCGGCGTACTTATCAGCTGAAGACGTCGATTCTGGCAACGATGCTCGAGAGGTAAAACTTACTGATGTTATGCCTGTCTGCTCTTTTTTTTGTAATTTTATAATTTTGAAATTTTTTTAGATTGCACACTTATGTAATTTTTTCTGCGCATGAGATAAAAAATAATTCTATTCACATGTTCGTCGAACATTTCTTTTTTGATTCAATCAATTCAGCGAGCACAGTTGCGAGTGCTGCACAAGCATGGTGGAAATTTCGACTCACACGATTTATTTATAAGAATTTTATGAAAAATGTAACAGTATATATTATTAATAAACCGTGACAACACTGTCGAAATTAATCATAAAGAACCCAAAGACCACAAAGACCATAATGGATACATAAGTTTGTAAGCAGACAGGAAGGGAATGGTAAAGGGTTAACGGAACTGAAATTGTAACTACAGAGAACAAGGAAGGGACAGAAGGTAATAAGAAGTAATTAGAAGTACTTAATGCTGTTTATCCTATGATTTCAACGCCTTCTTCGGGGGCTAGCCACCGAAATCATAGGAAAAAACAGCAAGAAGTAAGGCCTCTGTTTCTGACTTGAAATATACGTAGTACATAGTAGATATGAAAGCCAGTATAGAAGATAAGGGTTAGAATTTAAATTATAAGGCCTGCGTATATATCACGGCTGACCCGACAGAGGCGGAATGTAAAATGAAAGGTTAAAATGAAGGAGGATAACTTACTGAGGTTGAGTTCGTATATAACCGAAGACAGAGAGGTCTGTACTGCATTGGAGAGTCATAAAAAGTTTCAAAGAAGTCTGATCTAAAGTATATATAGTATATGCTGGCGACCCCGTGTGTAAGAAAAAAGTAAGTTAAGGAAATAAGTAAATTACGCTAGCTACCACACATATCAGAAGTTTGAAACTAAGTCAGAGAAAATGCTAAATCTGAGCAGAGCATTGACAATAAAGCAATAAAAAAGGGAAAAAAGCAGGGGAGACAGAGAGTGATAGAAGGAAGATAGAAGATAAATAATAAAATATGCATAATAAGAAATAAATAATTATAAAATTGATAAACTAATAAAATTGACAAAATAAGGATGTTGTCACACAATATACAAACCACCCTCTCACCAGGTGTCAACCGCCACGATTGCGAGCGAAATAGCAATATGTGCCTTCATTTCTGATGTCAACCACATTTGGTTTACCTGAAGACATATATGGCATAAAACCAAGTAAACTATTGCGATGCCTATTCATTAAAGACACAAAAAAAAAAAAAACAGTGACCATTTTCATTACTTTTGGGTTACACCTCGATATATCTCGCCATCCTCACTGTTCTTATTTATTATTATTTATTGGTTTCTTTTCTGAAAGCTTCTTGATTTCTTTTACTTTAAATTTTTTTTTCAGTTTCTGGATCAAAATGTTTCTATATTTCTTTACCACCCTCCTCAAATCCAGTACAACAATTTTAATACCGCTAAAGTGGAATTGCTTTTGTGCACCGAGGACCTAATCGATTATAGACTAGGAATAAATACTTTGAAGATATTGGACCGGAGTCGCATAATTCGTGTCTCTCTGGTGGCGCGCAGAAAGGAGAACCTGATAAATGGCAATTTACAGCTTGTCGATATTCAAAAAAGGAAAGAATATTTTCCCAGACAAAACACGTTTGTTGTAAATCGTAATGGGTTAAGAGAATTCCTGTCAATAAAGCGGATGTAATCAAACAGTGTCATTTTTAAACAAATGCATAAAAAATGAATAACTAGGCAAGGGCATAAGGCACTTGAATCGATCAGTCAACTAGGATCACACAACCCTTACTCGAAAACAAATCAGATGTTTGGAAGGGAAAATAATCAAGAAATGAAACGCGTATGGAATAAATAGATACAATCCAACATTCAAAGAATAGCCTGAGTAGCCTATAGAATACTGGGAACAGTAATTTTTAAATTGTTAATATTTTAGAGAATTTTTTCTAAAATGTGACGTTTTTGAACGTGTAAGAGAATTTACCAGTTTCTTGGTTCATCTTTAATTATAACAATTTTCTTTATTAATAGAAAAAGTATATTCAAAATGATTCCCTAAACGATTCTGGTGACTTTGTGTAGAAAAATAATATATGTGAAGAATTTCCATAATACCATTAATAATTTCGAAAAGGATCCGCTTTAACGATTCCGATTCTAATTAAGAGAGGAATATATAAACATAGAGAGGAATACATGTATAATGTATAATATATGAATAAAGGTATAATTAACATTCATTTCAATTTTAATATAAAATAATTATTTTCAATTTCAGTTTTTCTTTAAAACTGCATCATTAAAAAGTACAGACGAAAATATACTGTTGTACGCAGAGTTCCCATCACGTTCACAAATAATATCTAGGAAATACCCACATCAATTACATAAAAAATGAAAAAAAATAATAAATAACAAAGTTACATATGCTCGCATTAAAAAATTCTATAATTCTAATACACTAAACTTCCTCAATTAATATTAAAAAAGAAACAAGTTTATTAGTGCAAAGGGGAAAAAAATCACACTAGTGTTACAAGATGTAGTGTTACAAGAGTATGTAAATTAATAAGGATCTCAGATCGGCACTTTTAACCCCAGCCGAGAAAGAGGAATTGGTTATAAAGCTAAAATACTCACTGCACTATTTTCAACTGCGACACACTCTTTTTCATTATTGGCTTTTAAGTTGCACATAAATTGCAAAATTTTGTCAGTGCTTTTGTTCATTCAACGCATACAGTGAAACTCAGGCTGCTTCCACCAGTGGCATAGCTAGAATTTTTGAGCCCATAAGCAAGAACTACCGAAGGGTCCCCTTTCTCTATATTTATAAATTATCTCTATATTTATAATGTACAGTACATATATATATATTATAAATATATTATTTGTAATGTAATGTACTTCAAATATGTTTAACTAATATTCAGCAAATCTAAACTATAAAAATTGATTTAAAATTTACATTAATGGGCAGTTTTATAATCTATAACGTTAATAAAGTTAATCTATAAAGTTAATTTTAAATTTGGTTTTTATTTAAAATGCCATCTTCCTTGTTCTTATTGTTTTCACTAATTAGTTTGTAAAGGTGTATTTTGACGACTTTTTTCTGTTCGACGTATAGTACAAGAAAATCATTTAATTGATTTGTCCTTTATTTATGTCCTATGTAAAGGTTAAGGCGACGAAGGCTATGAAATGCACTGACGAAGAGAGGAAAGAACGGGGACAAGAAGTTTGTCATATGTGAATATAAAGAAAAAATTAATCAGATCAGAAAACTGAATACAGAGTGTGGGAATGTCTTAGATAACCCAGCTGATGTTGCTGATGAATTTAATATGAATAAATACTTTGGATCGATCTACACTTACGAGAGACCCTTCTTGGTGAAGAGAGGCTGTGCAAGTAAAGCAGCGAAACATGAAATTAGCAATACTGAAATTTCAAATATTATATATTAAAAAAACTTTCTGACCTAAAGGAAAGTAATGTTCATGGAGTTGATGACATGTAACCAGTAATTTTGAGGAAAGCGGCCAGAAAGTGCATTGAACCATTGAGGTTAATTATGAGGGCATCGTTGGATTTGGAAGAGATTTCTTTGGATTGGAGAAATGCCAACGTACCGTCAATACATAAAGGCTGTTCTAAAAGTAAAGACGGTAACTATAGACCGGTAACTCTGACTCCAGCGGTAGGGAAAATCATGGAGGGAATGATTAAGAGTACAATCCTGGGACATTTAGATGGATATGGTATTCTGAAGGACACTGCACTATTTTCAACTGAGACAAATGCTGACAACAGACAGCTGAGTGTTCATCATGGCTCTTAAGTAGTCTGAGCTGACCACAGACAACTGAGCGTTCATCATAGCTTTTAAATTGCATATAAATTGCCATATTTTGTCAGTGATTTTGTTCATTCAGCGCATACAGTGAAAATCCGGCTCCTTCCACCAGTGGCATAGCTGAAATTTTGAGCCAATAAGCAAGAACTACCGAAGCGTCCTCTTTCTCTATGTTTATTAACATGAAATTTCAACGAAACATAGTTTTATTAAGAGAAAATCATGTTTAACTAACTTGGTAGACTATTCTCACAGAGTTACTTATGAGCTGGATGCCGGCAAAAATTTCGATATACTGTAGTTTACTTTGGATTTTAGCAATGCATTTTACAGTCTCTCATGGGAGATGACTGGATAAACTAGAACATGTTAGAATTACTGGCAAGGTTCTAAAATTGATCATAGAAGGACTGCAGGGTAGAAGGCAGCAGTTAATAAATATTCTTCAGATTGCTGTAAGATCAGGAGTGTGGTCCCCAAAGGATCGGTTTTTGAACCTTTGTTGTTTCTAATTTTCATAAACGACATCTACGATGGGACAGAGGGTATGATGTAAAAAATGTGTGTATGACGTAAAGATTGGTAGAGTCTTTAAGAATAAGTGCCAAGCAGTACTCTTTAGGATGACTTGAACAGGCTTGAAGAATGGTCAGAAAAGTGGCAGCTATTTTTAATGCAACAAAATTCAAAGTCTTATACATTTGGTGGAGTTTAACTAAAAACATTAGAGGAAAAAAGGGATCAGGAAGTTATGATAGGAACGGATATGAAGTGCTCCGAGCAGTGCAAACAAGCGGCCAGGACTGCACATTGCATCCTGTCGTAGAGTTATCGAACCGTTAGAGACAGGGAGATCATAATCCTGTTATGAGGCAACTGCAAGATCACACATGGAATACTGTGTTCAAGGAGTGAGTTCAAGGATGGATAATTCGCAATGTGAGATCAGCAATAGGACGACCGTACAAGGAAGGATTTGATTTATATGAGTTACTTATCTGGCAACCAGGCACCTGATTGAGGTTTATAAGTCCTAACTCCTATGAGAGGAGTTAGTAAAATTAATCAAGGCAATTTTTTCACTGTTATAAAAAATTCCAGAATTAGGGGCCATAAATCCAAGGTTTGGACTAGATCGTGGGAAGTTTTTCTTTTAGCGAGAGAGTTGTTGATTACTAGAATCAGTTGCCTCCGCAAGGAGCCTGAAAATTTGAAGGAATTCAAAAGGTCAGCTGGACAATCACCTCCGTGAGGAAGGAAGATCATAATTTATGTATTTTCTTATCTACTTTTTTTCTTTTTTTTATTATTTTTATTTTTATTTTTTGCCAGTGCAGCAAAAGCCTGTTGTCTCCTTGCATTATACGGCTAACTAATAATAATACTAATATAATTTCTTCTCATTTTAATTTATAAAATAAACCTTTCAACACCAGCCACGGTTACCAAAAACTTAAGAAATAACATATGATGGCACTCTATTATTATATAATAATATTTTTATTGGATATAGTTGTTTTTCTATAATATTTATTTAAAAAAAATTATCTGGACAGACCCGTGGTTTCTCTCCTCCCTCCAACTCCGTCTTCATGGGACCTTACGCTTTGTTTTGCTACTGGTTTGCTTCGCCTTTAGCTCCCACCCCCTTATTTCACGCAACCACAGGTTCAGCATTCCTTATCACATTGTTTTTTCAAAATTAAAATGCTCAATATACCGTACTTTCTCTCTTGTACAAAGAAGAACCTAGAGTGGCATACATTCAAGAAGAATTTAGAATAGATATATTTCAGTTTGAACAGTTTCAAATATATTCGAAAGTGATCAAAGAAAACAAACATACTGACACTTTTAGCTACTCATTAACTATTTCTGTCTTTTACAAACAACTGAACGTGATTAGGATAAAAAGTCTTCTTCCCTTTGACAGCAGTCTAATCTGATTGCTGAGATCTATTTTATATGGCATTTCACTTTCGCGAATGCGTGTTGCTGCACACCAATAATATTTATGGCTCATATTTGGACCTCTAATATTCAAGTAATTACTCCTCTAGGCGGTTTAATTTTGTTGAGAAGGGAACAGGCCTTTAATAAATGATGAGCAATTAGTTTATTATCGAAAACATCACTTTCGCATTAAAGTTCACACATATATAAAAGCAGTTTACACAGGATTACAAACTTTAAATCGAATCTTTTTTTAAAACAACCGCACCCTTTTTTCTGTACGTTTTCGATTATATGATGCATTTCTTCTGATTCTAAAACGTGTGAATCCCATCATAATCAAAACAACATGGCAGCGATACCAGTCCATTGCTTTAGCGAGCACACTTTCAGTAGGCAATTAAAATCGAATATTCATGAAAGATTTATATAATAACTTAAGCTAGAACTCAGGATAAATATAAAGATAACAGGTGAGAATAAGTTTGTTAAAATTAAAGTTATTCTTACTTGTTATCTTTATATTAATCCGTTTTGGCTGCAAAACTATACTTTCTATATGAATTTATTCAGTGCAATTAAGTCCATGTGAAAATTACGATGCAGGTTATTAACAGACAGCTAACAGTTAAGAGGCCTTTTTCAGGAAAATAAAAATAATTCAGCTGTTATAGTATGATTTTTATTGTAAGGTAGGCGCAGGTACCATGACTTTCCTAATTCCTTCACGGCACCATGCCTGGAGAAAGAATTAAATAATAGCGTAAATTTAAGTCACTTCACCTATGCTCTAGAAATAATCATTATACACTAGAAATAATCAATAGCTAAATAGACTATTTGAGATCTGTTACACAAATTTAATGAAGGCCATTGGCTTTTCATCTGAAGTAAGAAGATTCAATACCGCAATCTACTTTCCTCAATACGGCCATCAGCAGATTCTCGCTACATGCCAGTTTTCTGGCTTCCTAACACCGTAGACATCTTGTGATGATGACGATGAACAAATCCAAAAGACAAAGAATATATACTAATAGTGAGAGAAAGAATTGAAACTCAAATTGAAATAATAACTTGATTCGAGACAAATCTTTCTTAGAGGCCAGATGAACCCTTAGCTTCCAGACTACAGGGATGGAACTTGTCACACAACAGACAACTATATCTGGACACCGCTGCTGCTAAAAGGATTAATTATAGTTTTCCTATATGATAGGAGATTTCACTTTCTGTAGTGATACTGATGGCTTTATTAATGCTCTTGGTCACCACCATTACCCTGAAGAATGGAGGCTTTCCAGAGACTATGTCAAAATTTATACGACGTCTTTAAACTACTTAAAAACGTGGTTTAAATGCCGTGCTGTTGTACAATGAATATGCCAACCCATTCGTACCAATTGGATACTATATCCTTTTGAAAGAAACTTAGCGAAAATATGGAATTCTTCCTCAAAAAAGAATAATTACATAAAATTTAAGAGGAAACTTTATTGTGATATGAAATTGTTCCACTTTTCTGGGTTTACAATAGGTGTCATGCAATTTTGAAGAGTTAATTATATTTTTAATTAATTATGTTTATTTTTTTTTCATTACATTATCAAGAATTGTACATCTCGAAAAGAGTACATTCCTGGATAGAAGCACTAGTACCATCCACGACAAGTTGACAGAGGAAATATTTTATTTCCTTCTCTTCATATAAAATTATGCTTAATGGAAAACTTCGTAAACTGCTGGGCGAAGGACATATTTTCCAATACTTTAAACAAAAAATTTCCTGAAATCAAGATGTAAATGAAACGGTTCTTTTGACGACATCCTCGATGGACGCAAAAAAAGCAGCACAGCATGCTTTCAAGGCACGCTGCCAAAAATTTTTTTAAGAAGTCAAAGATCAGCAGACTGTGAGGAACTTGTTGACCAACTTTTTCCTAGTCTATAAAGAACTCGGTTGCAATATGAGCTCAAAATTAATTTTCTACAACCGAATTTTAATTTTTAACCCTAGCCCCGGAACTTGGTTGATATCATCGATCGATGGACATGGGGAAGAATTCACCGTAATATTTATTTCGTAGATAAACGTTACGGAGGCAAGTGGGGGGACGTCCGAACATGCTTGTTGAAAACGCTTATGAGGAGGCGGAGGGGGGCCGCTTATGAGGAAGAGAAAGGGGAAATCGGGGCTCAAAACATTAAGCTCATAAAGATTAACGTACTTTAACAAGTTTTGTTAAAACTTGTTAAATTGTTTGCTATAAATCAGTAAAAAAAATTTAATTAGTCTCAAAAACAGGATTTAACGGTAAACTTAAGTTCATATTCAAGTTCAGTACCACAAAATAGATACAAATACCATATTTAATTATATTATCTATATGGTATTTTGGATAACATAACTGTGAGATCCAGAGACTCTGAGTAATCCATCAATAACTACAGTTAGCGATGTATCACTCATTTTCTGTCTCTCAATTCACTGAACAGCTATTAGCTATTAGATTGCCGTGTTTTTCGCAGCAACAACGCAGCAACTCTGGGACATTTATATTTGCCCCTAAGTAATCTTAAAATAAATTAAAGTGGCCCAGAGGATTGTAATGGTTTAAAACGAAAACACAGATAAAGATTGTATTGCTAAATTTTAAAAGATTGTGTCAAATCAAATCACCTCTGTGGAGGTGATTTGGCAATGGAAATTTGGCAGTGAATTCCAGAGGACTTCACTGTGTAGTCATTAAAACGAAGTGTGCAGTCGTTAAAACACTGTGCAGTCATATGATCGGAAATGTCCAATTATAAAAATGTACGAAAATAACTGAATTTCATAATAGAATGAAATGGTTGGCTTCTGCTAAGAACTATCAACATTGGACAACTGAAGAGTGGAAAACTTACCTTGGATGCATGAATCCAAATTTGATATTTTCAGATCCAAGCGTAGCATTTATTCGAGAAGATCAACTGAAGAAAAAAAAAAGGTTCCATATTGTTTAGTGCCTACAGTCAAGCACAGTGGTTCCATCATGATCTGGGATTGCTTCTGTTTTTCTGGAACGGGTGACATCATCAGAAATGATAGAAGGCTGTAAAAACATTCTTGAACATAATACAATATCCTCTGGACTTCTACTTGGTGGAAGAAATTTTATATTACAATACAATGACCAAAAGCACAGCTCCAAGCTGCGCAGGGACTTTCTAGCAACTAAACAACAGGAGGGGGATACAGCAAATCATGATGCGGCCACTCCAGTCGCCTGACAAATCCAATAGAGTTTTTATGGGATCATTTAAACGGTCAAGTTCGTGAGGTCTGCCCATCTTCATAAAATTTATGGGAAACCTTGCATATCTCTTGGAATAATGTTAGTCAAAACACTATTATAATTTTTTAATTGCCAGAATGCCACGTCTGGGTAAGGCGGTGATAAAAATCTGGTGGGAGATATTCTGATGAAAAATCTGTATACTTGTTAATATTAAACATTTCAATATTTTTTTGCTGTAAATTTTTCAATGCTTAATGAAAATCTTTAAATACTTTGCACTGTGTAATTTTTTTATATATTAAATCTTACATGGGCATAGTTAATTAAAAAAAAAAAAGAGTTAACGAAAACCGTTGTCTTATGCTGTGATTCCAAACTTTTAAGCAGGAGTGTAGTTGTTTCCTCATGGGTGAGTGACTTGGCATGTCTCGTACTCTGTATTTAAGTCATAATTGGGTTGTCAGCATATTTGGTGCATTAAAACATAATTAAACACCGTTGAATCTCTCCGGGAAAAGCTGAATAAGTATCCCTTCAAGATATTATATTGCACATCTTATAAATCTAACTTATGTTAACACTCTTAACTTAGCAAAAGTCATTCTTATGGATATGCAAAAGCGTCAAGTATTGTAACATCTTACAGAATACATAATTCCTAATATCCTCTAAGTTCCGAATTCAACTCATTGTTACACTTAAAGAAAACCTAAAGTCTTTAAGTCCTTTGAGTCTTAGGCGCCTATAAATCACTGTAAATAGGATTTCTTTTTTAATTTCATATTCCAACCAGCATATATGTAAAAGGATATATAAAAATGTTTTTTTTTAACATACAAAGAACAGTAAAAAGCAGGACAAAATGACTTAAAAAGAAAAGTGTGCTTTGTGCCACACTCGCAAATAAGAAATTCTTTTTTCTAAAACAACCTCTGTTTTCGTATTGAAGAAGTAAATAAGATATAACCAAGTAGGCCACGCGCAAATTGACCAAAATCGAATACTTAATTTGTACCGAAAATTAAAATAAAAATACTGCAAATCAATATATCCAAATATGAGGTATTAAAATTGCTAAGGACGGTAATCGATGTCATGTCGTCTCCGTAGTGTTCGTGGATCGATTCTTTCACGAAATTTCATTTTCACGCGAGCACTGCCGATTTTCATATCCACCACTTAGGTGGATATGAAAATCGAGCGAATTTCATTGCCCAGAGAGTTGGATCTCAGATAAAACTTCGCGCTGCTCGCCGTCTGTCAAATATCCCCTGATCGGAGACCATTCCTGACATTTTAATGTTCTAGACAGCATGCTTCAATTTTTTTTTTTTTTTTTTGTATTTCTTAAAGATATCGTAATTCTTGCCCTAAATCAACTTAATTTCTTTATTATTATTATTATTATTATTATTATTTTCAATTATTTCTTCCAACAGACTTATTTAGATGTGTCACTGGATATTGAGTAGATACTAAATTATAGTCCCAATAAAAAAACTCTTCAGAAGAGTCGAATTCCATCCTTGAATTTTTCATCTTTATTAATTGATATTTGGTAAGGAAGGTAACAAAAATAAGTTTTTTTATTACTTTGTTCCTGAACGAACCTAAAATAAAGAATACATGAATATTAAAATAATTCGCTCAGTTTAAAATACTTGCTGCGGCATTTCTGCGTAAATGTCGTTGGTTGCGCATTTAATTAATTGAATCTCACTGTCAAGACTGTGGGATGAAGATTCACATTTGATTCATTCAAATTCCGTGTGCATCAAAACGGGTGTAGCTCTCGGAACTTCTATAAGCTTACCGCAAGAAATAATTTAGAAAACGGAATAGAAAGGAGTTTTGTAATAACACTGTCTTTTATTTACAGTGAAATCCATCTCTGTCACGTGGATTGCGAGCAGCATTTGCCTTTCCTGCAATGCCAGTGGCGCATTTGGAGTCTCCCCTACCCAGGTAGGCTTGCTTTAATCAATGAAGATTGCGCATATCTTAATGAAATTTAATTTTGCAAACTGCTCTCCAGAAATTTTATTTATTGAATGGTAATGAGATTGGTTGAATTTTAATCAACGGTCACAGAAATAAACTGCAAAAAAGGAATGTCATTACGAAGTCCGTGGAGAATAAAGTTTCGGCTGCATTTCTATTGATTCGCTGTTCTATAATGATTAGTATATTGATTTCGAGTTTGGAAAGGTACAGTTTGGATTCAAAGACATTAAATATCAACGTTATAATACTAGCACAGTGTTTATATTTTCTATATGCAGTAGGCGAGTTATCATTTAATAAATATGTATAAAGTGAGAAAAAATTAGAGTGGGAAATAGAAATTTCTAAAAACATAAAACTTATTAGTCTAATTAATTAGACTAATAAGTTATGTTTTTGTTTAATTCTTAATGTTTATTTAAGATTAATTTAATTCTTTACGTGTTTAATTCTCCATAATGTTCAATAGCAATTAACAGTTACATATATACTGAACTCATACCCCATATTACTGTTATTATTAGACGTACGTTAAAAAAAATGGTAGGATGTGCACAGAAAAGAGATTTACTTGAAATTCAGGTAAAGAGATTTGAAAACTTAGTAAAAAGCAAGCAGCCTTGGAAAAAATAACTTATATTGTTGAGACACGTGGGGAAAAGGTGGCACCACTAGTGTACGCAGGACAAAACAAAAACGAAAACTTAATAACGCACCAATGAGATACAAATATGGAGTTATATGACACCAGCATCTAGTGACAATAAATATATACTGTATATATAAAATTTCATTTTCAATTGATATGAAGTTTTACATTTAATCTAATTAATTTAAGCGAAACATGTAGATATCATGTAACTTGCCAATTCAATCCCACGGACTAAAAGGTTAGCAGTGGCCGCAAGCAGAGGCAAAAGTGATTCTTGCACTGCTTCTATTGGAATGAGCAACAGCATGGAAAGCAAGGCAATGGAGATTTCCAGGACTGTTGGGAGTCATAGTGGAGCAAATAAATACATGGGCTGTGTTAAGGTAACTAAGAATAGACACAGGTACATGTATATTTGCATGTACACCAATGCTAGGAGTATAGTTAAGAAATTTGATCAGCTTGAAGTGCTAGTCAAGACATCAAAAGCAGATATTGTTGGGATATCAGACACGTAGTGTCACACAGATATAAGCAGTGCATAATTGGAATTTTGGGAGTACAATGTGTACAGGAACGATGGACAGGACAGGAAGGGAGGAGGGACTAATCTGTTAGTTAAGAAACATATAAAATCTAAGGAAGTGCATCCAATTGATGTTGGTGGACAATGCAGTGTTCAGTCTGTTTGGTGTGACATAAGCACTGGGAAAGGAAAAATGACAGTAGGTGTGTGTGTTATAGGCCTAATGAATCTGATGAGTATAATGAGCAATTGTGCAAAGAAATACAGTGAGCCAGTAAATCAGAATGTCTTATAATGGAGGATTTTAACTTTCTAGATATTGACTGAAACTTGTGGTTTGGTCACTCGGCACACTAGCAAGACTTTTTTGTATTTATTAGATGACTGTTTTCTTCAGCAGCATGTTCGAGAAGCAACCAGACGGAGTAATACTCTTGATCTTATTTTCAGCAGTGATTATTCATGCATTAAGAATTTGCAGATTTACAGTGTTCACAATGTACTGATGTGGGAATTACTTAAAGATATAAATACCATCAAGGCTACAGGGAAAGGCTTTTGCTTTCGTAAAGATGACTACAGAGGTCTCAACATTTTTTAAATTCTGAACAGTTGGTAACATCATCAACTGATGATGTTACCAATGTTGAATTCTAAATGGGAAGCCTTCAGGGACTTAATCTTGGAGGCTACTAAGCTTTTCATTTCAACTAAGAAATACTGTTCAAGGTTCAGGCCTAAATGGATGTCAGATGAATTAATGAGGCTCGTGGCAGGGAAGAAAAACGTATGGAATGCATATAAATCATCAGGAGACAGAGATATAAGCTTCTCTGTAATCAAGTCACAAAGGAGGTTAGGCAGGTGAAGGCAGATTACGAGAAATCTTTCGCAAAGGATGCAAAGAAAAACAGCAAAGAGTCCTTTACTTGAGTAAACTCTAGAAGGAAAGGGATAAATCAGATTGGGACACTTAACATAGATGGGTTGACTATTGATGATCATGCTCAGGTAGCTGATAAACTGAATGAGTATTCTGCATCTACATTCACACATGAGGAGTTATTCAATGAGAGAAATACCAGAAGTTTATCAAACTCTAACAGGGAGCTAAGTGATTTTTAATAACTGAGAGCAAAGTGGAGGAGAAATTGTTGAAGTCAAACATAAGGAAGGCACCTGTGATGGATGGGATCTATCCAGTTATATTAAAGGAGGCAGCAAAGAAAGTAAGCAAACCCTTAGCAATAATTATGAAAGTTTTGTTGGACTCTGGGGAGGTCCCCATTGACTTAAGGTGTGCAAATGTATCACCAATTCACAAAGAGGATTCAAAAGGTGACACAAGTAAGTATATACCTGTTAGTTTAACTTGTGTTCCAGGGAAAATAATGGAGTCACTCTTTAAAGAAGCATTTCAGGATCATCGAGACAAGACTGCAGTAACAGTTAAGACACAGCATGGGTTTGTTAAAGGGAGGTCTTGTCTGACCAATTTGATTGGATACTGTGATGTGGTCACAAAGGAACTAAATGTCAAAAATAATTTTGATATTATATACTTGGGTTTCAGGAAAGCTTTTGATACTGTTGCACATGGAAGACTGCTGTACAAATTGGAGAGGTATGGCATTAAGGGTAAGTTGCTACAATGAATAAAGGGATGGTAGTGGGGGACGAAAGAGAGTGGTAACCAATGGATACTGCTCTTCATGGACAAATGTTATTAGTGGAGTTTCCCAGGGTTCGGTGCTGGGCCCATTGTTGTTTGCTGTTTTTTTTTTTTTTTGTATTCATCAATGATATTGATGAAGGTATATCAGGATCAATGTTCAAGTTCGCGGATGATACATAGGTTGGCAGGGTTGTTAACGGCAGTAAAGACAGTATGCTACTTCAACTGGATCTAGACAAGTTGGGCAAATGGGCTGAGAAGTGACAACTGAAGTGGTACTTTGCATATTGGCAAATGCAAAGTACTGTATATGGGTAGCAATAACCCAAGAGAAACGTACTAACTGTGCAGTCAAATATGATGTTTGCTGAGCAGTGCAGACGAGCTACCAGAGCAGATCATGGAGTCTTGTCAATGATATATATAAGAATTTTGCGAGAAATGACAGGGAGGTGATTATCCCGTTGTACAATGGTCAGGCCACACCTAGAGTACTGTCTACAGGTCTGGAGGCCTCATTTTAGGAATGTAGATTTGCTAGAACGAGTACAAAGAAGGACAACAAGATTGGTGAGGGGGAAAAAAGGGTGCTCTTATCAAGAAAGGCTTAAGTTATGCAAATTGCAGTGCCTGAAGAGTAGGCACCTGCGAGGTGATCTGATTGAGATGTATAAGGCCTTAAATGGTTTGAGCAAGCTGAACGTTGATGGAATTCTTCCTCAGATTAAGAACCTGAGGGAGTATAGATTCAAATTGAGGAAAAAGGCAGTTGTACAAATAGATGTGCGGAAATTTGCCTTTAGCCAGAGGGTGGTTGATTGGTGGAACAGACTTCCATTTTTGGTTGTGGAAGCTGATAGCTTAAATAAATTGAAGGCTGAGCTGGACAGGCATTTGGAACGAATGGAGAGGTGAAATGAGAGGGTTTTATTTATTTGTTTATTTATTTTTTGGCTGATGCTACATAAGCTTGCTTTCTTGCATCGTATGCCTCTACTAATGCTAATAAGGAAGGAAGGAACAGTAGCAGCCAATTTGAAATTCACTTTCTCTTTGAACAAAAATCAGTGATCGGTATGTACATATGCGTTCTGTAGTTTGTTTCCATTATTTTACTTTTGATTTTTACGCTAAACGTCGGGGCGGCTACTTTATACCAGTAAACAAATTAAATCAGATTTCTCCGCAATGTTTAAATCTTCGATTGTTCAATAGCAGTTAACAGTTACATATAAACTGAACTCACACCCCATATTATTGTTATTATTAGGCCTACGTTAAACTGGTAGGATGTGCACAGAAACGATAAGTACCATTCTAAGTACTCGTATTTGGGTATCGTTGGCTTCTGCTACTAGAGAAAATATCCATCAATGTGCAGCGCTAGTAATTGGATTTTTTAATTGATTTTAATATTTTTAATTGTGTATCATTATTTTAGAGTGTAATTTAAACTCTTTAGCATGGCAGTTTTGTTGTGTAGGAAAGTTATCACGTCTCCACAACTTGAGCCAAAGTTGTAATTCATTTTCTTAACTAACAAATTAAATCAGGTTTTATTTCTTCAATTTAAAAGTACACCCATGAAATTTTAAGACTAAACTGAGCACGGGATCGCTTCCCCTTAAGAAAAAACAGTTGATTAGGTTGAGTAATAGAGTTGGTAGAACCGCCATCTTCCCTACATCGGGTGGAAAAGACCCGAGTTCGAGTCCCGTCGATGAAGTGTGCCCTGGCTGAGCTAGTTGGTTTCAGGCGAAGGTAGCATGGTTTATTCTCCCGGAAATTCTGGGTTTTCGTCCAGCAAAGAGAAAATCGACCATAGAACACAAGCAATTTACAGACAGTGTACACGGAGTAATATAGCCGAAATCGCTGATGCTCCTAAAACCCTACTACAACAGTCAACTGCTTGTGTTTTGTGCTCGATTTGTCTTCTATGGGCGAAAAACCCGAGTTTCGAGAGAAAACCCTTGCCTGAGACCAACTAACTTAGCCACATTGTGAAAACAGCCCATCAAAATTTCGCTTCAACTACGAGATTCAAACTTAGATCTTTTCCACCTGGTGTGTGGAGGACGGCAATTCTCTCAAATGTGCTAAGGGCGAGGGTGCCTGCGTTCACAATAAAACGAAAAGTAGAGGAAATGAATAGCTGAAGTCGCTACAGGAGTCTACTTCAAGAAGATGTTCACAAATAGCTATACGCCTGAGAAGTCTACCTGTAAAATATATTATAATGCTGAGGTCAATAAGAATTTCGGTTTGCTAATAATAACGGTAACATCTCGTCTACGTGTTGCCTTGGCATTCCCCTACGGATATTGGGTCTTCACTTACCAAATAAGAATTATTTTCCCTCCTTTTCAAAGTTAGAGTTATTTTGTCAGTCTTAGTTTCTGAGAGGGCGAGTTCGTTACTTAAGTAAAATTCAAAGCAAACCACCACGCGGATGGAAATATGTTCCATTGGGTTGTTTAAAGTAAGCCCCATAGATGTGCCATGATTCATTAATAGTACCAAGGTAACTAAGTCTATGAAGCATTGCATCTATATTTGCGTATATTCTTCCATAACTGTTCCTATTTGCTGGACGAAAAACCTAAGTTTACAGAAATAATTCATGGAGTCCTCCCTCGAGAACAACTAAATCTGCCATGGTGTGAAAGAAAGCCAACAAAATTTCCTCACATCTCCAAGTAATTTGAACCCACACCTTTTCCTCACGGTATGGTAGACCAGAGGGTGGTATTTGTAAATTGCGTGCATCCCATATTGAACCGCTCTCGTGGATAGCACAGTTGGTAGAATCGCCACCCTCCCCACTGTATGAAAAAGACTTGTGTTGAAGTCCCGTCAATGATATGAGGAATTTTCATGGGCCTTTTTCACAACGTGGCTGAGTTGGTCGGTCTCAGGCTAGGACAGCATTTTTTCTCCCGGGTTTTTCGTCCAGTAAACAGAAAATCAACCGCAGATCACAGGCAATTTAGAGACATGATTTGCAGATCATGGAGCAATATGGCCTTAGTCGCTGATGCTCCTAAAACCCTACTACTACTATTATTATATTGAATTAGCATATTTTATGCAATGAAAATTCAAGTTGCTGTGAATAAAAGACCCAACAACCCTCGCTCAAGACCGAATAACTCGGTCATGAACAAAGATCATTAAATTTCCACCAACTTCATTTAAAATTTCTTGAATTTCGGTCGGCAGCAAAAATCTAAAGCAAGTCTTTTCCACAATGTATGAAAGAACAGCGCTGGCAGCCATTGTGCTAAACAGAAAAGCAGAATCAGGGACAAATGAGATGTCGAACTTCATGATGCATATTAAGACATCTCGTGGACGTTGTACAGCCAAAGCAGTGTGATTAGTTTAGACTGAATTTTTCTATTTATTTTCTAAATAAAAAGTTTGAAGAGTTGCGTTCCAAGAAGAGTCTGCTTATATGAAAACAGATATTAGGACGAAAAAAGCTTTTAATATTTTTCAAAATAATGCCTTAATTAGTTACATACTTTCGAGATAGTTTATAGAAACGCTTTACAGCGTATTTCAACTGACTGTCACCAATTCCTTTGTCGCACTTCTTTTAATGTCATCTACACCGTCAAATCGTCTTTCCTTCAGTGTCTATTTGATTTTTAGGGAAAAGGAAGTAGTCGGGGGAAGATAACTCAGTAGGGAGGGTTAGCTACACAATTCCGCGCTTTTCCGAAAACTCTTGATAATGAGCGCAGAAAGGGGCCTAGCCTGCCACACAACAGGAACCAACACCTTTTTTTTTGGTTTTTTAGTTAACTGAGGTCTAACTGGGCGAATACCCAGTAAGACTTCAGTTAACTAAATAACCAAAAACTTGTGCAACAATCTCTTTTACTGTCTTGTCTGGTAGCACAAATTCCTTGTGAATTGTGCTACCAGATATTTGTGATCCTCTTGCTAATGAAGAAAGTTATCAATATCAGTTATATCAGTTTGTTTTTCGAGATTTTTCTAAACGAAACGTTTGTTTCTCAGTGATCATGCCAATCGCAATTCCATGCCTTATCTGCGATCTGTTCGAAACTCCGCGACTTTTCACCTGTTATGATCGAATCAAGGAAGGAACGTTTATCAGCAACAGCTTGAATGAGCTCTGGGCATATTTCGCGTCTGAACAGCTTTTTAATTCAGCTAAACATCGAAACAAATCTAGCGCAGATTGTTTGCCGAGATATTTTTCCAGAATTGCACGAACTGTTTCTCTCTTAATGCGAATTTGTCCATCCACCATTCTGAGTCATTCGCTGGTCAGGTAAAATCAATGTAAGCATGGTTTTGATCGTTTCAAAGGTTAGACGCAATATTTTCGCACTCTCGTATTACCAGTTCGTAGGTTTCTGTAACACTTTTGACCAACTTGAAACAAAATTTAATGTTTACTTTTTTGTTTCACCTCTTAGCACAATAACAACGTCACAGCACAGTAGTTCTATCATGACTGTATACGAATGACTTACGATAACAAATGACCATATAGAGGGAGCAGTCATCTGCCATGTCGTGCTGCAATATGGTCTTTAATGTTTTTGCATAGGTGCAATGAACTCATTCCTAGAGCTTAATTGTAGTTTACTTTCTCAATATAAATAAGTTAATTATCTGTATTTGGCCAACGTTTCTTAGTTTCCTGTAAACAAACTCTTCCTAAGCTCATTATTATCCGAGAAACTTTAAATTCAAAAAACATCGAGTAAAAAGTGCGTATGCATATTTCAAAAACATTGGTGGCTGCCGATTCCTTTTAGATCAGTTCTGTGGTTTCGACGTTACTAACTTCGAATCGTAGCTTGCATTTTTTTATTATTTTGCACTATTTATTCAATAGTATTTTGTTCAATAGTATTTTGTTGATGCAGGCAAATACCCCATCTGCTTTTGATGAAAATGCATGCTAATGCCTAAGCAGCAGTCCTCTTTCCGTCTCTCTCTCTCTCTCTCTCTCTCTCTCTCTCTCTCTCTCTCTCTCTCTCTCTCTCTCTCTCTCTTCAGATTAAAGAAAACAAAAACAGCCTTTCTCTTCTGAACCAACCTTTGAGAGAGATGATTACTTATTCCGGAGAGTGGATATGTTGAAATTGTACTGCACATCAGAAACCATCTCTCTTTATCTTTGACTTGTTTGTTATGACAAATATCTGGGGAAAAATAGGAAGTGCGGCATTCACCATTAATCCACCGTAAGCATGCTATTATGTTAAGGCTTCTCACGGTAAGAAGTACTGGTATGTCAGGTGTAATGGATAGTGGACAGCTATCAGCTTCCTGGGGGTGAAATGGCTAGAGAGATAAAGAACTAAAATATCGATACTCTTAGAAAAAGGCACGAGATAAAGAGAGATTTGAGTTGGTTTTTCTACTTATGGCTTCCTGTTGCTTTCCATTAATGCCAAGGCAAGTTAAGCCACGTGTGTGTCAGTGTGTCATACCCGTAAATCGCACATGAACATATTGTGAGGCTATCTTGTCTGTAGGCGGAAAGGGATAATGCGGAGAAAACTTAGGAGTATAAAATTTAATAAAACAGGTTACTATACCACCTTCTTAGAACTGCTAAAATGTCAAATAAGTGACATGCAAGATCGACTGTATTCGATCAGGTACTTATTGATATCTACCCAGTCTCCGCTGTATAACTGCAGGCTTCACAAGTTTACAGTTTCTTGTCTGATCTAGAAGGGACTCAGTCGAAATCAAAACATGTTAGGGTTGCCAAATCCTAAGTGCGGTTATGTATTATTTTTTATTCTTCATGGGTCCTTTAGGCATTATTAAAATCTTTGCACGAATCTTCTATAATGAACGCCTGAGGCTTAGACAGTAGAACAGCTACAAGTTGATTACTTATTTATTGAAAAGATGACCTTTGTTGTATTTGACTGCAGGTGTGATGCAAGTTAAAATTAAAAATAGGCTTAGAGTAGATGACTTCAGCCAGTAGGAACAGAATGTTCCCAAGTCAGTTTCCGACAACCCCATACAGACAGACCGATAATTATTAGCATATGCAATGCACAATTTGTGATTCAAATAAATTATTTTAAGCGTTCCACAATTTAATTAGTGGCTGGCTTCAGGATTAACATACAGGTAAATCAAGGTTTAAAGAGCCATGGCCAAAATGTGAAAAACAAGTCCAAAAAATGATGATCCATTAAAATCATCTAAGTGCAATTTATGTTAATTATTCCTTTTTTGCTAGAGTTATACAGTCATTAGTGTAATATAGATTTTAAATTTAGATTATTTCGTGATTACCCAAGAATCTAAATTTTATAAAGAAGTTCTTGTTACTGTTACATACAGTTGAGGGCTTCGTGATGTGGAGACAGTCAACACTCAGATGAACCCCACCTGGAATATTAGCGCTGATAATATCTCTCAGGTATGAGTATAGCCAGTATTTCTTTATTTTGCTTGCTCAGTTTCTCCTCCCCTATAAAAATTCCTAGTGTCGTCCTTGGCTGCTGCACTACAATCTATAAGTAAATTAAATTTTGATCACGTGTTAAATTATTTCTGGGCATACGTGCACCTTGCGCACATAACTTTCCTTACAACTATCTCTTAAAAAAGAGCAAAAGGATGTATACTATTTTTTAAAGTAGTAATCCTACACACTACAGCTTATTTCTGACAAGTATTGATTGCTTTTAGCGAGTTAGAAGTAACATTACTCTCCAAATTTCCACGTGGTGCGAGACCGAATAAAAAACAGTAATTTTTCCAACAATAAACCTTGGAAAAGTTTGGGTAATGTGACAGAATGTTTGAATGAAGTCTCTTGTAGCGTGGTGAAATATTGCCATGTTAGAAGTTTCTGAGGCATCCTTCAGACAAAAGATCCGGCTGTGTTAAAACTCGCCGACCATCCAACCCGCAACACAGCGGGGTAATCGTGGGTAGACATGCGTGACCGTGGTTCCGTTTCACGCGGTGTGTCGCCCAATCCATCAACAACTGGGGTTTCATAATGGACCGAGTCTACCATTTGTAAGAACAACGTACAATGAACTTCAGAGTGAAACTGTGTGCCGAGACTCCGAGAAGATGCGCCTTCTCTATTATTTGTTCAGTATATATACTTATAGTATTTGCATAGAGGAAAGAGTTTCCAGAAATTACAGTTATTGCTAAATAAATCAGTTTGCGCTTCTCTTTCTTGTTGCTGCTACGTATTCGAGTTGATTCACTATTTGCAGTCCGATATTTCCATAAAAACAACTTAATAATGATTGTTTGTAATATTTTAATATTTATGATTACAAACAAACCAGCAAAATCCCGTGAAACTTTCACAGAAAAGTCGTTTGCTTTTAATTTTATCCGAAAGTATTTCTGTCTCCATTTCAATCTTATTTTATTAGAAGGGTTCAGCCTTTCTAGAAAAGAGCTCTCCATGATCAAAATCCGACAAATATTTTATTTTGAATTTGTGGTTTTTTATATTGGTGGATATTTGTAAAAAAATATTCCCTTTAATTTGACACTATATAAGGGTATCTCTGATACGCCATTTTTGATTAAACGAGAGCTTCAAAATTATGTCAGCCCTATAAATAAAAAATAAAAAAATTAAAAATTGATGTAGCATATGCTGTGCGTGGAGGAGTATAACTATTTCGGTGGAATTAAAATTTAATCAGATTATTTCAGAAACTTGTTGATACCCTTAAAAATAAACTAACGTAATGGGAAAAGTGAGCTCTGCTCGTGCAAAAAAAAAAAAAAAAAAAATCACATAACTAATTAAATTAATGAAATGGAAATTTATTAATCAAATTCTAGTAATGCTGCAGCGAAGATACTCTCTTTGGTAATTACACACCTCCTCCAAAAATTACCGCAGGGGTAACTTAAAATTACCGCGATAGTGAAATTTTATTTTGAATATTAAACTGCGAATTCCTGTAATATTCTTGTAAATACTCTAAATATAAAAATAAATATGTAAATCTATAATCTGTGTAAATACTTTTCTTGGAAGTTTAGTCTTCCAAGAAAATAAAGCTGTCAACAAATTGCATGCAGTTAAATGTGAAAACAGGAATTTTCAACCGAAATGTAAAATGAATAAATTCATTTCTTCATACATTGCATATTACAGTAAGCTCTGTAAAATCCGCGACATTTTACAAAGAAAAAATAATTCAATATTTTAAAATCCAGAACTGTTAAGAAAACAATCTGGAACTCGTATAAACGAGTGACTTTGTGTTTCAGAATCCATGCAAAAAGGTTAAAAATTAATTCTTTATAAGATGTTTAAACTATTTTTGCGTCCAACAGGATTTAAACTGATAGATAATTGCAAATGTCTTAATTCTTACAGCAGAATATATTTGCCTTTGACGAGTTGTCCTACTACTTCACCTCTTTCAAACCGACGTCCTTCCAAAAGGTTGTTTGGTGATTTGTTTAAAAGATAAAAGTGCCATGACAGCCTGTTTCAGAACTAACTGGTCCCTTATCAGATAGTAGGCGGTTTCCAGTGACAAGCAGACAAAACAGTTGTAACGAAGTTGTTCGGTGTCAATTGTAATGCGGTATACGAAATCAATCTTAAAGTGTAATATACTCGTGCAATATCGGGCAACGCATTACGAAGTTTTTTTCTGCCATGAGAATTACCACCATTGCATTATCTACGCAGCTTAAAACCTCCTGCCTGCAAAAACAAATGAAAGGAGAAGATAGTCTTTAAAAACATGTATAGATGTAAATATGGTCAGTTGTTTGTCTTAATATTTGTTGAAATATGTTCCTCTAAAACTACTCCACCTCAGGTGTACCTCTCTTAAATCCGGCACCTCTCAATCTTCGAGGGTACCGGATTTTAAAGGGTTTATTGTATTTAGCGCATATAGACTGTAGATTGACTACATTAAATTCTCAAGAATTTTGAATAAATTATTGACGACAATTTTATTCAAAATACAATATGGAGGTATATATAGTAGGTATCTATAGCATTCAAATACTGATGCCAGCATTTTTTTATGTTTAAAATAATGATTTTATGTGGCGTCTCTGTGTTGCATGTTCCAAAGATCGTTTTTTGTTGTTGTTGTGTGTGTGTGGTCAAAACGTTTTGGTCTATGGGGCGTCAGTGTATTGTGACTGATATTGCATGTATTCCTCGCTTGGTGTTTACTGGACGAAAACCCAAGTTTGTGAGAGGTAAAAACATTAAAAGCCTCATCCCAGCCTTACTAAGTTGTGAGAAAATTGCATTAAAATTCCTCGCGTTACTGACGGGATTCGAACTCAGGTTTTTTTTTTTTTTTTTTGTCCTGGGAGAAAATCTGGATTTTCTTTGGGGAATCTCTGCTTGTACCTAATTCCGAATAAGTCAATCCAGTAATGTGTAGTATACGCATATTACTCTTCTGATGTAGAATTCAAGCAGCTGCTCTTAAATTATTGACGAGATCGTTACAGGAGTCTCCACAAAAAATTAAAAAAAAACTTTTCAAGGTAGTAAAGATATGATAATTAAAGAGAGAGAGAGAGAAATTCTGGTTGCAGAGTTGGGTCACATTATTATGTAATCTGTTCAAGCGTAGTCCATACATTAGAAACCTCCACCATAGTGAATATTGTGTAGTCGTATATAAAGCTACAACAATGTTTAATCATTCATGATTAAAACACAAAGGTGCATAATGTTCCAAGGTGAAAAGAAACAAAAATGTAACAGAGTTCTAGAAAAGATCTGCCTTTACATTAACCTTTCAAAGTCAAAAGTTACAAGGAAATGGAAATAAAATTAAGCAACTTTATGAACGTTACACTATTTATACAAATTAAAAGTAAGTAATGAGCTGAAAGAGAAAAATGGAAAAAAGAAACTATTAAGTTTCAATAAATTCGTGAAAATCCTTGAGAATTCAAACGCGCCTTAGGCGAAGGCGCTTAGCTTCAGACGAAGTATAGAAGGTTTCTCAAAAACGCCTTAGTAAGCTAGCCTCAGGCGAAGTATAGAAGATTTCTCCGTGATTTTTTCACTCATAACCAAAACACTTGGGTTTATTGTCCAGCAGATAGTCAAATCAACAACAAATTATACTCAATTTACAGACACAATATGCTGTCACCTCCTAGCCTTAGTTGTTTTCACAGAGAGAGAGAGAGAACAGGTGTCTTTGAATCTTAATTTATTGTAATATTTAATACAGCGCTGCGCATTAATATTGCCGTTAATGAGTCGCACTTACACGACTGTTCTCTCCTTTCACGTTTTCCTAATGCCACTAGTATAGTGTGATGGCCACATATTTCCTGTTACTGTATTCACTGATCGTTCCTTGTTTTGCTGGACAAAAATTCGAGTTGCTGGGAGAGAAAGAACTATTCAAACCTCAGTTACTGTTGACTAGCTTGGCCACGGCGTTCAAAAAGCCCATAAAATTTCTCTTCATCTTTATGGGATTTGAACCCAGACCTTTTCCGAACGATGTGGAACGATAGCGATCGTAACCACTGTGCTGTGCTTGCCTGGGATGGTTTGAGAGCGCCAACCAGCTATACAATGGTACTGAAATTAAAAATAATTGTTTTAAATGCCAGAGCTTGTTAGAATCATTTTTTCAAATACTGAAATGCATGTTCTCTTATGTATACATAAGAGAACAAGCTAGTGCATGTTCGCTTATGCACGTGCCTTGTATTTATGTTTATTTTAAAAAACCTTTCAGATAAATTCATTAAAATAATTAAAATCTTCTATCTGTAAGTAAAACAAACAGAATTTGCTCACAAAGAAAATGTCTCTCTGCAAGTCAGACCTGAAAATCTACATAGTTCTAGAAGTATAGCAAAACATGTGGAGCTGACCCGGTTTCTCCAAGTACCCTTAATTCAATTTCGGTAAGGCTCTGCCTACCCAGTAGAGACTTAAGACAATTCCTAAGACACCACAGTCGCATTATATCCACGACCAGAGTCACCTGGCATGTACTTGATGTCACTCTTAATTTTGTATTAAATTTACTGTTCAGGCAATCAGACAGTAAATATTTATTTTACAGCATGCAGTATTCCCAGAAATATAGTAATGACATGTTCGAACAGCATTTTAGAAATTTTAAATGAAACTTAGTGAAAAGGAAATAAAAGGCAACCAAGATTAAAGAAAGAGCTTCCAAAATATCATTGCCACGATACTATAACAACTCATATTTCAGAAGCGGAAAATTCACCCTTCAAACGATTTCAGTCTGTGTGACTGTCGTCTACACTTTGTTTAATTCATCTTACAGTGAAAATAGGACACCATCAGAAATATTACATTTCTACAACGTGTAAATATTCACACAGCGATTGTATTCTGCTTTAGGTTTTTAAATAACGGCTTCAATTTTCTGTACTGACATTGATTTAGGAATTCATTATCCTTTGCATCTTTCCACCGCGACCTCAATATACTGGTGCAGTTAAGAAAGTCATTGGCAATTATGTTTGTATGTGATCGACATGCTGATTCGTTGACATGTACGTTTGAGACTTAACAATCCGGTTCAAAGATCCGGCTGTCTTATTAAGTAGTGAGTATGCTGAAAGATAAATTGTGACCTTCAAAGAAATTCAACAAACCTTATAAACAGGGTCAGCAAAAACTGAATTAAGTTAAATACAGTTAGTGACAATTTTATTAGGTACATTTACGCTTTTCATGAAATGCAGCGTCCTTCAGTAACGGCATCACGTTTACGTACCATGCAGGTATCAAGCAGTGGGAGATACATAGGGATGTTGTGTGTGTGTGTGTGCAATTTAGTATGATGATGGGACAGACAAAAGATCTGAATACCTTTGAACATAGAATGGTAGTCGGCGCCAGTCGCCCTGTTTGATTATCTCGGAAACTGCTACCCTGCTGCAGTTTTCACGTATGGGTATGTCTCGGGTGTTTTGAGATTAGTCCAAAATATAGTAATGACATGTTCGTCATTACTATATTCGCTGTGTGGCGTTTATAATTGTGCCTATAAATTGCGTGTATTCTGTGGTCAATTTTCCTGTTTACTGAACGGAAAACCGGAGGAGTTTCCTAGAGAAAAAAACCATACGACCTTTGCCTGAGACCGACCAACTCAGCTGCGTCATGAAAAAGCCCATAAAAATGTATCGGGTCATTGATGGCATTCCAACTCAGGCCTTTTCCACCCAGTGTCGGGAAGGCAGTAATTCTACTTTACCACCCTCACCGGCTATTCTAAGAACTACATAGCTTCGTTAACCATGCACTGAGAAGACCCAGAGGCGAAATTCCGTCGGTTGCATACAACGACAGCTTCCGCGATATTCCTCAAACAAATCTATACCATCTCATGAACTTTCAACCAAGAGATGAAGAAGCCACATGCTTAAGAACATTGTGTTCCCTACCATGCTGCCAAAGAATAACTGCAAGGGCCAGACCACATGACTCTCCTGGACTACAATGGCTACAATTAAAAATCAGCAGTTATCCTCCACCCCGCAATTAATCTGCAGTAATGAGATGGAGATCCTGTCCTCAGGTTAGATACGTGGAAAGGATCCCCTGCAATTCCATCTGAAGGTTGTGTGGAAGAGCAGACACACGTTCAACTCTTCGCAAAAGCTTTTGCACTGAGATTCAACAGAAGTCTTCCCCCTTAAGATTCATGAACATGATTATCATACTCACCATGCAAGCGACTTGGACGAATGCTGTCGGAAAACTTCTGCATTTGCCCCAGTCGCCTTTAAACCAAAATAATCTTTTGGAACCAATCTAGCACATTCTTTCCAGAACTGTGTAAAACAAAGATCATGTCTCCCCTTTACTGTGCTGCCTCACTCTTCACGACGGTAAAATGGTTGCAAATTTTTCAACGGAGAGCTCCATAAATTAGTCCGAGCTGCATACCAACATGCCTGAAATTGCTTGGTCAGCTTGAAAACTTCCTGTGACGGTGGGTCGTGTCCAATGCGCAAACAAACCTCTTCCGCCGACATGAATTGTTGTTTCTGGACTCTCCATGAAACAGTTTGTTTCATGATGCCCATATCCGTCGCGAGAGATGAAATTATTTCCTCATTTCAAGAGACATGTACTTACATCCGCAAGATATTTCTCCAAGAGATTCCATGTATGTAGTTGGGGGGTTATGTGACTTGTTTTTTTTTTTTTGTGTTTATATTCTCAGTGGTTGTAAGAATTGAATTGTCTTGAATGGCTTATAAATCTTCAGTGTTCTGCAACTGTAAAGGGAATACTAGCTTAAAACTTCAGAGGGTCTACGCAACTTCCTTTTACCAAGGACAAAGATGGCATGTATCCAAGGGAAAAATCAAAATCCATTGTTTTCCTTTTCTCAAAAAAATAATATTTGCGAAATAATTTTTATTGCCACTTCGCTCTTCGCACGCTGTAGTATACTTTTGTAAATACGAATAAGTGCCTATGTAAAATAAATTTAGGTTTTTGCCCCATTCACGAGTTTTCCTTTCATTTTGCGTGTTACCGGGAAAATGTTTCCTAATCACACGGGATAGTCGGGAGACTACTTTGCATGTATTATTGCGCGTAGACGTGTCGAAATAAATGTTGACTAGCAGTTATTTTCCCTGACCTATTTTGGACACTTGTTTTCGTAACACTTTTAAGATTGCCTTGCTTATTACAAATTAACATTTTTACGCTTTATTATATCATGTAAACGTTCGATAAAAATGCCTAATAGTGAAGCTTACTGTTTTTGTACATACATTTTATTAGAATATTTATTAATCTCCCCAACTCCCTATTTTCCATGAGGCTATTTGTTTGCAGCACTTTTTAGAAGCACACTGGGTGGCGCGAGAATACTGTATACACTTAACCAGATTTTATCCGATTAGAACCCTTCCTTCTTCCCTACATGTCTAACACTCGTATAGAGATGAAATGAAAATACAAATCCCCACTGTACTATCACATTTCGGAAGCGAGTGCTAGCATATACACTGTCCTAAAAGAACTATTGGGTTATCTGGGAGAGGGTGTCCAATGACTATTCCACCAAAGTGATGGTATCAGTGACTTTTCGTGGGATACTGTAGTCATTGCCTGTAACTTTCACTATTTTAAAAAAATATTTTAAACTTGCAAAATTATTTATTAAATTTTCTAAATCTCATTCAAACATTAGCTTAAAAATTTTCACTGCTATTACTCTATTAATACACAAAATTTGTTAGAATAATATCAGAATTTAAATCTACCTATTGTTTTCTGAGTTAATGCACATACAATGCACCTCTTAGTTTGTTAAGAGTAAAAACTCCTTAATGGATTACCCCAACAGATTTAATAAAACTGATTATAGACTGCGTGGCCACTTAGGTACATCTATCCTTTTCATGAAATAGATCGCCCCTCAGTAACAGCATCACGCATTCGTACAAGCCGATAAAAATCAGGCAATAAGAGTTATGGATGGTGTATCTTGCAGTCCAGCGCAAGAATATGCAAGACAAAAGATTTAAGTGATATTGAACGTAGTACGGTAGTCAGTGCCAGATGCGCTGGTGTGGTATCTTGGAAACGGCAACCCGTTTAGGATTTTTGCATAAGACTGTGCCTTGGAGTATTTAGATTGGTCCAAGAAACAAATAACATTCAGCTCGTCTAAGCTAGAGGCCAACTGCACAAGGCTAGCAAGAATTTTGCAGGCTAAAAGAAAGTCTACAGTCAGTCAAATAACAGCTGAGTACAACGGTGGTAACTAAAGACCCATTTCAGAAAGCACAACTTGCCATACTTTGTCTCAGATAGGGTATCGCAGCCGAGGATCGAACCTGGTTCCACTCCTGTCAGCAACAAACAATAAGGTACGGTTACACTGAGTCCAGCAACACAAACTCCGGAGGACTGGGGGGAAAAATGCTTGCTCTGAAGAATCCCTGTTCCTGCTGTTTGACGCTGATGGGAGGACAAAATATGGCGAAAATAACATGAGTCCATAGATCCATCCAGTCAGGTGTCTATAAAATGCAACCGGAAATCCTGCAGGCTAGCGGTGGCATTTTAATGGTGCGGGGAGTTTTTCGTGGTGCACTTTGGGCTCCTTGATACAACTGGAGCAACATATGGTTGCCACAGGGTATCTGGAAATTGTCTTAAGACCAGGCGTATCCCTTCATGAGAGGTGAGTATTTACCTGTGAATGGGTTCCAACAGGATAATGCGCTACGTCACAACGCCAGAAATTTATAGAACTCGTTCCATGAACATGACCGAATTCAGCCTACTGCGATGATCCATTCATTAGAATTTAATCCAATTGAGAGCGCCTGTGGAATGAGGCGGAACGAACTCGAGGTAGAGGTTTTCAACCATCGAATCCGCAACAACTATGAGAAGCAATTGAGTAATCATTGATCAGCGTCCCTGTGGTACACTATCAAAACCTCGTTGAGACCATCCCACGAAAAATGCAACCTGCAATGAGAGCTAAAGGGGGAACTACTCGCCATTAGGTAAGTTTTTGGCCTGACGTAGCCGAGTGCAGTAGCACAAGCTCTGTGAGTATGCTGGGGTTCAAGCCTGTCATTGCTAAATACGATTAACATTTGTATTGATTGATTTATTATAAACTCCACTGACCTGGTGGCCATGCTGGAGTATAAACAAGTGTATTTAAACAGGCCACTGTATTATATCTTTATATGTTACTAAATTAGCATGAATTAATAGTTGTTCACCGCAACTTGTTATTTGATTTATTAATTTCGATTAATAAAATTGAATTTTTCGAAATATTTAAAACATGTTCTACTTATTGTACCAAATTTTAAATATTTAAAGAAGTGTTGTATATTTATTCCCGGTTAACTGCAAAGAAAGGTTATTTGTCATGTGAACAGTCAAAAATGCACAATTTTCCCACCGTTTGAAAAAAAACTAGCGTAACTGTGTGTAATTGAAATAACTTGCTTTAAGGCAGCATTTTTAAATTACGTATTGTAATTTAAAAATGCTGTTCAGGAACAGCAGTTTTTAAACTGCTAGAAAAGTGTGAATTTTGTGTTTGCTTACATGACAAATAACCATGCTTTGCGGCTAACAGGGAATAAATATCCGACAACACTTCTTTAAATATTTCAAATTTAAACTAACTCATTGTGCTGTACTCGTGGTACAACACGATGAATCAGCTTGTTTGCTTTCAGGCAGGGAAAGCTAGACGACTTATAATATATAAAGAGATAAATATAATATTCACCAGACTTTTCGTAATTCCCTGAAGAGGAGAAGAACTCAATGTACTGCGCGCCTGCATCACAGTTTGTGGAATATGCAATAGTAAGAATGAATGCAACAACATCCGAAAGACGAGGTACTCGTTTTTGCTATTGTGGGGCTTTATTCGCGTTTAAGAGTGTTGTGTAATAAGCATTACAAGAGAGGTTTGAAACGACCATCGTCACTAGGAAAACATGTACCGACGATGCACAAAAGAAGGTTCTCCACCATTTCCAATTATCCTAATGGTCAGCAGTTCGTTGATACTGGTTATGAACTCGAGAAATCGACTTCTCTTTCTCAGGCAGACAAACGATGAAAGGGATGTATGAAGGTACCTATTTCTAGGAAATATTTTAGTTTTCAGAAAATATTAGTTGTGATAAAATTCTCTTCAGATGTAAAAAGCAACTGTGCAGTCAACCCCAAATGTTATTACTTTTATTGAAGTCATTCTAATGAAGAAACATGTAAACAGTTTAAATTATTATAAAAACGCAAAATGAACTCTAATTATGTGGAATAACTACAATTTAAAATATACAATAGTTTTAGGAAGATAAGAAACCTAGAAAGGAAGCCTGAGAAGTATGTAATGCTCTTCCCAACTCAGATTTAAAATTTCGTGCTTTAAAAGGTTTAAAACCACAAGATCAAGTTGCAACATGATGCTGATCTTGAAGATTAGCAGATGGTGTCCTGTAAGTAATTTGCCTTTATAGGTTATGTGCACTTATGAACCAGCAGAATTAGCCATACAGATTAGCGACATCAGATCAGTGTTTTCTTTCTGTTTTTAGCTTATTTTCGTTAAATATGAAAGGTTAGCAGTGTATACTGAAGATTACAGAAGTATGTTTTATGTTTTTTTTTTTTTGGGCTAGTGAAAACATGTCAGGTTAGTAATGGCAACAAATCGGGACGGATTCAAGAGAATAACGGTGTACATAATCTTTAGTACGCAGTATAGTCAACAAAAGGTTAGAGGGTTTACGCCACCAAATCGGGATGGATTAAAGAGAAAAACGGCGTCCGTAATCTTAAGTAGATTATTGATACCGTTTTTCGCTTGAATCTGTCCCGAAAGTCAGTCTATTGAAAAAACTACACTTCTCTAGTTTAAACAATCCAGTGCTACGGGAAGATAAAGCTCGAACCCATCTCGATTTGGTGTTGGAAACTAACGTGACCTTTTTTCACTAGTCAAAATGAAAGTCTATTAAAAATAATCTGCATTTCTTTCGGTTGACTAACCCCACGCCAACGGAAGGAAAAGTATCGAAATTGTAAGTCTCTACAAACAAACGTTATGTTTCCAACCTGTATATTGTATTCTTGCCGGCTGTACTCATCTGCAAAACAGAATTTACTCTAACGCAAAATCGTGGTCATTAGTAGCCAATCACTACGAAACAGTGGACTAGACCTGCACATCACTAGTTGTCGCAAAGATCCATGGGTGAGAGCCTTATTCTAATTTTAACGCAATTTTCATATTGTAAGCAAGGGTTTTTTTTTTTTTTCTTTCTTTTGAATAATTCCAGACCATTACAGTTTTCAATAGCATTGCAAAGGGAATACGATTATCCCTAATTATATAATATCATTATCTCTGAAAATAAAAGCTGTTATTACATCAATTACTTTAAAGTTTGGGTTTCTACTTATTTTAAAATAAGAAGACTGAAAATCCTTGAGAGATGATCAAAATGCTATTAGGAATGAACAACAGTTATTACTGATTTTGCGATGACGTGAAGATTTCCTGTTTGACCTATTGTCGTGGAAAAGCTTTGCAAATGAGAGATCGCGAAGTTTTTAGATTGACTAGTACCATAATACACATTTGTAAGGAAATTGGGGGGGGGAAAGGCTGGTAAGTGCTTGTAGGACTGAAAATATGAGCCAGTCATGAAAATCATTTTTAAAGGTTCTTTATATCATTAATCATAGCATTTCACAGAAAATAAATATTTACGCCCATCGGTTAATTTATTATGTCGTTTCCTTTAATGTACTCTATTGAAAGTCGGAATTCCACTGCCTATCATTTTGAATTCAAGTGTCTTCAGTCTTATACCCATAACTGGTTATTCTGCAATGACCATTTATTCATCCCACAGGTTAACAGCTAAAAGCTGTGGGTTTCAATTTATGGGTCTGCAGCTCTTCGAATGAACAGTTTCATGTAGCGAGTTCAAGAATTTTAATAACCAAAATAATTTGTGTATTATTTCATGAAGTGGCAAGACCTCATCGTAGTCTACAGAGAAGCATCGGAAAAATGTTTTTTTCTGTAAACATATTTTTCAAAATTATTGGAGTCAAATAATAATAATTAATAACCTAGATTGGACTAAGATGGCAGGCATCATCTAGGCTATAATAATCGTGCAGTCTGTTACTGTCATTCGAGGGTATCTATTAGTGGCACACCGCAAGATATGTCTTACTTGGTAGCATCCATTTTTTTCAGGAAATGATGCTTTAACTAAGGTCTAGCTGCTTTCCGATAGTTACAAGACTAATAACAGTACGAATTCATAATGCCAAGCACAAAAAAAAAAAAAAAAAAAAAAAACAACTGATAAGGTAATTTCAAAAGACAGGAAAAATGATCAATTGTAATATATAGGAAGTATCCTCTTTTATAAAATTTGAACACAAAACGAAATGCGATACAAGTACATCTATTGATGATATATTAGAACTCTTGGTTCGTACATAATCTTTTTTTTTTATGAAGGATTTACTTTTCAAAGAGCTGGATTATTAATTAATAGTACATTCGGCACTTTAATCAAATGTATATATACCATGGCTAAGAGATAGCCTTATATTAAAAGGGAAAATATATACATACATACGCACAAAGAAATATTACACAGACTTACCTCTTCATTGAAGAGGTGCATGCTTCGGGACCAAATTTTACTGACGGTGAGGAGCATGGGTATGGAGACCAGTTTCACGTGTTATTGACATAGAGTACAGTACTTGACAAAATTAAAAAGTCAGAACCGATCCCGCAAAGTGGCAACAAGACCGAGAATGCAAAGTTAATCTTTGAGGTTAACATTTAATTCGAAATGTAAAAATTGGAACTTTATATCCAAATTCAGACCGACAACATACCCGCTTTTATTAAAATGACACACGATAAAAATTAATTAGCGCACCAACACAGTTCACTGTGACAAAAGTGGCCATTGTGCCAAAAAAAAAAAAAAAAACAAACAAACAAACAAACTATAAGGAACCAAATAGCATTGAAAGGTAATCATTTATAATACATCTCATATGTAATTAAAACATTAAAACAATAAAATGAACGAGTAATAAGCAATAAAATAATAGGTTAGGTATCAACTGTTTAACGGTGCTTGGCAACTCATGCCGTAATGCACCAAATAATAGGTAAAAAAGAATTTAAATAGAATTTGATTTTCGAAATATCTGCGTAATGTTGCCTGGAAAAAGCAAATAAACCACATGCACAGTATTTATGCTGATAGGTTTTTTTTTTTTTTTTTTTTTTTTTGATTTGGAAGTTGTTGGCGCATCGGCTTCTGTGGCCTTTGATCCAAGCCCGAGGCGGGAATCGAACCCGCGACCTTTGGGTTGCCGGGCAGGTACTTTACCCACTCGGCTAGCCCGGTCGGCTGCTGATAGGTGCATACGTTTCAATAAAATGTGTACAGCAGACATTTATGTTGCTAATTCGGCTCTAATTCTGAATGCCCTCGTGTCTGTATAATCACCAACCTTCCCGCACCGCAAAGAAAAGACCCTAGTACGAAATCCGTATATTGAGCGAAGAATTTTATGGACCTTTTCACAAAGTGGCTGAGTTAGTCAGTCGCGAGTGGTATGGCGTTTTTTCCCAGAAACTCGGGATTTTCGTTCAGCAAATTCGACCACATATATATACAGTGCAATATGGCCTGAGTTGCTGATGCACTTAAAACCCAACAACAACTTATAACCAAAGTGATTCTGAATATTTATACATTTTACTTGTAAATAAATATTAACTATCGTATTCCTTTCAATCAATTTGATTAAAATATAATTATAAAGGTTATAAAATAAAACTGTTTTATGAAACCTTTATTTAATCAGTAACATGAAATTCTTAAACAAACAATTTAAATTATTGCTGTTAATCTGAAAAGATACGTTTATTTATATAATGGTATATTTTCATTCGAGCAGTTATTCGCCTATTTTAAGTGTTTATTGTGCAGTTTTTTATATAGCCTAATCGAATAATTGACAGAGTTTTAACTTTAAACTTTAACTTACGGTAATTTGTTGTTACTATAAAGATCGAATTGCGCCCAGGTTGGCAGGGAATTATGTACGGAATGACCCAAAATTCACTATACCACTCTTACCTATGTATCTAACCAGACTCTGCAGACTTGTGCTACCCACAAGGGCCGTAATTGTTACGTCTGCAGAGTCTGGGTGGAAAAGGCCTGAGTCCACACTTGGGTGGAAAAGACCTGAGTCCACACTTGGGTGGAAAAGACCTGAGTTCGAATCCCGTCGATGACGAGAGAAATTTTATGGTTTTTTTTTTACAACGTGAAAAAAGATCTATAAAAATAGTCGGTCTCAGGCGAGGGTAGCAAGGTTTTTTCTCCTGGAAACTCGGGTTTTCCATCCAGCAAACAGAAAATTAACCTGAGAACACGCGTAATTCACAGGCAATTATACACAGAGCAACATAGCCTTAGTCGCCTATGCTCCTAAAACCCAACAACAACAACAACAACAACAATTATGATGCAACTTTTTCTGTCCAGATGTGTCTTAATAAATCCTTACTTTGTGCCGAAGATTTTAAACGCGATTGTCAAGCACACTGAAATCAAGATGACGTGAGAACAACGCAATAATGACTGGGATTTGGAAACAACCAACAGCCCTTTTCTCTCTCCAAAGATCTCATTGAGAATCGCACATACTTCCTGCAAAATGCAAACACACCATCATTTTGCAACCAATTATCTTCCTAAAAAATAACTGGTCGGCATACTTGCCCACAAGATTACCCACAGCAAGCGATTATTCTGCTGTGCGACTTAGCACGGGAAAACATTTTCAGCAGCAAAGCAGAAGCCCCACAATGGTGAACAATATGGGTATCAGTGAAGTGATTAGTGAACCTGACAACATATGAGTTGACTTACAGGTTTTTAATTCATCTGGCATTGTGGCTGCTGTACTTAGCAATTAAGAACACAAGTACGTTTAGATTTCTATACACTAAACACCGGTATATAAAAAAAAATATGAAAAAGCAGATAAATGTAACACCCTCGTGGGTAGCAGAGTTGGTAGGATCGCCATCCTTCCCACACCGGGTGGAAAAGACTTGAGTTCAAGTCCTATGTATCACGAGAGGAATTTTTACGAGCCTTTTTACAACGTAGCTGAGTTATTCAATCACAGGTGGGGGTAGCATGTTTTTCTCCCGGAAAACCTCGGGTTTTTCGTCCTAAAAACAGAACATCGACCACAAAACGCACTCAAATTAGCAAGGGGATTTAATTTGAAAAAGTATTTTTGTGGGATTTTGTTGTTTTGAGTTGTATTAAGCGCCACGCAATTAAGTCCATGAGACGAAGTATGTTGTTTCTGTAATAGAGTACATTTTTCGGTCGATTTGCCTGTTTACTGGATTAAAAATGCAAGTTTACGGGAGTTAAAGTCCGTGCAACCCTCACTCTAGACTGAGCAACTCTGCTACTGTGTGGTAAAATTCTTCGACGCTCGAAGGGATTCGAAACTAGGCCTTTTCCACACGGTACAGAGGAACTGTTATCGCAACTGCTTCTCTTGCCACGAGGAGTTTAGAAGAGAAATCTGTTACAGCAATCTGAAGTATTTGTAGCATAGAGCACATTCGTCAGATTCGTACACGTGACATCATCATCATCATATTATACTAATTTGTTTCCCGAGCAAACGCTCATCAACAAAAGTAACTAAATTTAAAAACAACCACTTGTCATAAAAACTAAAATCGACCACTTAGCCTGATCCCACCAGCTAAGAATTTAACTATTGTGGGAACAGTTACCGCCCCTACCGCGGGGAGGTGGGTCGTCTACTATCAATTGTATAACCGCCCATAAACTCCAAAATAAAATCTCTCATAAAAACATCAACTTCTGCACCATTAAATAGTTCTCAAAAATCCATTTCTTTAAACATTATACCTCATCCATCATGTTGTACATTTCTAATTTTAAACACTTCATTAACAAAATCTAAAAATTCCCTGTAATTTGCTAGGTTCCTAAGGAGCCCGCACGGCTCCAATATTCCTCCACCAACTTTTTGTCTTAATCGTTCCCTATGCTGCTCATAGAGAGGGCATCTCAATAACATATGCTCACTAGACTCTGGCTGTCCGCAATCACAGCTATTGCTCTCCCTCAATCCCAACTTATGCAACTTAACCCCGAGTCCATGCCCAGTTATCAACATAGCCGGAAACAATCCTAACATAGGCCACTTCTCTTTATTCACCAATGTCAAGGCATCAGGAAGAAACCGGTAAGTATCCCTACCGGCCTCAGACCGTGCCCACCGGCTCTGCCAAACATCTTCTATTTCTCTCTGGAATCGCCTGCGTTCCATTTTCAAATCCTGCAATCCGTAAATTTTTCCCTCTTCAGGACAAGCCCTAATACTACATAACTCTGCAGGAGAATTCCGCTTTGTATGGTATATCAAAAACCGCTTTGCAATCACCAGATCAACTGGCATTTTTCCTGTAATAACCTGCAAAGCCTCAGTGGACACAGTCCTGCATGCCCTAGAAACTGCCAACAATGCCAGTCGTTGTGAGGCGCTCAAATGTCTTCTAACAAATACATGAGCGATAGCCGTTCCCCACGCTCCGCACGCATACGTGACAATTGGTAAATATATGCATTGATATATCAACTTTAAAGTCTTCCCTCGTAAACCCCACTCAACTCGTACAATTCGTTTGATTCTGCCATATACTTTTTTCACCTTCTCACGCAAGTACTTTGCATGGGGAACAAAACTAAGTCGCTCATCCAACATTATCCCCAAATACTTGGTTTGAGTACAATATTTAAGGGACCGCCCCTTCACCCTTACGGTGGGATTTCTATTACCACTCAATCTGCCCTTGAGTAACATACAAACTGTCTTCTCTTTTGATATAGTTAACTTATTTAAGAGAGCCCAGTCATCCAACTTTTCCAAAGCTATCTGTGCCTTTGTTTCCAGACTGAGCCTGGAATCACCTTGGACCAAAATTAATACATCATCTGCGTAAGCCACTATCTCCTCCTCACCCCAATCCTCATTCAAAATTTCATCAAGCACGAGATTCCAAACCACAGGCCCGAATATTGAGCCTTGTGGCGCACCTCGCTCTATGACTTTATTCACCACTCTAAATTTATTCCGCACCTCCACTAGTCTGTTGGAGAAGTAGCTACGCATCAGCCTATATAAGTTTCCTGGGCATCTCATTTGTCGAAGTCTTGCCAATATACTCTCCCACCACAAGAGATCAAAGGCGCCCCTAAAGTCAACAAATAGTCCCAATATATATCGACTCTCGCTATTTTTAACGACTCTGAGCACCTCAGACAAGGCATCCTCAGTTGACCTGCCAGCCTTAAATCCATACTGTCTTTGAGAAGTCAGCCCTGCTTCCCGGTATCTTTTGTTAATTCTACCTATCATCAAACGCTCCAGCGTCTTTCCTAACACAGACAACAAGGCTATGGGCCTATAGGACCCAGGGTCAGCCATATCTTTATCACTATTTTTTAATAGCAACTTCAAGGTCGCTTTTTTCCAGCAATCTGGATATATCCCTTCTCTTAAACAAGAATTAAATACTGAGAGCAACAGCCAGGACCAATGTTTTGCCATTTCCAGTAACACCTCCAGAAAGATTTCATCACCGCCTGGAGCCTTCCCTTTCTTAGCCAACATCAAGGCGTTACTAAGCTCTTCCAGTGTGAAATCGCCCTCCTCCTCACTAGCAACATAGTCCAAATTTGCCTGCCGAGTGCACGCCTGGCCCGGCGAATCGTCCTGAGCACTATCCCCTGGGAACATGACATTCAAGATTCTAATCATAGAATCCTCCCAGTTCATTGTCTCAGGTCCGTCTAATTGAATAGAGTGCGCTATTTGCTCAACATGGACCTTTTCCATTATAATCTTGTAGGGGAGACCCCAAGGATCCTTATTCCCTTCTACCTGAACAAAATCCTGCCAAGTCTGAGACTTTGCCCTCCGAATCTCCCCCACATAACTATTTTTCCTATCCTGATATCGACGCCTGTATACCATCATATCCTCATATCCCAAGCGGCTTGCATGCTGATACTTATGTCGTAGCCTAATCACCTCTCTCCGAGATGCCTCAAGACTCCCACTCCACCAGGGCACTGACCTTAACTTTTTCTTTTGCTTTATCATGGAGCCGTACGAGGCTCCCCTCAGAACCTTTGTTAACATTTCTGCGCGCTCATTAACTGAGCCACCGGACCACACACAATCCCTCCCCCGCAGTCTACTCTGGATACCGCTAACCAGCCTTTGACAGTCCAGGGACTTCCTAACCAGTCTGCTAGATCTATTATCCACATCACTCCGCACTGTGTCCACCAATTCAAACACTATAGCCCTATGGTCGCTTGTCGTCCATCCCTCTCGCACTTCCCAACCTTGAGTCTTATCGAACATGTTTCCCGAACAGACTGTCACATCAATGTTCGACTCACCATTTACTGTTGAGAACGTACTTAAGTTCATCGGACGATTCACGATCCAGAGCCTATTTGCAATTAAGCACTCTTCCATCATTACTCCCCTTGGATCAGTCTCATTGGCATACCACAGCACAGAGCTAGCATTGGAGTCAATGCCAAACACTATTCGCTTACCTTGGAGCTCTGTACAAATTTTGTCAATGTACCCTAAGTACACTCCTAGGTCATCCCTGAACTGACAATACAGACTTACCAGGTAAACACTATCAAAAGAACCTATGACCTCCACGCACACACCATGCGTGAAGGTCAATCCTTGGATCTGTGTCACCACGAGGTCAGGGTTGCATGCAATCACAGCAGCCTGACAACCATGCCCGTGCTGTGCCACCCTATAATCCAGTGGATACCCTCGCACCACTTCATTTACCCTGTACGGCTCTTGTACAAGGATCAGGTCACAACCCTCTTTTCTTGTCCTAACAGCCAGCTGCAACGCAACTTGATAAGAGCGCTGACCATTAATTTGCACCAATTTTAACTTGTTATATTTATTATTAGAAAGACTTTTATCCATTTCCTGGTTTATTTTTGACTTGTTCTTTATATCTCAAATATTCAGGGCACTCTTTACTCCCAACAGAATGGTCAGCACTCCCACCTTTTCTCTTACAATTAACACACGTTGGTGCATCCCGCTTCTTAGGACAGTCATTAAAAAGATGGCCGTCTCCCGCACAATGCCGACACACCAGCTTGGCCTTAGAATTTCGTGAAACATGTCCAAACGCCAGACAGCGAAAACACTTAGTTAAAAACATTATCTCTCTCACTTTATAAGAACACCAGTGAATATATACTCGTCCCCTCTCCACCAAAAACTTCCTAAGTCTCTCTGGAACTTCCAAAATCCAATTCTTAGTGTCTTTGTCTAAAACTCGAGCCACAGACCTCACAGTAATATCCTTTAAAAACCGCTCCTTGTCCATGCCTGTTTCATATCCATTTTTGGAGTACAGTTGCTCAAGAAATTGTTCCTGGTCTATATCAGCTTCAACATCATAGATAATAATTCGACTGCCCGCTTTCTTTGGAATTTCCACCTTCATTCCTTGATCTTTTACCTTCTGACAATTAATCAGACATTGCATATCATGACGGGAGTCGAACTCCATCACCACTCCCTTATCTCGAATTGTCCGAAAGTTTCTCACCTTAATGTCCTGCAATTCCGGGCGTATCGTCTTCAACACCTCAGTCTTTACTTCATCACTTGTCTTGAACTTTTCGGAATCAGCCTTTATAAATAACACACGTTTCTCCTTTTCCACTCTTTCTGGCACTTTGCCTACCACTTTTAATGCTTCAGCAAATGTCTTTTTAACTTGCACTGTACAGTCATTCTCCTTCAACCGTGCCTTGAGAACCTGATTCTCCACATAGATTCCAATAGCCTTCGATTCCAACACATCCCAAAACTCCAGAATAGCATTCATGGCTGCTCGATTCACTTTGTGACTGTCATTAAACATATACTCACGAAGTTCCTTCCGAACAACTTTAATCTCCTTAAACATCTCCCCTACCTCATCCTCATGATCACTGTCGACACGAATTCGCTTGGTTCCAGAACGCTGTCCACCCTCTGTAACCTCCATTTCACCCTCAATGGATGAGCCAGCTCCAGCTCTCTGAGACTGGACAGAAACAGGTTCCATTCCAGGTGGAGAGGAATCAATATACAACACCTCTGGTTCAGACATGCTCACAGGCCAGCAACCCAATGGCAGCACAGCCACGAGCACAGCACAATATATCAACAATAAAACAATATAATACAGACAATATAATAACAACCTGCGTTATTAAGTTACTCGCTTGACTCGCAAGCAAGAAAGTGTCAGCACTCCGTGAAGACACGGATAATGCACAAGTCCACCCTGATAATACCAAAAAATGCAAAATAGCACACCACAAATTGTAACAGAAATTAAAACTAACCTCAATATATTTGGGGGCCAAGATACACTCCTCAATACTCACAAGATTAACACAAGCACTCCGCGAAAACACTGATTGCTCTAGTTCACTTAGCAAAACACAAGAAACCCAAGTCCGTTTCTACCTCAGTTTGGCCGTACTCGACGGCACCGGTTTCTCTTTGCCGGCCAGGAAAACCTGGCCGCCCACCCCGCACAACGTGGATGTGGAAACCTCCTAGAAGATCACAAGCACTGACAAAGTTAGTACAAAAGTTAATAGTATTGTTCTATCACTTTATTAAATCACACACTAACAGACGCTGTGCACCCGTGCCATTCTTCTTGGTCGCGGGGCTCGTACACGTGACAGTCGAATTTTCGATCCGCTTCAAGCTGCGATCCTTGACTTTTTTCAGCAAAACAGATGAAGAAGATCATTCCTCTTTCTGAGCAAAGCCACTTAAATAAAATAACGAATGCTATTTTGACAAGTTTGATGCTCATATGAAGTTTGCTGTACTTTCACTTTTTTGCCGTTTAAAGTCTATCTGAAATAACGAAAATAATATGGTTTAAGCTACCTTATTAAAAAAAAAAAAAGTGAAAAGAAGCCTATTTTTTTCTTAAAAATGCTGAGTCTGGCTCAAATATCCCAAATTATAATGCGAAATTCGTGAAAACTGCAGTTTTCTCTCTATATGATCAAACCAATTATTGTAGTTTTTACACTAAAGGAAACTGCCCCTTCCCAATAAGAACTGCAGCGTCAGATAAAATTGTCGTAATCCTACTCATGTAGTTCGTTGACTTTTTTTTTTTCTTGTAGGTTACAAGTCTTCCCGATGAAGCCAATACATCCGCTTCCGCTCCTGTCACAAGCCCATTTGATTGTTCAGCCTTGGCTGATGGGGTTTATCCGGATTACGGACAGGCCTGCAGGGTCTTTTATGTTTGCAGAGGTAGAAGAAGGCACGCGTTTTGGTGTCAGAATGGCACCGTCTACAACCCCGCCGTTGGATATTGTGACTTGGCTGCTAGAACAAGGTGCGCAGATCCGGAAAACAAACCGTTGCCCGTTGTAGATCAAGACTGCTATCAGAAGGAAGATGGGGTGTATACCGATTATAAGAGTTTGTGCAGACACTTTTACTTTTGCACAGGTAAGATATTTTCAACTACGAAAGAAAAATTCCAAGACACTTTTAATCTTAAAAAGCTAGCCTTTTTTTATCTCATCTATTGAATGTAAATAGATAATTTTTATTTTCAGATAAAATATGCTCACAGATAGGAAAGTATATTTTATAGCTGTGGGCTTAGTTAAACTTCCTGGTTAATCATTTGTGTCCTAATATTTTGGAAAGAAAATATGAAAAAAGTGCATGGATTGTCGTGAATGACAATCCATGCACTTTTCAGATATTCAGGAATCTCTACAGGAAATAATGTCTACAAATGATTTATCTTTCTCTTCAGTCTACCAGAATCTGAATGACACTAACTCTTGTGAAAATATCTTTCTATCCTGTCACTTGCTAACAATTAAGCCAAACAACTGCAGCATCAAAAAATGCAATTACTGTATTCTATATGAATGCACTCAGTCTTGTAAAACATAATGATGAAATCCTCGCTCAACTGACATCATGGAATCTGCATCCAGATCTCAGTAAAATCCTCATGGTTTATACTGAGACCTGGTTTCAGTCCTGAGGTTTCAATCCAATTTCCAGACTACTCTCTTTTTCAAAGTTTCAGAGGTGATTCAAAAGGTGGTGGAGTTGCTATTTATGTTCATTCTGCGATGCTCTGCCAGTCCTATCTCAAATCTGTCTGATCAAGTTTGTGAACTGACTTTTATCCACATTGCCTATTTGGTGATCGGGTGTCTATACCGACCTCCCTCAGCTTCAGCTAACAGCTTCCTTGTAGCTCTCAACAATACTTTATCTCATTTCACAAAAAATCTCTAAGCCTTCCACTGATTGGTGACTTTAATATTAACATTCTTCAAAGCTCTTCCTCTCAAGTGCAAGCCCTCCTAGATGTTATTACTTCAAAAGGTTTCTCTGTTCTTACTGATGCAGATATCCCAACTAGAATGGGAGTCCCACAATTCCTTTCTTGACTTCGCAATTGGGGAATGCTCTCTCACGTATGCAATACTTGATACAACTATTTCGGATCACCGTCCCATCTTAATGGTAATTGAAAATGAAATAAATGAAGCAGAGATCATGCACACTTTCAAATCTGTCACTCCAGACTTTAAGCTTTGTCTCATTAAGCTTTGTCACGACCTCCAGCAGTCAACGTGGGATGGAGTGCTTGCTACAAGCGAACTGCTTTTTTAAGCATATCTTAAATAGCTACGAAAAATACGTGTCATATATCAGTACCCCAGAGAACAAAAAGACCACCAGGCCAAGAGGGAAAATATGCCCGTTCATCTCAAACAAGACCTTGCATCTCAAACCTTGCAAGAATTGGTAGAGCAATAGGAATCGAGGCAGATAAAATTAAGTACACAACGCACAGAAATAAAGTCACTGACTGCATTCGGTCAGAGAAAAGAAAATACTATAGTTCTCAACTTACAGGTATCATAGCAAACAAAAAATAAATAAAAAAAATGGATAGTTTTGAACAAGCTATTACCGGGAAGGAAATTGAAATCACGGAGTTAAGTTGGAGATTGGTTGAAAACGAGGTACTCATTTCAGATGACCAACTAAAAGCCACTGCCTTCTGTAACCACTTTATCTCAAGTGTGAATAACCTCTTTCAAGACGAACTTGACTTCAGAGACAATGAAATGAGACAATCTGCCAAGTGCTCAATAAGAAACTTTTTTTTCTCTCCCCGCTCTCGAATCAAGAGATTTTAGAAACAGGACGACTGAAAGAATTAAAAAAGGTCCTTCGCTCAATTCTGACACCACTGAAATGTATATTCAATCTCTCCTTTCAATCTGGTAAATTTCTTTCTCAATTAAAAATAAAACAATAATCGTTCCTGTTCCAAAGGAAAACCGTTGTAACTCTATCAACAACTTTCGCCCAATATCCCTACTCTCAGATTTTACAAGATTATTCGAAAAAATTCTTCATAGCAGACTCATGGGTTTTCTTGAAGTAAATGGGCTCATCCATCATCAACAGTATGCCTATCGCTCAAAAAGATTCACTGATCTTGCAATTGTTGACTTTTCAACATCACTTGAGATGTTGAGAAGTCAATATGTTCAAGGTTGAGTTGAGTTGTTCAGTTGAGAGTTCAAGGATCACTGATAGTCTTGAAAAGGGTCACTATGCTATAGCGTGTTTCTTGACTTATCTAAAGCTTTATATTGTATAAACCATAATGTTCTACTTAACGAACTCAATAATCTTGGTTTGAAAGGGAAAATTAACCTTCTCCTTGAAGACTACCTTAGCGATCGGTCGTTTGTCGTAAGAACAAATCAGTCATACTTCGAAACCAGTTATTTCTCCAGTGGAGTAAGTACCTCAAGGCTCACTTCTCGGATCTATCCTATTTGTTCTTACATCGATGAATTTCTCTCTCTCTCTCTCTCTCTCTCTCTCTCTCTCTCTCTCTCTCTCTCTCTCTCTCTTCTTCCATCTTCTCACCTAGTAGCGTATGCGGATGATATTTCCACCCTGATCACAGATAAATCAGCTTAATCACCCTAATCAGCTTCAACTCAAAATCTCTGCCTTACTCTCTGTGATGCATAGTGAGCTTCAAAAGAACCAGCTTCTATTGAATCCAGAAAAATCAAAATATATGGTGTTTAGAACGAAAAACAAACCACTAAACATTGATTTCGACGTAACATACAAAGAAAAATAACTTAAAAGGGTGAATGAAACCAAGTTTCTTGGAATCTGGCTAGATGATAAGCTAAGTTGGGCAAAACAAATGATAACCCTAAGAAAGAAAATTTCGTCACTAGCCGGACCAGAGTTTCTCCCTCGCTTCAGATCCTTTTTCATAACCATAGAAGAAGAAGAAATATCGTACGATCTAAGAAATGAAGCAAACTTGAAGGTTCCGCTTCTCAGAAAAGCCACAGGTCAGCAAAATATAAATACAGGGGCGCTAAAACCTGGAACAAACTTTCTGTAAAAATCAAAAATGTCACTTCACTAAACGAATTCCAGAAACTAGTAATTGAATACATCACCAGGGATGTCTGATTCAAATTACCTTCCACCCAACTCCTGGATTTTAAAAACACAGAGGAAATCATTACACATATAAAGAAGGTTGTTATGCATGAACTTAAGTGAAGCGATGTGTTATCAGAGATAATTACACATTTCGAATTAAATGAAATTTCGAATTAAATCATCACGCTTAAAGCATGCATTCTCTTTAGATGTTAAATTACTCCATTCCGCCCTAGCTCCTGCCATAATAGTTGTCATTGGTTTCCTACAACATCTAATAAACATTCGTCTGGTTTCGCATCCTCTCAGTGGTAAGACCTTTTATGAGCTTTTTCACACGGTAGCTGAATCAGCCAGCCTTTAGCAACGGTTGTGGGATTTTGGTCCAGAAGGACGGGTAAAGTGCCATATAATTCACTAATTTATAGATACGATATATTGACGATTCATTGTTTTAGTTTCTTCTGCATAATTTCGAAACACTAAACCAACCCAGCTTATCTTCTTCCTGGTATCCCCCAGTGGTTCTTTTAAGATATGTTTTAGGAAGTAGAAATTATAGAGTAGCATTTGGCTATGGAACGTCACTTTTTCCGAGAAAATTTATTGTATTCGATAATAGTCGCTCGGAAATATGAGATGAGATGATTTATCTATAGTCTTGAGAGTAAATCAATCCATACCACCGCAAACCTAAGGAACAATTATATTTCATATTGGTATAAATTTTTGCTTACTTTAATGAATATATCTTGATAAAATTTATCATTTATTAAAACTTACCGATTCTTTTAGGTGGAAGAAAATTCGAATTCACCTGCTCATCAGGAACTTCTTTTGACTGGCGGATTGGCTACTGTATGCCCAGCCATCAAGTTCCATGTGCTCAATTAACCTGTAAGGAACATGAAGATGGAATTTATGCTGACCGATCAGAGAGTTGCAAGAGGTATTACGAGTGCCGCAACAAAAACAAAGCGGAACACGTCTGCCCCTTCCGACAGGTGTTCAACGAAAGGACATTAAGCTGTTCCGATGCAAAGGGTGTTCGATGTACAGACGAAAATCTATTTGACTGCCGGACATTACCTGACGGTTATTATCCTGATTATAGCTCTGGGTGCAGGTCATTCCACCTGTGTATTGGCAATCAACTGAAATCCTATATGTGCTCTGCGGACACCATTTTTAATAAGAAACACTTAACATGTGATTCGATACTGAAGTCGCGTTGTGAGAAACCGGAAGATCTAGACTGCCTTCTGAAACCTGATGGGATCTATCCGGATTACGATAGTGGATGTCGTGAGTTTACAGTCTGCAGATTCGGAGTTGTTGCTCAGTCTGGTGCTTGTCCTCAAGGAAAGGCAATTAATCCTTTGACCGGAACCTGTGAACCCCTTCCATTAGTAACTTGTTCTCCTGCAAAAGATCCGGACTGTGAGAATCGAGCTGACGGTATTTATCCCGATTATGGGACTGGGTGCTCTGCTTATTATGTTTGTCTTAAAGAACGTCGTGTTGTCACAACGTACTGTCCCGGATACAATCGGTTTGATTACTCTACTCAGTCATGCCTACCTCCTTCTGTGGTTACCTGTGAGGGTCTTTCGTTTCCTTCCTCAACGACAATTATGTCACTTGCCGACAGCTACTCCTGCTCCGGAAGACTTGGACTGTACCCTGATTTCATTTCCAATTGTCACAGGTATTATGTTTGCGCTTACGGACACAAAATGCTATTAAATTGTGCCGAAGGACAAATGTTTAATTCTGAAACTCAAAAATGCGAGCCTGAAGAAGGAGTTACTTGCCGTCCAATATCTGTTTTGGGTACATTTCAATGTCTCCCAGGAGATCGAGTTATTTATGTAGTGGATAATTGCCAGACTTGGCACGAATGTTGGGATTCTGAAGGTATGACATTCGCCTGTCCATCCGGAATGAAATTCAGCCTCACACAAAAACTGTGTTTGAAGAACACCAACTGCAGTCATGCAACTATTGATCATGCCGATATAGCTACTGTCGTTTCGTTTGTTGCGAATAAAAAGTTTCAGTGTGCCGGAAAGGAAAATGGCCTTTATCCTGAAGAAAGTGATATCGCAATCTTCCACGTATGCGCCTCTGATACTGCTTTCACTTACAAATGCTCCCACGCACATAAATTCGATCCTGTTCGCCGTTCATGTGTAATCAGCTCCAACGGCAGCTTTATTCATGATACGAATAATTTATTTAATCAAAACTCGGAAGGCACCCAACAAAGATTTTCTTGTGAAGGAAAAACCGATGGTATGTTTGCAGATTATACAACCTATTGTCGTCGATATTTCATATGCGAAGCTGGAGCTAAAAGAGAAGTTTATTGTCCGGAGGGCCGACTGTTTAATACCGAGAAAATGATCTGCGATGATCAAGAATATGTTGAATGTCAGCCAAACAATTCTACCAGCACAGATGTTCCGAATACTACCTCCAGCGCGTTAAATCCCGAGGCTCTCATCAATTACAGAAACGGATCTCTGCCGAACAACACGCCGCCTGCATTAGTTCGAGATGCCTTCATCAACGATGGAAATTATTCAAATATATTTCCACTTCAGGAGTCGCAGTTTTTTACAGCTGATTACTCTGCGAGAAAAGAAAATGATAAGCCAAAACTCAAATTAGAGCGAACCGTCAACACGACTACATCTCCCTCGACTGTTTCGTCACCGTGCTCATTAGGAGATACGGGATTTTATCCCGATTATGACAGCGGATGTAAAACGTTTCACATTTGCTTTAGGACAATTAAAAAGGTCTACAGTTGCCCCAGTGTCCTGCTATTTAACCCTCACTCCAAAACGTGCGATCTGCCGGAAAACGTGGAATGCATCCCACCGAAACGTCTTCCTCGTAGCTCGTATAATTGTTCTCAAAACGACAAAGGTTTGTATGCGGATTACGGAAGTCAATGCCAACAGTATATTTTCTGTGGAGACAAAGAAACTCTTCTGTACACCTGCCCAAAAGGAAAGCTGTTCGACGGAAGAAAGAAAACCTGTGAGGCAGCGACCCTTGTTCGCTGTGAAAAGAGGGATTTAACCTTCGCCAGCGCTGCAGAAGCTTCACCTAAGCCCTCTCGTAAAGTAACCGCTAGTAAGCCCCTGGAGCAACAAACTCAAATTCCTCATGTTCATGGAATTCCTCGTCGTTTCTTGTTTGATTGCTCTGGTAAGCCTGACGGATTCTATCCTGATTACGTCAGACACTGCCATGTGTTTTACCGATGCGTGAGGGGGAAGAAGTTTTCCCACTACTGCAAACAAGGACTACTCTTTAACCCTAAAATGGGAATATGTGACTTCGAGGAGAACGTTGTGTGTTCTCCAAAAATCCTAAGTTCTGGGCAAACATAGTTGCAATTCTCTAGAGGTATTACTCTGTATGTAGTATTAATGAACATTAAGTACAAACAAATCAATGATGTAGGTTCAGCTATTCAAAGCGTGGTTTCTAGAAACCGCGTCCCTAAATGTGTAGAAGATTTACTCCGTGACTGGATATCAATAAGAGACTTCGCTGAAGTGTGTAACTCACTGTATAAAAGCTGATAGAAGAATAACAAACATGTCTTGAGTGCAATTCTGTTATTCGCGATTTTCTCATCCTAACATTTTATGAGGCGCATCACACTGGTGTCAGAGAGTGTGACATATTTGAAAAGTCAATGATTTTTTTTACTTTTTCTTTTCATTTCACAGTCAGTATAGTTTAAAAATGTATTTGGCTAATTCAAATGAGATTCATGCACAATATAGATTTAGGATTTTATGTTGTGTAAGACTCGTCTATCAGAATTGTTAAGAACCATCAAAAATGTTAAGAACCATCAAAAATGTGAAGAACTTGAAAAGATTCTTACAAAATTTTCACTTAGCAATATAGTCAAACGTTCTCTTAGTCTACGAGATTATCTTCAAAGATCTGAGAGTCTCATTTATATTGTTTACTGATCTTATGTTTCCGTTCAATGAAAATTGATATTCACACACACACTAATATAGATCTATCAGACTACAAAATTTCGACCTACCATATAATATGATCTGGCACAGTGTGAACGAAGTAATCGACGCGAAAAATTCTCAAACAGCTAACCGATCTAAAATCATTAGCTGCTATTCGACTGATTTGTTTTTCACTTCCTGTTAATATCAAGTGTTATTTTGGCACTTGAAGTATTCAGTCCACGTTTGACCAATAGCAAAACTTCCAGATGCCAGGGACCAACAGTTTGGTCATTCTTCTTCTACGTGAGACAGGCACAATAGCGGCAGCCAATGTGCCAGTGTCTCGGTAAGCGAATTGCTTATTTATAAAGAAGCACCATTATCGGTTGATGTGTCAGCAATCTGAAATAAAAAAAAAGGATGTTTGTGATGGAAGTCCAAATATCAACCGGATCTTCCATAAATGCACTAAGCGAAGTCGCGAAACAAACAAATGCAAACGTCATTTGCAGTCGTGCATTTCCCGTCGATCCGGTTGATATTTGGACGTCGCGTAGCAAGACTAAGCCACTCTAAGTCTTGCTACGCATCGTTAAGTTCTGATAGTATAGTTTGAATTTAGAAATTCCTGGAGAACGTTATTTATTGCCATGCATCCTCAAAGAATGAAGTTTGAAGAAGGAGGAGGAAGCAATTTGAGGCTGACTCTCCTGGTTCGCACTGGAACCATTGATTGCTATGGTGAAAATCTTCAATGCTGCGTATATTGAAAATTTCAGTAATGCCGTGGTACCTGTCCTTTATGGAATTGGGCCTTTCATCCTCGAGCTCGATAATGAATCATCTTATAGGGTCATGATGAGGCTTATACACATCCAGTTTTAAGAATACGAGGTTTCGCAATTCATGATTGTCCCACAGTGCTGATCTGATCTCTTAGAACACTTTTAAAACGAGTTAAATCCCGGACAACGATGAAACCTCTACGACTCACTTCGATTACCGCTTTGGCAACCACTTTGATAGAAAAATTGTGCCAAATTCTAGCTATGTGCAGAAGTGAATTGCACCTTTTACGAAAGTTCAATTCGGCCATTCAAGCCGAAGTAGATCCAAACGTAATTTTTTATTATTTTTATTATATTTTTTATTTTATATTTTTATTTATTATTTTTATTTGTTGATTATGTTACTTAAACGATGTGTTTCAGAAAGAGCCGGTTAACTTTAATTTTTTTTTCAGGTTTGAATCCTATTGTGAGGGTATTCCTCATTTATTAATCACAAAATTAAAATAAGCTCTACGAATCGTAACTTTTGATGTATACTGTATATACATATTTGTTTATAAATCCAGAGAAGATCACACTTTCTCCTAAATAAATACCGAAAAGTCTATGCACTTGACGTGTAAAATGGATATATATTTATGAATTTGTACAATCTAAATATGCATCTATTTATTTTATGACTGGAAAATATTATTTTAAAATTTCGACATTGTTATGAAATTAGCATTAGCATTAGCATTAGTAGAGGCATTTGATGCAAGAAAGCAAGCTTATGCAGCATCAGCCAAAAAAAAAAACCCCTTCCACTTCACCCCTCTGTTCGTTCAAAATACCTGTCCAGCTGAGCCTTAAACTTATTTAGGCTATCAACCTCCACCACAAGGGATGGCAGTCTGTTCCACCAACCAACCACCCGCTGGCTAAAGGCAAATTTCCGCACGTCTATCCTACATCTGTCTTTCCTCAATTTGAATTTATGCCCTCTCAGGTGATTTTTCTGAGCTAGAGGAAGAATCCCATCAGCATTGAGCATGCTTAAACCATTCAAGGCTTTATACACCTCTATCAGATCACCTCGCTGGTGCCTAGTCTCCAGACACTGTAATTTGCAAAACTTAAGCCTTTCTTCGTAAGAGCACCCCTTTGTTCCATTCACTAATCTTGTTGCCCTTCTCTGTACTCGTTCCAGCAGCTCTACATCCTTCTTGAAATGAGGCCTCCAGACCTGTATGCAGTACTCTAGGTGTGGCCTGACCATTGCCTTATACAATGGAATAATCACCTCCTTATCCCTGCTGGAAAAATTCCTGTATATCATTGACAATACTCCATGAGCTACTCTTGCAGCCCGTCTGCACTGCTCAGAGAACTTCATATCTGCCTGCACAATCACCCCCAAGTCCCTTTCATTCTCTACCACTGTCAGTGTAGTACCACAGAGTTGATACGTTGCTCTGGGGTTGCTTTTTCCCATGTGTAGTACTTTACATTTGTCAATGTTAAACTTCATTTGCCACCTCTCAGCCCATCTGCTCAACCTTTCCAGATCCTGTTGCAGCAGCATAGTGTCAGTAGTGTCCTTGACAACCCTGCCAACCTTTGTATCATCTGCAAACTTGGACATTAAGCTTGATATACCATCATCAATATCATTTATAAATACAGAAAACAATAATGGACCCAACACTGAGCCCTGAGGGACTCCACTAATAACATTAGGCCACGATTAGCAGTGTCCATTGATTACCACTCTCTGTCTTCTCCCCCTCAACCACCCCTTTATCCATAGCAGCAATTTGCCTCCAATGTCACACTGCTCCAATTTGTGTAGCAGTCTTCCATGTGCAACAGTATCAAAAGCCTTTCTAAGATCCAAGTATATAATATCAAAGTTATTCCCTGCATCCAGTTCTTTTGTGACTGCATCATAGTATCCAATCAAGTTGGTCAGGCATGACTTCCCCTTAACAAATCCATGCTGTGTCTGAGCTATAACTGAAGTCTTGTCTAAATGATCCTGCAGTGCTTCTTTAACCAGTGCCTCCATTAAATTTCCTGGAACAGAAGTTAAGCTCACAGGTCTATAATTACTTGTGTCAGCCTTTGATCCTCCTTTGTGAATTGGGGTCACATTTGCACATTTCCAGTCTATAGGTACCTCCCCTGAGTCCAAGGAAGCTCTCATAATTATGGCTAAGGGTTTGCTTACTTCCTTTGCTGCCTCCTTTAATATAACTGGATAGATCCCATCCACCCCAGGTGCCTTTCTTGTGTTTATCTTCAACAATTTCTCCTCCACTTTACTCCCAGTTATTTCAAGATTCTGTAGCTTACTGCTAGAGTTGAATACACCTCTGGCATTCCCCTTGCTGAATAACTCCTCATGTGTGAATGTCGATGCAAAATATTCATTTAGTTTGTTAGCTACCTGAGCAGGATCATCAACAGTTGACCCATCAATATCAAGTGGACCAATCTGATTCATCCCCTTCCTTCTAGAGTTTACATAAGTAAAGAACTCTTTGCTGTTTTTCTTTGCATCCCTTGCCAAGGATTTCTCGTAATCTGCCTTCGCCTGCCTAACCTCCTTTGTAACTTGGTTGCATATCAACTTGTATCTATCATAGGCTTCTGTGTCATGTGTTAATTTGTAAGTATCCCATGCATTTTTCTTCTCTGCCATATGCCTCATTAGTTCATCTGACATCCATTTTGGCCTAAACCTTGAACAATATTTCTTAGTTGGTATGTAAAGCCTAGTAGCTTCCAAGATAAGTTCTTTGAATGCTTCCCATTTTGAATTTGCTGTTGGTAACATCATCAGTTGGTCCCACTGTATAGAATTTAAATACTGTCTCAGTCCATCGTAGTCGCCTTTACGGAAGCAAATGTTGAAAAAATGTCGAAATGTAGTATCAACCTTTTGTACATAGAACTAATTCCTTTAATTTATAAACGTGTTATGTAAATAAAGTATCATATAATTAAAATCACGGTTTTCACTGTTTCTTTTATTTATTTGAAAACATTTCACAGAATGCAACAGATCATTCCAATATTTTTGGTACGCGTAATATTCAAATATCTGGTCGACTGCATGCACTTTATAGGCAAAATACCCGATAAACCTGCATGAATTGACTCTTTAAGACCAAGGTAATTATTGGGCTATAAAAAATTCCCTACAACTGCCATCATCTTTACTGCAACAAATTCCCACAAAGCTTGGCATGGTTAACATAAAGTTCGAGATGATTTTACAGTACCGATAGATAGTGATGAGTATGATGGATTATGGGATTTGCATAATCGATTATGGATTTTCGATAATAAATGGAAAGGTATAATCAGAAATATGGTTGAAGGAGCAAACACACATCCGCATACACTATTTACTTCTATTCTGCACTTTAGCTGGAAGCGTAGTCGGTGCGGGTCCCATGTAGGAGCGATGGCCCTCACCCATGATTCCCTGGTTTGATAATGGACTGTATGATTCAACTGTCTACGAAACTCCAAGCAGCTTTACTAGTCCATGATTTTTTTCATGAACTATAACCATTTTGAATAGTTTATGATTACCTCTCATTTAATATTTTCATTAATTATCAGTGAACAGTATTGTCTGCCAAGCGTCAGTAAGAAGGAACACAAAATGCACTCTGCTATTATAATTAAGCAACACTTTATTATCAAAGGGATCGGGCTGTATATGCAATATAAATGAAGGTAATGTCAGTTATAATTTAATTAAACATTTATTTTTATATAACATAAATTAATTACTGTTGTAATTTTTAGTTTCATTTAATTTTTTTTTAGGAATGATAATACAAAATACTTCTATGTAAATTACTAGGGAAAACAAGTGTACCAGAATTATTTTAATATCAATACCCAGTTTTGGTACCAGTCTATTATAGATTATCACTAAAGGTTTCTGAAATCATCACATATTACCATTTTCATATTGTACATTTAAACTTACTTAGGATTATCATGAGACTTTATATCAGTGTTCCAAATGACAGAAAAATACCACCAGGAAACAGCGCCATAATTCATTTCAATGAACTTGAATTTTGTCCTTTTGTGTGATGCGGACATTGCGTCCGCATCACACAAAAGGACGCAATATTCCGAATAATCTCAATTCATTCTGTGCGTCGAAATATGTAGCTGTTTCCAAAACTGTCAATGAAAACAATTTTTTTTTTTGCATGTTGTAACACCATAGTGTATTTTGCGCACCTTTCTAAAATTCGTAGTGCATAATTTTTATGTGTGTGTTCACCTGGAATATTTTCAAAATAATTATTAGTCAGATTTTAAGATTAAAGTTTCTAGTGCATATTTTTGATCCTGATTTCGTGGTTCCTTTTTAAAAGGAAACTGATTTATTACCATCGTCGTTACTCTTCTAATACTTTGAAGTGTACACGAAGAAACAGATCGCAATTAGTGCAACTGAAGTAAACGGGGAGGGGGATGAGTCTAGGATGGGCAATTTCCTTTTCTAAATAAAGATACGAAAATAAATAATTCACTAAATATTCCTTATACTCATATAATTGTACCAGTACCAGCTGTATTACAAATGGATACTCACAGGGAGCAATCAAATTTGAATATGGTCGAGCGTGCTTTAACGCATGTGCAGCTCTCACAGCTTTGTGGTTTTGTCACGTTTAGTACAACTGTACGGTGAGTCGCCGCTTTTTTATGGTGTAAATCGTATAATTTTCAATCTCCGAACGGCAGGTAAAACAAGTGCGACCTTGTGTAAAGTGAAACGACAATATGTTAGCTTTGTCCAGCAATTGCTATTTTGAAAATGTGGTTGTGGAGACGCCATTTTCCGAAACTATCATCAGGAAAAAGCTTTTACAGTGGCGTAAACATATTCTTACAGATACCGTTGTGTGATGTTTCGCTTGTTGAAGAATATGAGAAGTTGATGGATAAAGAAGAGGGCAGTGGGAAAGAATGAAACAAGGTAGGGGTGTTTTGAGCTCTCGTTTTTGACAATAGAGTGAAAAATTGGTAGGGTCTTCTCTTATGCACTTTATACGTAATGCTTCAGTAAAATCAATTATTATACATGTATATATTTTTAAGTATATTGCTATTTCCTTATCCCTCCAAAACAATTTTCTTCAAAAATTGGTAACTCCATTTTTACATTGCTGGATAACAAAAGTTTGTTGTTAAAGATTCTTTTCTGATATCATGAGGGTTGAAGATTTTAAAATTATGAAAAGAATTCAAATATGGACTGATTCTTTTTGGATGTATTCTCCAGAACATGGGTACAACCCGTACTTCGGCGAGAAAGAGAGTAAGAAGAAGTCAAATTCGGAACTGATTTAAGCAAAACAACTGTTGCTTTTTTTTAAATAGACTCATATTTGGTTAGTGAAAAAATTTTAGGTTAGTTTACTCCACTAATTCGGAACGGAATCAAGTAAAATAAGCCACGCCAGCAAAGCGGTGCCCATGTCCTGGAGTATAACTTTTTTTTTTTTAAAACAAATCAACTGTTTTTGATTTAAATCATTGATAAACATTGTTCAATTTTAATGCTTTGATCATGTCCTCACAGAAGTGAGGATTTAATTTTTTCATCACTTTATCCAATTAAAATTTATTTCGGTAACCAAAGCTGTAGTGAAAGGCAACTGTATTGCAGTTTGACCCACTTATGATTGGTTATTTATTTATTTTTATTATTATTTTCTGAATAAATACGAGAGAATTTGTAGGAGCAATACCAAGCAAATATGAAATACTAGTTTCTTTAGTTCAGAAACCATCTCCTTATTTTTCAAGAAAATAGTGGATTTATATTTATTGAAGTATAGGGGTGTTATTATTTTAAGCAGAAAAAAAAATATTCTACACAGTAACAGTGCCATCGTTTTTTCGATTCCATGGAAGATAATGGTTTTATTCATGCGTAGGAGGCCGCCATTATTCTCTATCAATATTTCATTGAAGTTTTAGGGGATTAGTTTGATAAGTTGTGCCAGAATTAGAGAACATCCAGTGACGTAGGAAGTAACTTCTTACAAGTAATTGGTGTGCGATGAGTCTAGATTGAATTTGTTTTCTTTTAACATTGGAGACAGCGAGATACTTTGATGCCGTTTCTAGTTTATGTTGAAAATAGAAATGGGAAGCGATTTATTAAACTCATTAGGATTAGTGTTATTAATACCATCGAGTTATTTTTTATTACTCTCCTTTCATTTTTACTTTCAACAACAGCAAAAAAAAACTGATTTTGGTTGTTGTTTAAAACTTAATCTTTTGATTTGTCCTAAATGCTTTAGTTTTAAAAACTAAAATTCCTGGGAGGTTTTTATTACGAGGAACGACAGTTATTGAGCTCCAAAAATTACTTTGCGGAAGCATGAAATTTGATAACAACAAATAAAATAATAATATGCGAGAGAGAGACTTTATTTATATCCTTTGAAATATATAAAATCAAACAGTTTTTAATTTAACTTCCGTTTTTTGCAGATTAAAGGTTTAATGTATCGTATCACGTGCAAGTAAATATGGTGACATGATATGGCTTTACTCATTGCAGTATGCGAGAAAAGATGTCCACGAGAGAAAAATGTATGTTTGTTGTAACTGTGTGATCTGAGGCTACTCTGAAAGTTTGCACCGCTTATATATTAGCACAGATTTGGAGACCTGCAACGAAAACCCGAGCTTTGTATGCATTTTCTACCATCAATGTTATTGCTCGCCAGTAGCGAAAAGTGTATTGCATTATAATCGAATTCGATAGTATAAAATCCGACTAATTGCGGTAAAATTCAGTTTATGGTGCTTATTCCTCTAAACTTCCATCGATCTGAGCGACAAGGAGTGATGGGAACGTGTAGCTCCGCCCACTGCTTCTCGCTGATTAGTAAATGTACTACTGCGAATAATTAATGGCTTTAATGTCTCATTTGCTTTGCAATGCAATGCAATGCACTTAAATCTTTATAATTTCCAAGTTATTTTATGTAAGAATGTGCTTTGCCCAACTACTATGTTGGGTAAAGCACAGTTTACCAACTACTTTGTACGATTTCGGGGGTAAAAAAAATCATACTAATCGTATAACTTCACCTTTCTTTTTTACTACGGTATACTAAAGAAACCCGATAAATAAGCAAAACAAATAAAGGCACTGCAGCTGAAGTCCTATGCAAAATGGCATGCACTTTAATAGAAAATCGTGGTCATTAGCAGCCAATCTTTGAGTTATCACGAGTTATCAAATGGATACCGTTCCCATCATTTTAGGTGGAAACATGCACGGGGGGCTGTCGTTTTGTTTTCCTCATGGTTAAAGACTCTCAGGATGCCGACTGATGAGTTATTCAGCCAATAAAAAAAGAGATTTTCTAGTGTACGTGAGTGCATCATGCAAATTTCTCGGTTTTGTATAATTTAATTTCTCGTACGATTTACTCGGGTTTTTTTTATGTACTATTTCTTCTCAGTGTAGCATTAGGCATCCACAAGGTGTTTCAAAAGTGTGCGAAATATACTGGGACACATTCTAGTGTCCAAAATAATATGTCATAAAAATATGTGTCCATATAAAAATATATGATAATAGTTATGGTGTTACTACGATAATTATTTTTAATGATTCTTTTCTGATAAGATAAAAATAAGTGTGAGTAGAAACTACCGAATGTCCATGACTCGGAGGTCGAAGGTTTTTAAATTACAAGAAATATATAAGGGTGGGTTAATTTTCAATAAAATTACTGTTTTTTAAATTTAAATGAGACATGTTCAGTGTTAGTTCATTAGTCATATTCTTCTCATACCGTTGCTGTTCAAACAACCATAGCTCATTAGCCATTCAGAATTTTTGTATGACTTTTTCTTTCCTTATTTTGGTACCGAAGAAAATCAGGATGTTTCAGAAGAGAAATTTTGAACATACTTTTTAAAAACCCTATATAAACAGAGAGCAGATCCTTTAAAGTCTACGTCAGATGTATGGTGATTAAAATTTTGCATTGGCCTAATTAATATAAAAATTCGGTAAGAAAAGAACTATATTTTATTCGTTATAATATTTATTACAAATTAATAAAGAGACAGACTAGGCACGCTACTGATCATACATATGGCGTCGGAAACGGCATGTTGAATTCAAATTAAATATTAATTTTATGCATTTCTAATTTTATAACCTAAAAGGCATCTCAACTAATCAAGTCAAACCTGACTGAGTGGCTGCATTAGGTGGTTTTCAGGGGATATTCATGTGTTGTTGAGGCGGTTCCTGCGGTTCCCAGGGTTCCCCCGTCAGCCGCCGTTGTACATCTTGTGTAGAAGCTTACGCCAAAACCGGCCATTTTTATGTAGTGTGTTCGATGTGTAAGTGTAGTGATATGGTGTGTTGTTATGTTTTCGGCTGGTACTTGGCTCTTAGCAGATGGGAAGCAGCAACACCTGGTTACCACGTCCCTCCCGCCACGTAGAGGCGGCCAGGATCTACTATCACCTGCTGGACTAACCCAAGGCAAAAGACCCGAGAGAGCCCAAATTAGGATGGAATGAAAAGGCTATAGAAGGAGAAGTTTGGGAGCTGGAGAGGTAAGAAAGAATAGAAGAGAGGAGGATCAAAGAGAGTAACCCCACAATAGTTAGAAGGTAGAACAAATAAAGCAAGACTAAAGGAGATAGAGGTGGAGAAGTGGACTGATTTCTCATGCTATGGGAAATAATCCCACGGAGGATCCCATCCTAGAAGGACCAGAAAGATTTCTTGAATTATAATTATGTCTAATCTCTTGTAGACATTGCTCCAAGCACTTATATATATATATTTTTTTATCCCAATCACGCTATAAACAGGTTACACGTCTTCAGAAGAACACCAAGAATTTGCGCACACTAGATACAGGAACACGTTCAATGTCCAGGAGGGTATATCTGATTACGATGAGTGCCCAATCATCATCAACTTCTCATAAAATTATCCCAAATTAGCAAGTCTAAGCTCCTCTCTTCTTTTAAAAGCACGTGAGGCAAAAGTGTTCAGTGCTATAAATTCCGCTTGAGATTGGAGAAGCGCAGGTTTATTTCCCATTGTTGTTTATTTGTTATTTTGTTTTTAGGAGCATTAGCAACTAAGGCCATATTGCTACGGGGATATGCGGTGATCATTCCCTGACCTTTCCGCATCCTCCGTATTTGGTGATTTCCCATTGTGAAGGTATCTGAAACAAGCTGCAATTAACGCCTGTAGTCTTGATAATATTGACAATCGAAAATAATGTGGTCAACATTCTCTTCCTGTCCACAGAGACAAAGCGGGATAGGAGACAGTCCTAATTTGAATAATTTGCTATTAATACTCCCTTGGCCGGTGAGTAGAAATGTACCATGCAAGCCAGGTGCAAACCATAAAGATTCTCTCTTCCTGAACTTCTTCACCGATGGTAAAAACTCTCTGGTCACGGCGCCAAGTTCCGAAGCTGACTAGTCTCTTTCACATTTATCTACATAAATAGAATGAAGCTTTCTTTTCTCAGATGTTAAAGAAGCATCTAGGTCAAGTTGCACATCATCCAAAGTGACAGGTATTGATTTCTTCAGGTGATATATCATATATCTCTATTTTATTTCATAATGTAAGGGTAACTTTCCCAATAACACCTGCAAAGTCAAAGTCGAAGTGGTTCTACACGCCCGTGACATCATTAGGAGGGCAGCACGCTGGGCCTGCAGAAGCTGTTTCATAATTGCGGACTTGTTGGCCTTAAGTCCCCACGCTCCAGCCGCATAAGCAATGATAGGTAAAAAAACACAATTATAGTATAACCTGAGTGAATGACCTCTCAGGCCCCATGCATTAGGTGGTTTGGAAGGTTTCCGAAATTCAACTAAAGAGTGGCACTGATAATTTAGCAATTAATTCAGACAATTTAGGCAATTTGCCAAATGATTCGCCAAACAAGCGTAGCACCAGTGAAGATTTGATGTCAGTATCGGTGGTGTTGCAGTAATACATCCTGGACACTGCATTCGGGAGTCTACAGATCTGAAGGTGTCCATGTGTCTTTCAGTGCCCTTGCAAGATACTTTATAAATGATCAGTAGTAGTAGTATCAGTAATTACCCCTTTCCGCGTTTCATACGACTCCAAGAGAAGGGGGAGGAACTGTTGAAATACCGTCGACGCATTATGTAATACTGAATATTAATATAACATTGCTTAAACAAAAGGAATTTTAGTTATAAATTGAAAATAATAAAGATATCAACTTTCATGTAGCAATGAATGCGTACTTTTAGTTCCAGCCATCATTCGTAACTTTCACAGATATCATCAGTCGTCACCTCCGACACACTGGATACGTTCCCAAAAACCACATCATCACCATTCGTCCCCGTTGTTGAAGTTGTAACGGTTCCTTCCAAAGCAAAGAAAGCAGTCATAACGTAAAAATCAATAGCATTTTGATTTCTTCGCTCAGTGATAGCATAACCCTGAGTTCTGATATCAATTTAGGGATACAATGAGATGGCAATGATCGGGGAATTATTTTTCTAACAACGACGAATGTGTGCAGCAGTGACGTTCTTCCATCTAATAAAAAAAAGACCGCCTGTAAAGACGTAGCAGGTTTTGAATGCTTCGCAAGAAAAATATTCTCATTTAAAAAGTTTATTTAAAATTCCGCATCATAATTTTTGGTTAGATTCTTCGTATAGTAATTATTTAAAACGATGGGCTACTACAGTTGTAGTATTTAGAAAGAAAGACCTCTTTCTTTCTTTACAGATACTTTAATTATTTTAGCAAGTTAATACTTTTAAAAATAACATTGTTTTGTAGTCAGCCACAGACCATAAAAAATTAGACAATTTATCGTAAAGTTTTGGCTGCTGTGCCACAGCCTTTGGCTAACGAGAGAAAAACGTGAAGTCACTGATGGTTGAGAAAGAGACCCTGCAGACACCGATGACTGCAGTTAGTCAACGGCTGTGGCATAACAACCGAAACGTTACCGTAAATTTGCGAAATTTTCTGGACTGTGTTTTTCTTATTTTCAATTCCTAACTTAGTTCTTTAATTTTATGTAACAGCTCAGAAATTACCAACCCCCAAGTTCGGTGTCTATTTAATAATTCAAGTATTTACTTTCTGCATGATGTCATAAAATTCCATTTATGGAACTTATGGCCAACAGGGCTTTGGCTACTTGCAGAATACCTTATAAGAAAAATGTGTTTACTGAAATTAAATGGATGGCAATCATCGTACATTGATGTATTCAAAGATCAGGTTTTACATTTCATTGGCATATTTTGGATCATTAGCTAGCGAACTTTAGACGGGATAAATGAAAATTCCGATCGAGTGTTTAAGCTAAATGAAATTACGATATAGTTTATGGCTAAAGCCTGAGGTTATGTAAAGAGTTTAACTAATGTGCAAGTTAGCGCAATTGCATCATTTCAGTACATTGCCAACTACTTAAGTAGTTATACACTGAGTATTCACTGAATTATGACCACCTACCTAATGCTTCGTAGGTCTTCCTTTTTCCCTCAGTACAGCAGCTATCCGATGCGGCATTGATTCAACAAGATGTCGGAAGCATTTAGGAGGAATGGCCAACAAAGCTATGTGTAATGCGGTTAGCAATGCAAGTATGGAGTTAATTGGTATATCCAGACGCCTGATGTCCCTTTCCATAGTGTCCCACAAGTGCTCTATGAGATTGATATCGGAGGAGTTCAGAGGCCAATCGATATGCTGTAATTCAGAAGTGTGTTCCTCAAACCATTCCTGCACAACAAGTGCCCGATAGCTCGGCGCATTGTCATCTTGGAAGCCACCATCGCCATTCGTCGGGAAAAAGTGTAACATAGCGTGGTGTACACAGTCAGCAAGCAGTTGACGATAGCTGAGACCACTGATACGTTGTTCCACGTGTACCAGGGGTCCACGTTCCTGCAAGTGAAACATGCCTTACACCATACAACCGCCTCCACCGGCCTGCACTTTTGATACCATGCATAATGGATTGGTTTGGTTTTTAATGGCGCATTGGCAGTTAAGGCCATAATGCGCCAAGTCAATGCATGATGGATCAATAGCCTCGTGTTGTTGATGCCAAATCCGTACACGACCATCCACGGTGTGGAGTAAATAACGTGACTCATCCGACCAGCAGAGCTTCTATTCTTCTAACGTCCAACTTGCATATTCTTTGCACCAAGCGAGTCTTTTACACCGATGAACCTCGTTTAAGAGAGGATGCCGTAGGGGTCGTCTGCTGGAATAGCCCATTCATGCGAGCGTGCGACGCATGGCCATTCCAGATATTGTTCCGGGTTGGCCCATGTTCTATTGGGTATTCAACTTTTCAACAGTGCTGCGCCTGTTCACCCGTGCGAGTCGTCGGACCCGGCACTCACCGCTAACGTCAACCTTTCGCTGACCTTTGCAGTTTTGCCGTAGGGGTCGTTGTTTGACCATTTTTGCGCCAGGTCCTGGTATACTTTAACTACGGCGGCTCTCGAACACCCCACCACTTCAGCCGTTTGAGAAATCGAGACACCAGCTCGTCGAGCGCACCCACAATCTGGCCTTTATCAAAGTCCGATAAATCCTTCCTTTTACCCATCACGCTCGGAATTTTATTACCTACTGAAACACTGACACCTTATCTATACTACTTATCTATACTAACTGCGCACGTACCTCATGTGATCAACGGGTTGCATTCAGTTTTCATAGGGGTGGTCATAATTCCGTGATCACCCAGTGTAAATTGGCATAATTAAGTATATCTCATATTGTGCATACCTTCACAACGAGTTGTCATGATAAAGCACTATCTCCAATAAGTAACACTTTACCATAGAAGACTATTGTTACTTATTCTCAGCGGATGCCATCACCCATGCGGCACCGTTTGAAATATGGTATGGAATAAAGATCTCTGTTATCCTCATACTCTCCCTATTAGACTTAGGAAAGCAAAAAAGATGTAGGAAGGTAATAGTAGGAGAGGAAGAAATGGCGTCGCAGGAAGAAAGGGACAGCTACTCCTTTAACTCACACCACTCATAAATTCCTCGAATAGGCAACGCTCACCCAGTAGAGAAGATTGTTGTTATATACTCTCAGAAACTCTGTGGTCATCAGCCACGGAGTTTACGAGAATATATATTAACAATCTTCACCAATAAGGCACCATTTCGGAGCTTATTTGCTTCTCATCAGTGGGTGGGCAGATATCCTGGTGCTACAATGATGGCAACCCGGTTGCAAAGTATAAATCCACAATATAAGAGATGCCTGATGGTGTGGAGTAATTCAGAATACGGTATAGTTTAAGGTTATGTAAAGAATTTAACTAATGTACAAGTTAGTGCAATTGAATCATTTCAGTACATAACCAACTACTTAAGTAGTTATGAATTGGCATCATTAAGCATATGTTACTTATTTGTGGTAGTGCAATGTCATGGGAACTCGTGAAGGTATTCACAATATGAGATATACTTAATGATACCAAATTTATAACTACTTAAATAGTTGGCTATGTACTGAAATGATGCAGTTGCACTAACTTGTACATTAGTTAAATGAAATTGTAATCATTTCTAGCGTGAGCTTCCTGTGAATATATTCCGTCACCGCAGCATGCAGTTCAGCACTCCCACACCCACTTGAATAGCCAAGCCAAGAGAGGCACTGCCTGTAGTGAAATTAATCCCTCAATATGGGTTGGAGGAAACGAATAAAAAAGGAATCAGAAACGCTCCATTAAGTCATGCCAGTGCACATACAGATGTAAGATAACAACCTCTATTCATGTAATTATCCAAATATAGCGCGCAAAATATAGACGATTAAAAATATACATGAGTGCACAAAATAAGAATTACGTATGATCATACTATAATACTTAAATATACTTGAGATAATTAAAAAAAAGAATAAATTCCTGATACTAAGTCCAAGCCATCGTCTTCCCTCTCTAGGTAGAAATTATTTCATAAAGGAAATTAAAATAAAATATTTATTTTAAAAGTTAATAAGTCGATAAAGTGAAAAAAAACACTTCTAAAATAATTATAAATTTTGTTTAAAATGCATTATGGTTGATGATGGCCAGCAGTTAGTTTCCTAATTATTAATTAGGTAATTTACTCATTAACAGATAATTTTGAAGCAGGGTATAGCAGTAGATTAACAAACAGCCTTGCTGTTATGAAATTGTAATCATTTATAATTTCAGTTGTTCGGAAATGCGTCAATTATATCCTAATCCTGCTGGTCCTAGAGGTGCATTATTAGTGGATTAGTCGATAACACATTATTTCGATGGTATCATTTACCCAACGCCGTTCGGAAATGGTACGAAACACCACATAATCTTAAGCTGCACCAATAAGATGCTATCAGCTTTTGACTGATTATTAGGCCCTCGATATATGCGTGGACCACAGTTTATTATTTGGTAACCTATTTATTTAATTATTACTTTATATGTCAGAATATAAATAAGTCAACATTGACGAATGAATAAGTAAATTTTATTTATTCGTCCTGGTAGTTTCAACACTTCATTAATAAATTTTACGGGCTTGGTTCACGTTTCTGTAACATTTTTATCCAGTTGCAATTTCAATTTTAGTCCACAGTTTTATAAATAAATTTAGGTTTTCAACATCGCATCAACTTGCCTATGACCATCCCGTGCTGCACAAACTGCTTCTGGAACTAGTGCCTTCGCTTCACTTCTACTTAGCCTGAATTTTCTACATGCATTCAATAATATGCCAAGATATTCACATTACATTGGTTTGATCATGCATTGGGCCTGTAGAAAATGGCATCATATAGCTGCAACTTGACACTGTGAAAAATACGTACCTCATCCATATCAGCACTAAGGATTCATCTGAGTGACAATGAAATCCATTAGGTTTCTATATCCCCTAAGATGCATCCACCATACTGACAGATCCGCTACCGCGAAATGGGTAACAAGAGTCAGAGATACCGATGGTTGAATTTTTATGGCTGAGAAAACCTTGGGTCCGTTCGAGAATTTCGCGAAGGGATGCAAGAAATGGACCTTTCGTTGCCGAATCATTGGTTATTTGAATAACGGAAATTTATTTCAAAAGTTTGCGGATTCAGAAAAAAAATAAAAAATTCGCGTGTGTACCCAGTACGCACGAAAGATGTTTTATGTGTAAACATCTTTGACGACACCTACTAAATTTCGAACAGCTAGAATCAAAATAATGAACGATGCAATTTATGCTCACACCTGCTGCTTACTCTACCGAATCAATGTGAGTGATAAATAGGATACACATGCCCGCTGCTTACTCTACCGAATACGTTTGGATGAGGTTAGGCCAATAGCCTAACTACCCATTTGATTGTAGCCATTTGTTGACTAGTATGATTGCAACAATACGACTATTTGTATTCTTACAATCATACTATCATATTACTCTGCCATGGTTTATCGAAATTACACACGCACCGCACGCTAACGACATTGCAAGAAAAAACAGCATCCACGCATAATTCGCTATCGAAACTATGACTTGGCTCAGGATCTCAACCAGTACAAGCGCGAGATGGTAACGTTGCGCATTCTGTTTTGCAATGAGGAAACAGAGCTACTGTCGGAGATGAAATATGTCAAGATCTACGACGACAATGAAGAGCTCATACTAGGTTGTAAATTGTATGAATCGGAGTTGGACATTCGAAAAATGATTGAAATATGTAAGACGATATGTCAAGACCACGACGACTGTAACCCTGACGAAGCATGCGATAATGACCTGCATAGCCATTAAACGCGACTGCGAGAAGGGGACCCCTTTCGAAAATTTTACATCAACCAAACAGCGAGATGAATGAGGGTCTAAAACTTTCCACGCTCAACCGACCAAGCGCAATTGCAAAGAAACACGAAGATTTGATGACCAACGAGGACTTCTGCAACTTAATGAGAATGAATGGCCAATTACAACCAAAAGATTCTACTCATGCATGTAGTTTGGAGTCTGTTATCTCCCAACGCGAACCGATTCAAATATTCTTGACCGGTCCAGCTGGTTGCAGAAAAGCGTTTATGATTCGCCTCTTGATGGAAATATACAACTGCTTCAGTAATACAGACGGGTTGTAACGCCTACATTACATGCGCTTCAACTGGTAAGGCTGAAGCGCATGTAATGTAATGATCTTGGATGTGCTTAGAGCTGGTTTATGCCGGCTCTGAGCACATCCAAGATCACTACCCTCAATATATCCATTTCTCTGGTTACCAAAAGGTTTCTGCCACGGGTGGCAATGGTTAGCCCAAAGCCACCTAAGTGGTACGCCCCAGTACCATAAACATTTTTTCGCAACTAGCTGGTTTATACCAGCTCTGACCACATCCAAGATCACCTCCCATGATCCTTTGCGCGATTTCTTTCCCGTTTTCTTTGTTATGAAACGGAAATGACACAATTTCCGCGTTGCAAAATCATGACAAATTGATTCTACTACCGTCCGAAATTTACACTTCAAATAACCTATTCACTAACCTACTGTTACGCAACGTAAGCCACAAATAAATTTTTACTGACAATATTCATTTATCTTACAATTAGGAAGTTAGTCAACGAATAGATATAACCAGTAATAAATCCATAATAATTGGACTGAACTTTTATGGCCAGGTTTAATTTAACTTAGCATACAGTTTTGTGGTACACGACTCTTGTAAGTCAGTGATCTTTATTCAAGGGACACATAAAAAAATTCTGTAACGGGTGACACTTAAAACAGCATTTATCGCCACGATATCTGATTGTTTAAAGAGAGCATATTTAGAATATTCTAGATATATTGAGGGAATATAACAAGTATTGTGTTAAAGCTATACTAGTACCATTATAATACAGACTGTTCTATGCGATTTGTAGTCTTCTATTTCTCGTATAATACGCAGAAGTCTAGCACATTCAATAGCCATTAACTCCACTCTTCCTTGCACTTTATAGTATTCACCATATAGTGTAAGGTAGCCACAGGCTTTTGCTGCACCAGCAAAAAAACATAAAGTAGAAGTAGAATTCTTTATTGCAAAAAGTATATAAGAAAATACAAATTATGTGCTTTCCTCCTCGCATAGGTAACTCTACCTGCGAGGTCAACTTCTTCCAGTAATCAACGACTCGCTGGCTAAAAGAAAACTTCCTACAATCTGATCTAAACCTCAACTCCCATAATTTCATAATTTGAATTTATGGCCCATAGTTTTCGAATTCTTTATAACAGTGAGAATTTCACCTTCATTCATTATACTGATCCCTCTCAGAGCCTTATAAAATTCAATCAGGTCACCTCTGATGTGTCTGGTTGCTAAGCTCTGTAGCCCACGTAACTGGAGTCTTTCCTGATACTGTCGTGCTTCAGCCGATCTCACCATTCGAGTCTCCTATCTTTGAACCCTTTCAAAAAGCTCTTTAATTTCAAGACCCTCTTTAATCATCATCTTCCAGTGCGTCCTGGTTGAACGTGACGGTGACACGATAAAATTAAAATTTATCTGAGAATTTATAGTCGTGTGAAATGCTGTCTTCGTACATTTCAACTGAAAAGAGATAGAGATATTTTTACCCACTTGTTTTTATTCGTGGGGCTTATTTTGCACTTCGACCTGTGTTTTGTTATTAAACTGCAAAAAAAATCAATGATTTCACTGCTCCAATAAAACTTATACTGTTGTTAACCTAATTAAAAAAAATTATTGTTGAAGCAGATGGGAACAGTATCATTGAACGAGATCAACAACATCATTTGCTGTGAGAAATTATTAGAAAAATTAAATGTAATAAAAAGAAACTACTGAAGCATCATGACGAAAGCTGAACTGTAGTTTAAGTTTATTGGATCCAGCCCTTATGTGCAATAGATAAGCTGCTTTTCTACTCCGTGTTGAAATAGCCCCATTTTGAATCACATCCAGTCAGAAAAAATTAAATGGCCATTTTCAAACTTGGCTATTTTTCTACAAAACTCAGCGGAGCAAATTCCAAACAATCTTAATAATTTCAGTTCCAATAGGCGAAAATCTCCAGCCTCAGTGTCTTCTATTTATGTGCTATTATCTCAAGACTAAACTAGCACAGTGTAACTAGATATAGATTTTAAACTGGAAGTGAATAACTAAGCTTAACTAGAAAGATTTGCTGCCCAGTTTCGAAAGTGATAACTCTCGTTTCAACAAACTGGTATTGAAGTTTTCTTTCTAGTCAGTTGTGGGATTGCTGAAGGAAAATACAGTCCAAAGTATTGTTGAGGCGGATATTCGACTTCCAGCCAAAAATATTGCAAATTGCCTCCCTATCGAAAAGCTGAAAACGACATAGCGCACACAAAACGCATAAAGACAAATCGTAGCGATTGTGCAAACACAACATTTCGTACATAGCTATAATGACAAAGCGAACTCTGCATCGAATGGACTCGCCTACCTTATATAGCGAAGCAAATAGGAACCACTTCACTCTACACTTAATAAAGAGCATTTTGCCACTAAGAGTACTTTGCTATTTAAATAAATAATTGTTTATTGCATTTACCCAAGCTCTTTTTCTCCTCGAAACTCGGGTTTTTCATCCAACAAGCAGAAAACCAACCTCACAACACACTCAATTTACAAACAATATACACCGAGCAATATGGCTTTAGTTGCTGATGCTCCAAAAACCCTACTGGGACGACAATAACCCAGCCCTTCACAAATTATGGCTAGGGTCGGATCAGTTATTACAGTAGAAAATAAAATAGTGAACAAACAATATACACAACATCAGTTTACCATTTTAAATAATGAATACGATTTATATTAAAGTTTTCACAAATTATGATTGTTGCTGTCATTACTCAAACAGACCATTTCAGGGATTACTGTTCCTTTATCTCTCTCTTTCTCCACAGCTCTGTTGAGAAAGAGAGAGCCGTGGTATAAAAGACAAGAGGGGTCAATGAAATTAAAACGTTCGGTATCAGGACAATGGAGCATCATATTTCATTTGAAGATACCCTTTTGCATGCCCGAGATCTAATGAGATTTCGTGATTGAAAGAGCTTGGAGAAGAAGAGAAGTGAATAATGAGGCTGTCCGTTGACATACGATCGTCAGGAATATGTAATGAATGTTTCTAATTCCTGACTTGGTTCCTAGAAGGATTAGGATTTTAACTGAAAAAAAAATGCGATCTTGGATAAAAATATATGCAATTCTATTGAAAAAATATGTAAATCGTAAAGATAACATGAGTGACGTGTGCAGGAAAGCGTTATACAGCGAAGTGACCTAACGAGCGCCCAAATCAATTTACAGGCTGTAGTGACGGACTTCCAAAGAGGTCAGTGTTCGAGTTGTCAGTGTTAAATGACAAGTGTCATTGTAGTCATTAACGAATGCAAAAACGCGTGGAAAACATCCCCATAAAGAGTACAAACCGCGTCCGGAAGTGTAAAATTACTTAGCGATGTGCTTCACCTCTTTAAGAAATCCTCAAGTATAATCATCACCAAATGCCAGAGCAGTTAACCTCGGCATTCATGTGTAACATTACAAATCATCTGTACCCGCACCATGCGAAGAACTTTACAAAAGAATGTATTACTGGGGAAGAAAGCCTTCACTAAAGCTGATGATGTCTTCCGCCAAATGAAATATACGACAGCATCGGTGCCAGAAATGTAAAGAATGGATGCAGGACTGGAAAAAACCATGTTGTTTCCTATTTTCGTTTGTTAAGCACCGATAGAAGAGTGCACATATTATGTATTGTATCTGCAGCATAGGCTGGTGGTTGAAGCATACTCTTGATCCCCTGATTCCATTTGAAGGTACCAAGATTGCCAGATCTTACTCGAACATCGCTATAAATCAGATACACTCGTCAATGTTGGTTACCCCTATAGGCAGGAGTAATTTCAAGATGAAAATATAATTATCCACCTCTCTGAATGTGTGAAAGGATGGTTTGAGAAAATTTCAAGCATCTTTTCTGGCCATCTTATCTTCGGATTTCAATCCCATTGATCATTCAGATGAATTGGAAGTATGTGTTCCTTAGCAGAGTTCCCTGACGGAAACATCTGTTTTATGTTTCAACAGACGTAGCAAAAAAATTAAAGTAGAATGGCAAGAGACTTCGCTATTTTGATAATCTAGGCGGCTGCGATCAGCTAGAATTTTCCACCATTAACACAATTAATATTTCAAGAGCTTCGTACAATTTCTTCAACACTTGAATGGATTTGTCCTATCCAGGGCTTGCTTGCTTGTGGGCCAGTAGACCAATTAACTTTCGAGGTTGAATAGGTATAGGAATATGAATAGGTTTCCAATAATCAGCTCAAAATTAGGTAAGGGTGTCTATTGTTTGACCTGCTGCCATACATGTAGTTCTTCAATGCTATGTGAAAGAATTCCACGCACCACATGCACATCATTTTTGAACACATCAGGTGCATTCTGGTTCGTATAATTTGTTATGCACGATATGAGATTTCTTTCAAGGTGCGCCAAAGTTTTATTGCATTACTTTTGCTAAAACATTTTGTCACATTTCATTTCTTTCCCACACAGTTCGGAAAATATCTTATTGCCGTCTGTTGTGTAATCTTATTTTCTTGAAATCCGCTATTTGAATAAAGAACTGCTGTGTGCTTCTTTAGACAAGGTCAAGAAAAGACAATATTATGGACCCAACCAATACCAATGCTCTTGAAGTAATGACTGTCGTGACTTGCATATGACACTACTCAGAGTCTAGTGAGGAAATGACATTTTCACGTCCCACGTTGTTGATGTGATAAGCACTTATTCCGTCATTTTGCGGTGGCATGGTACCGTTGCAAGTGCTTCCGCAATATTTTGGAAGCAAGTACTTGAATACGCAAAAGAATGAGTCAGGCATGTACATTAAGTACTAATATATATATTAACTCTCTTTTTATATTTGGACATGGAATTACGTAATTTCGAAAAACCCAATGTCTAATAACACATCGAGTAACAGGAAAAAGAATTCTACGATGCAAAACAATACCTTTTATTGCTAGAGATTTCGTAAGAGATTGTTAGCGTGATAAGGCAAATAAACTATAATAGCATAAACAAAATGCAAATGCATTTCTGTGTAGAATTAGTCAAGTGATATTACTTTGAATCCACTAAAATAAATGTCTTAATGTGTTCAAATTCTGTTTAAATATTTCAGTGCATTTTGAAGTTGAAAAGTTGCAGCAAAATGCTATTATGTAAAAAATAAAAAAAGGAGAATAAATTTGTTGCTATTTTAAACTTTGAAATATTCATTGCGCTGTAAATTTAAATTAATAACTGGAAAATGCAAGAGAAAAATGTACCCTAATTCAAGGTTCTCTCCTTGGTTTACAGTGAGACTGATCAAGAGGAATTTTGGAAAAAACAAGGTGATTCGGCGTCTTTAAACATGGTATACGATTTGTTTTCTGATTCTTTCTGTTTCAGAAATCGAGTAAATAAGGAAAAAAATTTACATTATATGCATAAATCAGTTATAATGCTTTTCGAAGCATTTATGGAACATTTTCTCAGTGACAGCGTGATGGTTTTCGCAACTTGTCATTCGCATGAAAAGGTCTAGGTTCGAGTTCCATCGGAAAATGTTGGAATTCTTGAAGGAAAACGGGGGGGTTGCAGTAGTGTTTTTTCCTGAGAGTTATTCCTGAATGTTCAGCGAGTATGACACGGAAATTGACCATAAACACGCGCTATGCAGCGTAATAAACTACGCTACAAAATGGCGTAAGATGCCGGTTCTCCATAAAACCGATAACAAACAGAAGATGGAGGTTCGACGATGATAAATTTCTAAAAGCAGTTTTACACGAAGATAAAACTTATCGCTATATCACTGTTGTAAATTGCGCATTCACTGGCCTGTGTTGCTACCGATGCATGATTATTTTCTCTATATGCTCCCGGAATCGGTACTCGGGGGGTAACGCAACTGATGTATAACCAGCCTCCCCACTCCGGGTGGAAATGGTTCAAGTTTGAATCCTGTAAATGGTGCAAGTAATTTTTTAGGGCCTTTATCACAAAATATCTGAATATCTGAATTAGCTAGTTTCAGGCGAATTTTTCATGGATTTTTCTCTCGAAAACTGGGTTTTTCGTCCAGAAAACTATCAAAATCGAATTTTCTGTGACTACAGAACTGTAGTCACAGACACTCGTAATTTACAGATAGACAATACATATGGTGCAACATTGTTTAAGTTGCTGATGCGCCTAAAATCCTACAACGATAGTTCATACAGCCCACATCAGGAGTGATCCTCCTTACTCACATCGATGCACTCGCCGGGAAATAGGGGTTGTGACCGTCGTTCGCCCATACCACGTGGAAAAGGCTTGTTCGAAACCGTCAATGAAGCGAAGAACGTTTATGGATATTTTTCAATCTATGGCCGAGTTAGTTAGTCGCGGACGAGGGTTTCTCTCAAATTCGAGTTTTTCCCCAGGAAAAACAGGCAAATCGACCGCACAATTTATATTCGAATTGAACTTAGTGTATGAAATGCTGCTCGGGTATCCGTAACTTAATGTATGTTTGTTTTACTCACGTCGGTGTGAATAAAACATTAAATCACCATTAAAGGATGAATAAAGCCTTATTCACAAAACTGTATGAAAAAACGAACAAATTGGTCAGCTTACTTTAACGTAGAAGTCACTAATTTTTCTGGAAAAGAATTTGAAGTATTCTTGCCACTTACTTGCCATCTAGATGAGGGGTGGGTTCAGACCAAAGAAACTAAGGCTCTGGGGGATGAGTGCATAGTTTCTTTAAGCTGCAACCATTTTGTGCTCAAATAGTCACTCGTTTGGAAAAGTCCTGATTTGATTCCTGTCTATGACTGGAGAATTTCTAGAGTCCTCTTCTATCGAGGCGAGGCTGCAATAGTCGATCTCAGGTGGAGGTTATGATTCCCCCACCTCCGTGTTATTTTCAGCTTGCAAGACATGGGAATCGGTCCGTGAAACACACTTCTGCAAACATAATACACAAAGGAGCAAAATGGTCCTAATCTCTGGTAGTCCTAAAAAACACTACTACTATTTCTGTGGTCGGTTTGCCGACTTTTCTGGATAAACCCATAGTTTCCAGAGGAGAAAAGGAAACCATGCAACTCTCGACTTGTGACTGACAACTAACTGTGTCCAGTGCGAAAGAAGGGTACAATAAAAAAATTCCTTTCGTCTTGACGACAATCGAACCCAAGCTTTTCCAACGTGGTTTGGAAGGCTAGTGATCGTAATCACTAGATTTTGTAATCATCCCAGATTTTGTAACCACCCTGTCTCAACATGAGCACAGTGCAAAGTTCATCTACCACCACTCTGGATGAACCAGAGGCACATCATAGCCTCATACAATATAACAACCTCTCAAAAGTCTGTCACTCAACCACAAAAAAGGAAAAGAGAAAAAAGCGCACCGATTATCATTCTCAGGAAGAAGTTCAAGAGTGCTCCATCCCCCCTGACTTTGGTCCTGATGAGACCCAATGTAGTACTACATGCACGAGAGCTTCCACAGCCGCGGGCCCCAATGTGGACCCCAAACTCTCAACTCCTACGCTTCCTCCTTCAGCCCTTGACCAGACGATTGTAATGGGTCTAAAACCTTCTGAACGATTGGCCATCTCGTCCTCGCTGATGCCCACTGACTGGGAAACCTCTGCTGAATCTACCACGCTTCATCAAACCATCTGCAAGTTCCGCCTCGTACTTGTCTCCTATCTGAATAATGACACCAACCGGATTACCAAAACGGCTAGCACTTATGTACAGGAATTGTGGACTAAATTGGAATTGATAGCGACAGAATTAATAATAGATAACGAGAAACTCCGAGCAGTAAATGATGAGTTGAAGACAAGAACAACTATTTTCGAGAAGGTGGTGGATACCCTTACCAAGCTCTCGCCTTCTCCTGACCAGACTTCCCCTCTTGGAATGAATGACCTGACTATGGCTACACCTGATCCCACTCCATTCTCTTATGCGGGAGCAGTGAAAGCTAGGAAAGTGACCCATGCTGAGGCTGCAAAGCAGCAACTACAACCCCCATCAACTTCTGATAGGAAGATGCAGCATGTGCTACTACTCCGTGCTAGTGAAGACTCGAACGTCAAGACCAGTACTGAGGTGCAGGAGATGGTTACTAACACGCTAAAGAGTGATTATCGAAATGCCAAAGTCAAATCGCTTAGACCCATCAGGAACAGGGGAGTCATACTCGAAACTACCACTGAAGAGGACCTGAAAAGCATCTCCTCCAGCGGTTCCCTCTCATCTGCTGGTGTCCAGGCAGCACCACCGAAGAAAGCTAATCCATCGTTACTCATTTACGATACTCCCAAGGATTGGTCTAATGAAGAAATTTTAGACGACCTCTACTACAAAAATCTGGCCGACTATGGGTACACTAAAGAAGAAGTCAAAAGAGAAATTACATTCAGATTTCAAACAAAACAAATTCCAATTCAACGGCGCACAGGGTCATTAGCCTTTCACCCAAAATCTACAAGAGAGTTCTCTCAGCTAATAGAATTTTCTTGGGTTGCAGCGCATACAGATTTCGACCTTTCACAATCGTCACAAAGTGCTTCTTGTGCCTAGGATATGGCCACACCTCCCAACACTGTACACATAACTCCCCCACGTGTGGCCACTGTGCACGTAGCGGGCATGTACATGTGGAGTGTCCCCATCAAGATGAGCAGCCTTGCTGTGCCAACTGCAAACGACGGAAGCGAGAGCATTCCCACTCAGTCCGTGATGTTACTTGCCCTGAGTACCAACGTGTACTAGAAATGGTACGACTGAGAACCTCTAATGAATAGTCCAAATACAGTCAAACCAAGCCGAGTCACTGCAAAAAACTTTGATTCTACTCCACAGGCTTCCACCAACTCAGTGTGGTCTAGGGCAAAGCTAAGAATTATGCAAATAAATGGACAGAGATCACGATCCGTCTCTGACGAAATTCGTGTCTCTGCTGAGGACCATGAGATCGATGTTATCGCCATCCAGGAACCCTACACCGGAATACAATCTGGACCATCAACGAGGATTATGGGCTTTCCCATCACCACCAGAGTCATTCAGTCTGTCCCAGAGGACCCAAAATCCTGCATTGTCGTCTTCAACCATGAACTGGACATCTTGGTCGTGCATGGGCTCTGTAACAAATTTGCTACCTGTGTTCAAATCATTAGCCCAATACTGACCTTTTATCTTATTTCACTGTACTGCCCACCATCTGCAGACTTCAATGACTCACTGAATTACCTAGAATTTGCACTCAATTTCCTTGAAAACAAGTCAGTCCTTCTTGTCTCGGATGTCAATGCCAAATCCCATTTCTGGCATAGCAATACCACGGACCGTCGAGGAATAATGCTAGAGGATTTCATCGTCTCCCACAAACTCATAGTCCATAATCAGCCAAACCAGCACACCACCTACAGCAGTTCCACAGGCGAATCTAATATTGATGTCACTGTCACCACCAATAATTTAGGCCCGTGTATCCATGACTGGCAGACTATACCAGATTGGACCCTTAGCGATCATAGAGTTATCACATTCGATCTGACCCCAAATGCAACTAACACATCTAGGATGCCCAGACCACCTGCATTAGTGCGGTTCTCCATCAAGAGCATCGACTGGTCTTCGTTTGATGACTCCATAATCAAAGACTTTATTCCACATGAACCAAACTACCTGAACTCCTGCACAGCCACTGAAATAGCAGACATGATGCAGCAAGTGTTGTTGAAGGCCTCCTACAGGTCGGCTAGGAAAAAATCTATCCGTCCCACTGCCTGCTCTTGGTGGTGTCAAGAGCTTACTGCACTCCGCAGAGAGGTCCATCGTGCCCGTCGACTTTATCAACGCCATCGCGACTGGCCTCCCTGTGAAGTAGCTAGATTCCACGGCAATTATATCGCTAAAAAGAACGAATATACCAAAGCTATAGCTGCCCAGAAGAAAACCACCTGGTCGGAGTTTGTCCGAGACTCAGGGAATTCCAACCCCTGGGGACTTCTATACAAAATAGCGAGGGAAAAGACTTTAAGGCCTGAAATCTTTGGCACTGTAACTACTGGGAACACCGAGACTTCTAACTGGACCGACTCCATCAACTCCACACTTGACAGACTGTTTCCTGAAGATAATCCAGCAGACGATCTACCTGAGCACAGAGCAATACGATTAGCTAATCACACCTATGCTTCTGAGGAGGAAACAAATCCCTTTACAATGGAAGAGCTCACAGCCGTCCTCAACAGGATCAATCCCCAAAAATGTCCAGGAATGGACCTCATTGAGTACGTCTTTGTCCTTCGTTTGTTCAAGCTTAGACCCCTATATCTCCAATTGCTCTACAACAAATGTCTTCAAGAGGGAGTTTTCTCCAAGGCGTGGAAAGTGGCCCTGCTCCGACTCATAAGGAAGCCTGGAAAACCCCCAGGAGATCCGCGCTCCCTTAGACCAATTGCACTGTTGGCAAATCTAGGCAAAGTTCTAGAAAGGCTCATGGCTCTCCGAATCACACAACTGTTCCAGGAAAAGAACCTATTCTCCCCAGCTCAGTATGGCTTCACACCAGGGCGATCTACAGAAGAGGCGCTGTTTGACTTCATCCTCCATATTGAAAACTCCACATCTAAATATGAACTGGCCATCTTGGTGGATTTTGAAGGTGCCTTCGACACTGTCTGGTGGGACAGTGCATTGGCATGCCTCCGCCTAGCTAACTGTACCTCCCATCTCTACAAGCTCTTCCAGAACTATTTCACAGAGCGCACTATCGTGGTTAAATCCAATCTTGTGCAGATAACTAGACCAACCTCTCGGGGGTGCCCAAAGGGTTCTGTCTTGGGGCCCTTTGTGTGGAACATGGTCCTGCACAGCTGGCTTTCTAAAACTTTTGAAGGATGCAAAATTGTGGCGTTTGCAGATGACCTGACTATGGTTGTTTCTGGGAAATCACGCTCCGACCTTGAACACAAAGCAAATCTTGTCCTAGCAGATCTCTACTCCTGGACAGTTCTCAACAAGCTTCAAATCAGTACCAGCAAAACAAAAATGATGCTTTTTAAATCAAAGCTTGACCTACGTCGCCCACCACAAATCAAGATCTCCGGAAAACAGCTTCCTATTGTGACACAGGCTAAAGTCCTAGGGGTGATCATTGACCATAAGCTGAGCTTCCTTCCACATCTACAATACCTAGGGGTCAAAACGAAAAGATTTTCAGCTGCAATCATGAGGATCTCCAAGAGCAACTGGGGACTCTCCAACAAAACACTCTCTCTGTATTATAAAGCTGTTTTCATCCCCATTGTGACCTACGCAGCGGGAGCGTGGTTTCACCGGGTTCAACGAGTACATATGAAAGTCAAGGTCAACTCCATTCAACGTGCTATGCTCTTGGCCACGCACAGATTATGCCGAACAGTGTCTACAGCTGCCATCCAGGTAATAGCTGGCACTCTGCCGCTTGATCTATTTGTTATCTTCAGAGGGCTTAACTTCAGAATTAAAAAGAAAATACCAACGAAGATACAGGGCCTAGAACTAAATCTCAATGCTGATCCCAAAGCAGAAAGAGCTCGCTGTTATAAGGAACTCGTCAACATTTGGCAGTCTAGCTGGAACACCTCACACACAGGCTCCGTTACTAGAAAATTCCTCCCTGATGTTACTTTCACAACCCTGAAAACGGTAAAGACCTGGCTTTCTCTCACCTTGGAATCCTCCTACTTGGTTACCGGACACGGGTCCCTCAACGAAAAGTTACATCAACTGGGTTTGCTACCAACAGATCGCTGTTTCTGCGGCAGTTCAGAGAATTGGAAACATCTTCTTTTCGAATGCAGGTTGTACAATGACTTAAGAAGGACCCTGCTGCAGGCTGTGCCAGGTATCTCAGAACAGCAACCAGAGCCTCTACTCCAAACACCTGACAATCTAAAGGCATTCCAATCCTATGCATCCGAAGTCTTTAAGCGCAGGAAGCAGAGCTACATAGTTGTTACTGCACCTAACAATACCTCTTCAGTGACTTAAAGAGTTCTATATTCGCATGCCACCATCTTCTTCATTTTTTTTTTCTTTTCCACGTGCTGTCTGGAGTTCCCACTCTAGTGCAGCCAGTTTATTTATTCATTCATTTTCATTTCATTTCATTCAATTATTTATTTATTTTATTTTATTTATTTTTCTCTTCTTTATTTTCTAAATCAAACTATTCTTTTCTTTATTCTTATTAAATTATTATTTTTCTTATTTATTAAATTTGTTCTTCACGCGCTCTGCCTTGAGATCCCACTCTACCGCAGCCAATTTATTTACTTATTTTATATCTGTTTTTATTATTTTTTATTATTTTTTTGTTTTCACGCGCTCTGCTTCGAGTTCCCACTCTAGTGCAGCCAATTTATTTATTTATTTTATTTTATTATTTTTATTTTTTATTTTATTATTTTTATTCCTTTTTTTTATTATTATATATATATCTTTTTTAATTAATTTTTTTCCCGCGCTCTGCCTTGAGTTCTCACTCTAGTGCAGCCAATTTAATTAAATTGCTTTTTTCTTCTTCTTCTTCTTATTTCTTTATTTTTTATTATTGTTTTTTTTATCATTATTATTTAATATATATTTTTTATTAATTAATTTATTATTATTATTTTACTCTTTTTCTTTTTCTTTTTTTTCCCCTAACTGCACCACGGGTGGTTTTTTTTTTATTTTTTATTTTTTATTTATTTATTTTTTTGGGCTCTTCTGTCTTTATCTCCTCCCTCCGGAATGGGCCCCCAGAGGAATCTGTTCCACCTTCTGGCAACACTAGGTGGGTCAGAGTCTCTCTTGAGACAGTACGTGTTTTTCTGGGACTGGCCCACCTTCCCGTGGTGTGGACGAGTACCCAGAATCATCTGTCCAGGCGACTGATGCTTCTGGGTAGCCAAGTGGCCAGAACATAACAACAGAACACACACATAATACACACAAACGTACGTCACACACATATCTGGCCCATTTGTAGTGATACTGTTCTTCACAGAGACACAAGGCGGAGTTGAACAAACGTTCTAGGTGCCGCCCTTACATATACACATGTCCATGTCGTAATCACTGTGCTACAGAGAAAATCTAGCTGGTTACATGCCCAGTGATGATAATGTCCATGCATTTTGATGCATGAACATTATTATCACTGGTAATGTAATAAAATAAAGAGGTTTATAAACATTGCGTGGACTGAGTGAGATAGGGAAATATTTCATCATTCTCCCAAGCAGAATGCTAGAAATATCAAATTTATTTCTATTTGCGTGATGCAGAAATAATATATCTACTTCCCAAGGTTAGGTACCGTCAAAAGAACTTCCACCAGGTATCAGTTGAATACAAAATTTCTAAATTTCGAAATTAACTCCCTTCAATTTCGTCCAATCGTTAGCGATTCAAGTCTGGGCTTTATGCTGTTACACTTATTATAAAACTCCTTTTGGGACTATGCAGTTATAAAACTGAGCTCTTGAAGAGCACTGTAAAGATCGGCTTCTGTTCGGCACCTGCATTTTAGCTTTATTATTTTTGGTCGAAGCGATTCGGAATTTATTGATTGTGAATTTTGATTTTCTTTTCTCTTAGGCCACCTAAGAATTCGTTTGCAGTTGCATCAAGAGCAACGACACGACTCAGGTGCGAAATATAACACTTTGTCCGTATAATGAATTCTGGGATGAGGATTCTATTGTTTCATTAGAGGAGTAGGTTCTACTCACTTAATTCCGGACGTAGCTATACCTGGTCCGTCAAAACTAGTAATTAAACTTTCACTACTAGTAATAGACATAATGGTGATTGCTATTTATCACTAACAACTCTGATTGTTCCTTTAAAGCATGAGTTGCTCTTTTTTTTATGTTTACTGGGAAATATCGGTGCTGTTTCAAGAAATTCATATTTTACTATCGTCATTTCAAATTATTACATACATTTTATTAACTCGGTAAGCTATGTTGTTTTTCAATTTTCCGGAGAACCTGGAAACAACCAATAAAAAAAACAAAAAACATCATTGTAGTCATTGACTGAGTGAGGGAAACTGACCTTCCAAACGCGAAAAGTGTTTAATCTCTTTTATACCACACGTATTGAGTTTCCCGAGGCACTGCTGTTAGAATTCTTTTACTTACTGTTGTAATTCGCAATTAGAGATTGCCGAACCTTTGTTGTAAAAGAACTACAAGCAAAAATATATATCACATGAGGCAATTTGTAAGTGGTTGCAGTAGAAAACAGATAAGATTTCAGATATAAAGCTTCTGGAAAGAAGAAATCAATACGCTAGCTTTTATAGATGGAGTGTTGCAGATGATAATGTGGGATCTGAAAAATAAAATAAAAGAAAATATACCCCATTTTTATGCGTGCGATGAAATAAGAAAGAAAGCGAAGAGTTGTTGGTAATAGCTTTTATTAAGAAACTGAAATCTGCATGCACTGGTGTTCCTCTATAATTGTACTTTTCGTTTGCTATTTCTCCTCTTGATATTTTGCTGAGGGTGGGGGGGATGGAATAAAACTTCATCAAAAAAGGTCGAATCTTATGTCGAAACTGGTACTCGTTTACTTCGTGGAATAACGCTGACCAAAGTCATTTCGGAGCTCGCGGAAGTTTTGCTGATTGTGCAGCTTATTTGGATTTCGATTTGTGTCCCACGTTGTCCTATATGCCATTTTCGTGATATGGTGCGGACTTTATTGCGCACTGTAAAGCAAATTTCTTGAATCCAGAATAGGAAGTGTGGCTTTGTGTCTAAGTAGCAGTGATTTCCATAAGGAGTGCAGATAGAAGTAAACAAAGCTTGATGATCACTTCTCAGCACCGAGCAACTGATCTCTTTCTTCCATCGTAATAATGACGGAACTCATGTTTTATGGGTATTGTGTCTGACGCTAGTGTTAATGCGATCTTATCTTGAAAGGCTACAAGTTTTTCCGTAAACCAGAAAAGCAATGTTTCATGGATAACTAAAGGAATTTCCTCGAAAAACATAAATGAAAAATTTCGTTTTCTTAATGGGGAATGATTTGGCTGCTGCTCACGTCATTTAAGTTTTGTTCTTTATTGTACATTATTGTTTTCGAAAAAAATATGGATGATAAAACTGAATGTCGCATAGGAAAAAGAATTTAAAAGTGTAAAAATCAAGTTAATGAAGGTGAACCACTTAAAAAAAAAGTCTCCTTTGTGTATTTCGGTATAGAATAGTAGATGTAGTTTATTTGTACGTATGGTGTTTCTAAACTGCAATTTGAAGATTGCACTTCAGGTGAAATGCCCATTTATGATTTTTCAGTAGATTAAGTATTTCTTTGTTTTTTAAGCCAAAAATGTAATTTTGGATTGAACTCCTGCACTTCGATGTTGTTACGCATGAAACAGGTCTTGTATATCAGTATAACTGGTAATGATTGTCATTACAAGTTATACTGATAATGACAGCAATTTAACCTTTCGTAATGTTAATGAGATCGTCATTAGATTTGTGGATTATTCTCTTGGACTAGAAAAGTACAAGAGCCGACATGCAGTTCGCGTACAGTAAAACAAAATAATTCAAATTACGCATATTCAAATTTTAATATTCATCTAACACTTTTGTTTTTTATATTCCTGCTGAAACAGTTATACCTGAATTTGATATACAAATTCATTAATGAACTGTTCCATGAATCGTTAGCTTTATGTTAAGTGTTATTGCTATTAAACAAACCATCAATTTATTACTCGAGATGCAGGTTAGAAGGTCATCGTGAAATGGGAAATTAATTCGGAATAAAACGATGTCCTAATTCAGCAAATTACTGTGCTATTTATTAATGAGACCCCGTGGAGAAATTTGGATAACAGGTACAATAAAGAATGCGCTCGCCATTTATTGGGGGGAAAAAATAGTTATAAAATTTGTCACTGTATGGCGTGTTGTGGGGGTTATGTTTTTCCTCTTGGTTTATTTAATTTAATATTAAATAGCTTGTTTTGTTCCCTAATAGATATACAGGGTGTCTCAAAAATATTGGTACAAACGTTTAGGGAAGGTAGGTAACATCTAGAGGAATGTGAATCGCATAGGAACCCATAACCGGAAACATCACGGGAAAGTAGTGGCAGAGGCACAAGAAGCAGAAATGACACAAGGCAGTAATTAGTGGCAAACATTTATTTGAAATAATATTAACAATGGAGTACGAGATGGATGCATATCATGATGTTACAACAGATGCTCGAAGGTTCCACCATGAGACGCGATGCATGCGTGACACCGACGCACCATGGATTGGCGGACACGGTCGAACACATCTGGAGTTTCTTTAACAGTAGCGCAGACGAGTCTCGCCACGAGATCCATTTCCGTCTCCACAGGCGATTCATGCACGATAGATTTGAGGGCCGATAAATCAGGTGAGCTTGGGGGTCAGGCAACGGGTCCACCATGGTCAATCCATCGACGCCCAAAACGCCTGTTCAAATGGTCAAGAACACACCTTCCATAATGGGCAGGCGCCCCGTCATGTTGAAACCAAATGTTGCGTCTCACATTTGCTGGAACATCGTCAAGTAACCCTGGAAGAACTTGTTCAAGAAAGATCCGATATTTAGCGGAGTTCATGCGGGATGGTAACAGGTATGTTCTTTCAGAGCCACCAATTTTGCACACTTATCCACCAACTACCGCTGCTACCTGTTCCCGTTGTTTTGGTTTAGCCCGTTTGCTCGGAGCTGAAGCGTAACCCATCTGCTACTAGTCTTTTCTCATGCTTACTGGTAATGCTTACCTCCCTTCTTGTAACCTTGTCTAATTTAATCCCTAGCGAGTGACCCATTGTCTTAAATAATATTTGTGACTGGTAAGGTTTCGCCGCCCCATATTATTATACCAGAAGCTTTACTTTTAATTAATCTCTCCTGTGTATAAAATATTTTCTTGTAAGATTTTATATCTTACAGTGTAACTATCTTAGTTACGATTATGAAAATAACTTTTAGCATAATCGTAAGTTATTGCGACAGCGCCACTACTCAAATATATAAAAGCAAAGAAGTCTCTTCAAAATCATACAGTAGTTGTTTGCCTGCACTACAGCAGCAATGCCAACAACGTTGCAGGAAAATGTGCTATTAGTGAAGCTGTACTATCAGAACAGCAACGATGCAGCTGCGGCTATCAGAGAATTCCGGAGTCAGAAGCGCATGTGTGAACCTATGACTGTTTGTGCTCTCCGCAAAATGATTGCGAAATTTGAAACGACAGGACATTTTGGTGTTCAACCAGGTAGTGGTCGAAAACGAGTAGACTCCTCTCGTGTTCACGATGTGGCTATGGCTGTCGTGGATTTATCAAGTCAATCTCCATGTGGTAGCGCAAGTGTGCCAGCTGTTTCTCGTGAAGTGGACATGCCGTGTTCCAATCTTAGGCTAGTAATGCGTCAGGTGTTGCGGTACTATGGTTACAAGATGCACATGCCACAGCAGCATGGTGATGCAGATATTCGTTTCAGATATACGCATTTCAGTTTCTGGCGCGAATGACAGTGGCTATCACTTGGCCATGGAATATCCTTTGGAGTGATGAAGCCCATTTCTGCTTAAATGGACAAATGAATGCGCATAACTGTCGCATTTAGGCAACAGAAAACCCTCGAGTTATCCAAGATGTCCCGTTGCATTCTCCAAAAGTGACAGTGTGGTGTGGATTTATGGCCACATTCATGATTGGGCCAGACTGGACCCGGCACCTGTTCTACCACTGGACAGCGATATTATGAAATGTTGGCAAATTTCGCAATACCAGAACTGCAACAACGTCAGTGCCTTCAGGATACTATATTCATGCAAGATGGTGCGCCATCCCACATCCACCGTTATGTCCAAAGATAGCTAAGGCAACACTTTACAGACGAACGGGTCATCAGCCGTTGTTTCCAGACATCTTGGCCACCCCGATCACCGGACCTCACCCCCATGCGACTTCTGGTTGTTGGGTTTGAGAAGAACTAGGCGTATCGGAAAGGATGTCAAACTCTGGCAGATCTGAAGGACAGCATTAGACGTCATGTACTGGCTATTCCAGTTGACATGTTACGTTCTGCTGTAGAAAATGCTGTTCTTCGAATGTAAACTGTTGTTGACCAAAATGGAGATCACATTGAACAATTGTAGCGCTGTTCAAGTTATTTGTATTGCCACAGCGCCATATAGTGACAAATTTTGCAATTAATGCTTTCCCCAATAAATAGGAGCGCATTCTTTATTGTACCTGTTGTCCAAATTTCTCTTCAGAACGAGCCTTAGAACTCTTCTCCAGAGACCTCTACATAGGGATACTTTAATTTTAACAACTCTGTAGATTATCACATTCTCATCCTACTACGCCTATAATTTATTCTATCATTAATTCCTTTGCTTTTTTTTTCTTTATCCATTTAGTCCCGTTACATCATTTCACGGTCATTAACTTTATCTGTAATGTTCTTGTTTATAATTCGGCATGCCCACCAGGTCAGTAGAGTTTACAAAAAATCAATCAATACAAATTGTTAATCGTATTTAGCAATTACAGGTTTGAACCCCAGTCCACTGAAAGAGTGTGTGCTACTGCACTCGCGCTCCTGACCACTCGGCTACATCAGACCAAAATCTAACCGCCCCCAAATTAATAACTTAATTTTACATTACAAAAAAAACATAGATTTCCATTGAAAGAAACTATCAAACAATATCTCACGAGTTTAGCTTATAAGTTTATGAGTTCGAGATTCAATAAAAACTGGAACACAGTTACGTTCCGAAATGGGCAGCTACTTTCAATTATTTTGCACTCTGATTTTACCACCTTGGCAGGCGGGCTTCTCACATCTGCTTCAAATCTTTATGGTGGTTGATCGGTTCGGGGCTCGTGGACTGGACACTCCTTCTCACGTAGATTTCTCGACTCACATATCAGCATACCTGGCTCACTCTCGATGGGATCAGACCCTAGACATATCTGTACCTTCCTACACATTTTTAACTTCAGAAATACAGCATGCGATTACGTTGCTAGGCACGCCAACCACCCGACGGCTGGATTCTCTCTTTCCACACACGTGCATACCTGGCTCATTCCCGACGAGCCAGATTTAGACACATCTGTAGCAGACGCGGATCAAGCCAAGTGGGGGCCCCAAGCGATAAAAATTTCGGGGCCCTAAGCGGTAAACATTTCGGGGCCCCTTTTCCGAATTATGATCGTTTTTCTTACAAAAAAATCTCATTATGAAAAATAGCGGCCTGTCAGGGCAGTTTGCTTTTAAACTAAAAAAAATTACAAACCTCAAATTTTTATTTTATATGTGGCCCTCTTTCCGCATATCATAAATCGTATTTAAATTTAAATCAAATTATTATTTTGGGAGGGGTCGATTTTTTGTGTAATTAAAAAAATATATATTTACTTAATTTTTGCCTATTTATGCTATACTAGTTTCATCCCCTGATGTCCAGTGAAAAATTAGAATCCCGCCAAAACTCAAATAAATTCTCTTCAAAAGCTTAAATAATACCGCGTTATAGGACGGTTGATTGTATATAAAAAAACATAATTTTCCTCGAATCCCCTTAGTATTCCGGGCCCTACGCGGCCGCTTAGTCCGCTTACCGCTTAATCCGCCTCTGATCTGTAAATTCATACAAGAAATTTCTTCAGAAATACAGCATGTGATTACGTTGCTAGACACGCCGATCAACCGACGACTGAACTTTCTTTCTTTCTACACACCTTTGTACCTGGTTCATTCTCGACTGGCCGGACGTTAGCGCAAGTGTAGCTTCATACATTGTTATACTTCAGAAATACAAAATACATGATTATACTTCAGAAAAGCTTTAAACGCACACGTTTCCTACTCGTCCTCAATTCCAGAAAAAAAAAAAAAAGAAAAAAACATCATCACCTTTAGTCCGCACGTTCTCGCGTTCCCTCTGCCTCACTACCCCCCTTTTTTTTTCTTCATCTTGCTTCCACAAATTTTCGAACTCTAACACTCTCATTCCCACACCACCACCAACTCAACTCGAACCCGTGCATTCGACTCACTCCAAAAACTCTAAAGTTTGTAACTTAAAGAGTTGTTGGACTTTCACAGGGCTTTCAACAAATCCCCATACTATACTTAATTTCTCACTCTTTCTTATTTGTTAAAATAAAACTTACCACAACTGTCTCCCTAGTGCAACACGCCAACACTTCTCTTGCAATTTCCCTGTTTTTCCTGTTTACTTTGCATTCTCGCGAAATCCGAGAGTAGCTATTTTCGTGTTTACACTTTCCTTGCTAAACGTCGCCAACTTACCTAAAATCTGCCACCCTCGCGCGGTCTTTCCGACACGAACGCCAGACTGTTGCACTTTTGTCCAGATGCGGTCGTTAAATCAAACGTTTTTTTTTAATTACCTAATCTGACAGTCCCATTGTCTGCCGCTGGTTGCAACCCTTTCTCGCTTGTTCGCAAATGGCACTCCTTGCCTAGTAAGGGCCATTATTTTGTTTACTCTCAGGTCACCCTCTTTCCACACATCTGCATTTACAATACTCATTATTTCTAGTCTCCATTTAACTGCTCTTTTAATTCACACATTCATAACCTCCTTATTTCAACACACCGCATTTTTCAAACCATAATATTTACCATATTCAAACTTCGTATTCAAACCTTAATAATTATTTTCACTTTTTTCTTCCCTATTTATTTATTTCACATAAATATTTTCAGTTAATTTGTAAGAGTGTACTCTTGCAAACGGTTAGTCCTAAACGTCGATTAAGGGTGCGATCAACTGTACTTATCACTTCATTTGTAAGAACATCTTATTTATTAGGAAACAGTCCCTAAACTCCGGCTACAATCATTTAAATTTTAAACTTCTTTTTTGATCATGAGCTATGGGTTTGAATGCAATCGAAGACTGCGTAAATGATTCGCATTTTATGGCATATTCGGATCTCTGCTAATTGCAGTTTAATAAGGGTAAAGGCAGAAAAAAGTGCAAAATAAAATGTTGAGAAACAAAAAAAATGTATGATGAACTATATTGAAATAAAATGCCTTAACAGAAAAATAAATTGCTCAGCAGCTTTTAGAGAAATCGATGAACAACTTTTTAGACAGCAGATTATGTTTAAATATTACTACAGTTATGCGATGAATTATTCTAAAATAAATAAGTTGTTTATAACCAATTATGTAGGGTTTTAAAAGGGTAGTGCAAGAGATAATAAAAATTAACATTATTCGAGGAAGTATAGATTCTGGTACTATGAGAGTGTAGTGGTAGATATAGATGCTAAATGACACTGTTGTTCTTTCCACTGTACCTCCAATGTATGCATTGGAAATACAGCAACGTTGAATTTATTTAAAATCTGAATTTTTGAGATTATTGTTTAATAACAATTTGAAAATAGTAAAAATGCATTTTAATTAAAAGAAAACTAAGTGGCTGACGTTTAAAATTAAGTTTAATTGAATGCAAAAATAGAATAGAACAAAATCTTTAATTGCAGTATAAGACAGACAATTAATTCCATCACGGGATGGTGCCATGGGTTTACAAATACATTTTTACATACAAATTCATAAGATATACACATACAACTAGAAATATATACATAATTAAATCATTATGTTAAATTAACACGTCAATGCACAAATTAGCTTCGAATAGTCTTGTAGTTGGAGAACTGGACAAGCGTGGTCGACTGGGGACGTAGGTGCAGGCGACGCTGTGCATCTTGAGGACATATGCGGTGATCACGGGTTTCACTACTGGCAGGTAAAAGTACAGTTGGGTGGGAAGAGGGTTGTAAATTTTTTTTAATGTATCGAGGAGTCCTTGTTGTCTAACCTGCTTGGAGTCACCGTCGAGCACTTGGATTGAGGGCAACATTTACTTAGGCAGGTATCTATCGGTGAGTGCTAGCCGGTTTGTTGATTGCTGTGCCGAAGACCAGTGATGAGGGTTAGGAATGCGCCAAGAGCAGTGATCCCAGAAATTCACCTCTGTAATTTTACCCGTGGCCACCTTGATTGCGAATAACAGCCTTCTTTCTCCGATGTGGGATCGCAACCTGAGCAGCTAAAGAGCATCTGCTAACTGTGTTGCTCTTAGAGCTGGGGGAACTTGGAGTTTGGTGCTGGCTCATTTTAACAGACAGAATTCCGCTCAAAATATCCTTTTAAAGTTGGACTCACAGCCGAGTCCCATATCTCTGAGGTGTACAGTATATGGTTACCGGGATACGATATATATTTTTAGCAGGTGCTGTCATTAGTGTGGAACAACTGTTTCTTGACGACCCAGCGTAGAGAAATCATCCTGAATTATATTATGAGGCTGTGATCGGTGAATGAAAGCTTGGTCGAATACGACCGCCAGATCTTTTGTGCGTTTGAACAGTTTAAACTGAAAAGCCATTGAGCACAGGCTCCATCGTTATTGGGCTCCCCTTTAGCGAGAAGATGATTTGTGCTGATTTCAGAGGATTGGTTTGGTGATTGAATACGCTGATGTAGTCAGTATACGACATAGCTGATGTAGTCAGCTATGTCGTATAGATTCCTGTTGATTTGTTGGGTGGTTTAGACTAGCGACTCGGATGGCGATATTCTAGTAAAGAGCTTGGCATCGTCAGTATATATGATCCGCTTGCATTTGTTGGCCCCCTTCACGAGTGAAGGTCTTTGGCCAATAAACACCTTTGTTCCTACCTTTAGGACGAGATCCTCTTGATTAGCAGAGAATCTAGAAACCACAAACATAACGAGTGAACTTGAAGTAGCTTTCTAAGAGGTGTAGGAGGTTGGGGTATATAGATGGCATTGAAGTGCAGAGTGGATGTCAAGATGCATAACTAACAGTTCCTGTCTCTGTTCTAGGACTTCTAAAGTGTGCAGCGTTGCTGCAAGATTAGTTATAGTTAGACCTCTGGAGATTCCATAGTCATTTGCTGGAAACTGTCACAAACAGTTTTTAGAAATACAATGACGTAAGCGTTGCAGAGTTGATTGTTGGTGCTTAGGAAGGGGTGGGAAGGAGTACCTATTCTACTGTGGTGGAAGGTACTGAAAGTAATGATTTTCAAGGCATCTGCTGTGTAAGTTGGAGCGGATCGATGATGAAGACAGTTAAGCATTTGATAATGAATTGTGGGATGACACCTTCACTGGTGATTGCCGAGAGAAGAAGAGTGTTAACGGCCAGTATTATTTGTTGCTTGAATATATGGATTTTAGCGAGACCATCAATGGGATGAAGGAGGCTGAGGAGTTCAGTTTTGCGAGTTAAAAAAGTCCGAAAGCTATGGGTTTGTGGTGTGAGGGAACTTACTTTCAGTTTTTAAGATTTCCTTTAAAAGCGTCTGGTAAACTAAATGGTAGGAATAGTTTGCGAAAAGTCAGCTCCTTGGAACCGTGGAGTCGACTATAGAAGAACAGCTTGGTGCTTCTAGGAAGAACTGTCAAAACAAAGCAATTGACATAATGGCGATTGCTAATAACAACACTGACTGTTCCTTAAATATATTCTTTACCTTTTAAAAAAAAATAGCGCAACTGGAAGACGTGTGTTAGTGTGATATCTTATTATCAGTGCCAAATCGCCGATAGAAATTGCGGCATGTGTAAAGCAATGGAAAATCCGTTACCAGTTAAATGCCTTAAAAAAGATCAGTTATGTTTTCAAGTATGCAACAGTACAGATGCAAACAGTAACAGATAGACTTCCGTTTATTTTGTCATAAGTTTAATATTACATGGGTAAAACAACAAAAGAACAGAATCACAATATAGCTATTCTTTACATCATTTTTGGAACATCATATATATTTTGAAACAAATCATGAAATGCGAATTCAATAATATAAATTTATTCAATTGAAACACTTCAAACAGTTTGACGTTTAGAGAAGTCAGCGCTTCTCTGTCAGCCCTAAATAGTGGGCTAAAATAATAGCCCAAGTTAGAAAATAATTACCATGAATATAATTATACTGATTATTTACACACATAGACACATTTAAATTTTCAAAAATAAGTTTAATATAATCAATTTACTGAAATGATGTAGTTATTGATTAGTGTAATTATATTGATCATAATTAATCTCTAAACTTTGGCTATTATTTTAACCCACACCGTAGGGCTGACGAAGAGAAGGTGGCTTCTCGAAACGTAGTCAAACCGTTTAAGTGTTTATATTAAAGTGTATTAAATTCAACCGCAATATTTCAATAACACAGCTTACTCTTTCTACTCTAATGTGTAGATCGATATGGCTTATTTACTTCATTCTCATAAGATGAATAACCACGTACTCTCCTCTTCCAATTAATTAGAATATTCATTCATATTATTCGCACGATATCTATTATAGTGGGAAATTTAAAGTATGCCTTCTGTAACATATATTGTTAAACAGAGTTATTGTGCTAATTATTGTAAATACCCTCAGCATTATCTTTTGAATGATAATTTTTAGTCACATAATCAGCCATTTCTTAAACCACTGCGCATTTAAGTACTCTCCGTGCTATGTATAAACTGTTGATAAATGTAAATTCGTTTTTTTTTATCCTTATCGAAGCATAACACAGACTACGTAATCAATTTTATTTTTTCATTATTTTATTAACTTAAGTGAGATGTTAAATCTGTAAAATGGATATTCGGTAATTTTTGTCATCGGCATCTTCAGAAAGAAAGCGGAAGAAAATCAAAATTTTGAACAGTAAAATAAATCTCGCTCTTCTTCGGCTGTCATTACTCACTGCCATTTATCACGGGAATGCGACCCTCCTTGTCATATCGGCCACGCTGTACAATTCTTCAGAAAACCTGAGGTGACGACAAACAAATTACTTTTCTAAATTCAATCGGTGTAAGGCACTTTCTTCCACTTTTCAAAACTGGAACCATTCGTAAAGGTTATGATTTTCTTGATTTCATCTTTTTAGCTTCAGAGGGAAAATTAATCATACATAAAAAATACAGAATTATTCTGCGATTGCTTTTTTTGTTAAATGCTGATTGTAAACAGATGAACATACTCCAGAGAAAAGTGAAGTGCACCATTCTACATATTGCGAATAATGTAATCGAAGTAAAGGCTACATGAAAAATGAATGTGTCACTATCAACGTTCTCATGCAGTTTCTACAAGCTGCAGGAAAGAGGGGTAACTTTAAGCTAGAAAACATCATAACGATAAAAAAAAAGCCTTACTGATTTCCACAAATCCAAATGTTCTTATTGTTATCGTGGGGTCCAATAAAACTTTGTGTAGGGTTTTAATGGCGGGTTCAGTATACTTATTCTACCTCTAAAATACCTCATTTTCATATAACATCATATCAGACTCGTTTTGCACTCCTTATCGGCGATTACAAAGAGTAAATTTTCTATTTAGTATTAGTAATGGAAAGTGATATAAGAAAGCAAGTTATACAGCATCAGCCCAAAAAATAAATAAATAAATAACTAAATAAGACCTTTATTGTACAGTTCACCGGTACACGCAGGTACCACGACCCTACAATACCCTTCACGGCACCATGCCAGGGGTTAACAAGCGGCAGAGATAACCTCACCGGGATTATAAAGTTTAATTATAGGCAGATTATAAAAAAAAAAAAGTACTCATAGCAGATAACATTGACTTGGAAGGAAAACTAATACAAAATAACAAAAATAATACAAATTGTGATAACAAAAGATTCGCCTCGAGTCCATTTTTCTGAGAGTTTTTTTCCCAGCCATAACGATCTGGGATCAGTTGGTAGTTCTGGAGACCACGTGCAGATCTAGGATGAGCCGTCTATACTTCTTATCATCTATGATTTTAAATGTCAGCATCCAGGGATTGAACCAGATGGAGCTTCTGATAAGGGAGGAACCGATCTTTCAAATGTAGCCTCGAAGGAAGAGCAAGAAGCTTGGGAGTGGAGCGGAGAGCTGGCTGGGGAATCCGCCAGCACACGGTGTCCCAAACGTTGGGTGCTGAGACTCTCCCGGCAATAATTTTTACGGTGAAGATGAGTCTTCTCTCGTGCATTAATGCTGAAAACCTGGAGCGCTGGTTAAATTCAGCGCTTTGGCCATCGGTGTTGTGCGCTGCTGTGGTAGGAGATGACACTTCCAGGTTGCCCACTTCAGGAGCCAGTATTCAGCGGCTTTTAATGGTTTAATTGTGGTGTCTGTAGCTGAGCCTCACAACTCTACTCTATACATACACCTCCGAAAATCGTCATCCTGATATACATTTTTATCAGGTTTCTTTTGTGAATGTGTTTCTTGTTGAATTTAGCACAGAGTTCTTCTATATGATAATGGAATCGTAATTTTTTGTCGAAGATTACACCCAGATCTCTTTGCTTTTTGATGCAGGGGATAGGGACTGCATCAATCGCAGGCTGAATTATGGTTGGTATCGGTTTAAGTGAGAATACCATGATGGCAGATTTCTCAGGGTTTACTTGCAGGTCAAAACTTCCCACATCACCTGTCCTTCCACTCCAATAGCTTGTCTCGTTTTTTCCGTGAATTTGTTTAAACTTCTCACTTCAACAACAGATCTGTCGTGCAACCATCTTCTCTCTCTCTCTCTCTCTCTCTCTCTCTCTCTCTCTCTCTCTCTCTAGTCCGAACAAAAGGAAGAATGGAACCAGCACTGAGCTTGCTCAATCCATTCAAAGCCTTAAACACCTCAATGAAATCACCTGTAGGTTCATAGTCTTCAGATTGCAATTTACAGAACTGAAGCCTGTCTTGGTAACGCTACCCTTTTATTCCATTCACTAATCTGGTTGCCCTTCTCTGGTTCCAGGTGGTTCCAGGAGATCTCTATCCTTCTTATAATGAGGCCTCCTCCCAGACCTGTATGCAGTGCTCAATTTGAAGGCTAATCATTGCCTTGTACAATGGGCTAATCATCTGCTTATAATACCTGCCAGCAAAATTCGTGTATGTCATTGACAAAACCTCATGAGCTCTCCTGTCAGCCTGTTTGCACAGCTTAGAGAATTTCATATCTAACTGCACAATTAACCTCAGGTCTGTTTTCTCATTTTCCATTACTGAGTGTATTACCCCTCAGTAATGAAAAGTACCACAGAGTTGATAGGTAAATCTGGAATTACTGCTATCCATATGTAATACCTTGCATTTACCAATATTAAACTTCAACTGCCATTTCTCAGCCCATCTGCCCAATTTTTCTAGATTTTGCTGCATTACTGTCTTTAACTACCTGCCAACCTTTGTATTATCTGCAAACTTAGACCATTAAGTGTGTTATACCTTTGTTGTTCGTCAACTCTCAGAAATGAAATTTTATTGTAAGACTGACAACCCCAGTTTAAAATAAATCATTCCTGCGTTTGTTGTGTAATTTTACTGCCTTTTAATAATGAATACTTTTAGAAAAGACAACGAGTGGAGATCGAAATTGGTGTTTGTTTCGAATAGCTTTTAGAGACGTATATAGGTTTGGTTAACGTTTCCCAATATTTAGTCTTTTATGCGCACACATTTGGAGAGGTGTATCAAATAACAAGGCCTCCCTAGCCGAGTGGGCAGGAGCGGGAGTGCAGTAGCACACGCTCTTTGAGTAGACTGGGGTTCAAGCCCCTGACTGCCGACTACGGTCGATCTGCCAACCCGCACTGGACCAGCGTGGCAGATTATGGTCCATTTCCCTCAGCATGAATTGTTGAGGAGGCTTCCATCCTGCAGTGGGTTGATAATAGCTGCACTTTACTTTTTACTTTTTTTTATCAAATAACAGCTCACTTAAATTTCGTAGTATTTGATTAGTGCACCAGAGATAGCTGCAGTAATGTCGTCTAATTCCTTAAATTTAAGGAATCCATTAGTTTACATCAAAATATGCAGTACTTAAATTATGATTTACAGTTTTGAAGTAGTAAAATGGGCATACATTTTCTATTTATATACAGCCCTCATGGGGTCACAAGTTTAACCCCGGGGGCTCACATCTAGTGAGTATGGGCTTGGCAAACCCAGGGTCCTGAGCTGGATATCATCATTCTTCTCTTTCTTGGTGATTCCTTTCTGCTTCTCTCTCTCTCTCTCTCAGGGGGTAACTTGGGAATTTTTTTTTTTTTTTTTTTTGGCTGGTGCAGCATAAGCCTCAGGCTTCCTTGTACCATATGGCCATTAATAATAATAATAATAATAATAATAATAATAATAATAAGATGGAATACGTGAACATTACTATATTTAGCGATCATGTGGATTCCAACTACACTTAACTGAAACGAATGTACTTTCCACATAATGTGTTGCTGTCATGGATTTTTTCGTCATTATCACATCGTAAGTTATTCTTAGATCCCTTCCCGGGAATTCAAAACGGATTTTCTGTAGTCTTTCCTGCCGTGCCATCCTTTGTGGCTGAGCAGTCGAGTCTCTCTGAGGACCCAAGACCTCTTCTTGGTTGATATATGTTCTACGTAAAGAAAACAAAGTGCATTTTGTTTTCTTTATACAGAACATATAAAGAAAACAAAACGGTTTGTATATGAACGATCACATCTCAAAAATGTCCTCAAATACAAATCCTCTTTTTAAAAGTGGTTATATACACTAAAAAGGGCCATCACGGCTTTAAATAGCAATTTTCTGGTTTTCCCTCTATCTACGCAAAGTGCAAGTTTGCATATGATACAAAGGTGGGCAGGGTAGTTAATGACAGGAATGAGGGTATGCTACTGCAGTCGGATCTAGAAAAGTTAGGTGGGTGGGCTGAGAAATGGAAATTGAAGTTTAATATTTGTAAATGCAAAGTACTGCATATGGTTAGCAGTAACCCCAGAGTAACATACCAACTGTGTGGTACTACTCGGAGTAGAGGAAAATGAAAAGACCGCGGATAATTGTTCAGTAAGATATGAAGTTTTCTGAGCAGTGCAGACAGGCTGCCAGGATAACTCATGGGGGTTTTATAAATGATAATACAGGGATTTTCTAGCAGGGATAAGGAAGCGATTATACTATTGTATAAGGCAATGGTCAGGCCACATCTTGAGTACTGCATATAAGTCTGGAGGGCTAATTTTACGAAGGATATAGAGCTGCTGGAACGAGTACAGAGAAGGGCAACGAGATTGGTGAGAGAAATAAAGGCGTGCTCTTACCAAGGAAGGCATCAGTTCTGCATATGGCAGCGTTCGGAGACTAGGTAACTGCGAAGTGATTTGAGATGTTTTAGGCTTTGAATGGATTGCTCAAGCTCAATGCTGATGGGATTCTTTTTTTGTTTGTTTTTTTTGCTCAGACCACACATGTGAGGGGGTGACAAAAATTTAAATTGAGGAAGGACAGTTGCAGAATAAATGTGCAGAAGTTTGCCTTTAGCTAACGGGTGGTAGATTGCTTTCATCTGTTGTTGTGGAAGTTGACAGCTTAAATAGATTCATGGAAGGGCAAAACAAACTATTGAAGGGAATGAATTGGTGAAATCTGTTTGTATAATAAAGGGGTATAAGAACTACCCAATAATATTTAGAACAAGTATACGTGCCTTTTGTCACGGACATGAAACATACTAGCCTTACACGCTTCGGATACAAAATATAGAAGACTCAGTAATTACAACAAAACAGTGGTAGTTCACTACTCATGCGCTAATAACCATGTACTAATTGAACAATCCTGCTGAACTATCTGCCATCCTGCATACTTCTTTCCGAATCGATGGTGGTCTTGTTATTTTGATTCATTATTTGAAATTAAACGCGTGTTAGAGGTTGCTTTTGACACGGAATTCTGAACCTTTCTCCACGCTTTGATCCACTAATACACTTTTACACATTTTTATTCTGATAAATAATAGAAAGTCGAAAGCCTTATTTTATTAATAGGGAAATATTACTGCCATGGATTTGGACGATTAGTCGATAGCTATATTAGAGGAAGACTGAAAAGCAGATCTTTGAAAGCTTCTGTAATCTGAATTGAAATTCAGATTACAGCAGCTTTCAGGTTATTGAAATTTGTTTTCAATACATTCATATGTATTAAAAACAAATTTATAACAGTATTTTCTCCACACATTCAGAAATAAGAAATATAAAGACGAAACGTAATTTGTTATGGTGTATGCGCAGCTCTTAAGAATGTGGAAATGTTTTGGAAAATCAAATATTGGTGATATTTTTAAGCATTTAGTATTGAAAATATCATTACCGTGGGCGTAACAGGTACGTTATGCGTAGTATGTGTACACATGTTCAACTGAGATGAGTTAAACAGTTAGTTACTTCTCATTTATAGTATACCTCTTCCCGTTATTAATTTACATCACTAAACATAAACAGAGAAGAAAGCCAGTGTATTCAACAGAGGAGCCACCGTTTCTTGAATAAAATGTACAAATTTTCAGAATATTGTTGCCTTAGCGGTAAAACTTTTGACTGATGAGATCGATCTGTGTGAAACACCTGAAATTAAAAGACAAAGACAAAAAAATATAGTAAAAGACGCAAAATACCTACTTCAGAAGGCAACCCCATCTCTTAACTATTCACAAATGGGCATCAAAGGGTGACATGAGTAATTACAGACCTGTTAGTTTGGCTTCTGTTCAGGGAAAATAATGGAGTCACTGGTTGAAGAAACATTGCAGGATAATCTAGACAAGACTGCAGTAATAGTTAAGAGACAGCATGGGCTTGTTAAAGGGGGAGGTCTTGTCTGACAAATTTGATTGGATGCTATAACCTGTCACAAAGGAACTGGATGTGCGCAAAAAAATTGTGACATATACATGGATTTCAGGAAAGCTTCTGATACTGTTGCACATGGAAGACTGCTGTACAAATTGGAGAATTAATTAAGGGTAAGTTTCTACAATGGATAAAGGGATGGTTGAGTGGGAGAAGACAGAGGGTGGAAATCAATGGACACTGCTCTTCGTGGTCTAATGTTATTAGTGGTGTCCCCCAGGGTTCGGTGTTGGGCCCCCTTGTTGTTTTGTATATTTATCAATGATATTGATGAAGGTATATCAAGCTTAATATCAAAGTTTTTGATGATACAGAGGTTGGAAGGGTTGTTAGTAACAGTAACGATGGTATGCTGCTACAACAGGATCTGTAAAAGTTGGGTAGATGGACTGAGAAGTGGCAACTGAAGTTTAACATTGAAAATGCAAAGTACTGCATATGGGTAAGAGTAATCCCAGAGAAATGTTACACTCAGGATAGTGGAGAATGAAAGAGACCTTGGAGTAATTGTTCAGGCAGATATGAAGTTTTCTGAGCAGTGCAGACAGGCTGCCAGAATAGGTCACGGGGTATTGTCAATGATATACAGGAATTTTTCTTGCAGGGATAAGGAGGTGATTATTCGCTTGTATAAGACAATGGAAAGGCCACACCTTGAGTACTGTGTATAGGTCTCTCAGGAGGAGGAGCCAATAAGCTCCGAAATGGTCCTGTATGGGTGATGGTATCCGCTGAGAATTAATATCAATAGTCCTCTATGGTGAAGCGTTAGTTATTCGAGGTAGTGCAATATCATGGCACTCGTTGTGAAGGTATTCGTAATATGAGATGTACTTAACGATGCGAATTTCTAACTACTTAAGAAGTTGGATACGTACAGAAATGATGCAATTGCACTAACTTGTACGCTAGGGAAACACTCGCCAAATTGGATTCTGCTTCTAATATAATATTAGAAAAATAATTGAATCTGACTTTTCTAAAATTGAAAGTCATCGTATTTCAAAATAAAAAGAAATGGCCGAGTTATGTTTTATTCTCCATTTCAATGGGAATATATATGATTTTTTGTGATAAGTATAACTTTTTTTTGCAACACGTTTATTTGTATTTAAATATAAATCAGGCAAAATTAAATTATTTTTATAATAGCTTGCCGTTTGTCACTCTGCTACAAGTTCAGTTTTAACTATTTAGAATTATTAAAAAATGCATTAACTTCTCGTGTCTGAATTCTTGATGGATACTGTTGGTAGATAGTTTCTGTGATGATTAATGCTGAAAGGTATTTAATGGAAACTCATAATTAACCAGGGAATGGCTGTTCAAATATTCATGCTGTGTCTACAACCCGACGTTTCAATAGAAGAAATGTCTTTAAGATTTATGATACTATTTCCCATTCACAATATGAGTAGTTTTGACTGATTCAATAGAAAAGAGCACAAATCAGGCCATTAAGAATTCACTTTCACGTTGATCTTCAGTCTACGCCAAGCGAAAAATAGTTAAGAAAGCACTTCTGACTAATCTACACACCGGGGCTCAACTAAAGTTTTCATCTCGTTTTCAGACATGTAGCGTTCTTTCACGAGTGAATGTAATTGATGAGTATTTTAAAACTACGATAAAAGGAAGCGATTAGTACGTTGGAATTAACCACAGCAAGGAATTTAAATAAATCGATTAACTAGAAACTGTTTTATCGGAACTGTTCTGCAACATACATGTCCAACTGAAACCTTAAAGAGTCAGTCAAGCTCAAAACTTAAGCCTTCTACGCATAACATCTGTGTAGAACATTTCGAGTCCCATATCTAAAAGATATTTATCTCAGCCATTTGCTTATTGAATATTTTAAGTGTACAAGAGGATTATTTAGCATATTTTTGCCTCTAAAGTTTTAACTTTGAGAAAGTTGGCAGGACAACTTCAAGAAAGGTGGCCGTCCAACTTATTGTATCATGATAAACATAAAAAAACCTTAAGAATTATATTACTGTAATAATACCAGTCTTACAGTACCCAGAAAGTTGTTGAATTGAAGTTGTTGTTGTTTTAGGTACATCTGTAATGTAGTCCATACTGCATCGCATAAAATGCGTCTTTAAATTGCGCGTTCTGTGTTCGATGTGTTGTTTGGAGGAGAAATCCCGAGTTTCAGGAAGAAAAAACCAAAACAATACTACCTAGCCTTAGACTGACTAACTCAGCCACTTTGTGAAAAAGACTCCTAAAAATTCTTCACGTTATCGGCAGAACTCGAACTCATCTTTTCCATCGTGTGTGGGGGAGGACGGCGATTCTATCAATGTGCTTTCCACGACAGCCACAGTTGGTACAATCGCCGTCCACCCTACCTCGGGTAGAAAAGACCTGAGTTCGATTCCTGTCGATGATATGAGGAATTTTAGGGCCTTTTTCACAAAGTGGCCGAGGTAGTCAGTCTCAATAGAGGATGCCAATGTTTTTAACTCCCAAAGAAACTTGGGTTTTTCGTCCAGCAAACAGAAAATCGACCGCAGAACACACACCATTTAGAGACGGTATAAACGGAGCAATATGTCGGAGCAATTTTTCCCTGATGCTCCTAAAACCTCTACTACTGCTAAACATCAACTGTGCTACCCAGGAGGGCTCCAATTAAAGTCCCGCCCACTTTGCAATAAAAAAATTAATTAAAATTGTTACAGAATGCTTGGTGGTGATTATGATCCTTCACTACCTTTTTGGCGAAAACGGTGAGCAGTGTGTTGATCGGTTGTCTGATTCTTAAGGGGCTCTTATAATATTTCTTACTAAATGACTCTGAGAATTGGAAAAGTGATTAGGATGAACGTGATGTCCCAAAATAAACACACGTTCTTGTCGATACAAACTCATGTTCACTTCACTAATAAATGTTGCACTTATCCAAAATATGATGAAACTGCCTTCTTCCAATTGTCTAAAAATAATATTTAACTACGATCTGACATCATGCGTTTTGTTGCCATAGTTATCTCAGTGCACACCACTGATAAGTTATCCATTCATCAAAAATAGTGGGCTGCAGACGAATGGATTACCTTGTATAAATATCCGGGAATTATTTGTGGACTGTAAAAAGTGCAGGCGGGGGGGGATAAAAGAATAAATGTTCTGATTTAATGTAATCAATTTGATTATTCATGTTATATTCTGTAAAAAGTACTTTCTAGACATTTCGTTATATTTAATGTGAAAATTATTGATATCTTAGGCTTTAGAGACAACTGATCTGCTTCCTTCCAAGCAACAGCACATGCAATTAGGAACTTAAGATAAGGATGTCATAATCCCATTGTATAAGGCTATTGTTAGACCACACTTGGAATAGTGTGTTCAAATTTGGAGACCGCACCTAAAGAAATATATTGTGCTTGTTGAAAGGATCCGAAGTCGGGTAACTCATCTGGTGAGATCAGCAAAGGGCGTCCATATGAGGCAAGATATGTGGAAACTTGGAAACTTGGCACCTTAGAGGAGATTTGATTAAGGTGTTTAAGACTCTGAGAGTCATAAACAAAATGAATAAGGCCGAAATTTCACGGTTATAAATGATTATAGAACAAGGGGCCATAATTTAAAGTTACGGGGGGAATTGTTTAGACGGGATTGCAGGAAATTTTATTTTAGCCAGCGAGTTATAAATTACTGGAATAAGTTACCTACATGGGTGGTAGAGGCTGACAGTTTGGGGATATGTTGTCTTTTTTTTTTTTTTTTTTTTTGATATGGTAGTTGTTGACGCATCGGCTTCTGTGGCCATATTGCACCTCCCAAGGTTTTTTTTTTTGCAGTACTTTGATCCAAGCCCGAGGCGAGAATCGAACCCGCGACCTTTGGGTTGCCGGGCAGGTACTTTACCCACTCGGCTAGCCCGGTCGGCCATATATATATATATATATATATATATATATATATATATATATATATATATATATATATATATATATATATATATATATATATATATATATATATATATATATATATATATATATATATATATATATATATATATATGTGTGTTGTCTATTCACCTTTCTCATATTTTTCTTATTATTATTATTTTTTTATATTTTTTTATTTTTTTTTTGTTATTTTATTTTATTATTATTATTTATTTATTATTATTTAGTTTTTCTTTTTGGCTGGTGCAGCATATGCCGTAGGCTTCCTTGTACCATGTGGTCATTACTAATACTAACACTAAGGCTAACTTGCAAGTTGTAGAATACGTAAGTTGTTTAACAACGAACATCCCGTTTTGTTTTATTCAATATCTAATAATTTCTGAGGTGGAAGGAAATTCTGGTATATGTTTAATATAGGACACAAGGGATGGCTTGCCTTTCTCATTTGCCCAAGTTGAATCCGACTAGCATGCAGCTTTAATGAATTTCATTTATTAAATGTTTCTTAATGAATACAAACTACTCACTCATTTTCATCCCGAAATAGAGAATTAGGGGGGAAACCCACATCTCAATTAAAATATCAAGAGTAAAGGGTCTCGCAGGATATCCTGCGCCATTCAACGAATATTCCTTTGATAGTAATATCACACTAACGTTCTACACGAAAACTATTTCATAGCCTCAGCGCTACAGTACTTTAGTAATTCAGGTGTCATCTTGGGATATTTTTAGCAGTTTTGGTTTCGAAACTATGATAAAGCGGGGGAAAGAATATGAGCCTGTCTACGCATCTGTTAGAATCTTCTCAATGTGTGCTTGGATCCCAACATAAACGATGAAGATTCTTTGCCCTGCATATGTTGTTAGCTCAAAACACGCACATGCAGGCACGCTGAATACTGCATTTTTTCTTTTATTAAGATCAAACTTTTTTTTTTCGAGTTTCATTGAATAGAACTTCAGTGCTCTTAAAAAAACGTAATGCACCTTGTGGCCTAACCAAGTTGTTTACATTTTAAAATAGTTTTATCTTCCTATTTAGAAATAATTCTGTTATTTGTGCTTGCCTCAGAAAAGTACTGAATTTCACATTTATTAATAACTAGGAAAAAAGGTAATAAAACATCGTACTGTATTCCTTGTGAGTTGTAGTTCTGTTGTGTAGTTAGTGCGATGCTGTAAAGAAACACTTGGTTTGGAGAAAAGTTAATTTTTAGGAAGCAGCAAGTAAGGAGGAACTAAATTTATGTAATTTTAAAATTAGTTAGATTCACAAAACGAAAGTTTACATTCTGATTGTCATTTAAAGGTGAAGATCACAAAACTGTTTTCATGTTTTTGAGTAGTAGAACTGTAAATTATAAACTTTTCGACTTTGTATATACTTTGTATATGCTTTGAACGCCAAACCAGCTAATATTGCGAGGCGTAAGTACAAAGGGTACTAGGAAAGTTTTGCAATATGATGCAACAATGAATCACAGGAAGCTGCTTGTTGCTGCATGTTGAGACATGTTCATACGTGTATAGTAACCGCCGCGCCAAGTCGATGGGCTCAGTTATTCATTAGTAGTGAGAGTGTAAAGTGTTTGCGATGGCATCGTGGTCACGAAATGAGATAAGGACAGTTTTGCGGTATAATTTCGTGCGTGGTTTAACCATAGACCAGTGCTTAGAAGAAATGACTCTTGCACTAGATGATGATTGTCCACATCGTACAACGATATTCAGGTGGTATAGAGAATTCCAAAGGGGAAATTTCACTCTGGAGGATTCTGAGAGGCCGGGAAGGCCACGAATGTCAGTTACGGAGGAAAATGTTACTGCTGTGAGGAAAATGCTTGACGAAAACAGGCGAGTGACCTACCAACAGATAGAGGATACTTTGGGCCTAAATGCACCAGCAATTCGTTCGATTCTGCAAGATCATTTGCATGTGAAGAAACTTTGTTCTCTCTGGGTGCCGCATCAACTGACTGAAGAACAGATGACACGACGTGTGACTTGGTGCCAGGAGATGTTAAAAAAGTTTGATAAGGGACAATCTCGGTATGTGAACAACATCGTGACAGGTGACGAGACTTGGCTGTACTATTACGATCTGCCGACCAAGGCTCAAAACAAAGTTTGGGTCTTTGATGATGACGACACACCCGTAATTGTCAGAAAAATCCCGATCTGTAAAGAAGAAAATGATAGCTGTATTTTTCAAATCGAGTGGAATTGTGGAACGTGTTGTTTTGGACACGCAGAAGACAGTCACAGCTAAGTGGTATACTGAACAATGCCTGCCTAAAGTCATTGGATCTATGAAGAACCTGCGGCCAAAGTCAAGAATGGACACCTGGTACCTCCATCACGAAAATGCTCCAGCTCACCGCGCCAAAGCCTGCACCGAATATTTGACCACGACAGGACTGAAACTTCTCGAGCACCCTCCCTACAGTCCAGACCTTGCTCCCTGCGACTTTGCACTGTTCCCGCATGTGAAAATGAAGCTAAAAGGGAGGCGGTTTTCCAGTGATGAGGACCTTCTACGGGCTTGGGACAACGAGTGTGCTTTACTCCCTAGTGAAACTTGGCAGAACTGGTTTAAAGATTGGTTTCGGAGGATGGAGAGGTGTATTGAATGTAGAGGAAATTACTTTGAAAAAATTAAATAAACAAAGCTGTATTGCAAAACTTTCCTAGTACCCTTTGTACATTGTCTCTAACTGCATGCGTTATTCGGTACTGACTCTAAGCGATTGAAGAATGCACCCACTCGCATGAGACCCAACCATAGGTTTCATGAGAGGGATAAGCTTGTGGGAAAAAGAGGAATCATTTCCACTTCGCTAACTACGAGGGCGTTTTCGACCAACCTGAACCTCGCTTTGTACCATCCTGGTTGGTAAAATGCCGACCACAGCCATATGGAGATTTACCCCTCACTGCACGACCATCTGTACAGTGGGATAAACTGACGATGTTACCAACAGTAAATTCTAAGTGGGAAGCATTCAAGGAATTAATCGTGGATGCTACTAAAAGTTTCATACATATTAAGAAATATTGTTCAAGGTTTAGGCCTAAATGGTTATCAAATGAACTAATAAGACTCTTAACAGAGAAGAAAAATGCATGGGATGCATATAAATTATCAAGCGACTCAGAAGCCTATGGCAGATATAAGCTAGTCTGTAATCAGGTGACAAAGGAGGTTAGGCAGGCGAAGGCAGATTACGAGAAATCCTTGGCAAAAGATGCTAAGAAAAACAGCAAGGATTTCTTTACTTATATAAACTCTAAAAATAAAGGGATGAATCTGATTGGTCCACTTGACATCGATGGTTCGACTGTTGATGATCCTGCTCAGATAGCAAACAAACTGAATGAGTATTTTGCATCTACATTCACACGTGAGGAATTATTAAGGTTTGAAAATGGCAGAAGGTTATCAAATTGTAGCAGGGTGCTTAATAATTTTGTAATAACTGAGAGCAAAGTGGAGAAGATATTGTTTAAGTTAAACATAAGAAAAGCACCTGGGGTAGATGGGATCTATCCAGTTATATTAAAGGAGGCAGCTAGGCAAGCTAAGCAAACCCTTAGCCATAATTATGAGAGCATCCATGGACTCAGGGGAGGTTTCCACGGACTGGAGATGTGCAAATGTATCCCCAATTCACAAAGGGGGATCGAAGGGTGACACGAGTAATTACAGACCAGTTAGTTTAACTTCTGTTCCGGGTAAAATAATGGAGTCACTGGTTAAAGATTCATTGCAGGATCATCTAGACAAGTCTGCAGCAATAATTCAGACACAGCATGGGTTTCTTAAGGGAAAGTCTTGTCTGACAAATTTTATAGGTTATTACGATGTGAGTACAAAGGAACTGGATGCAAAAAATAATTTTGATATCATATATCAAATGGTTAGGCCTAAATGTATTCCTTGAAAACTTTGAAAATTTCAGGAAAACTTTTGACACTGTTGCGCATGAAAGGCTATTGTACAAATTGGAGCAGAATGGTATTAAGGGTAAGTTGCTACAATGGATAAAAGGATGGTTAAGTGGGAGAAGACAGAGGGTGGTAATCAATGGGTGCTGCTCTTCGTGGACTAATGTTATTAGTGGAGTCCCACAGGGTTCGGTGTTGGGTCCACTGTTGTTTTGTATATTTATCAATGATATTAATGAAGGTATATCAGACTTAATGTCGAAGTTTGCAGATGATACAAAGGTGGACAGGTTGTTAATGACAGTAATGGCAGTGTGCTACTGCAACAGGATTTAGATAATTTGAGCAGATGGGCTAAGAAGTGGCAACTGAAGTTTAACCTTGACAAATGTAAAGTACTGCATATGGGTAGAAGTAACCCCAGAGAAACGTACCAACTGTGTGGTACTACACTTAAGGTGGTAAAAAATGAAAAAGACCTGGGAGTAATTGTGCAGGCAGATATGAAGTTTTCTGAGCAATGCAGACAGGCTGCCAGGGCAGGTCATGGGGTTTTGTCAATGATATATAGGAATTCTGCTAGCAGGGAAAAGGAGGTGATTATCCTTCTGTATAAGGCAATAGTCAGGCCACGCCTTGAGTACTACGTACAGGTCTGGAGGCCTCATTTTAGGAAGGATGTAGATTTACTTGAGCGTGTACAGAAAAGAGCAACAAGATTGGCGAGGGGAATGAAGGGATCCTCTTACCAAGAGAGGCTTAAATTCTGCAAATTGCAGTGGCTGGAGACTAGGCACCTGCGCGGTGATCTGATTGAGGTGTATAAGGCCTTGAATGCGTTGAGCACGCTGAATTCTGATGGGATCCTTCCACTTCTTCAGATTACGAACCTAAGGAGGCATAAATTCAAATTAAGAAAAGACAGATGTAGAATAGATTGTGCGGAAATTTGCCTTTAGCCAGCGGGTGGTTAATTGCTGGAACAAACTTCCATCTGTCGTTGTGGAAGTTGATAGGTTGAATAAATTTAAGGAGGAACTGGACAGGAATTTGGAGGGAATGGTGTGATTTTTTTTTTTTTTTTTTTTTTGGCTGATGCTGCATAAGCTCATACACATGCTTTTTTGCATCAGATGCTACTACTACTACTACTACTATCTCTTTATGTATGGTCTCTAGCCTCGAATACAATATTTCAAGTGTAGCCAAACCGTCTCCTTATTCAGAAGTGAGATGGCATTATTTTGTTTGTTATTTGGTTTTTAGGAGCATTAGCAACTAAGGCCATATTGCTCCGGGGATATGCGGTGGTCATTCCCTGACCGTTCCGCATCCTCCGTATTTGGTGGTCACGGGCTCGAACCCCGGTCTAATCAAGAAGCGTGTGCTACGCACTGCTGCTCCTGCCCACCTCGCTACGGAGGCGCTCAGGCATTCTTTTCTTTACTTACAAAAGTAAAGAAAGACCAGCCCTCGCAGAATTTTTCAGAGATTATGATCATTATGAACTTTTCAGAAATTATGATCATTGCGAGAGTTGGTCAACAGACCAGCCCTCCGCAATGATAATAATTTTCCGTGAACAACCGTACTGCTTGCTAGTACTAGCTGGTTGCGTATTCAAATGTAGATACTTCATTATTTTAATTGCAAAAATATTCACAGTTTAATTGCATATAAGCTTTTAAACCCTCTAACACATGTGGATAGCTTATTTGTTTCCAATTAATACATTAGTTTCTATTTATTCAGGATATGTCTGTTGTCGATACTTGTACACTTTAAAAACTGCATACATTTTACTGTTAGTTGTATCTCTTTTCTAAGGGGAACATCCCGTGAAATGCCTTTGGCTTCTCTGTTCTTCCCCTCCCGCCTTTTTTTTCTGTTATCTCCCAACAAGTGTAACAAATAAACTTATCATCCAAAGGTGGAAAAAAACGGACATCATGAACTACAGTTGCGAGGACATTACTGCTGCTGATCATGTACCACTTGGAAGATCAGTAATTGGAGACTGCAATGCAACATTTCTTCGTCAGAAATCACCCCCGAATATTCGTTAGTCACAGATGTTGGAAATTGGCTTGCTCGTACTCCATGACAACACAAGGTGTCATATCACAGTTTGTACAACTTGTTTACGCTGATTACAAGTGGGAAGCACTATCTCACCCCCTCCTCCCCCTTAAGTTCAGTTCCGTCTTTGAGATTATGATCTGTTCCTCAAGCTCAAGGAATCGTTGCGTGGACAGAGATTTCTGTCTTTAGAAGAGTGCAGCCGTGACAGTTTAACTTTTGTAGATATTAACCGCATTTAAAAATTACCCGAATGTTGAGGAGCAATCATAAGTCGTAAAAAAAGACTACATTGAAGTATTTTAATGTAAATTATGTTATTAAACGAATTCATTTTAAATTAACGTAGTACATTGCTGCTGGGATGATCCTTGTATTAATATTCCATAGATACCAAATACTCTACAAATACATGTATAAATGTAAATACAGGTAGTTCTCGACTTTACGAGTTAATTCGTTCCTAGCGCGCGCTCGTAAAGCGAAAACAACGTAAAGCAGAAATTAATTTCCCATAGATATAAGGTTAAAAATAGGGGTTCCGTTCTGAACAATGAAATTAGTTTATGGTTAAACAATGATTGATTTATTGAAAGAAACGAAAGCGTAGCCTGTAAAATCAAGCAAATTATAATAATAGAGAAATTATTTACGACTTACAAATGTTAAAGAATGTTTATTCTTCATCATCATCGACTAAATGGGCACTCGTTAATCACTCATTATTGGCTCGGCACTCGGTTTGTTCCACAAGGAGTCGTCTTCAGAAATGCTTCAAGAGGATGTTTGTTTCCAAGATAATCTCATTTTATATTATAAATTTCGCGATTGCATGCATAAGAATTTTTTAACGGCACACACAAATTGCAACTAACACGATTCGCGTGGAGTAACAAGTTTACAAAGCTTAAAAAAAGGAATGAAGAAAAGATTCTGAAAATTTATTTATGTTTTTTATACAATTGAAGATTTCAGTAACGGGAAAACGCATTTCACCATAATAACGTAAAAACTCACAACTCACACAATTCCAGCTATCGGTATTTTCGCAAATGCAAGAAGATCGAGTTTACTGCCCGTTTATAATTTCTTGCAGTAAAGAAAAGCCCAATAAAGCTTAAAGTGCAAATTGTTTTGTGGTCGTGACCTCCAGAAATGTGCTTTAGAAAAATATCACAAAGGAGTTTAAATTTGATTCTTCTAACGGAACATATAACGATGAACGTGTATGCATTTTAATGATTTGAATTGGTAACTAATGCAATTTACAAACCACGCTGACGACCTTTTATATGGTCTCTAAAATGACATTTTAGAGAGATAAATAGCTTAGTTATACAGCGAAAATCTCAACTTCTCAGATCCTGAAACGAATTACCAAAAAACAATGTGTTATTGGGTTCACATTACGATATTTTAACGATACGATTTGGTGTCTCTGGAACTGATTAATATCGTAAAGCGGAGTAAACTGTATTGTATAGCTAAGCACGTGGTTTGGAATGCGGTATTTATGAATGTTTAACATTCGTTTTTTGCAATTAATGTTCATATTTTCGATTTTGTTGAAACTTGATACTTTGGAAGAAAAAACTCGTAAAGCGAGAACTGCCTGTACTTAAATACATAAATGCAAATACTATACTTAAATACATCGACAAGAGAATTGATTGTTGGGTGAATATTTAAATTAATAACGTTCGTGCGCATTTCTCTCTTTATTTAAATTTCCTTCCGCTTCCGTCATCATTTAAAACAATGATGCAAGTATCGCTTTAAGATTAACGGTACGGGAATAAAGGCCCATTCACAATGAATTACATAAGTATAACCTTAAACTTAATCATAAGACGTTAACATGAAAGTTTGCAAACTCCAAGCTTTTACGCTTTTGTTTACGTGGTTTAAAACAAGACACAGTCGTAGAGTTTATGGAAGTCCCATTGTTGAATCCTTCTCTGGTTCAACGGATGAATACACCATCGCCTGTGCTTGCACTTTTAAGTTTTCTGATGCAAAACACCTAACATGTATGATTCGGCGTTATTTATTCAACCATAAACTGCACAGCTCTATCATACATCAATTTTTTGAAGTATGAAAGAACATGTTGTTTCCCTGGTTACCGGTCATGTTTATGTTCCCATTGTGAATGTTGGTATGACTTAATTTTACGGTAACGTTTACGTTATTTTTATGTTTAATTTTCATTGTAAATGGGCCTTTAGAGAATACAATATTATTTATTAACAATGCCACGTTCGCTATTTCATCGTCGACCACTATATTAAAATAATATTAAATTACATTTTAATTTTATTCTTTAAAGTGCACTATCGGCCGCTCTAGGGATTTGGCCGCCTGCGTGCATGCACGTACGACACACCTACCAGAACCGGCCCTGACTAGATGATACTTCGTGGATTAACAAGGACGAAAATGCGTGTCTTTAACCGAAACACTGCCTTTCCTAAAGCCTTATTCTGATTTATTTTAAGATTCACGTACTTTCAATAAAGTTTATATACATTGTTCTTAGGAATTTCCATTGTTTTATCTTATTTTTCTATATAGAGAACCCCAACTTACGCGGGGGTACCGGGACTCTAACCCTAGCGTACTTTTGAGGCCCTACTGTGCATGGCAGTGTTGCTGCTGTCTATACAATTTGAATAATTAAAGTGAAAATTACAATAAACCCGCACAACATTTTTAGATCTCCATGGTCTGTTGTATTCCATTACAAAAATTTCAAATATGTACGATATTCTGCATACAGAAATGGCGGGTCACAAGCAGAAGCAGAACTGGCTGATCACAAGTGGAAGCCGGTTCATGAAAAGGGCATCAGTAGTACGGTAGTAATTTATACATGTCAGCGAGAATTTGTTTTCTGTAGGGCACATCCGTTGAGAGCCTGGAGGTCGATGTTGTTGTTGTAAGAAGTTTTGTAGGCGCATCAGCAACTAATAAAGCCATATTGCCCCATATATATTGTCTGTAAATTGCGTGTGTTCTGTGGTCGATTTTCTGTTTTGCTGGACGAAAAACCCGAGTTTCAGAAAAAAAAAAAAATGCTACTCTTGCCTGAGACCGACTAACTCGGCCTCGTTGTGAAAAAGGTCCATAAAAATTCCTCACGTCAGCAACGAGACTCGAACGCACGTATTTTTCACCGGTATTGGAAGGACGGCGATTATACCAATTGTACTACCCAAGAGAGCCTGGAGGTCAATGGTGTACACTAGAAACTTGGTAGTACACAGATAAGTGCTCTCTTAAAAATCAGTTTAGTACGCAAAACGTGAAGTCGTAGGAGACTTTGCTAGATGGTTTAGCCAAGACTTACTGCAGATCAATGTTCCGATGCACGTCTTCCAGGATTTGCTTCCTGTATTTATTGGGATCGACTTCAGTGTGTTGAAAGATTGGGCTGTATTGGTATAAATAATCAGGTATTTTGGTAAGGCTTCAGTATTCCTTGAGTGAAAGAGAAGGGGAAAATTTTTCTGTTATTTGAAATCATGATCGAAGATTCACAAATCCTAGAAGCGTGCGATAGAGCGCGTGCTCTACTAAACGTGTTTCATTAAACTGTGTGAATAACCAATGCTTAGAAACCAGGTTCCACATGCAGCTAATTAAGCGCCGTGATGACGAACATCTGAAACTTTCCAAGATCCTCTAACTTCTCTTTCCGTGCTCACAGCTATTCAGCATCCTACTCAATGACTGCGACTGTTCTGTTATTCTACAAGTGAAAGTGGAGGTCCATTTCTGCTAATGAATTCTAATGCATTCATCTCAAAGCATATCAATAAAATATTACTACCATCAATCATTTAGTAACCATCTAGAGTTGATATTTCGCAGTCTTTGTCTAAAAGTAGTCTTGTATCAACATTCATTTTCCTGTGACATGAGTGCAATTTCATAACACGTATCTTGTAAAAATATTACTGCGTTCCGAGAATATATATTAAATTGGCACTTTATTAGGCATACCTAGCACTCGTGGCTGGCACAGTTGGTATAATCACCGTCCTCCTCGCACATGGTGGAAAATACAGTTTGAATCCTGTCAATTAAGCGATGAATTTTTATGTGTCTTTTTCACGATGTAGCTGAGTTAGTCAGTCTCAGGCGAGGGTGGCGTGGTTTTCTCCCGGAAACTCAGGTTTTTCATCAGCACACAGCAAATGGATCGCACAACGCGCGTTATTTATAGACACGCTAGGTAAGTCAATAAATTTCCCGAGTTGTGCTGTTGCAGTCATGTTCGATGAGCTTCAAAATAAAGAGAAGTGGAGTGTTGTAGTTGAAACTTCATCCAACAGATGGTGGCACAGAGATTGTCCAGTAGGCTGATAGATTGCAAATAATAACCTGTTTCATTAGTAGCGTGAAAGTTCTCAGTTACGATTTTGAAATTGAGCAACGAACGAAGATCAAATTTTGCTTTAAACTGGGAAAATCTGCAACAGAAATCTTTGAAATGTTAAAAAGTGTTTACGATGATGAAGGATTAAGTCGTACCAGTATGTTTGAATGGTACAAGCGATTCAAAGACTAATGTCAGGATGTTCGCAATAATCCAAGAAGTAGACGTCTGTCAACCTCTCGAAATGAGGGCAGAGTTTCAAAAGTTCGGGAAATTGTGGCAATAGGTCGTTGTTTGATACCCAGAATGATCGCTGATAAGTTGGGTACGAATAAGGAGACGATTCGTCAAATTCTGCATGACGATTTCGGGAAAAGGAAGGCCTGTGCAAGATTTGTGCCGTTCAGTCCCTCAAGGATGAACAGCAGCAACGAAGAGTGTCATCATGTGAAGGCTTCAGTCAGACTTGTCAAAACAATTATAATTTCCTCTACTATATATTGTCACTGAAGGTGAGTGTAGGGCGTTTCATCAGTACGACAAAGAGACGAATCGTCTGAGCATGCTTCTTCTTCTTCCAGTCACCGAATTCCCTGAGGAGCTGTTGTGACCACCAACAAATTCTTCTAACTGCATCGATCATATGCTATACGAGTGGCATCGCAAAATGTTAGGCTCAAAAGTTCACTGATCCCATCCTTCCACCTAGTTGCACGTCATCCTTTAACAGCAGTTTTTGGAGTTGGTTTTGTTATGGTCTCTATCGCATCAGATAATGTGGTGATGTGCCTTTGCCTACCACATGGCCGATTTTGAAAGGATCGGCTTTAATCATAGGAAGAATCATCATACGGGATGCCCTTGAAGATGCAATGGGCTTCAAAATCATCACCAAGAAGTTCAGAATCGAGCCAATGCTGTTCATCTTTTTCGACAAACAGGCTGTGATTTACAAGGAATATTACCTGAAGTGGAGAGAAGCAATGCTGGTTTCTGCGTGCAAATGCTTCAACACTTATGAAGCGCATTTCCCTCAACGGGAAATGCACTTCAGAAGTTTCGAGAGAAATCCAGCTGGATCTTGTTGCAGGATAATGCCCCTAGCATTTCTCACTTGTTGTGAAGATATTTATGACGAAACATGGCAATTTGACAGATCAGCCAGCCATCCAACCAACTCTCCCGACCTAGTACCAAAGGACTTCTTTCTCTTTCACAAAGGAAAGAGAATTCAGAATGTCGAGGATATAAAGATAAACCTAACGTCTAACTGCACATCATTTCTTTGTATGTCTTCGCTGACTCTTTTCAGAAACTTTTAGAACAGTGTAATAAATGCATTCAATTAGGTGGCGACTACTTTGAATAAAAATAAAACCGTTTTTGAGCTCCTTCACTTTGTGTTTTTTTTATTGCAGCATTTTGAGAACTTTGTCAAATCTATTGACAGGCGACGGATCCTTTTAAAGCGAAGCTAACATCCCTAGGCATAGAAGAAGATCCGCTGTGTCACTGCGGGACTGAAGAAACCTGGGATCACGTGATGTATGATTGCCATGAATATGATGAGTTCCGGCTAAGGTTTGCCACTAAAATGCAAGAAAATCCCCGGCATTGTGAGCACCTGATTATAATGGACGAGCAGCGCTATGCCGCCTTTACAGAGTTTGCGCAGTCTGTCTTCACTGCTAGATGGGTTAGGCACCCAAACACCACCCATTGAAGATCAACGTAAGAAACTTCCTGGATATGACAGTCCTCTCAGGAGAAGGAAAAAAAAAAAAAAAAAAAAAAACACTCCTTCCTTCCTTCCTTTCCCAGGAGTGGCAGAACCTACAACTAGCACAGCTCAGCTGCTGCCTTTAGGACTCCCTAGCCACGCTCCCTTGCGTGGTCCTTTGCCTCCACTCCCTGGCGGATGGGGGAGTTCATCCCTGGTGTCCTCCCCCCTTGCCACCACTCTTTTTCACTCTGGTGGGGCATGGGCCTGCTCCACTGACTTGGGGTCATCTTCCCTATGGATCCCGTATCTCTGTCTTTTCCCCCCCAGTATTCAGTCTCTCTCTCCCCTTCTCTAACTTATAACTAGTGTCTGAATCAACTCCAAATTGTTTGAGCCCTACATCCAAAAACTTAACAACATCAAATCGCCCAACTAGTACTCCCTTTGTTTTGGCTGACCCCTATCTATAGCGTGTTTTTTTTTTTTTCTTTTTAGGTCCTTGCCACTGAAATCTCAGGAAATTAGGTGGCAGGACCTACCAGAGTAAATAACTAAGTAGTGTACCTGGTCTGCCTCCACGGGGCAGAGTGGGGCAACGTTGGGTCCCATTAGGGGCCCAGCGGCTAAATGACCAGATGAACAACGGTACACGACACTACACAAATACAAAATCCATATACTTTTAAACCTCTGGCATTGACAGTGTTCTGTTTCACACCCTCAATGTAGAGCACGCGGAGATGGGGGAACCCCTGGTGCCGTTTGACACTAAACACACTCTACACTCTACTACACCTCGTATTATATACGGCGCAATATGGCTTAAAACCGTACACTAACCAGGTACACTCATACTTTTCATAAAATTATGTGCTCCTTCAGTACAGGCATGAAGTATTAGTGGGATGCGATATAAAGCAGGTGGGCATTATAACCACATAGCTCACCTGCGTTTTGTCATGCGAAATCTGTGCATGTAATTGTATACGTGCAGCATGTACTTTATTTGTGCAATAACTTGAATGTAGCATGTTTGCAATTTAGTGTGTGCGTGTTTAACTCCAAAGAAACTAAGCTATGTGGCGTCAGTATATTATGCCTGTAAATTGCATGTATTTTGTTGTCGATTTGACTGTTTTCTAGACGAGAAACCCAAGTTACTAAGACAAAAACCAAGAAATCCTCGCCTGAGAACAAATAACTTAGCCACGTTCTGAAATTACCCCCTTGAATTCCTCGCATCATTAATGGGTTTCGAAATTAGGCCTTCGATACCCTATATGGGCGAGGTCGGATTATATCACTGCGAGAATGGGCAAGGCGAAAGATTTAAGTACAATAGACCATGTACACGACCGATCCGTTCTCCAGAAACCTCTCACACTCGAAATTCGCACAAATGGAACTTAAGAAACAATAGAAAATATAGGGGAGTCAAGTTCAAAGATCTATTTCATACTTCTATATAAGTTTTTTTTTTTTTTTTTTTTTTTTTTTTATAAGCTCTAATATTAATTACATAAAGGAAAACAAATAGAAAATGATGAAACCAAAAAAAAGTTTAGAATAAAGGAGTTTATTAACTTAAAAACAAAAAAAAAGCATAATATTTAGTTACTAATCGGTGTCCATCGCCGTTGGGCATACTGTGCCAGAAGTTCCTGGTTCAGAAATGCTGTTCGGTCTACGGAATATATCAGTAGCTTTGGGTGTCCGGCTTCCTTGTTAATTTCGGCCAACATTAGGTTATAAGGAGCCAGTTCGCTCTTAACAATTCTTCCAAGAGCATAGTTGGTGTTAAATTCTGCAAAATTTGATGCTATCCTGGAATACCTTTAGCGCCTTCCCTAGGTTGGAATGGTTTATAGATTCCAAGGTGCAATAGCATCCTCTTCTTTCTCCTCTTCGTGTTTTGCATCACATTATAACAGGTCTTCTACAGACAACTTCTCTTCATGATTGTTCACAATTTCCATGATATCATCAGGCTGAAAGTCATCGAAGCTTTCGCCACCAAGCCGTCTCCTAAGTGCTACAAATTCAGCAATGTCTTCCACAATTGCTTCTTAGACGTCCACTGCTAGGTGTTGCACTTAAATACATTATGGCCGCAGTATCTTCCAACAAATATTCAATCGAGATTCTTTTATATCTGTCTAGGCACCATGAATGTTAATAATCGCGTCCATGAGTGTGTAGGACTTCAAAATGTCGTGAAAAATTACTTCTGGATTTTCAAAGGTATAACACATTGCGTTAAAGGTTCGCTTTCAAATATATATATATATATATATATATATATATATATATATTTTTTTTTTATTTTTTATTTTTTTTTTTAAGTCTGGAAATAATGTCTTGATCCGTTGGCTGAATCAACGAAATCATGTTCGGCGGCAAAAACAACTTTAACGTTTTCGTTCATTTATTTCCAGGTGTTTCAAATGAATTGGAGAATTATCGGTTAACAACAGTGCCTTGTGCGAATTTTACCTTTTACAATGCAATATCATTCAACTTCTGGGCAAAAGATCTTTACGAACCAGCTGTGGAACATTTGCGCTGTCATTCACGCCGGCTATTTAGCTTCCGCTGGATAAGTAGACTACTTTTTTAAACATTTTTCAAAGTTCTGGTGTTTTCAGATTTATAAATTAAAAGGGGTGTTTTCAGATTTATAAATTAAAAGGGGCTTACACTTAATTTCCTTTTGCGTTTCCACAGTATAGCAGCGTTACTCAATCTTTAGAGACCTTCAGTCCTGTAGACTTCACTTCTTCCTTAGAATTAAAGGTACTCAATGACATCTTCTAATACAGACCGTAACCATCTGCGTTAAATATCTGCTTCGGTGAGTAACCTTCCCCCTGGATTAAATTTAACAATTCAGCAGGATATTGGTCGGCGACAGACTGGTCAGCACTTCAAGCTTCATCACTAAACTTAATTTTATGCGTATTATAGCGCTTGCAAAACTTGTTATACCATCCCATCCCATCCCATCCATTTCTCACTTGCCTAAAATTACAATACTTCGCCACTGCCTTCTTCAGCTTGCAAATGCTACGAGATATTTATGGCCTGATTGATTTCTTAATAATATTTTCATAAACTGGGATGTGATTTTGATTATTATCTTCTGTCCATGTCATCAACAGCGATTCCATACGCATTAACAACAGGTTTGACATATATTTAATGGCTTTTTGCTGAAGATGTGACTTTATGCCATTTTTCTTTGCATGAATGGTGCGGATTCGTTGATTCCAAATGCATATCCAAATGCCTTGTTGATTCCAAATGCCTATGGCCGAAGCACTTTTTCCAGCTTCAGTCCTCATATAACTTCAAGCTTGTTCTCCAAGGCTCATCAGCTTCTTTTCTCCTTTATGGGTCCAGGCATAACTACACTTTCGCAGTTTTTACTAGACGCAGGAAATGCGAATAACAATTTTAAGCAGTATACGCGGATTCAAAGTCGGAATGTTTATGATAGGATGCCCGACGATGACTAGATTGTCATGTAGACCCTACATGACAATTTTAACAACCATTTTTACGACTCTTAAAAACTCGACATTATTCGCAAACCAGCGGACCAAGTAAGTACATAATGCGTTGCTTCTCATTCATCTGCCTGCCAGACGTCTGCAAAGCACAGCATAGCCGGTCCGCAGTATCATTTTTTTTTTTTTTTTTTTATGAAAACCCCAAACACGAAACGTATCAAAACCTATAGTACTTGGTACCGTGCATGGGTTGAAGGATAAGTATGGGGAGAGGGGGAGATGCCGGAAACTTTGCTCTAGAGACTAAACATGGGTTTCACCACTTCAAGCCTCCAATAAGCAAAATGGTGGTATTTCACCGGTTGATGAAAGTCATCTACCACCTGGATAATAGTGGCACGCGATAATTTACATTGCACGGACAATGTTTAACAACGATTTCATATGCCGCTTATATTCGCAAATATAAATTCGCTTATATCTGACTTTGGCTTCGCGTACAAAAAATACAGGTATCTAAAAATAATTCACGCAAATGTGAATTCGCACAACATGATGGGTCTGTTGTATTTACAAACGTGCTGTTGTAGTCTGCTCTAGATACAGCGGTAGAAATATCCTAAACTGCAACCCTGTTTGGGTTTTATGTGCGGCTGTTTCTAGAGTAACCAGATTGGTCCAGTAAGCAAATAACATCCAGTCAATGGTGAACCTATGGTCGAAAATAGCTCGTTGATGCAAGAGGTCAACGGAGAATGATTTTCTAACCCTTCCGTTGCAAGCCAGTCAAATAAGAACTCAGTACAATATTAGTAGCCAAAGAGACATTTCATTAAGCATAACTCGTTGTAAAGGTTGTTGATGCGATTAATAAATAGTCTTCACGATTAGGCCAACTTAAGAAATTGGGTTCCCCAGGAGAATCGGTACAAAAATTGCAGATGATGTTGAGATTGGTAGAGTAATTAGGACGTCATAAACTTTAGTGATGGTAAGAAAAGTGGCAATCACGTTTTAACGCAGCAGAATACAAGATCGCAATTGGGAAGAAATAGCAACCCGGAAATCAATTTCCCGCTTTGCAGGATTGAACTAAAAAAAAGTAGTGTGAAAAAGGGATTTGAGATACAGTTCGGTCGGACATGAAGTTCTTTCAGCAGCGTTACACAGATTGCAAGGAATGTTCATGGTATCCCAAACAATATTTATTTATTGAACCTTTTTCTTGTATAATCAGGAAAATCATAATCACTCTGTATAAGACAATTGTAAGAACCACTTTTGGAACATTGGGTTCGGTACGGAGACTGCACCTAAAACAGACATCGAGATCGTCCACGTGAGAAAAGAGACAATATGTGTGCTACATACCTTTTGAAACTTTAGGCACCTTGGAGGAGATTTTATTGAAGTCTGCTGCATAAGGCTCTCAGAAGTGAAAGTAAAATGAATGAGGGTGGAATTTTCACTGTTATAAATGAATCCAGAACTAGGGCTCATTTAACTTTAAATACCGGGGAAGAGATTTAGACTAGACTGCCGGAAGTTTTCTTTTTAGCTAGACAGTTGCTAATTACTGGAATAAGCTACCTCAATGAGTGATCACGGCTGACGGCTCGGAGAATTTTAAAGATCAGTTAGATATGTGAGGAGGGAGCCAAATAGGCAGTTTATTTTATTTTTTATCTATTATATTTTTATATTTTATGTTTTGCTGGTACAGCATAAGCCCAGAGCTTACTTGCACCACCTGTTCCTAATAAAGTTAATAGATCCCTGCCATTCAATTATCGTCCCATTGAATTTACCTCTTTTCTTTCCAAAATAATGGAGAAATCCATCAATGCCAATTATCACGAATCATTCCATCTGATCAATGATCGACAATATGGATTCCTCAGTGTCGATCCACTGATAATATGTTGACTTATGTTACTCCTCTATGGAAAATTTAATGGAAATGTTCAGTGAAACTCTTGACATAGCTAAGGCTTTTGATCATGTTTGGCATAAAGTACTTCTCTACCGTTCGCTGCTAGAAATGATACATGGCTCTGTCTTCTAAATTTTCATTAATACTGATGCACCTCAAGGTTTCATTTCTTTCTCCCACTCTTTTCCTCTTGTATATTAATGACCTTCTACCACTGACTGTAAATTCTATCCATAGTTTTGTTCATGACAGTACGTTGTTTCGCCTTCCAGTTTAAGGAATCATTCCATGCGCACGCGGCTTCATCTTCTCGAATATCTATCACCAGTTTCTTAAATGCTGATCTCCAGGTAATTCTCCAATCGGAAAAAGATAACTTAGTTAATTTAAATTCACCTAAAATTTAGTCTTGTCTTATATCTCGCAAAAAAATGTACTGCTCGGATGCTTATTGTCTACGACAATCAGATCTCTTGACTAGTTTACATATATCTATTCTGACTTCTTATAATTGTTGGCATAAGCACTCCACAAATATTACTTCCACTGCTTCTAAAAATGGATCCTCTGTTTCTTTAAAATAGAGCCTCTCTTTATAAACAACTAGCCATTCTGCACAAATATGAAATCAGTCCTATCATGGAATATTGATCCCACATCGGGAGTGATGCACCCAAAACTCCCCCAGGCTTCTAGACTCCATTCAGAAGAAGAAAACAGTCAGGTTAATTAATGACCAATCTTTTACAAAGTCTCTCCACTAGCTTTTACTTAGGTGTTTTGAGTGTGAGCTAGAGAAAAGGCATGTTTCTGCTTCATGTATTTCCTATAGGTATGCTTGCATAGGTACTGTTCTTGTGAAATGGCATTTATAAATTCCCCTTTTCTCTCTCTCTCTCTCTCTCTCTCTCTCTCTCTCTCTCTCTCTCTCTCTTCCATCCGAGTACAAACACGTGCCGCAGCCAATAAGCACCCAGTTATCATCCAACGTTGTTCACAGAACCAAATTATCTTCTTCCTCATTTATCCCTTCAACTTTTTTTTTATTTCGAAAACGTTCCTTCACATATTTCCTGAAAATTACAATCAACGGGACATGGCTAATACTCATCAAGAATAGAAAATTGCGGAGAAGACCGAACCGGGTTCCACTTCTGTTAGCAAAAAAAAAAAAAAAAAAAAAAACAACATTAGGTGCAATTACAGCGGTTTCAAGAACACCAACACTAGACAATGGAGGATTAGGGAAACTTTTCCTGGTCTGACGAATCCCAGTTCTTGCTGTTTCCCGGTGATAGGAATTCCAGAATATGGTAAAACATCATGAGTCTCCATGGACACCATCCTGGTAAGTGTCATTGCGTCCCTTGAAACCAGTGAAGAAACATTTGTAAACAAAACGTTATCTGGAAATTGTGTACGACCAGGTACACCACTTAATGGAGGCAATTTATCAATCTTCGAATTGGTTTTTCCAACAGAATATTGAGCGGCCATTAAATAAGGCCAGTACTGTACAGCTCTTGGAATGCGAGAGTGAATTCAGCCTACTATGATCGAGTTTCAAGTTAAAGGTCCCAATTCAGTTGAGCATGTGTGGGATGAGATGGAACGATCTCTAAGCAATAGTTACTCGCGAAAATCCAATTGCAATACAACTGTGAGAAACAACTGAATCAACATGAATTAGGATCCCTGTGTCACGTTTGGGTTTGAGACGAAGAATAACACAGTACAGACTCATTGAGTCTATACTACGTATCATGGCAGCCCGTGCTATGTTGCCATTTTTGAATAAAGTCCCTCTGTACCGTTTTGTTTCTGTTGTTGAGTCGGTGTTTCCTTCATCATTTCTGTACCTCACGAGATTCCTTTGGTATGCTTTTCCCATATCCAAGCCACTCCTATGAGAAGCTACAGGTGAAAACCTGACTGGTCTTTAAGTTTTGCACACTAGTGTAGCTGTATAATGCATTCAATCAAGAAGGGACATTGCCGTACCACTCACAACCGCAGCGTCGTCCTGAGACCTCAGTTGACACCTCAGGACGAATTTCAAGTGATAACGGCAATATCGTGTCTCTATTTCTGATGTAAAACACACGCCAATAAAGGTACAGACAAAACATAAGTAGAAAATAAAATTTGGTGAAAATTTTGTTTAATATTAATAGAAACTAAAATAAACAGAAGTAGAAGAAGGGAGAGATGAATTTTATGGATGGCAGGTATGTACTCTACAATTAACACTGCATAGACAGTAAATATGTGGAAGGAGAAAAAAAACAAAACTTACTATTATGGAAAGGCGCAAAGGATAACTAAAAACTAGAAAATTCAACATGTATAGCGTAAACTAGTGACATCTAACGAAAGAAAATGGGGGATGGGGCACATCAAGATTATTAGCCAGCAGATGACAAATTTAGATCGGCCCTCAGTGCTGAAGACGACACCAAATATGTGTTGAATGTCACGGTAGGTTAGATCAGCCAATCACAAAAAAAGGGTAAGATATCTGCAATAGGTTAATATATATTGGATTGTTTTTTTTAATTAACAATACTGAAGGCTTTACAAAAATGATACCCCAAATGAGCTAAGGAAAAAGAGTTGTCACAATGAGGAATTCTTTAATGCTAGAATTGAGAAATGGTGATATTTTTGATATATACATATATCAAAAATCCATATTCGATTATGCCCATCGCTAGTATTAAGCTCATAAAACCAAAGAACTGTATCCTCGGAATATTGAGGCACCACACAGAAAGTACTGAAAAGCCTTTTCATTAACTGATTCAAGAAATGGGTAGAAATCAGTAAATACTGCTGCCCTACTCAATTATTGTGGAGAGTAATCTGATTTGTGTCTATTTTCTCTTTTTTTTTATATATTACTTCTCATCTCAGTCAAAACAGCGAACTTCTTTATTGAAAGAGGCGTGCTTCTTTCGAATTCGCATAACTGGCAGGACTTCTTTTAGCACTTTCCACTGCAACCACTTAACGGAACTTCTGCGAGTTCGATTTCGGTAGCGTAATTGCTTCTAATATACTGGCAGAAAACGCAGACTGCCATAAAATGGGATCTAGCGTTCTCTGTGGCAGTAACTTAAATGCGATAGGCGTGAGATGATCACTTGATCTTCCATCTTCGGCGCGAACAACCGGTCATCGAAACAGCAGTGAGTTGGTTAGTGCTTCCTCAATAAAGATCCATGACGCGCAGCTGAGGAAATGTAAGCCTTTTATTGTTTTGCTGAAGGATATATGAATTCAAACAAAATCAGAGATTGTTGAGTTTTACCAGTCGATGTTATAAATTGTTTTTATTATAATTATTACTCTGTTTATTATTAATTTGGATTATTGTTCTGTTCTTTAATTATGTTATTGTACTTTCACTTAATATAGGTAATAACTAATTGATTGATTTGTCAGGCTATACATTTCACAGTTCTCTGCGCTATGAGAGAATATGGAAAAGAAAGATCTGGTACATTTTCTCAGAATAGAAAACCTGGTTGCAATCTGACATTACGTTAGGGGTACTGACATTTAATTATATTTGAAATTGAAAAATAAAAAAAAAAGTGTGCCGATACACTACTGATGTTAAAAAAAAGTGCTTTTAAACCCCCATGTGGATGTACGTTTTTCATCATTATACACCTTTATTTAATAATTTGGTCCTTTTCTCCATTTCTACAATTTCACCTTTTAATATTTTCCTCTATAATAAAGTGATTTAATTTGCAGTCATTATGACGTTTTATACAATTCATTTCAGCGATTCACCAATCAACCTGATTATGTCAATCGTTATTTAGTTACCATGCAATTAAGTTAGCACTTCGTTATTTTTTTACAGCAGGGAGACCAACCATTTTTGTCTAAGGGGGCCAAAACAAATCAAATGCTAAAGGTTATTTATACTTTTTCAGGCCGCAAGAACAGTTCCTTTCCACTAATTAGGCATTTTTCGAAAATGTACTGTATTAATTTTTCGTTTAATAATTAATTAAGAAAAATAATGATTATTAGCATAAGGTTTAAATTCCGTAACATGATAAAAAAAAGCATAGCAAAGCTTAATTTATTAAAAATTCATAAGCGAAAAAAAGTAGTGTGAAGTCAAAAACTTCATATTTAAACTGGAGGAAGGTGCACTTTTTCCGTTAGTTTATAGCAATATAAACTAAAACCATGGACTGTGGAAGTACGAGGGAGACAATAAGTATTTACCCACACCTAGAATATTTGAGTTAGGGGTTTGAATCTTAGCTGATAATTTTATCCTTCACTATTCAGCTAATGTCTGGGGATGCACTTTTTTCCCATATGCTGATAAGCCTCTTGAACAGAACCCCTCACTTTGAGCAGAAAACAAGTCTTCCATTCCATTAATTACCTCCTCAGAAGTCTGAAACCGACGGTCCCGTAATGGTTTCTTCATTTCAGAGAAGAGGAAGAAGTCTGAAAACGATAAGCAGGGAGAATAATTTATTTTGGTGCTGCACCTTTTTCAAAACAACACGTGATTGCGAAGCCATGTGAACAGGACCATTGTCTGCTAGGAGGCGGACGCCTTTAGGGCGCCTCCGTAGCCAGGTGGGCAGGAGCAGCAGTGCGTAGCACACGCTTCTTGATTAGACCGGGGTTCGAGCCCGTGACCAAAAAATACGGAGGATGCAGAAAGGTCAGGGAATGACCACCGAATATCCCCGGAGCAACATGGCCATAGTTGCTAATGCTCCTAAAAACCAAATAACAAAAAACAAACAGCGGGCGCCTTTATATAATTTCCCGAGTCTCTCCGACTTGATAGCCTCTCATAACTTTCTCAGGAGATTTCGAGATTTCTGTAGTACTCTTCTGTGATGCTGTTGCCATTTGGGAGATAATGTTTAAGAATGATATCTTTAGAGTCATAGAAGTCTGACAAACACCATTTTGTTGGCAAACAATTAAACCTCCGCTTTTTTGGGGGTTTATGAAGATCAGTGGTTTAATTTTTTACTCATCTGTTTTGTTTATGGATAATAGTGTTGTATCCATCATCCATTCATCTTCACAATTCGGTTAAAAAATTGTTAACATTCTGTCAACAAAGGTCCAACAATTATTCAGAACACTGTTTCCTGTGGAGCTTTTGAGGAGGTGTCAAAATCTCACTATGTGCAGAAACTCATGCATTATGGTGCAAACAAACCTACGACAAATTGTCACTTTATCTATAAAATCTATAGACACATGTCTCCAGGATCAGCTGTTCCACTTCAGCCACAATAGTATGGTCTGTGGCTCAGACGGGTCTTCCTTCTCTTGGCCTTCGTCCACATTGCTTCTCCTACGTCTAAACTGTCTTTTCCAGTTTACAGCTTTCATCTCATAATGGAATAACGGATCGGATCTGTTATTTTTAGCTTTTTAGGAGCATTAGCAACTAAGGCCATATTGCGGGATATGCGGTGGTCATTCCCTGACCTTTCCGCATCCTGCGTATTTGGATCGGATCTAATACAACCTTTTCCAGCATAGCACTTTCTCTGTATTCATGGCTCTATAAAGTAACCGACGGATATAGAAAATGAAATAAATATTCAATAACTTTTAAGACTTAGTATTATATATATACAGGATGCTCAATATGAAATCCCTAACTGAAATACTTATTAGCCTCCCCTCTTACGGTAAGGAACCAAGAATCCTGACTTCAGAATTTCGCAATGAATCATCAGTTGGTTCAAGGATGTGAAGCGAAGAAAGCTGTTTTATTATGTAGACAGCTGTTAATTCCCATGATGAATATTTGATTTGACCAACGAGAATTTTGAAAGTTTTAGCTGCCACATTGATGACAGGTTGGCAGGTAACTTCGCATCGAGTAAACTGGCTGGCGTGTTCTGATGGAACAGCTCGGTAGCTTCCTATGTTAATAACATATAAGTGGAGTTTAACTTCATTAGTAATTTTACGGAATTATTTGAGTGGTTCAAAATTGACGCAGACCAAATCCACTGAAGTTCCTTTTGAGATACTGACCTTTTACTAGATTGCACATAGTTAATTATCTGACTTTTTTCTGAAAAACAACTGAATAGAGGATGTTATGTCAGTCTATCAGCTAATTAATAATTAACACTTGATAGTTTTTTCAAGATTTAATGTTACTGATAAAACTAGGGAAATTAATAATAAAATTTGTGGACCTGATTCACTTCATCTCTGAATTTGATGCTATAAATCTGGGCTTCGTACATTTTATTTCATAAGCTTAATTATTACACATAAATTCATCGTCTTCATTATTTACACGTTGTTCCTGAGGCCTAGTAGGTACAGTGAGTGGTAAATTCTTATAATAACGATGGTAAGTTGCAGATATATACTGCAATAATGCCAGCTTATCCATCCTGCTTCTGTTTGGTGGCAGGTTTTCTTACTGTGTGGAGCAATTGAAATTCAATATTGTTAAATGAAACTTCTTTCTTTCTTTTATATATATACAAATTTTCTTTTCTGGAAATCTAATAGTTCATTAATATTTTCTTTATTTTATTATTATTATTATTATTATTATTTATTATTTATTTTTTTTTTGAGAAACAGTGATCCCCGATTTAAATGCAACCAGTGACTTTTCAGCAAATTTGCAGGCCTTCTCTCAGTGTCGGTCTTCCTTAATATGATCACTTCTTCTAAGGCCTTGCCTGAAAGGAACTTGTACCTTTTCATCTCCGTAACATCAAATTTAGGAGGTTTTTGTTTTGATATTGTAACAATATCAATATACTCTGCAACTGACTTCTTTTGTAGATTGCTTTTCAATTAAGGCAAAGTCACTGTCGTTAGGTAAGAATGAATAACCCGAAACCATGAACCTCAAATCAATAATATTTGTTGAGATTGCTGTGACAGCAATCTCAACAAATATTATTGATTTGAGGTTCATGGTTTCGATTGGTTGGGATTTTCTGTTTTGTCCAGTACAGCATCAAAATACAAGATTATGTACTAACAGTGAGATGTATACAAAGTGTTGCTGCTATCCCCTGAGAACCTCTGCCTTCGTCTGTTTTATCCCACATATACATGTTATTGTTTAGTTTTTAGGAGCATTAGCAACTAAGGCCATATTGCTCCGGGGATATGCGGTGGTCATTCCCTGACCTTTCCGCATCCTCCGAATTTGGTGGTCACGGGCTTGAACCCCGGTCTAATCAAGAAACGTGTGATACCCAACGTGATGCTCCTGCCCACCTGGCTACGGAGGCGCCACACATATGCATGTACTTGGTTCTTGGGAAAAGAGTGGACACCGCAATTACAAATATATATGTGTCTCTTATAATATACAATAGAAACGGTGAGCTTTACGGAAAGGCAGGTCTTCTTAAGATAAAACGTGCAGATATACCTATTATCTGAAGTTGCTTCTTTATCTTTCTCCAAAGGCATCCTTGCCGCTTCAGCTTCTTTCCTGAGATGCCACTCTTTTTTAGGGTTTAGACGAACCCAGCAATAGGTGGTGTGGACTTAGTTCACTACAGCTCCAACATAGAGGTTATGTTTATCAGAGTAGAAGTGAATTACTGCAATTTTCCAGAGTTTGGTGTAGTTATGGACTTGGTTCACCTGAACACTGAAAAACACTTGGATCCATGAGATCTTTTCTTATGTCAAGTGAATCATGACCGATTTTGGACTTGGTTCATTTCAGGAAAAGATTTAATGCTGATAATGAGATGTCATGTTTCTAAGTGATAATGCTCCAATACACACAGCCAAATATGTCCAACCTTGGTTTTGGGAGCATCTCACATGAACTACACAATCTTTATTGGGCAACTGTGAACATATTTGGAAAAGAAAGTGAGAAGCAGATTTTCTCCACCTTTGTTATTAAAACTTCGTTAGTTTAACGTTCCTACATGAAGAATGGTAAAATATTCCTCTTAAAATAGTTCTATATTTATTTGAATCTATTTCACGTAAAAATGCAAGCTGTTTTGAAATCAAAGGGAGCGCAACACCATATTAGTGCATACCTGTAACTCTTATCACACGTGTTTCCATTATTTTGTCACACTATAGGTGAATATCATATATTTTGGCGATTGTTATTTGCTACTTCAATGATGTGATATTTTGTTTATACTCCGGCACAAACACCAGGCCAGTGGAGTTTACAATAAATCATCATAACCACCAGGCCAGTGGAGTTTACAATAAATCATAAAACGTAGAGCACTACACATATATATGTTATTAAAGTTGTAAAACAATGGCATGAACAGTTCATTAACATTTTTAAAAACACAGAATTTAAAATAGTTGCACAACGGATAAAAAAACTCCAGACAACCGCAGTCTCTAACATGGAGCGAACCAATATAGTCTATAACATTGCTTGTGGGGAATGCAACTCCTTTTATATTGGTTCTACCCAAAATTATCTTTCGATGCGATTACAACAACACACGACATCCGTGAGGACAAAAGGACAGGGGATTCTGAACTTTCCTTTCACGCCATCCAGCAGAACCATGTTTTTCTTTTTAAAGACGCTAAAGTAATTAATATACAGAATGAATACACAAAACTCTTAATAGCCGAAACACTTGAAATGAAGTTAAACTCCAATTCTATAAATGTACAGAGACCATACAGCATTTCGAACTCGTGGACCTTTACCCGCATGTGTGAATAGCAATATTCAGATTGGTACACTAATTTTAAATTCAATTTGATTTATAAGAGGGTGGAGTATTGCTAAATGCGTCGTCACTTTATCTCTTTTGAGTACGGTTCGTAACCGAAATAATCTAGTCATGTATAAAAAAGTTTAATCTTGGATATATTTTAACATAGTTTGACAATTGCCTTCGATTTCTAGTCTATTATTGCTGGTGGGTTTAGATTTGGGTGGTTTAATGTGCATCGGCTGCGCTTTGCTCTTTCTTGGTAGCAGTAAGTAGACATTGGGAATTGAACGCAAGATTAGTTTTATGAAACCCGTATAAATTAACTATATTTGAGTATGGATAATATCGCGTCATGAACTTAGACCTTTTATACTTATGTATTAACCTGATGTAATTTGATGTGAGTGTCGGAGGAAGAAATTTCCTATAAAAAGGTATGAGAAGTTATATTATATTCAAATAATAAATCATCAATACATCAATACATACGCATCGGTTAATAAATATTTATCGAAATACCGTGCAGACCCTTTTAGATATTCGGACATGAGTGTTGGTGGCTTAACTTTCGGACATGAGTGCTGCGTATTTATACACTATTTTCCGTTTTCATCTTTTCGTGTGTGTGTTTTCTTCATTACTTCATAATGATATAATCAAACGATGTGACCATATCCTAATGATATGGTCAAATTCCTTAAACATTCTGAATTTAATTTTTCTTCCTATTCAAAGTAAGCAATTTCTCAGGGCAGAGTCTTCTTTAATAACCTTTTCTTACTTTTTTTTTTTTTTCTTAAAATTGTTGTGAAAAAGAAAGCTGTAGTATATGTGCCAAGTACATTACTTGCATACTTGTACACACGATGCAAATACATTACTTGCGTCGTGTGTGAAAATTAATTAAATTTAAAAGGTGAGACCAAAAAATTACCCACCTGATTTTTTGATTAGTTTATCTTTAGGTTTTGGTTAGAATAACGAAGAAAGTTTATGTATAGAACTGTACACTCAAACTCGTTTGTGTGTTGTTTTAAACGCGTTTGTTCGTTCTTAAACCTTCTTAACGGGACAAGACAAGGGATAAATCTATAGTTAAGAAAATCTCAACATTTACAAGTCTTCAGAAAATTTCTACAAATACATTAAACTAATATTATAAAAAATGAATATACAAAACTAATAGTAATATAAACAAAAAACAAAATCATGTTGTGTACAAGGTGAAGTTGCTGCATATCACCGTACATTTATTATTTCTCAATTTATTATACACTAAATCAGAAATGACACCATCAATTCATGAGAATAATTTTATAATAAGCAGACCTTTATCGATTCACATCAATGAATTTTATTCCTTAAAAAGCATTCTAAATTCATCGTAAATTTGTACATAAACCATGGCATATACATTATTCACAAGCACAAAGCATGCTGACCTTGGCTCTTGTTCTAAATCAAATTAACTCAATCCAACAAACAACGTACGTTCAAAATGTAGGTAGAAACAAGGTTATTACAAAACAATATAGCTTCATTTACAATTACTGTCGATTACATTCCTTCAATGTGATCTCCGTCTTCCCAAACAACTCGCTTCCAAACACGAGATGCGTATAATACCATTACCGGCGTCGCCTTGTTGAAGCCTGGCGACGGATCGCAGAAGGTTTTTGTGCTCCCCTGTGAGTGGCTACCTCAATTTCTGAAAAATAATCAAACTTACTTCTTCGGCAAATGAAGGCGGAAACGCCAAAGCGAAAAGGACCTTCCATTATCCGGCCTGGACAAGAGTACTACTCCTCAAGAGCTCAAGGAGGAGATATACTATTCCAGAAAGCAACCTGTTAAAATCAAAAGAAGCTTTTTGCAGGTATGCTTCAGAAGTCTTCAAGAGGCGTTGGTATCATCTCTCCACGTCTGATCCCACAACATAGACATCCAGACTAGACCAGACGTTTCTAAAACAGCTATGATCTCTCCTCGTACCTGCTCTTCCCTCATAACAAGCCACAATCAGAACTGAATGAACACCCAACTGGACACCCTCCTCGTAGGAATGATGGCACTGAACTGAATGCAATCAAACTCACACACTTCCCATTGCACCTACCCAACTTTGCAGACCTCCTTTTTTCTGCAAGCTATCTTCCTTTCCCAGACCATTCCTACTTCTCCCTTCCCACCTCTTCTTTCCGCTGTAGGATGCATTCTTTCCTCATCCTCCTGCTTTTGCCTACTTTGATCCCACAACTTGTACTATCTTCCCCACTCGCTTCTTTTTTAGCGACCCTAGCGGACATCAGCCAGAGTATGATGGGCAGCCTGGCTCATCTCCCAGTGGTGCTGGTGGTGGTGGTGGTGGCGGGCAACGTAGGGTCCCACTAGGGGCCCTGTGACCAAATGGCCAGCGACACAACAACAGAACATAACACAACACTATATACGCAGATGTGGAAAACCACAAATGGCGCCTAACTCTAAATACTATGCCACTATACTATAAAAACCTTAGCGCGCATACAGCAGAAGATGACAATGCTAACATTATATTCAAATACATCACAAAGTCGAAGTTATCTGCGACAGCTAACTGCGTGGTCGAACTTTCTCCCAGAGCATGGAGGATTATTAACCAACATGACAGGATCTTCATCGGATGGGAAAGTCACCGATTCAAGGAGTATGTTCCAGTTCCCAAATGTTTCAGGTGCCTGCGATTTGGGTTACACATCAGATATCTGCAACCAACGGGTCTCAGCGTGCGGCCACTGTGCCCAGGAGTTTAAAGACTATCCCAAAAAGGAAGAACCAGCAGTTTGCGCAAACAGCAAAAGTTCCAAAATGTCCCACCACTTCATCAGGGACGCAAACTGCCTCGTATATATAAAAGTTAAGGGAGCATACCAAGCTAGAAACAATTATGGATAGACGCTCCACCCAACCACGAACATCGAAGAAGCTGAATTTCTTACAGTTTAATGCACAGCGTGCCAAAGCAGTGGCTGAACAAATTAAATTAAAAACAGAGGAAGAGAATATTGATATAATTTTGCTTCAGGAGCCTAATGCCTACAAGGGTAATGTCACAGGTTATCCAGCTCCATACAAAATCATTCAAGATACTGTCGGTGCACCACGGGCCGCAATCCTAGTCAGAAACACTGAAATCTCTGTGGCTAAAGTAGCTCCATTTTGTACATCCCTTAGCGCATGTGCCCAGCTTCTTACTCTTATGGGGTCCCTTCATCTTTTTTCGGTCTATAGGGAAGACAACACTATGTCATGAAGACAAAACCATGTTTATTTAAATATTTAAAATCATGTCCCGTGCTGTGTGTTAATTGCCTGTGTTCTATGGTCGATTTGTCTGTTTTGCTGGACGACAAGCCCCGTTTCTGGGTGAAAAAACCTTGCTATCTATGCCTGAGGCGGACTAACTCAGCCAGGGAGTGAAAAAAGCCCATTAAAGTTTCTCGCATTACCGACCAGTTTCGAACCCGGGACTTCTCCACCCGGTGTGGGGAGGACGGTGAGTTTCGGAAAGGCTTCTACTCAACAGGTTTTCAAAATACTCGTAAGAAAACTCGAAAGAAAACCTCATTTCTGAACTTCAGTTGCATAGTATTTAGGGTTATGTGCCACCTGTGGTTTCCCACATCTGCGACGTATGTTCTCTGTGATGGAATGCAGAACTACATAAGCCAAAAAAAAATGTAGTGTCTGGTTTATGCACTATTGTGTTATGTTCTGTTGTTGTTGTCCCTCTGGCTACTTGACCGCAGGGCCCCTAGTGGGACCACTACGTTGCCCGCCACCACCACAGGGAGGTGAGCCAGGCTGCCCTCATACTCTTGCTAATCTACGTTAGGGTCGCCTGAACTTTCTGGACGGAGACCAAATAAAAAAAATAAAAAATAAACAAGGAAGAGAGTGGGAAAAATAGTACAAATCGTGTAGTAAAAGTTAAAAAAAATTACTTAATTAATTAATTAAAAGGCATAAAGAAGAGGAAAGAACACATCCTACAGTGGAAAGAAGAGGTGGGAAGGGAGAAGTAGGAATCACCCCTGGTCTGCGAGCCTACCGAAGGCCAGGGAAAGGAAAACAGCCTGCAGAACAAGGGAGGTCTCCAAAGTTGGGTTGGTGCAATGGGAAGTGGGTGAGTTTGATTGAATTCAATTCAGTGCCGTCATTCCTAGGAGGAGGATGCCAGTTTGGTGTTCATTCAGTTCTGATTGTGGCCGGTAATGAGGGAAGAGCAGGTACGAGGAGATATCATAGCTGTTTCAGAAACGTCTGGTCTAGTCTGGATGTGTATGTTGTGTGATCAGACGTGGAGAGATGATACCAACGCCTCTTGAAGACTGCTGAGGCATACCTACAAAAAGCTAAAAATGCTTATTTTGATTTTAACAGATTGCTCTCCGGACTAAGTGTGGTTAAATGTGAACCAGTAACGGTTGATTACATAGTTCCAGGTAGATGTTACACGAGTGTATTACGTGTTGCCAGTCCTCCAGTTCTCCATATACACAAAGTCCTAAACTCGCTTTTTGAATGACCCATGTCCTGTCAGAAGAAAGGTAATATGTTAAGGGAAGAACTAGTCAAGTATTTGTTGAGATAGGAGACACTAGCTAGAAATAGCTTGGTAGTACTCTCTTGGTGAAATCATCCCAACGGATTTGCCAGTGGGAAACCAGTTCTTGCAAAGTTCTGGATCAGCATCAACAATAGTTTTTATTACCAGGAATTCAGTTTCTTTGTTCTTTCTGATAGCATCGGAAAGCCCTGTGAAGGCTGCTTGGAGGTCAAGGGGAATACATCCTGTTAATAGTTGTAGTGCTGCTGTTGATGTCGTTCTACACGCACGAGTCATTTTTTATTAACATCGCCCGTTGTATCTTCAGGATAACGTTTCTAGTGCTGATGATGGGCAAACGATAGAACCATACGACAGCGCCGTATGTTACGAACGGTACAAAATCAGCTGAATAAAGAAGGTCCCTTAAAACCCCAGTCTTTGCGAGTGAAGCGAGCAAGCATATTGATATAATTTTTGGCTTTCTCTTTCATGGACTTTAGATGTGGCATGAAAGTTCTGCGATCATCTAGGGTAACACCTAAATATTTGAATGAACGTCGATTCTTGAGTGCATGTTTAGTTGGTTATCTGTTGATGTCAAGACGTCTTTTAAGAAGTATGGTTCTACTTTTATCTGTAGAGATTACCAGCTTATTCTCCTCAGCTCAAACCGACAGGACATTCAAGTCTGTGTTGGCTCTGGTCTCAATAGCAGCAGGAGTAGGGCCCTCATCAACGATAACTAGGTCATCTGCATATGAGAACTGTGTGGTATGGGGGAAGTCCTGCAGGTGCCAAACATCCAAAATCATATTCCAACAGCTGGCCCCAGAACATAGCCCTGTAGGCAGCCTCTGGTGAGTTGGCGGACGATAATATGAAATTCTGATTTCACGGTAACTTTTCTGATAAAGTATTCTGCAAGACATTTGATGTTTTTGAAGGAGCAGCCCGATATTCTGGATCGCCGCAGGATCTCTGTCCACCAGAAGGTGTGTCAAAAGCTCCCTTAAAATCTATAAAAAGCGCCAGTACGTAACGGGCATCCGAATTATCTGCTAGCTGAGTGGTTTTCAGTAGTACATCAATAGTTGAGCATTCCTGCTTGAAGCCAAACTGGATGGGAGGCGAGTCCTTTAGTTTCATAAACAGAATGAAGACGGGTGAGAAGTAACCTCTCAAATACTTTTCGTAATATTGGTAATACAGCAATTGAGCGGTATGCTCAATTTGCCTGTACCAGTGGGAAAATTTCAATCTTTGAGTAAAAAGCCTGAAGTTGGCGTGTTTCCAACCGTGTAGGAATGTAGCCTTCATTAAGACTAGTTGAATAGTTGTACTAGAAGATTAGGTGCAGCAGATCAAAGGTGTTTAACATACTCCCCCTCGATGAGGTCCAGTCCGGAAGAGCCGACCGGGCTAGCCGAGTGGGTAAAGTACCTGCCCGGCAACCCAAAGGTCGCGGGTTCGATTCCCGCCTCGGGCTTGGATCAAAGTACTGCAAAAACCTTGGGAGGTGCAATATGGCCACAGAAGCCGATGCGCCAATAACTACCAAATCAAAAAAAAAAAAAAAAAAAAAAAAAAAACCAGTCCGGAAGCTTTTCCATTTTCGATATTATTTGTGAACATACATCGTGAACAAAAATGTATCGTAAGCATACATCAAATTAGTAAAGGTACTGTTTTTAATGCTGTATGTAGTATTAAATGTTGTATGTAGTATTTAATGCTGTATGTAAGAAGTAGTATTAGTCGATGATCACTGGCGGTGGCCGTGTCATGTACTTGCCCGTGCCTTAGTCTGTTCACAAGAGGAGGTGTTAATAGTGTGATATCCAGATTAGACTCCCCATTTCCCGAGCTGTATGTAGTTGGCTGTCCCGGTAAGTTGGCTATTACAAGTCCATGAGAGGCGATAAATTCCTCTAGTAGGTCTCCTCTGGCATCGGTGGTTGCATTATGCCATTGGGTTCATCGAGCATTTGAGTCAGCAGCTATGTTTAGACACGTATAGTATCTTATGTAGGACAGCACCTGAACGAAAGTTCAACTCCGCTTTTGTACACTGTGATGGTTACAGAGTACTGTAACAGGACAGAAATGTGTGAAATATTATGTTCGTGCAGTGTGTGTTGTTGTTGTTTCGTTTCTGGCCGTTTTGTCACCTGGCAGGCGATCAATTGGAAAGCCTGTCCAGTATCCGTTCAACCAGGGGGGGGGGGGTAGGCCACAACTACTCATGAACCACGGGTAGTGGTTCATGAGTAGTTGTGGTCATGAGTCACACACTCATGACCACAATAGTCACACACAATGTCCAAAGCGAGTTTGGAGCCATTCAAAAGAAGCCCATGCCAGTAAGCCGACGCACGCACACACACACACACACACACACACACACACACACACACACACACACACACACACACACACACACACACACACAGTCTTCCCCAGGAGACAGGACAGCAGAAGACGAAGAAATAGAACAGCATAAGGTATAAAATAAAACAAAAAAAAGCAAAAATAAATAAATAAATAACATCTTGATCTATGTCTTTTCCCACGTCTTTATGCAGTGCTGCCCAAAGTAATCCACAAAGAGAAAAGGTGTACTTTTCTGATATAATTTTTCAGATATAATTTTTCAGATATAATTCTGTTAATCTGGAGTGGTATCAGAAATCAATGTGCAAAGGAACGATTTAGTTTTGGAGAGTCTTGATAAAGAATGAACCAGAAAAATGCAGCATCTATTAAAATCTTCGTGTGTTCTTGAAAACCAGCAAAATTTTGAACATTACGTCATCAGGACGACAAACGTGGCTACAGGTGCATTTTCATTTATGAAGTTTTTTCAGTTTGATTGTTGCATTAACATTGACGTTGAAAGTCTTCCTGCTATTAAAAACAACATTTCAGAAGGTTTGACCGGCGTGGAAATTGTTGACAGATATGAGTGCCTTCTCACATCAGGGAGACAAGTTTGGTACTGTTGCCTTAAAAGCCAACCTGAGATCCTCGTAAATGGAGCATTAAGAAAGTACGTGGGGAGAGTCTTCCGGTAGCCCACATCGACAGGAGACTGTATTAGAAAGTCTGAATTGGTAGAGTTTTGTGTTAAACGAACCATGTCCAGTTAGCATATAGGAGGTAAACAGTGAGGGTGAGAACCATTTTCTGGTGGATGATGAAAATGGTGGAGTTACGTCGGGAACGAATTTCTTGGTAATAGCTCCTCTTTAGGTAGAATTCCATCTATTCTGCCAGATGTTCACTAACAAATTCGAGCATCGGGTTCGTTCAGTTTTGGGATCAGCCTGAGGGTTAACAATGATTCCCTGAAATTCCGTAGAAATGCCTCTGCGGATGTAAAAGCAAATCCCTCTAAATACAACATGCAGGACAAGTGGTATAGTGCCTGCAAGAGTATGTAGAGCTGGAGTTGATATTGTTCGGCAAACATGAATTAGGCTAAGGAGAAAACAACGTTGAATAGTGGATAACTTAGTTTGTACAGTTTTAAAGGCAGTGAGTCTAACCCAAAGGCTGGCAGCATAGGTTGTAATTGGGATTATGGCATCATTATAAAATAGATGTAGGGTTTTAGTGTTCAATCCCCAGTCTTGTCTGGTAATTTGGAGCAGCACTGCAGTAAAACTCTTAACTTTGACGGACAGATGTTGAATATATGCAGTAAAGGAAAAGCGATCGTCGATGATAACTCCTAAATATTTTGGTGCTTCGGACAAGTGGAAGTGATTTCTTTTCAAGTTTTACAACTGGTGGTCTGCCATAGTCTAATTTGTGTTTAAAAATCATGATCTTCGATTTGGTTGGGGATAATTTCAATTTGTTCTTAGAGGACTAAGACGATAGTTCAAAGAATACTTTATTGGCATAGAGTTCTAAATCAGATCTTCAGTTTCCATTCACCAAAATGACAAGGTCATCTGCATACACAAGTTGTTGTGCATTTTGAAATTCAGTTGTCCTAAGTGGCCAATCATCATGAACTATATTCCGAATCAAGGGACCCAAAATTGATCCTTAGGGGTAACAGAGCGAGACAGTATGTGAATCTTCGTGCTTTTACTGATGACAGTGACAGTACGATCAGCAAAGTAGTTTCTAACACATTTTTAAAGCTGACGAGAGCAATGATTAGAACGGAGTCTACTGAGGGCGCTCTCCAACCATAAAGTATCAAAACCGCCCTCAAAATCGATAAAGATCACAATAACGTTCTTGGAAGTGAAGCTACCAATCAGGTGGTGAAGTTCTAAGGCGTCTTCGCATCCAAGCCCTTGCCTAAAACCGTATTGAAGAAGGGATGTGGAGCTTGTAGCTCCCTGCAGTGTGGTAATTTTATTCGCGATTAGTCTCTCTAACACTTTTCCCAGGTGAGAGAGCAGGACTATGGGGCGGTAAGATCTGAAATTATCTAGTGGCTTACAAGGTTTATGTAAAATCTTAAGAATGGCGTGTTTCCATGGTTTGGGAAACGTTCCAGTATTTAAGCAGTTGAATAATTTAAGTAGAACTTTGGGCGTTAGTCATAAAAGTATTTGATAAATATATTATCAATCAGGTCATCGCCAGGATATTTGTTTGACTGAATTTTATTCAGGATTGAAGTAAGTTCCTCTACAGTGAATGGATTTGTTTCTTCTAAAGGAAGGTATTTTCGGTTTAAATATCGAATAGATAGATGGTATGAAGTGTCAGTAGTGAGATCATCATTAGGCAACAGTTGGTCCAAGATGGCATTTATGGAGTCTGTTAATACAAGAGTTTCCATACTGTCGCAGGTAATGGAGTTATAAATTTCACCTAATTTTATGTTTAGCAATTTTATAAATGACATCCGAAGGATTATTATTCCCAGATGTACGGACAAAATTGTGCCAGGATTGCAATTTGCTTTCATAAATCAATTTTACGTATTTGCTTTTGAGAGTTTGGTATTCAACGCCGTTTGCGCTGAAAATTTCTTATGGCTTTGTGTACAAGTTTCCAAGTAGAAGAAAGTTCGTTATTCCACCAAGGTGTGCAGTTAGTATTTAGCTTCTTTTTATGCCGAGATTTCTGAATTGTAGTAATGGTAATGTTTTGAATCTGCAGTGCTAGTTGTTCGGTGGTACGAAAATTAAAATTTTCTAGGTTGTCTTCAGGCAAATCAAAGAGAACAGAACGATTAAAACAACCCCGTTTTATGTTTCTAAGAGAGTGACGAATGAGATTACGAAGAGGTTGTTGAAGAGGAAGAGTTGATCCCAGCAGGAAGACGATAAAGCAATGGTCGCTTGTTGTTAGGTCAGTTTCTACGTCAGTCAAACTGACCTAACTTAAGCAAGGGCTTGCTCAAGACGAGCAACCTGTGACTGTGTATCGGTGCCAAATTGGAAATACGCCGTGAGAAATGTTAGAAATGATTCCCTATGCCGCCCACATCTGGCAGCATAGGGAATCAATTCTAGTGATGACTAAATCCGGATTGCGGACAATGATGGCTGTGAGACAGTTCTGTGTTTCTGTACAATAGGGTATAACCAGAAACCTGTTTCTGGTTATACCCTATCTGGTTATACCCTACTTGACAACAAGAGCCTACTTGTTGTCAAGTAGGCTCTTGGAGAAATAGAAGATCTAGATTTAATTCCTCCTTGAGGAGATGCAGCTGAGATGCAACTGACGTTAATTTTTGAAATATGTTGAAATATGCTATCTCCTACCTTCCATAATTAGTGTTATTGCGAATTATTTCAGCTGCTCTCTTATAAACAATGCATGATCCAGCTCTCACATAGTGGGCACTAGGTTTGTTGAGGGCGAAGTTTTATTGGGGCATTCTTTGTAAAGGTGGCCGGTTTCAGCGTAGTGGCCACATATCGGTTTTTGCTTCAAGCGTTTGGCTGATGAGTGTCCATATCCTGAACAGTCATAACGTTTCAGGACTGGTACAAAATTTCTTATCCTATGTGAGCACCAGCCTAGAAAAACTCCTTCTTGAATAATTAATTGTTTTCTGATTCTGGGAGATACTTCTATGATCCAATTTCGGCGATCACGTTTCCTAGTTTTAATGAAGTAAATGATCTTAATTTCACCGTAAGCGTCCTCCTTCTCCATGATCTCATAAAGATTCGTGTTATAGATTTCATTAATTAAGTCATCCTTCTGAATGGAGCTTTCTACATCAAATACACTTCAAGCTGGGCCGCCAAAGCTTGGTGGGTCTGGAAGCCATGATAGAATCCACTTCGGTCTCGCAGGATTTTACCTTTTCTAAGTCAGATTTCGTGGGTTGTTTCAAGAATGATTCCTTTGTCCCTGATCTTGTGGATACTTTGGTTTCATAGCCTGAACAATTTTTTTTTCACTCCATCACTGTCAGCAACGTCGCAGCCCTCTACAGCTTTAATGATGAGCATGCGTTTATGTTCAGGGGGTAGTTATTTTGGGCATTTTTGCAGCAGCTGCATATGATAATTGTTGGGTCCTTACATGTGGGTCCACAGATATGGTTCTGAGGTCTGGACGTCCATAGGTATGATAGAGGGACTGGTGGTAGCCGCAGTTAGTGTAGTTAGTCAACTGGAGTTGTTCGGGTGCGACTTTTAAGTGGTTGACTCTCCATTATCAATTCGTACAACATCTTCTTAAGGGAATCCCAGCAAAGTGTTATATAGAGCGAGATAGTTTTAGGAATCATACTGTTGTCACTGTTTAAGCAACAGTTCACTTTACCTCTCAACAGAGGGATTATCTTGAGACTGGGTATGCTTATTGCTCAGAAAAATGGGAAACTTTCCACTTCAGTAAGCTTTCAAAGCTAGTTCCAGCACTGAAGGCTGCTCTTCATAAATTAATATCTGTTGCCTCAGGCACTCAAGGTAAGTACTCGCCAGCCATCACAGTTGGCTTTGCTGGGGCATTTGATCGGCTGTGGTGGCCGAGTATTCTCAGAAGATTCTGTCAAGTCAAAGCACCACTTAACCTCTACAATTGTGTCAAAAAGTACCTGAGACATCGTACATTTTATGTTACCACCAGGTACAAATCTGGCACTAGTCATGTCTCCCGAGGTTGCCCCCAGGACTCGGTAATGAGCCCTTTCTTTTGGTCCACCGTCCTGGATGAGTTACTTGGGATGGACATGGGGATAACTCAATTTCTTGCGTTTGCGGACGATTTGGTTTTGGTAGTGCATAGCGATTCTACTAACTAAACTACAGGATTAGGAGGCCATTCACCGACTGACGATCTCGTGAGAGAAAACAAAGTCTATAATGCTTAAGAAAACCCTTCAACTAAAAGGACCACCAGTTATCAAACTTGATTACACCTCCATACAATTATACCCAGAAATCAAATCAAGTACTAGGTCTTAGATATGAAGCTTAACTTCCGCACTCACTTGAAGTATTTGTCAGAGAAAAATCAAAAAAAAATCACGACCATGATCATTCGCATAAACCGTGCAGACCTTAATCGCTGGCTCTGGCTCTCATTTGCAATGCCGTATTTGTCCCAGTAGTTTGCTATGAACCCTCAGTATTGTGTAGTAGGGCCTTTTTCGACCCAACTCGCCATAAACTAGACTGCATACAGCGTCCTTGCAGAAACTAGGGCGTGCTGTACAGTTAGCACTCCAGCTCTACAGCTGCTAGCCAGATATATGCCCAGACTACACCAAGAGGTAATACGAGCATTATTTCAGCGTTTGAAGAAGAGTATTCCCACTGAAATAGCAAGCATCACTCTTAACCTTGATAACAGTCCCAAATGGGAAAGGATGAGAATCACTGAATTCAGGTACAGTCTGCGCGTGTAGCACAGTGGTATCGTCACCGTCACGTTCGAATTCCATCGATGACGCGAGGAACTTTAATGGCTTTTCACTCCGTGGCTGGGTTAGTCGGTCTCAGGCAAAGATAGCAAGGTTTTTTTCTCACAAAACTTTGTTTGTTTTTTTCGTCCAGCAAAACAGGCAAAGCGACCAGAGAACACATGGAATTTACAGCCATAATATATAAATGGTTATACGCATGTAAGAAATTACGGGTGGCCCTAATATAATGATTTAAATTTTTTTTTTGAAATCTTGTACAGGACCTGGCAAGAGACATGGGACACTACCAAAAAAGGACTAATAAACAAAAAGTTCATTCCCTCTGTGAATTTCACCAGTCCAAAGCATCCTCTCTGGTACTTATTAGGCTTCCATGCTACATTTCTATTGACAGGACAAGGAACGTTTATTTAACGGGAATCTAACATCCCTAGGCATAGAAGGTAATCCACTGTGTTAATGCGGGACTGAAGAACCGTGGGATCACGTAAAGTACGACTGCCATGAATATGACGTTTCGGTTAAGGTTTGCCACTAAAATCCAAGGAAATCCCTGACATTGTGAGCACTTGATTATAATGGACGAGCAGCGTTACGCTGTCTTCACTGCTAGACTAGTTAGGCGTGCAAACAAAAACCACTGAAGATCAAAATAAGAAACTTCCTGCATATGACACCACTTACAATTATATCCTATTGAAGACAACAACCTAATCTGAGACATGAACCTTCTGGATATGATTCTCTCTATCTACTTTGTATACTATGCTGCCAAACTAATTAGAGGTAGGATTTGTTGCTGGCACCAGTATCTGCTACTAACCCCATCGGGGTAGAATTGCACATGCATACTTTAGGGTGAGCCAGGTGCTGCAGATATCTTGGAAATTAACGTTACATGCACTTGTATACTGTAAAGTAGGTCAGGTGCTGGTGCTAACGCCTTCGAGTGTGGGACGCCTGGTAGCTGCATGTCGTATGGTGGGTCAGGCCAAATTTCGCACCTCTTTGCAGGGTACGCTAACCCTGAAAGCTATCTCCTCTTTCTCTGGCTCTGAGTGGCCTCCCAGACCAGGAGTTCGGAATCCTTCGCTCCCTCCCTACACCATCTAGAGGACGCCTTTTTCCTCGTACCTTTTTACCCTCACCCTTCAGGTATCTCTCCCACTCATTCTTTTTTAATTTTTGTTTCGTCAGGAAGCTCAGGTGACTCCTGAAGTAGAGCAGTCAGAGTACTGTAGACAGCCTGGCTCAACCCCCACTGGTGGTGGCGGGTAACATGGAGTCCCACTAGTGACCATGCGGGCAAGCAGCCAGAGCATTACAAGAAAAGTATACACGCAATACACAACACTTTTATGGCTTTTACAGAGCTTCTTTATTCATCACAGAGTACTGATGGAGCAGATGTGGGAAACCACAGGTGGCGCCTTATCCAAACACTAGGCCACTATGGGTACTGCGGATCAGTAAGGGAACGTGGTACATAGCGAGACAGTCTTCCGCATGTAGAGTGAGTCTTTCATGATCTGCAGCAGTGGAACATAGAAATCTTCAATAACCGCACTCTTCATAGAGTATATCACGTGGTTATAATCATTCGTATAAGCAACTGCCGGGCGTCTCCGTAGCCAGGTGGACAGGAGCAGCAGTGCGTAGCACAGGTTTCTTGATTAGACTGGGGTTCGAGCCAGTGGCCACCAAATACGGAGGATGTGGAAAGGTCGGGGAATGACCACCGCGTCTCCCCGTAGCAATATGGTCTTAGTTGCTGATGCTCCTAAAAACAAATAACAAATAAGCATCTGCCATCAGGAACAAGCTGGGTTTGAATCCCCTCTGATGCGAGGAACTATTGCCTCTGTTTTTTTTTTTTTTTTTACCTCGATACTTGGACAAGGTCTCGAGTTAGGGTAAGTAAGCTTTTTGTCTCCCAGTTATCCTGCTTTTCGTCCAGAAAAACAGTCATACCGAACAGAAAACATACGCAGTTTAAGAGCATCATAAACTTATGTGTGTAAGCTGTGTTCGGTAACCCTTAACGAAAAAAAATTAACATGTTTTTCCCCCATTGCTTGTTGACCCCCATTAAGGAAGCAATAAGCCACCTCAGTTGGTGGATGGCCATTACGTGTTCTGACTAGACCCACCTAGCTATAGCAGGATAGCGAAGGGAATCATGTCATTTACTTCCGATGAATTACTTATGCGTGTCTTTGCCTTGTACCTCCGCTTAACTTCAGTCTCTGTCCGAGAATACTGAACTTGCTTTGAAAACAGAGCACTTGCAGCATTTATATTTCGCTACCAAGAAAGAGAGGAAAAAACAGTACTTAGATATTGATACACTTAAAAAGCTGTTGCTGCTGCGATACAAGTGTACTGTTTCTTTGCCGAGCTTCTTTACCACTTCATTCTCCTCAAGACCGTGTGTATATGATTTCACTACTTTGTTGAATTATCGTAAAATACCATAGCTCAGCTTAATCAAATCAAATTATTATATTAGGGCCACCCATTATTTCTAATATATATCCATATATATATTTTGTCTGTAAATTGCGTGTGTTCTCTAGTCGATTTGCCTGTTTGCTGGACGAAAAAAAAACCAGTTTCTGGGGGAAAAAAATTGCTATCTACGCCTGAGACCGACTAACTCAGCTACGGAGTGAAAAAAGCCCATTAAGTTCCTCGCTTCATCGACGGGATTCGAACCTGGATCTTTTCCACCCAGCTCAGCTTAATGTGCTATATAGTGTACTGTTATTATTATTATTATTATTATTATTATTAGCAGCTATATGGTGTAAGGAAGCCTGAGCCTTATGCTGCACCAGCCAAGAGAGAGAGAGAGACAGAGAGAAAAGTAGAAGGGGAATCACCAAGAAAGAGAAGAATGATGATATCCAGCTCAGGACCCTGGGTGTGCCAAGCCCATAGTCACCAGATGTGAGCTCCTGGAGTTAAATTGTGTAATATCATATCTTTATGTAAGTTGCTTCGCGCTTTTGAAAGGGAATTTACAATGTGTGTCACATTTTCATAAATAACCGATGCCTCCCATTGGCAGAAAATATAATATGAAAAAAGTGCTACTTTATAAAAATTAAATAGAGTTACATCTTTTATTAACTTGGGTAATTAAACTATGTAAATTAAGTATACAGGGTCGCGTGAACAGCGGGATCGCTGTTCACGCGACCTCCCGTTCAACGTCCTCTACCGCATGACGAAGGCATTTAGGACCCTGCAATGCTATGTGATTCCGATTCGTCTTTGTGCCCCCTACACCTCCTGCAAGTTTGTCGCACTGGTAGTGAATCACCCTGTATACGTTGAGTATTGGGTATTTCAGCAACATCAGTGTTTAGCCTATTATAAGGCATTCTGAAACTATTTAACTCCCTTTGGAATATTTCTTCTAGATTCAGTTTGATCTCCTGCACCCTCGATCAACTTTACTCAAAACTTTTCAAACGCGCACTACAAACATTTACTTACAGTTTCAAATAATTATTGATTAATAATTCCATTACTGTTTAATGTTATCTAGTTATGACGCATTCATTTTAAATGTGACGTAATTAATATTCAAAAAGCTGAAATAAGCAGTCAGTTTTATTAGGCTTTATTCTTTGAATATTTTTTGCAAAATAAAATTTTTGAACGAACATTATTATTTATCAACTGTTTACCAATACCATTGTTAAACAGTTGATAACTGTCTTTATGGGTGTGATAAAAATCCAAGATTATTGAAGAAAGTGAGGTATGAATAACAGAGTTTCTTGCTACATTATATAAATGATAATATACGTTGAGTATTGGGTATTTCAGCAACATCAGTGTTAATGTATTACACAACTATTTCAGCAACATCAGTGTTAATGTATTACACAACTATTTCAGCAACATCAGTGTTAATGTATTACACAACTATTTCAAAAGCACTCAAGATGATTTAGTCTGCGCCTCATGAAAACTGGCGCCCGCGGAGAAAGGATATCATTACTGAAAATAACTGCAGGTAAGTCATTCTGTCACTGAAAACTAAACGAAGAGGGGAAAAATAGTTCCTAACCGCATATTTATAAGTTTTTTCAGCGTAGTTGTTCGAAAATATGCATGAACAGCAATTTTGGCATGTGAAATAACTCCATGATAAACACTGAACAAAATAGTGTTTGTTATATTTGCATCTTATATATATAGCCCAACAACCATATGCTTTTCACTGATAGCATATTACAAGTAGACCTTCGGCGAATTACGTAGCATTGTGTTAGAAATCTCCATATTTTTTCCTAATTGAAATAATGGTTTTGTCATTCCATCGTATTTAATATTCATTCTGCTAAATAATTTGCAAATCTTGCACCAAATATGAATTTCTTCGTAGGTTGACAACTTAAAATCTTTATTATAAATAGAAAGTTTATTATTTTGTTTGAACTAAATTAAAAAGAGGTTATCGAACAACTTCTATACAACATGATAATCCAGAATCCATCAGAATGCTTAGTTTTATAGTGTTAAACAGAAAATTACTTGAGTAACAGAAGATTTAGAGGCTTATGTAACATAAACAGAGAATAATAAAATAAAATCAAATTTGGATGAAGAAGACTTACCTTGGGTGTGGCAGCAACAATTGCCGATGTAATGTTGAGTCCATGTCACTTATGGATGGATGGTGCAGGTTGAATTAAACTACAATTCACTGTAGTCAAGAAGGGGAAGAGAAAAAAATCTATATATTGGTATTCAGTTGTGCTGTTGATAACTAATGCTGTATTTGTAGCCGGGAAAACAAACCAAGTAAAGTAGAAAAATAGCTATCGTGCACTGCGCTACCATTAATATCCGGTCACCTGCCTTTAGGACAAAATAGAGCTTTTATTGTGTCATTTAATGTTTTGTGCTGAAACCTTTTGCTTTTATGATGGCCGACAATCTTCGCGGCATACTCTCAACTAGCTTTTTATCAATGTCAGGTGATACGTTCCTCCACTCGGCCTTTAACGCAGCTACCAGTTCGGCTTGTTCTTTGGGCGATCTTGACGTGCACGTACCCGATGATCCAATACATCCCAAAGATGCTCGATAGAGTTCAGATCTATACTCTGGGCTGACCAATACAACTTTACCACACCTATGTGCTCAAACCACTCTGTTACGACCCGAGCAGTATGACATGGCGCGTGGTCTTGCTGATACAGGTATGGGTCTTCCCCGAAGTATTGCCATAATGTTGGAAGTGCATAATTGTCCAGGCTCTCCTGCTATTGCATTGCATTCATGGTTTTGTCGATAACGATTAATGGGCCCAAGCCAAATAATGTCATGGTATGGAGGCCCAAGCCAAACAGTGTCATGGTGGAGGCAATGTCATGGTATGGAGCCTCATACCATGACACCGCCTCCACCAAACTTGTTTGTTGGAGGATACAATCAGGAAGGAACTGTTCCCATGGTATTCACCACACCCAGGAACGGTCATCACACTGGATGGCCGTTCCTGGGTGTGGTGAACGCATCTGTCTATAGGAGTGTTTTCCGCTGCTCTACAGTCCAGGATTCTCGCTCTTTACACCGTATTAATCGGCGTCTAGCATTTGTTGAGTGATCAATTCTGTTGAACGTGTCATCTTGCATGTCCACTTTTGCAACTGTCTGTTCTAAGTCTAGTGTGCATATTTATAGCAGGTTCTGTGACGTGTTGCATGCATAGGACCTGTTTCTCCAACTATGCAGGGATGTTCGGATATTAATGGTAGGGCAGTGTATTTCAGTATATTAATTGGTAAGGTAGCCATAGTCAAGTGCCCTTTTTCGTACAGAACAGCAGTTTTCATACAATTTGGCCTCAGTAGCCCTTGTGTCATTAAGCCAAGTAGTTTTCATAGTGGTCTTCGGTAAAAAAAGTAAAGAGTTTGAATCCGTCCTTAGTTAATATAATGTTTTATTAATCAGACTGTTTTTCCTATTTTTATACTCTTTCTGAATCAGATCACCCTGTTAATATCTCCAATTTTACATTATTATTAATTTTCCATCTCTCCGTCTTAAGTATTTTATATTTCGATTTTCTAATGGCCCCTCTTCCATTTCCTAACGATAAGTGGGTTTGTTTCACTACCCTACTGCAGCTATCATTTGTCTCAAGAAATGTGCATTTCCAGTAACTGATCTCCAACACATTACTCCATCATTGCTTTTCTCGTTCTCTGTGTATTTATTCATTCCAATTAATATACAGAGAAAGTAGTGTTCCAAATACCGTTAGCACACATCATACGCTGCCCTCCCCAATATATTCCTGCAGTTGCTTAATTGATGTCCTGTTTTTCTTCTCCCCGTTGAATATTCATTATCTTCTCTTCCATTCATATTCACTTCCCCATATTAATCTTTACGTTAATTTAATACTATAATTAATTATAATTAATATATCCCCATGCTGTCAATTGTCAGCTGTCATCTGTAGATTATCTATTATTTATGCTGTAATGACCAGATCGTCAATTACCTCTGCAATAATGACCAGCAATTACCAAATTTCTTCTTTCGTTTTCATTTTCCGAAGGAAACAGGAGATAGATCACAGATATGGCTAATAAAAGTGAGCTCATTTTTGTATCCTTGCTGTAGACCAAATCTAAAGCGGTGACATTATCTTTGCAGTTTTTGTACTTACGTAACTTCTCTGCAGTAGTCTGTATTGCCTCAATTTCCACGGATATTGCAATTTTCGTTCACCTCGCAAATCCCTTTTTAAATCTACAAAACTCTACAAAGATATGACGTATTAAATATTTTTCTTTTATCTTTATTTTCTAGTATATATTCTCAAAATATGTCTAATTAAGTAGCTCTTTCCTTTTTCACGAACCCAAAATGAAGATCACCAAAATCTGTCCTCTGCCGCTATCTCATGTTCTTTCAATATTCTTAAGTAAGCAAATCTTAAAGCCATTCTGTGTAAGAGAAAAATTATCTCAGAAATATAATGAAATCTTCATTTCACTAAGGTGAAATCAAAAAAGGTTAACTCATAACGAAAAGAGAATCATGAATTCACTATTGCATTAATGACTGAAAATAAAAGTTTATGTAATAATCAATTTATAGATATTTTATTTTTTATCAATTTTTTTGTAATCACATCAGTGTTGTCGATGTTATTCAGTAACAGCGTAGACAAAGCTACCCAGCCTGTTTGGTTTTTTTTCTCAGACACATTAAACTTCCTATTTATACAGTGCATTGTTGTTTAAATTTTCTTTATATATTCGCATGGTTAACTTCCACAAATACGAACTTTCCTCAGTGCAGTTCGATGAATTCTGCAATTAATATTTTCTATTTTCATCAGCAATGCACTAAACTTAGAGATAAAGTGAACTTTATCTCTAAAGTGAACGTTATTTTTGTAATGATCCAAGTTATCATTCTTTGGCAGATGAGGAAATTTCCCCTCATTAATTATGAATTCGGGTGTATGTTCCGTATATGATCGTAGTTTTTGCATAGCACCAAGGATTGCCCATAAATGGAAGAAAAGTAAATACGCAATAATACTATATTAGATTTATTAACAATCTTGTACAATTAACTTGTGTACAGAACAGAGTACCAATCTTTGCTACAAATAAACATTAAAAAAAATTAAATTAAAATTAGAAATCATTGTCAGGTTAATAAAAAAGGTTCCTTAAAAATATGTGTGACCGTCTTTGTATTCAGTGATCATCCAGAGCCAAGAACCAGATATCGTAGTTTCATCCCCAAACTTTTTCAATATGTCTTCTCCATCGACCGTATGTCCTGGTGATATCTCTCCAGATGCCTTTCACTAATATCGCTGAGATTTGGTCTGTAAAAAGCTAGGTGAAAAGTAATTAGTATTCTAAAAGCTAAATGATGAAAGGAAGCGGACTTCCTCTGAATCTGCCAAAAAATAAACAAAAAAATGGAAATAATTGTTTATCGTTCATACCTTTCCCTTTCAAAAGTTAAAAAATTAAAAAAAAAAAAACGGAAGCCTTCTCAGCGGTTCACCTTGAATGAAATGGAGTGGCACGCTGCTTCAGTGCAGGTTGGCAGATCGACCGTATTTAGCACTTGAACCCGGTCTATTCAAAGAACATGTGTTACTGTTCTGCCGATCCTGACCACTTGGCTACGGAGACTGTCCCCTTTCCACAGAGCGGCTATCCATTTCCGTCGTTTTCGTCCTGGGCAATTTAACTCCACTCCCTTACAGTTAACTATTAGTATCACTTAATTTACAACAGTTTCACGACGTGTCACTGTTCCCTAGTAATCTGAAAGATCTTTCAACCTTAAATGTCGTTAAAATTTACATCTTCAACTCTCCACTTCTGCTGGATTATCTATGAAGTTTTCACTTTGATCAAGTACGAGTCCTCTGCCTTTTGTATTCATACGAAAGCACTTAGACTTTATTTTAGTTCTCTTCGCTAGTGATATTTCGTAGTCAGCTTTCGCCTTTCGTAGTCAGTGGCGTTTTTAAAATAAATGCTTATAATACTCATATGAATCATCTCCCCACGATCTACAACTTCATGTTATTCTTATTTTTTTCGATTAAGCCCTGACCCTCTCTTGACATCCACTTGGGCATCTTTCGTTTGCTGAATTTCTTCACTGGAACAAGCAAATTTGTGATATCTAGGATCCCTTGAATATTTCCCATAATGAACTTCTATTCAACACAGTACAGTTCTCTCCAGTTAAAAGAGCTCAAGAAATACCTCAGTTTATTTCAGCACCCCCCCTCTCTTGAAATTGAACTCATTGCCTTTTCCTTTCACCACCGAAATTTCTTTGGACAGTATTCAGTTTATGAAATTAGTCACTACCCAATATTGGTCTCTTCACTGCCATAAGGCAGTAGAGGGTCTTTGAATCCTTGGTGAGAATTAAGTCGAGCATATCAGAGCGCCTTGTACTCTTTTCACATGATGGAATAAACAACAATCATCCATATGGCTCCAAGCTCTGTTTCCCCCATCGCGTGTTTCTAGCCTAATGTTTTCAGCCAGACAGAGTGAATTTGTCCAAAATGAAGAATCGTGCTTAGCCATCCGTTCAAGTTTCTTATAGAAAACGTTGTGATATGCCTCAGAATTGGTTGGTGGGTAACATACTTCGACTGTGGTCTTCACTTTGCGACACAGTCTCAACATTCAACTGAACATCTAATTCTGATTATAGTCTAATCGCTTTCAGAGCGCTTCTACTAAGAAGCACACAGTTCCCCCTCCACTATCCCTCCTGAATACACTATAATCACCACAACGTAATTCTTCATCCCCTTTGGTACGCATCGGGTCGCTGTTAGTTCTAATTATATCAGCACTGATCGATCTAATTTGAGGGCCAAATTTTTCAAATAGCGCAACGGGAATGGGATGTCCATAACCTGTCTCGGTCAACCATAAAAAAAAATATAAATAAATAAACTGCAGCCATTAGTAAACCCACTGCAGGATGGAAGCCTCCTCAACAATTCATGATGAGGGAAATAGACCATAAATCTGCCATGCTAGTCTAGTGTGGGTTGGCAGATCGACTGTATTTAGCAGTTCAGGGGCGTGAATCCCGGTCTACTCAAAGAGCGTGTGCTACTGCACTCCCGCTCCTGGCCACTCTGCTACGGAGGCCTTTGGGTCAACCATAGCATTCCCAAATGGGCTACATATGAACTTTAAAATTTGGCGCTGCCGACTGTGTTAGGAGTCACCTGTTTCGGGTATATATATAATATCCACAAACATAATAGAACGAATCTGTAGATAACTAACTGAGCCTTTTAAACTTTATTTGGAATTTTTTGGATCATATATGCAACCGATTCAAGTATATTTTGACGCAACATGGCCTAGCCCGAATTGTTAACCAGAGACCATACTTCTTACATTAGTCCACACTGAAGACTGGCATTTATAACAACCATTTACCCTCGCGGGTTGCATATTGTTTTTAATCACCATCTTCCAAAGTTTTACTGATGTAACGATAAAAATTGGTAATATAAGAGAATAATTGAGTAATCGTCGAGGATTCATATTAATTAAGACACAACTGATACAAATTGATGTTAGTCATTTGCAAATTGAGAATAGTTGATGAGAGAAAGATAGTGTAGTGTACTGTATGGTTAAAATATATAGAAATTGATATGCATATATGTAGTTCGTTTTTTTATGTAAATGCTGTATATAATGTTCATTAAAGGTTGCAAATTTTTATTGAAAAAATGTCTGTTTTTAATGTTCTGCTAAAACCCGCTTTACACACCCTAGAATCCAGAATTTTCTGTGAATTGCAGTCAGATTTGCGTTTGTGGCGTTGGATTGTGACTTCTTTAGGGTGGAAGTCACAAAAAAAAAAAAAAAAAAAAAAAACAATTAATAATATTTTATTTCCGATCCCCCACAGTCCTTTGTCATTTTGGGGTTACTACTCCTAAAGTGAAAACCTAGCATTTTTGTGTATTAAAACATGGCTTCCACTTTTTTTACCCATTTTCGCCAATTTTTACCCATTTTACCCTGAGCACAGGTAGAATCCGCCAGCAGCACGTGTCTCGCATTGAGGGCTATGTAATTTGTCCGATGAGCATCTGCGCTGTAATGATGAATCACTGTATCTTTATGATTTCGGTGTCCACTGAATATCCATGAATATTACAAGGATTATAGTTCGCTGTTGTGGTGAAAACATCAATTTCCAGGTCACCCATTTTGATGATCAGAATTCGTTAGCCAAAAGTGGCTTTCTTCTAGTAGGGGGCTACCGACGATGTTTGATAATGTTTCAAATTCATATAATGGTGGTGAGCAATGCATCATCCTTATATATTGCTTTATTACGGCATAGTCATATATTCGTGGAGATGACCTACCTGAACATTAATCTTCGTCGCTGAGATCTGCTAGTGCTCTCTCGTTTTCGAAATAATCTCCTTCAAAGGGGCTCGTGGCTAATCAATACAAATAATCAAACATTGATCCAAAGTTTATGAAATATTCTGCTTCTTGAGAATTCCATTTTTGCCAATACGCAAAGCTTCACTCCTAATACATATATACACCAAATGAATATATTATATCTGAATATATTTTATAATAATCTTTTACTCAGTTTGTATTTCCTTGTGAAACTGTTTTAATTCATATGAAGAGATCTTTAAAGTTTGATTGCCAGTTTTCCTGCAATTTTGATCTTAAAAGGAACCTCCTGAATTTACTCCGCTCTTCTTTCTTTTCTTTTCTTTCATATAGGAGTAGAACTGAATTTTCCCTATTCTTATCACTTATCGTGGGCGAAGAATATTAATCTTTTATCCTCCAACTTGGATAAAGTTTATGCAAACTGTGTTTGCTAGTAGTACATGAAGTTTCCTTCCTTAGTTATTTCATCTATGTGTAAATATATTACGCTGACTTCACATCCAGTCACTTAATGTCAAGCCAGTCAGCCATCAGGGCACCTAAGTATAATGATACGTACAAGTATGAGGATACACTGAAGATAATATAAGCAGGATGAAAAGCCTAGTTCCCCAAAAGCTTGTTGATTAATGTCTTTCTTTGCGTTAGAGTAATATATAAGCATTTTATAACATTACACAACACAGATCTTTTACAGAATAGTTTTAAAATTGAAAATAATTGAGACTTTTTACAGAATAATTTAAAATTCCTCTATTTATCTCCGTAACACCCTTCACCAGTATTCTTAGGTCTACTACGATGTTTTTTGTTTCTTAACTGCTATCATGGCTGTGGAGATGTGGAGATGAGGAATGTGGAGACCAGGGCAATACCTGGAAGTCTTCCTCATGTTCCGGCAACCATTCTTGAATAATCCGAGCGGTGTGGCATGGCGCATTATCCCTCTGAAAGGCGGCACCGCCAGAGGGGAAGACCGTTGCCATGAAAGTTGCCATCATTGCTGATCAGGTGTACCTGGTCAGCAATGATGTTTAGTTAGGTGGTAGACGACAGAGTGCCCGTCACATGGATGACTGGACCCAGGGTATCCCAGCAGAACATCGCCCAAAACATAACACATTCGCCACCGGCTTGTTTTCGTCC